>NC_069081.1:58871131-59524449 GCF_025698485.1 Gossypium arboreum
CGCCCGTGTGTCTAGTCCGTGTAATTCACTGACTTAATTTCTAAGCATCATCAGGGGACACACGACCGTATACCATGACTGTGTGTCGCACACGACTGAGATACACGCCCGTGTCTCTACCCGTGTAGACAAAAATAGGCCATTTACAAGGCCAATTTTCCACCCCAACTTCAATGTACCTACACAAGGCAAAATGGACAATTTCCATACACAAAAGGGTAGCCAAATCAATCCCAATTAATGCACAATCCATGCTATGCAAATACAACCATTTCACTTACTCAAATATATACCAAAACAACATAATCTTTAACCTTAATTCATACGATATGTATATATATACCAATTTAATATTCACAACCGAAATCCATCCTCAACTCAATCAATTCATTCACTGTAATACATGCCATTTAACTACCAATTTGACATGTAAATTCATGCCACAATAAGACCTTTCTCAAGCTTTCATCCACCATAATTCAAATAACCATTTTAACTTCCATAATGTGTTTGTTACAACCATGCCAAAACAAACCATCTCAAAAGGCATTATAAACATCTTGCAAAAGTCATTAACAATCATTTCTAATAGCCAAACACATATCAATATCATATCTAATACCATATCTAGCCTATACATGCCATATACCTTAATTGTATAATTCAAAAGTACCAACTTAGATGTTTGATAGTGCAATGATGTTCCTGAAGACTCCTGGATTCGAGCTAGCCTTGATTCACTATAAAACATAGAAAAATAACAAGAAGTAAGCTTCATAGCTTAGTAAGCTCGTATGTGAATAACTTTATTCATCGAATAAATGCAAATCAACCAAATACACATGACAAAACCATATACACATTAACTACAAACCTTTCTCATGACTCAAAACATGATCTAATAAAAACTCATTGAACTTTCACTATTTAATACTCGAATAGGTTTTGCACATACATGTATCACTTCGTACTAACCTCTTTCTCAACCACATTATTCGTTTACCTGTTGAACCATTTGGAATAGAAATCAAATACTCAGGAGTCTCGTACAATAAGTACCTATACCATGGCCCGTAGCCAAATCAAGGTAATTTATCCGAAGAACTATTATCATGGTCTGAAGGAAAATCATCCGATAGGCATGGTCTGAAGCCAAATCAGTAAAATACGCACCCGAAGTGCTAATATCATGGCCTGAAGCCAACTCAACGTATCACTTACTGACATGTCAATAGTATCTAAAACTATTTTTAAGGTTCAACCAGGCTTTCACGCTTTTCGTTTCTATCTTCGAATGCATTCGTAGAGTCGTTTTTAGAATTCATACATTATTTATAATCTCGTTTTAATGAATTATGCAATATTAAAGAATTTTAACATATATTTATAATGTAATCATCACATACGAACTTACCTCGTATTCAGAATTGACGGATCGGATCGACTACTCGATAACCTTGCTTTTCCCTCGTTCTAAATCTAAATTCTTTCTTTCTTGATCTATATGAATTCAAAATTAACTTATTTAATCAACCATTCATTCAATTTAGTCCAAAACATACATTTAGGCCTATTTGTACATAGCTCCTAAACTTTCACACTTTTAACAATTTAATTCTAATTTCACAAAACACAAAATTCACATAATTTCAATAAATCCAAGCTTGGCCGAATTATTTATAGATCCTTAGCAGCACAAAACTTCCATTTATTTCACTTTTCAGCCACTCAATTTGAACTTTTCACAATTAAATCCCTATTATGCATTTTCATCAAAAATCACTTTACAAAACATGAAAATCTATAATAAAAAATTCATATTTCATCTTCAAACACCAAAGAACACATAGATTCAACAATGGAAATTCTAAAAATCTTTAACAGTTTCGAAATCTAAGGTACGGGCTAGATAGAATACGAAGCAACGATCTCAAAAACGTAAAAATCATTAATAACCGAGCCAAAATCACTTACAAATTTAGACTTACAAGTGTCGAACCCTAAAACTCAATAAAATGCTTTCTTCATCATCAACATTCAGCCAAAAAAGAGAAAGATGGACAAAAATTCATTTTGTTTTTATTTATTATAAGTTAATTATGCTAATTACCAATATAACCTTAATGAAATACCATTAATATCATCCATTTAATGTCCAATATTATCCACCCACCATTTTAATGGTCTAATTACCATCTAAGGCCACCATAATTAAAAGCCAAAGCTATTTGACACCTTTAACTAATAGAACATGCATTTTACATTTTATGCGATTTAGTCCTTTTTACCGAATTAAGCATTCAAACAGTAAAATTTCTTTACGAAACTTTCACACATACATGCTATCATGCTGTACACACATAAACTAATATTAAAATAATTTTCTAACATCGGATTTCTAATTTAGCCAAAACTGGGTTGTTACAACTCTCCCCCTTAGGGATTTTCATCCTCGAAAATCTTACCAGTGAATAGGTTCGGGTATTGCTTTCTCATTGCATCCTCAAGTTTCCATGTAGCTTCTTCAACCCCGTGTTGATGCCATAATACTTTCACTAATGCGATTATCTTATTTCTCACCTCTTTAATCTCACGAGCTAAAATTCGAATCGGTTCTTTAGCATATGACATATCAGACTAAATTTCAACCTCGGTTGGGGAAATGACATGTGAAGGGTCAGATTGGTGTTGTCGAAGCATCGACACATGAAACACATTATGTATTTTCTCTAACTCAAATGGTAAAGATAGTCAATATGCCACTGGCCCAACTCGCTCAGTAATCTCATACGGTTCGATGAATCGCGAACTCAATTTCCCTTTCCGACCAAACCGCAATATCTTTTTCCATGATGAAACTTTCAGAAATACTTTATCCCCAATCTAGAACTCAATATCTTTCTATTTCAAGTATGCGTACGATTTTTGTCGATCCGAAGCTACTTTCAAACTATCACGAGTTACTTTCACTTTTTTTTCAATCTCTCTGATCAGATCAACCCCGTGAATCTTATTTTCGCTAAGTTCACTCCAGCACAATGGTGTTTGACATTTACAACCATATAGAGCTTCGTACATTGCCATCTTTATACTCAACTGGAAGCTATTATTGTACGAAAATTCAATCAATGATAGATATTTCTCACAGCTACCTTCAAACTCAAGAATACAACAACGCAACATATCCTCAAGTATCTGAATAACTCGTTCGGATTGACCATCCATTTGCGGGTGAAATGCAATGCTAAAGTGCAACTTTGAACCCAAAGCTTCTTTCAATTTCTTCCAAAATTGTGAAGTAAATCTTAGATCTCTATTTGAAACAATAGATACGGGAACACCATGTAATCTCACAATTTCGAAAATATACAACTCAGCTAATTTTTCCAGGGAGAAATCTGCACATACAGGAATGAAATGTGTTGATTTCGTCAATCTTTCAACAACAACCCAAACGCATTTTTCTTTTCGGAGATAAGGGCAAACCCAATACGAAATCCATTATTACTCTATAGCACTTCCACTCAGGAATCTTAATAGGCTATAATAAACCTGATAGCACTTGATGCTCAGCTTTGACTTGCTGACAAATCAAACATTTCGACACAAATTCTTAGATATCTCTTTTCATGCTGTCCCACCAATAAAGCTATTTCAAATCTTTATACATTTTTGTGCTTCCTGGATGTACTAATAAACAACTACTATGTGCTTCATTTAGAATCTTCCGAATGAGCTTAGAATTTCTTGGTACACATATTCTATCATGAAACATCAAGCAATTATCAGGCCCTATTCGAAACTCTAAATCAAAAGCCGACTCACACTGAGCTTGTTTTGCTTGCAATTCATTATCAAATTTTTTGAGCCTCACAAATCTACTGTAGAAATAACGGTCTGGCTTTCAACTTGGCTAAAATCAAATCGTCATCAAACAAAGCTAATTGTGTATTCAAAGCACGTAAAGAAAATAAGGACTTTCGACTTAAAGCATCAGCAACTATGTTCGCTTTTCCTGGATGATAGTTAATCACTAATTCATAGTCTTTTAGCAATTCTAACCATCTTCGCTGTCGCAAATTCAAATCTTTCTGATCATCGGATATTTCAAGCTTTTTTGGTCGGTATAAATATGGCATTTCTCACCAAACAAGTAATGACGCCAAATTTTTAATACAAACACTATCGCGGCTAACTCTAGATCGTGCATCAGATATATCTTTTCGTGCAGCTTCAACTGTCTCGAGGCATAAGCTACAACTTACCCTTCCTACATCAAAACACAACCCAGGCCATTTAAGAATGCATCACTGAAAACTACAAATTTTTTACCCAACACAGGCTGAACTAACACTGGTGCCTCTGTCAATAGTGTTTTCAACTGCTCGAAGCTCTTTTGACACTTTTCTGACCACTCAAATTTAACATCTTTTTGAAGCAATCGTGTCATTAGAGTCGCAATCATTCAGAAGCCTTTCATAAATAATATATAATAGCCTGCTAGTCCCAGAAAACTACGGACTTCGGATACATTTCTCGGAGGCTTTCAATATGTAATTGCAGAAATTTTACTTGGGTCAACTTGGATACCCACAGCTAAAACTATATGTCCCAGAAAACCAACCTCTCACAACCAAAACTCACATTTGCTGACTTTGCAAACAACTATTTATCTCTCAAAGTTTTAACACGACACTCAAATGCTCGGCATGCTCAGATTCATTACAAGAGTAAATCAAAAAGTCATCAATAAACACAACTACAAATAGGTCTAAGTACGGCCTGAAAATCCGGTTCATCAAGTCCATAAAAATAGCAAGTGCATTTGTTAGTCTGAAAGGCCTAATAAGAAATTCGTAGTGTCTGTACCTTGTTCTAAATGCAGTCTTTGGCATATCTGAGTGTTTAACTCGCAACTGGTAATAACCCAATCTCAAATCAATTTTCAAAAACACTGTTGCCCCTTTTAACTGATCAAAAAAATCATCTATTCATGACAAAGGGTATTTATTCTTGATCGTCATGTTGTTGAGCTGTAGATAGTGTATGCACATTCTCATCATGCCACCTTTCTTTTTCACAAATAACACTGTTGCACCCCAGGGAGAGAAACTCGGTCTAGCAACTGGGAAACTATTCAAATAATTAGATTCAATTTTAATAGTCTCATTATTTTAACATTTCAGTTCAATTGTTTTTCGTCTACAATTCACTATTGCATCATGCATCGTTAGCCAATCTATACCCAAAGTCATATCAAATTCATCGAATGGAAACAACATCATATTAGCCGGAAAACAAAAATCCCGATTCATTAATGGACAATTCTTGTAAACTTTTTCAACCAAAACACATTTGCTTAAGGGGTTTGATACTCTAATCACAAACTCAGTAGACTCTACAAGCAAAGTCTTACTAGATACTAAATTCATACATATATAAGAATGAGTTGATCCTAGACCTATCAATGCAATCACATTAGTATCATAAAGAGTGAAAGTACCTGTGATAACATATGGAAATGACACTTCTTTGCGAGCGCAAATAGGCTCTAGTAGGTGCTCTGGCCTTGGATCTCATAGCTGAATCCTTTGTCGCCCCTCTACTACCACTTACATTTCCGGCAATTCTAGGTGGTCTACCTCTATTCGATGTTTTACTTGATCTCAAATTCTGAACTTTATCTTTCTCATCCAGCTTAGGACAATCTCGAATGAAATGATCTTACAAACCAGATTTGTAACAAGCTTTATTACTTTTATTCCAGCATTCTCTAAAATGTCATACCCCACACTACTAACACTCAGGTTTGTTTTCTCTCACACTACCAATACTCGATATTGATGTAGGTTTAGCTTTAGAACCTGGGTATTGTTTTCTACGATCTCTGTTCAAATATTCGTTTGAAGCATTTGGACGAGCGTACGAATCTTTGGATTTCTTTGATGAAGATTGATACGGCTTACTCATCAATCTTTTTCTCGAGTCTCTAGTTTTTGAATTTGCTTTTCTCTTTTCTTTATTAAGATCCTTGGCTTTACAAGCCCTTTCAACCAGAACGACAAATTCTTTCAACTCTAGAATTCCGACTAGTAGTTTTATATCTTCGTTCAACCCGTCGACAAACCACGTACACATAATATCTTTGGTAGAAAATATTCCCTAGCATACTTACTCAAACGAACAAATTCTCTTTCATATTCTATCACGGCCATTCGGCCTTGTTTTAATTCTAGAAACTCTTTGTGCTTTTGATCGAGAAATCTTTGACTGATGTACTTCTTTCAAAATTCAGATTGAAAGAACTCCCAAGTAACCAGTTTTTTCAGAACCACAGATATCAATGTGTTCCACCATTGATACGTAGTGTCTCTCAGCAAAGATACAACACATTTACTACATTCATCAGGAGTACAAGACAATTCATCGAATACTCAAATCATATTTTCGAGCCAGAACTCAACTCTCTCAAGATCATCATCAACATTAGCTCTAAACTCTTTAGCCTCGTGTTTGTGGATCTTGTCAACTAGAGGCTTATTCAATCTTCAAATCTCGATTACTTGAGGAGCTACTGGAATCAGTTGGGATTAGGAACGGGTTTTGGTTGCTGAGCAGCTGAGTTTGTACGAATGTATTGTGTGAACCATTCGTTGATCATTTGGAAGAAAGCTTCTTTAGCCTCTCCTCCCTGACTGCCTGTCACGGGTCTAGAATCAGATGATGCTGTCCCTTGCACGGGAGCAGGCACATTACTCTTAACCTCATCAGCTATAGCTTGATTGGGATCCATTACTATATGAAAACACAATTTACAATGTCAGAAGTCATCACACTATCTCAGTTTATATATATGGCATGTCTAACTAGACTCACATACACTAGTTAATCCTAAAATCGACTAATCGTAGCTCTGATACTAATAAAATATAACAGCCCTAACCCATATCCGTCACCGAAATAAGGTTACAAGGTATTACCAATCAATACTCATCATTTAACATACATAACTTATACATTTATGCATTCATACTTAAATACCATTTAATCACAAACACGTTATCCCTTATAAGGGCCTACGAGGCCTTAAACATGCTTTAGAAGTGATTCGAGACTAAACCGATAACATATAAAAATTTTGGAAACTTAGAAAAAGTTTCAACCATACAGGGGTCACACGCCTGTGTGAACAGGCCGTGTGCCTCACACAGCTCTAGGCACGCCCGTGTCTCAGGCCGTGTGAAAATAGGGCATACATATTGACTTGTATCACATGATTGAAGACACACCCGTTTGCCAGGCTGTGTGAAAACTGCAGGGTATACTGACTTCGCCACACGGTCGACCACACACCCGTGTGTCTAGGCCGTGCAACTCATGACTAAATTTCTAAGCATCATTAGGGGACACACGACCATATACCATGATTGAGTGTCGTACACGGCTGATGTAACACCCCTAACCCGTAATCATTGCCGGAATAGGTTAAGAAGCATTACCAGACTTATAACTCAATTTAGAACAAACATTTATCCGATAACATTTTATCACAGTCAATATCATTCATTCACATCCAATATGTACTTAAATCAAGTATACCATGCTTAAATTATGCACTCGGGGCTAAATTGATAACATATAAAAATTTCAGAAACTTATAAAAATTTTCACATTTCAAGTGTCACAACCACATGTATTTGCTCGTATAATCGTCGTCTACTCGTCTATCTTTCATTTCCCCCAATCTAATTCCAGTAATTGTTTATCTTGATCTATATATTATCAAATTTAATATTTTCAGTAACCATTTAATTCAATTCACATATATTTAGCAAATTACACATTTGCCCTTATACTTTTGATACTTTGCAATTTAGTCCTTTCTACACAAAATAGCAATTGATGCAATTTACCCTTAACCCATGTATAGCCAAATTTCACATAACCTCATCGTAGCCCATAATTTCATTTTATTCACATTTTCAACCACAACATTTCTATCTTTCACAATTTAATCCCTAATTCTCATTTTTGTCAAAAATCATTTTACAAAACTAGTTCAACTATCATCAAGCTTCCATAATCTATCATTAGACATTAAAGAACTCAAGTATTCAACAATGGCACTTTACAAATTCTTGAACAAATTCAAAAATTAAGGTACGGGCTAGCTAGATTAAGCTGCAACGAGCTCAAAAATGTAGAAATCATTACAAATTGAGCTAAAACCGTACCTTAATGAGTTAGAAGAGCTTAGCCAAACCTTGCCCAAAAAATGGTGATTCTTTCTTGCTAAAATTGGCATGAAGAAGATGAATGAACCATAATATGGCTTTGTTTTAATTAATTATTAATTAATAAGCCATTTACAAAATTAACCTTTATTAAAACATATAAAAATCATGCAAATTATGGACATAAATTTCCACTAACATTAACAAGGGTATATTATCAACTAAATACTTCCAATATTAATTTCGTAGCCATTTGAGACATTTAACTAATAGGTCTCATATTTTACGCGTTATGCGATTTAGTCCTTTTTACCGTATTAAGCATTTAAACGGTAAAATTTCTGTACAAAACTTTCACATAATTAATATATCATAATTTATACCTTATTAGAATAATAAAATAAATATTTTGACATCGGATTTGTGGTCCAAAATGTAACATTCTGAATTAAGGCCTAGTCAGAATAGTGGTTTCGAGACCACAAATTCGAAATAGAAATAATGATTTTATGATTATTATATGGTACATGATATTTATGCATGCTTGTGTGAAAGTTTCAAGAAGAAATTTAATGGTTAAAATGTCTAAATGAACTTTAGGGACCAAATTGAATAAGATGCAAAACTTGTGTTCTAGAAGATTTTAGAATGAAATTACTTTGCATTATAAATTAGAAGGTCCTAATTAGAAATTTTACCAATTTATAAAAGTTTGGACAAAAATGGACACGTATAGGAAAACTTTGAAAGAAAAGGCCTTAAGGGCATTTTGGTCATTTGGTAAATAAAAGAATAAAAAGGGAAAATAAGTCAAAATTCGTGTCCATCTTCCTCCCCCCATTTCCAAAAATTTCAAGAAGCCATAACTAGGTTTTTGTTCATCTTTTCAAGCTCAATAGTAAGTGTTCCCTAGCCCATTTTTAATGTTTTTTACATTTTTAAAGTCATTGTAGCTTGATTTACCTATTTCCACCCTTATTTTGAAGTAGGGTTTATGTATGAAAATTTACCCATGTGTGACATGCATGTATTTTGATGATTTATGGAGGAATATGAGAGTTTAGTGTGTGATAAACATCTTTCACAAGATGATTTTTCATGAAAATCACTAAAAAGGATTAAATTGAAAAAGGTGTAAAATAAGTAATAAAAATATGATTTTGATGAAAATATGGGCTGTTATGAGTACAAGGAAAATTTGGCTAGGCTTGGGTAACAAAGGAAATGCACGCATTTCATTTTACGAGCTTAGGGACTAAATTATAAATAAGTGAAAAGTTAGGGGCAAAAGAGTAATTTTGCTAAAGTATGAATTATGGATTGATTTGAACAATGTGATTATTAGACAAGTTAAATTTGGCATTATAGATCAAGAAAAACGTGATTCGGGTCTTGACCGAGGGAAGAACAAAGTTTTCGACGAATAGGCTCGTTTATCATCATTTTGTACAGAGGTAAGTACATGTGTAAATAATGTGACAATATAATATGTTTTGATGTGTTGATATCATGTGGAAAATATTTTATTATTATTATGTATGTTATGCCTAATGGTTGTGTTGTAAGTACGAATGATATTATGGTCGTTATCTACGACATCACGAGCAAGTGTAATAAAGATGTTATGTACACGTGAGAAAGAATCCCATTTGAACCTTAGGAATAGTTTAGGATACAAGTGACATGTCACTAGGAATTTAGAAATCCTATCTCATTGAGTTGGTCTGGGTTTGTGATATATATGTGGCATCTAAACTCATTGAGTTGGTCTGAGTACATGATGAATGCGATACATGTAATTGGGTTTCGGGCGCTGGTCTTATACGTGTTCTACTGGTGGCTAGGTAATCTTGAGTGCGTCGGATACCTGACAGCTTGTGTGAGCAACCCATGTAGTTACACCTTGACCGATAGCTTATGTAAGCAGGCCTGTGAGTAGCTCCATTACGAGCGTTACATGTTATGAGGTAGCTTTGGCTACATATGTATATGTGCCACTTATGTGCAAGTTTTTCGTGTATCCAATAGTATTCCAAGTGTTCAACGGGTAATGCAATAGATGAGGTGATGAAAGTCCCAATGAGGGCATGTTAAAGAATGTGTGAACATATGATATACTACGGGTAAGTACAGGTATGTACGATAAACTCATGAGCAATGCCTTGATAAAGGATGAATTGTGATGAGAAAGTATATATATATAAACACTTGATAAATAAGTCAAAATGCTTGAATGATGAATAATCTTTATGGTTATGTTATTATGTCTTGTGTGATGATTGTTTACTATCATTGCATATTATTTGCATGTGGACTTACTAAGCTTTAATGCTTACCCCCTTTCCTTTCCATCATTTGTAGTTCATCCAAGATAGCTCGAGGATCGGAAGCTATCGGAGTATTCGATCACACTATCAAAAGAATATTGGGTATAGTGAATTTGATAACTTGAGTATGGCATGTATAGAGGACTTGGTTATTTTGTGATATGTGTCATGCTAATTTGGCTAAGTGTAAAGGCCTCTAATATTGATGATTCATTTTGTAATGGCCATGTGACATGGCTTATATGTGATTTTTGGGCTGTAATCTAATTATCCATGCATATATATGCTAATTCCTTGATGATGTGATATGTTATTGCTTGGTGAATGTATGATGAAGTATGGGTTAGATTCTAGAAGATAATAAATGACTTAATGGCTTAAGATGATCATGGTCATGAATATTTATTATGGAATTTGGATAACAAATTTGGTTATGCATGAAATTGGTGTGGAATGCCTCTAAATGGTGTGACTAATTGCATGTGTTTTAGGATGATATTTTGAAGGCATGAAAATGCCATGGCATTAGATATTGAGTGTTTAAATATGCTATGTTGCATGCTATGAAACATGTTTAAGTATGTGGATGAGTGAGGGTGGCAATTCGCTTAGAAAATAGCCTCTAAATTGTCTACACTGGTAGACACATAGGCATGTGTTTAGGCCATGTGTGACACACGGTTTGCTCCGATAGGCGTGTTGCATAGCCGTGTGTCCCCTGCATCCTAGTTTTACAATTCAGTAAGCCCAGTAGTAAACACACGAGTTAAGACAGGCGTGTGTCTTGGCCGTGTGAGACATACGGCCTACACATACGGGCGTGTGCTCTAGCCTTGTGAAGTTTGCACAATTTTATGAAAAATTCATTTATTTTTAATGTACCACACGGTCTGGACACATGGGCATGTGATACAGCTGTGTGACTTTATTTTGATGATGATGTCATATTCAGAGAGTTACACGGGTTGAGAACACGGGTGTGTCCCAAGCCACACGAGCGTGTGTGACTACACGGCCTACCTCCAGGGTGTGTGACTCTCCAAAACAAGAAAGTTGTTAAGTTGCCCAAAGTTTTTCAAAACTTCTCGGTTTAATCCCGAACTACTCCCGATGCATGTTTTGGGCCTCGTAGGCCCATGTAAGGGACGAATTGCGTATGTATGAATGAAATTGATTTGAAGAAAAATTTTATAGTCTGGTTTTGCATGAATGTCTGAGTACAAGTACGCTAATGCCTCGTTCCCTATCCTAACGTCGGACACGGGTAAGGGGTGTTACACCGAAACCACTGTTCTGATTTGACCTAAAAATGGGCTGTTACAACTCTCCCCCCTTTAGGGATTTTCATCCTCAAAAATCTTAATTGTAAATAGTTAGGTACTATTCTCTTATAGCATCCTCAGGTTCACATGTAGCTTCCTCTATCCCGTGTTTATGCCAAAGAACCTTTGCAAGTGCTATACGTTTATTTCTCAATTCTTTGATTTCTCGAGCCAGAATTCTGATCGGTTCTTCGTTATATGATAAATCAGACTGTATCTCTATTTCAACGGGAGAAATCACATGTGACGAATCCAATCTGTATCGACGTAGCATTGAAACATGAAAAATATTATGTATATTTTCAAGCTCAAACGGTAACGATATTCGATATGCTATAGGCCGTATTCTTTCAATAATCTCATACGGCCCGATGAATTGTGGACTTAACTTTCCTTTAAGGCTGAAACAGAGAATTTTCTTCCACGGTGACACTTTCAAGAATACTCGATCTCTGACCTGAAATTATATTTCTTTACGTTTCAAATCCGAATATTATTTCTTTCTATCCGAAGCTGCTTTTAAACTATGGCGAATCATTTTCACTTTTTCTTCAGTTTCTCTGTTCAATTCAACCCAGTGAGTCTTTTTCACACTCAATTTAGTCCAATATAAAGGAGTTCGACATTTACGACTATACAAAGCCTTGTATGGTGCCATCTTTATACTCGTTTGGAAACTGTTGTTGTACGCAAATTCAATCAATGATAAATATTTTTCCCAACTACCCTCAAACTCTAAAATACAACATCTCATGTAACAGCCCGATTTTTACCCTAGTCAGAACGGTGGTTTCGGGACCACGAATCCGAGTAAAAAAATATTATTATTTATTTATTATTTATCTATGTTTTGAATGCATGAATTTGGTTGGTGTGAAATTTTATTTTAAAATTTGCATCATTTGAATGCCAATTTATTGAATAGGGTCTAAATGCATAACATTAAAACTTAATAAGTTATTTGGTGATAACCAAATTATGAGGACTATTATTAATGGAGGGATTTCATAGGAAATTTTACCATTTTTCCAAGTGTAGTGGACGGCACTTGTTATTGTTATTAATTTTATATAATGAATATATGCATTTTACCTATTAGTATTATTATATTATATGAAATGAAAGTAATAAAAATAAAAGAAAAGGAATAAAATAAAACCACTTGCCTTGTTCTTGTCGAAATAAAAAGAAGAAGAAAAATAGAAAAGAAGCAAGACATTCGGCCTTCCTTGATTCAAAATTTAGGTATGTGTTTAGCTTTAATTTGAAAATTGTTTGCATTTTTGAGATGTTAGTTGTCTTTTGATCATAACCCATGAATTTATTTTCCTAATTGTTGAACATTGAATGTTTGGTCATGAGGTTGATATGAAGAAATGCTTTAGTTCTTTGTTGAATGTGTTAGAAAATAAAAGTTGGTGTTTGATTATCAAGGTTTAAATTTAGATGTTAGGTGATTTTGTGTTTATGGTATGAAAATGAAATAAATTGTTAAATGGGAAGTTAATTGTGAAATGAAGATATGTAAGGATTCTTATAGGCATATGGAGCATTCGGTTATGGTACATTGAAATAAAGAATTGATGTATTTTAATTATTAAATACTTTGGACTATTTAGCAAATGTTGAATACCATGAGGAGCGAATAAGTAAACTTATTAATTATGCATTAAGAATTGATTTGTTTATAAATTAAATTGAATGAGTTGAAATTGAAATTTTAATTAGATCAAGAAACGAGAAGATCGGAAGCAGATAAGGGAAAAGCGAAATTAATTGAATAGCCGAGAAACTTAATCCGTCAATAATCGAGGTAAGTTTTAAGCAATTGAGTTGATTGAATTTAATTATAATGTAATTCATGAATTCAATGGAAGTACATAATTATATATGTATAGTTTGGTATAATCGAAAGTGAATACATATGTATGGTTTGATATAACCGAAGATGAATATATATATATATATATATACATTTATTTGATCTAGCCGATTGTGGTATAAGTATGTGTATATATATTCAAAAGGGTAGTAAGCTTGAGATGAGCACTAAGTGTCCGAAGTGAAATTGGTACTGAGTACTAAGTGTACGAAATTGATCATTTGGCACTAAGTGTGCAAATTGAATTTATACCGAGTACTAAGTGTACAAGATCGGTTAATGAGCACTAAGTGTACGAGTTTATCTTTAAGCATCAAAGATGGAGTTCGATAAATTTAGATATTATGAAATGTTTGCAATTGAGACATAACTTATATATGGTTGCTTATGAATTATATGAAAATGTATGTGTGGAGTGATTATTTGGAATTTAGCATAAATCGTATATTTGAATGGCTTTGTACTTAGAATTGTGGATATACATTAAAATTGAATTTACTTATTGATTATGCATTGAGGTTAGAAGTAATATGCGTGTTTATGATTGTGCAAGTAAGTTTTTAATTGGTGAAAACATGTCTAAAACATGCTTGAAGTTATTATTATTATTATTAAGAGATTGATTGATAGATGTATTCAATCGCTTTTAACTTACTAAGCTAAAAATAGCTTACATTGTGTGTGGTTGTTTGCTCTTGATTATAGATTTCTTGGTGATCGTCTGGTGCTCGGGGATCGTTGAAGAAGCTCATCATACTATCATTAACTTTTGGTACTTTTGAAAGTTTAATCTTGGTCTTATGGCATGCATAGGCTGATTGGTTTTTTTTTTTTAGTCGAATTTGAATGGTGTGTAAATTGAGCCATGCGAAAATGGCCAAGATTGCTTATTTGATAATGTTATTTTGAAAAGTTGTTATATATTTTTATTCATGATATACGTGTGATATGTTTTTCTTTAATGGCTATTTAACTTGTTAATTTAAATTTTATATGCATATGTTTGTTTGGTTTAAATGATTAGAGGAGTTGCAATTAAAATGATTGAAATTGTCGAATGTCATGGCTACTTTTTAACCGAATTTATTTACTTTATCTACATTTTATTAATATAGAACTGAAGTGAATTATTAATCACAATTAAATTGAATGATGTATAAATGTTAGTTATTATCTGGTAATACCTCGTAACCCTCCGGCGACGGAAAAGGGTTAGAGTGTTACATCTCAACATGTCTTCGAGAACCTAAATAACTCTTTCAGCCTGAGGATGAAAAGCAGTACTAAAATTCAACTTTGCTCCCAGAGCCTCTTGCAATTTCTTCCAGAATCGCGACGTAAATCTCGGATCTCTATCAGAAATAATGGATATTGGCACACCGTGCAATCGAACAATCTCAGAAATGTACAATTCTGCTAGTCTATCACATGGGTAATCTGTAGGAATCGGTATAAAATGAGCAGATTTCATTAGTCGATCAACGATAACCCAGATATCATATTTCTTTTCCAGTGTTAGAGGCAATCCCGACACAAAATCTATTGAAACTCTATCCCATTTCCACTCAGAAATCATTATAGGCTGTAGTAAACCCAACGGTACCTAATGTTCAGCTTTGACTTGTTGACATAGCAAACATTTCGATACAAATTCTGATATATCTCCAACCACCAGTACAGCTATTTTAGATCGTTATATATCTTGGTACTACCCCGATGAACAGAAAAACGACTACTGTGTGGTTCGTACAGAATTTTCTGAATAAGCTCTGTATTTTTAGGTACACAAATTCTATTTCGGAACAATAAACAGTCATCAGTTCCAATATGAAATTCTGAATCAGAATTAGACTCACATTGAATTCATTTATCTTTTAGTTCATGATCATCTTTCTGAGCTTCATAAATTTGTTGAAGAAATACCGATTTAGCTCTCAATTTAGCTAAAATAGACCCGTCATCACATGTCATCAATTGAGTGTTCATTGTTCATAACGCAAACAATGATTTCCGGCTCAAAGTATCAGCAACAACATTAGCTTTTCCCGGGTGATAATCAATCACAAAGTCATAATCTTTCAATAACTCGAGCCATCTTCGTTGCTGTAAATTCAACTCCTTCTGTGACATCAGATATTTCAAGCTTTTGTGATTTGTATAAATGTGGCATTTTTCACCATATAAGTAGTGTCACCAAATCTTTAATGCGAACACAATTGTAGCCAACTCCAACTCATGTGTCGGATAGTTCTTTTCGTGCGGTTTCAATTGTCGAGAAGCATAAACTATAACCATTCCTTCTTGCATTAAAACACAATCCAATCTATTCAACGATGCATCACTATAGATAACAAACTCTTTACCCGATTCAGGTTGAACCAAAACTGGTGCCTCTGGTAATAGTGCTTTCAACTGTTCGAAACTCTGTTGACATTTTTCTGACCATTCGAACTTTACATCCTTTGTAGCAGTCGTGTCATTGGTGTCACAATCATTGAGAATCCTTTCACAAGTCTTCGGTAATAACCCGCGAAGCCCAGAAAGCTACAAACTTCAGATATGTTTCTCGGAGGTCTCCAATCAACAATAGCAGAAATCTTGCTCCGATCAACTTTAATACCATCGGCTGATACAATGTGCCCCAAAAATCCATCCTCTTTGAGCCTAAACTTACATTTACTAAACTTTGCAAACAACTACTTATCATGTAGAGTTTGTAACACAATTCTCAAGTGTTCGGTGTGCTCAGGTTCATCTCGTGAATAGATCAGAATATTGTCAATGAATACAACAACAAATTTGTCTAAATACGGTCTGAATATTCGATTCAACAAGTCCATAAAAATGGAAGGAGCATTAGTTAAATCGAAAGGCATAACATGGAATTCATAATGTCTATATCTCGTTCTAAATACAGTTTTCAGCACATCTGACTCTTTGACTCGTAGCTGATAGTAACCCGATCTTAGATCAATCATTGAAAATACTGTAGCCCCTTTCAACTGATCAAATAAATCATCAATCAGTGATAGAGGGTATTTGTTCCTTATAGTCACTTTATTCAATTGTCTATAGTCAATACACATTCTCATCGTGCCATATTTCTTTTCCACGAACAATACTGGTGCACCCCAGGGAGAATAACTCGGTTGTACAAAACATCTGTCTGTCAATTATTGGAACTAAGCTTTCAATTCTTTTAATTCTCTTGGAGACATTCTGTACGGAGCTATCGATATCGGTGTTGTTCTGGGCACTAACTCAATACCAACTTCAACTTCTCTATTGGAGGCAAACCCGGTAATTCTTCTAGAAATACATCCGAAAACTCACAAACAACAGGTACAGATCCAATCTTTGATTCTGACCCTTTTGTATCCAGTACATATGCAAGGTATGCATCATAACCCTTTTTCATATGTTTCTGAGCTAACATAGATGATATCACAGTAGGTAATTCATTCGAATCATCAGACTTAATCCGAAGAATCTCATCATTTTGATATTTCAATTCAATTGTCTTTCGTCTACAATTTACAGCTACATCATGCATAGTCAGCCAATCCATACCCAGAATCACATCAAACTCATCGAACAATAGAAGCATCAAGTCATCCCAAAAACAGTAACCCCGGATCGTCAGAGGACAGTTCTTACAAATTTTATTAACTAAAACAGATTTGCCTAAGGGGTTCGATACTTTAATTAAAAACTCTGTAGACTCGACATGTAAACTCTTTTTAAATACTAAATTCATAAAGATATATGAATGAGTTGATCCAGGATCTATCAACGCAACTATATCAGTATCAAAAAGAGAAAATGTACCGATAATAATGTCTGACGATGATGCCTCCTCTCGTGCACCAATGGCATAAGCTCTGGCAAGTGCTTGTGCCTCAAATCTTACAGTCGAATCTCTTGTAACACCTCGGTTACCGCTAGCATTTCCAGTATTTCGGGGCGGTCTCTCTTTAGTAGCCCTGTTACTTGCTTTCACTAGTTGTTCTCTTTCAGCTGTAAACTTTTCTGGACAGTTACGGAGAAAATGATCAAATGATCCACATTTAAAGCAAGCTCCACTGACTAATCTGCATGCACCATAATGTCACTTATTGCAATGTTTACATTCTGGTCCAGCATTTCTAACACTTCCCACACTGGCCACAGACGTCGCCTAAGGTTTTGAACTTGATTGTTTCCCATTTCTATCTCTAATAGAAATTCCCGCAGAGGCCATAGAATGAGGATGATATTCTCAAAATTTCTTTGATGCTGACTGATATGATTTGCCCATAAATCTTTTTCTAGACTCTCTAGCCTCAGAATCGGCTTTTCTTTTCTCTTTGCAAAGCTCTTCGGCTTTACAAAATCAGTCAAACAAAACAACAAACTCTTTCAGCTCCTAAATCCTGCTTCAATTCATATTCTGTGACGGGTATATTTGCTAAGTCGTACTAACTCTCTTTCATATTCTGTGACTGACATACGATCCTGCTTCAATTCAAGGAATTCTTGTCTTTTTTGATCAATGAATCTTTGGTTGATGTATTTCTTTCTAAATCCAACATGAAAGAAATCCCAAGTAACTCTTTCTTGCGGAACTATGGATATCAAAGTATTCCACCACTAATACGCAATATCTCTTAGCAATGATACAACACACTTAGGGTGTACAAGATAATTCCTCGAATACCCAAATCGTGTTCTCAAGCCAAAACTCGGCTCTCTCTGGATCATCATTAATAGTGGCTCTGAATTCTTTAGCTTCGTGTTTACGTATCTTATCAACAGGTGGTTTATTTAATCACAGAGGATCAATACCTTGAGGAACTATAGGGATAGGTTGGGGAACAGGTGGGGGTCGAGGTTGCTGAATAGCTCGGTTCGTACAAATGTACTGTATGAACCACTCATTCAATATCTGAAAGAAAGCTTCTTCAGCCTCACCCCCCGTGACTACTTGTCATGGGCCTAGATTCTGTAGTCACAGTCCCTTGAGCGAGAGCTGGCACGTTACTTTCTATGTCAGCCGCTATAGCACATTCGGGATCCATTACTATATAAAAACACATTTGGAAATGTCAGGAGTCATCACACTATCACAGTTTTACATATGGCATGTATAGTTAAACTCACATACGCTACGTTAGTCCTAGAATCGACTAAACCGTAGCTCTAATACCAACAAATGTAGCACCCCTAACCTGTAACCGTCACCAGAATAGGTTAAGAAGCATTACCGGACTTATAACCTAATTCAGAATAATCATTTATCTGATAACATCTTATCGCAGTCAATATCATTCATTCACATCCAATATGTACTTAAATCAAGTATACCAAGCTTAAATTATGCATTCGGGACTAAATCGATAACATATAAAATGTAACACCCCGAACCCGAGACTATCGCCGGTGTCGGACACGAGGGGTTAACAAGCCAAGTTCACATGTTTTGCCCACCAATTTGACATTTCCAGTCAGGCTGGAAGACTGCGTCACAGTCGCCTTAAAAATCACATCTCGAGTTTCAAAACTCGGAAACTGGTTTCGTAAATTTTCCCTGAATTTAGACTCATATATCCATCCATGTATTTATTTCTAGAATTTTTGGTAGGGCCAATTGGTACAGTTTATTAGTTAAAGTCACCCATGTTACAGGGATCGACTGCTCTGACCTTCGCGCGGTATAACTTGAATATCTCTCTGTACAGGAATTTAATGCTGGTGTCGTTTGTTTCTAATGAAACTAGACTCAAAATGGAATCTGTACATATAAGGTATGTCTCCTAATTATTTCTGGATAATTTATAGTAAATTTTTAAAGTTACGACAGGGGACCCAGAAACCGTTCTGGCCCTGTTTCACAATAGCTTCAATATCTCTTAACATGTAACTCCTATGACCATTTCGCTTCTTCCATATGAAAATAGACTCATCAAGGTTCATTTACATAGCTTATTCACTATTTAATACCATTCCTACAATTTTTGGTGATTTTTCACATTCACGTCACTGCAGCTGGCAGCTTCTGTTTTAAGGTAGGTCTTATCTATTTTGTAGTCTCCATCAACCAACTAGTCTTGCCATACATAGGTTCACATATGATCATTTTAACCATACCAATGGCTGATCATGTGACCAACACTCCCATTTCAATCCATAATCACATCATGACACCATATATATACATTCAAACCACAAATAGTCTAAGTTCATGCTTCCTTTTACGAGCCATTTTCGCATGGCGTATACATATACATCGCCACATTTTAAACCAACAAGGGTAGTCCTATACATGCCATTTCAAAGTTCAACCAAAATTTATACCAAAATAGAGGCGTTGATAGTGTGGATGACTTCAACTTTATTGATCCCGAATCCGATTGCTATCGGCGAAATCTATAAAACAGAGAGCCAAAGCAGCGGGTAAGCATTTTTATGCTTAGTAAGTCTCAAGGAATATAATCAGCTTTAATTAAAGCAATACATTCACATAACCAAATGCATCATTTCATTAATGCACATTCACATAATCATACTTACTTCACCATCCCAACTCTTATGTTCATACACAAATAACGGCTTCATTAAGGCCGATAACTCGTTCCATCATAGGAGCGGATATTCATACGCTCTTACTCCTACTCCTAGCGCATAACACACCGCACTTACCTTGTCATTGGGAAATTTCACAAGTGCATTAGCTGAAATTTTCCAGCAAGCTTATAATTTTCAAATCACATACCTTGAGTTTAACCGGATGTCGCTACTCGTTCAATCGCCTTGGGACATAGCCGGTTATGGTAACCCGCACCAAGGCCTCACGGACTTAACCCGGATATCACGATTTGCACAAATGCCTTCGGGTCTTAGCCCGGATTTAACAACTTGCACGAATGCCTTCGGGTCTTAGCCCGGATATAGCTACTAGCACAATTGCCTTCGGGTCTTAACCCGGTTATAATTTCCAGCATAATTGTCTTCGGGGCTTAGCCCGGATATCATTCAATTTCTCATGCACACATACATCAATAATCATTGGACATACATATTTCATTTTCGTTACTAAGGCTCAAACACAATTTTAATCACTAGCATAATCGCCTTCGGGACTTAGCCCGGGTATTATTCGAATACTCATACACACATAAATCAATAATCAATACATCCATATTTCATTCCACATAATTCAAGTAAGGTCACTTCTTGAGGACTTACCTCGGATGTTGTCGAACGGCTTTTACGGCTATTCGATCACTTTTTCCTTCCCCTTGTCCAATTGTGGCCCTCTTAGCTCTTGAGCTAATTCAACAAATTCAATTTATCAAAACCTCATTGTGCTAGCTTATGGCCGAATATGACAAGGAATTTAAATGGTCATATGGCCACCCTTTAGCTTGAATACACAATGGTCATGCACATTTTATACTACATCAAGCAATTCAATACAATTTATTCGAGCATCAAGGAAAAGCTAAGGCCTTCAATAGGCTACCCAAGGCCGAATATACTTGTCCATGTTGAGGCCAATTATGCACTTAATACCACACAAAACAGCATGCATTTTACTAGTTAATGCTTTGCATATTGTAGCTCAAAACTTACAATATAGCATCAAGCACTCATATGTGTGCTAGGCCAATGTGCTTACAATTTCACAATTATTCTTCAACATCTTCTTCTTTAAACAAACTTATTCATCACTTCCTTCATAACCAAAACATCATGTGCAAACATATATATACATATATGAGCATGGCGAATTTCAAGGTGTCCATAGCCATCCAAAACACAAATTTTAACTAACATGCAAGAAGCATGAATCATGCTCATGAATGCATCATGGCGAATATGACAATCATGCTCCTTTTCAACTTCAATCATGATAAAACAAAAGAAAGCTCAAAATTCTTACTCAAGAGTAGACAATCCATCATTGCATGCATCATCATCAAGCTTCACACTTAGCATGCAATGGCTTTATCACCATAACAACTTTGGCCAAATACCATTTCCATGGCTTAACAAAGATTTGAGCCATGGCTAACATGCACATCAAGTTAGCAACCAAAACATGCATGAAACTCCTAACACAACCTCATACATACCTTAATCTTGATGCAAACTTAGCCAAATCTCCTTCTAGATCTCTTCCAAACCAAGCATGAAGCAAAATCCTCCTTCTTCCTTAGTATTTTCGGCCAAAGAAGAGAAAATAGGTGAACAAAATTTTTTCTTTGCTTCTCTTTCACTCACGGCAAAGGGGGAAGGATGAGCAAATTTTGATTTTTTGTTTCTCTTCCTACATGCTTAATTTTTTATCATTTATCACATCATGCATTAACAAAACATGTCATAACATGTCTTCCTTGCCCATATTCCTTGTCATGGCGGCCACTATACCATCCTTGGGGAAATTTGACATGCAAATCCCTTATTTTTGCATGCATGCTCAACTAGTCATCACACATTTCCCCATCATACTTTCAAAGTTTACTACTAGGTCCTTTCTAGTGAAATTCACATTTATAATTTCTAAATTGAAACATCAAAATGTCATACACAATTTAACACATATCATAGGCATCAAATTAAATTTTAATTATTTTTATGCCTCGGTTTTGTGGTCCCGAAACCACATTCCGACTAGGGTCAATTTTGGGCTGTCACAACTCTCCCCACTTAAGAAATTTTCGTCCCGAAAATCTTACCGTAAATAGGTTTGGATATCGTTCTTTCATAGAGTTCTCGGTCTCCCAAGTAGCTTCTTCTATCCCGTGCTTGAGCCATAACACTTTCACTAGCGGAACCCGCTTGTTTCGCAACTCTTTCACTTCTCGTGATAGGATACGAATCGGTTCTTCCTCATAACTCATATTAGCTTGAATTTCAATTTCGATGGACTAATCACGTGCGATGGATCGGATCTATAGCGTCGAAGCATCGAAGCGTGAAAGACATCGTGAACCTTTTGAGTTCGGGGCAAAATCAAGCGATATGCCACTGGACCGACTCGCTCGATATCTCATATGGTCCAATGAACCTCGGGCTCAACTTGCCCTTACGGTAGAACACAGTATCTTTTTCCAAGGCGATACCTTGAGAAACACTTTATCACCCACGATACTCGATATCCTTACGCTTCAGATCCGCGTCGACTTGACGATCGGAGGCTATCTTCGACTTTCACGGATTACTTTCACTTTCATTCAGCATCTCTAATCAAATCCACCCGAAAATCTTGCTTTCACCGAGCTCGGTCCAAAACAATGGCGTCGGCATTTACGACCGTACAAGGCCTCGTGGGTTCCATCTTAATACTTGATTGAAAGTGTTGTTGTGCGAATTCAATCAACAAAGAAATACCGTTCCCATGAACCACTAAACTCGAGGACGCAACATCTTAACATATCCTCAAGTATCTGAATTATCCGCTCGGATTGACCATCGGTTTGGGGGTGAAAGGCGGTGCTGAAATGCAACTTGGTACCCAAAGCTTCTTGCAACTTTTTCCAAAATCGCGAGGTAAATCTCGGATCTCTATCCGACCACGATAGAAATAGGCACCCGTGTAATCTCACAATCTGAGGAACGTACAATTCAGCTAATTTGTCCATTGAAAAATCCGTACGTACGGGGACAAAGTGGGCCGACTTAGTCAATCAATCTACCACGACCCAAACCGCATCCTTCTTACTTGCTGACAATGGCAGTCCGGATACAAAGTCCATTGTGACTCGATCCCATTTCCACTCGGGTATCGTGATTGGTGAAGTAATCCACGAAGGCACCGATGTTCGCTTTCACTTGTTGACATATTAAACATCTCGAAACAAAGTCGGAGATGTCTCGCTTCATACCATGCCACCAAAACCGACGTTTCAAATCATTGTACATCTTCGTTACTCCCGGGTGGATTGCCATTCGGCTACAATGGGCTTCATTCAGAATTATCGAAATGAGTTCCGAATTCTTTGGAACACACAGACGACTTTTGAACCTCAAACAATCGTCATCATCGATTTGAAACTCTGAATCCTTGTTCGAAACACACTCAGCCCGTTTTGCAGCCAACTCGTCGTCGACTTTCTGAGCTTCTCGAATTTGATGTATCAATAGTGGTTTGGCTTTCAATTCAGCTACTAACACACTATGGGATCAAACAGACAAGTGCACGTTCATCGCTCGTAAAGCGAATAATGATTTACGACTCAAGGCATCCGCAACCACATTCGCCTTTCCCGGGTGATAGTCAATGATCAGCTCATAATCCTTTAACAGCTCAAGCCAACGTCTTTGTCGCAGATTTAAGTCTCTTTGGGTCATCAAATATTTGAGACTTTTGTGATCCGAGTATACATGGCACCTTTCACCAAATAAGTAATGTCGCCAAATCTTTAAGGCGAATACGATGGCGGCCAATTCGAGATCATGAGTCGGATAATTTTTCTCATGTGGCTTTAATTGCCTCGGCGCATAGGCCACAACTCGACCTTCTTGCATTAATACGCAACCTAACCCAAGTAGAGAGGCATCGCTATAGATGACAAACTCCTTGCTTGACTCGGGTTGCACTAGAATTGGGGCTTCACCAAATAAGTTTTCAGTTGATCGAAACTTTTTGGCATTTCTCCGTCCATTCGAACTTAACGTCCTTTTGGAGTAGCCGTCATCGGCGTGGCTATCGTTGAGAAGCCTTTTACAAATCGTCGGTAATAACCTAAGCCCCAAAAGCTCGAACCTCATTAATATTTCTGAGGCTTCCAATTAAGTATGGCTGAAATTTTATTCGGTCGACTCGAATACCCGATCAGATACCACATGACCCAAGAAGCTAACCTCTCTTAACCGAACTCACACTTGCTGAACTTAGCATATAATTGCTTGTCCCGTAAAATTTGCAGCACTAACCGCGGTGTTCAAAGATGTTCGGTCTCATTTCTTGAATAGACCAAGATGTCATCAATGAACACGACTCTGAATCGATCCAAATATGGTCTAAAGATCCGATTCATTAAATCCATAAATACCGCAGGGGCATTAGTGAGTCCAAACGGCATCACTAGGAACTCATAGTGACCATATCTCGTTCTGAAGGCAGTCTTGGGCACGTCCGAATCTCGGATTCGCAATTGATAGTAGCCCGATCTCAAATCTATTTTCGAGAACACCGAGGCTCCCTTAAGTTGATCGAACAAGTCATCAATACGTGGCAACGGATATTTGTTCTTTATCATCGCTTTATTAAGCTGACGATAGTCGATGCACAGTCGCATGGTTCCATCCTTCTTCTTCACGAACAACACCGGCGCACCCCAAGGCGAAAAACTCGGGCGAGCAAAACCTCTATCCACCAATTCTTGCAAGTGAGCTTTCAACTCCTTTAATTCCGTTGGTGCCATACGATACGAAGCTATCGAAATTGGAGTGGTACCGGTACCAATTCGATGCCAAATTCTATTTCCGAACAGTGGTAAACCCGGCAATTCTTCGGAAAACATCCGGTATTCACAAACCACGGCACAGATTCGGGTTTCTTCTCGATTCCTTGTCACCGAAACACGTCGCAAGGTACGCTTCGCACCCTTTTCTTACATATTTCGGGCCAACATCGCTGATATTACGGTGGCAACCCTTTAAGTCCGTGGACTCAACCCGAATTATTTCATTATTCGCGCACTCAAATCGATAGTCTTGCTCTTGCAATTTACAACCGCATCGTGCATGGTCAACCAATCCAAACCAAGAATAACATCGAACTCATCGAACGGCAACAGCATTAAGTCCGCCGGAAAACAAGAACCTCGGGACACTAGGGGACTTTTCTTGCACACTTTGTTGACAAGCACGTAATGACCCAAGGGGTTTGACACCGAATTACAAACTCGAGAGACTCAATAGGCAAAGTCTTCTTTGGATGCTAAGGTTTCACATATATATGAATGAGTAGAACCCGAGTCAATCAAAGCAATCACATTTGTATTGAAAAGAGTGAAAGTACCGGTAATAACATCTGGAGAGGCAGCATCCTCGCGTGCGCGTATGGCATAAGTCCTAGCAGGAGCACGAGCCTCAGATCTGATGGTAGCATCTCTAGATCCTCTCTGACCGCCACTGACATTGCCCATATTTCTAGGTGGCCTACCTCGAGCAGTGGTAGCACCCGGGTTTGCACTCTGACTTACATTCTGTTCATGCATCCTCGGGCAATCCTTCATAAAGTGGTCGGCCGATCCACACTTATAGCAGGAGCGATCACGAAACCAACAGCTCCCCGAATGCCATTTTCCACAATGTGGACACTCCGCCCTCTCTCGGCGATCATTTCCACCACCGGCGATCGAGGTGACTCGTGTGGTCACAGGGGGTCGATCGCGTCCTCGTCTAGAAAAGCCCGAAACGCCTCTAGACCGGCTCGCATCATCTCGAAATCTCTTCGATGCTTGTTGAAGAGACTTTCCCGAGGACCTCTTTCGGAATTCTCCAGTTCCCACATCAGCTTTTTGTTTCTCCTTTCTAAGCTCTTCGGCTTTACAAGCTCGCTCAACAAGTACTACGAACTCTCGTATCTCGAGAATGCCAACAAACATCCTTATATCATCATTCAGCCCATCCTCGGCGCGTTTACACATAATAGCTTCGGACGAAATGCATTCTCGCGATACTGGCTAAGCCTCACAAACTTTCGTTCGTGATCGGTAGCGGACATAGAACCTTGCTTAAGATCAAGAAATTCCCTCCGCTTTTGGTCGATGAATCTCGATGATATACTTTTTGAACTTCGGTTTGAAAGAATTCCCAAGTCACTTGCTCTCTAGGCACCACAGTCGAGTACTCCACCAATAGTAGGCGGACTCGTAGCAAGGAGATGGTACACTTTAAGCACTCATCGGTGTACAGGATAGCTCATCAAGCACCCGGATAGTGTTATCTAACCAAAATTCAGCTCGCTTCGGCATCATCATCATCCGTAGCCTTAAATTCAGTGGCCCCATGTTTTGAATCCTATCGATGGGGCTTACTTGACCTTATTTGGTCAGTCACGGAGGTATTGTAGGTCTGCGGGGTTGCATTTGTCGGGAATGGAGGTTGTGGAACAGCCGTGTTAGTTCGAATGTATTGATTAAACCATTCGTTCATCACACTATAAAAGGCTTGCCTAGCCTCGTCATTAGGATTGCTGGCCATAGGTTGAGAGTCCGCCTGCGCTGTCCCTTGCGAGGAGCAGCGCCACACTCTCCACATCGTCACTATCGCTTCGGTTGGGATCGGGATCCATTGCTATAAACAAACACAAAGTCAAATTGTCGAAATCACCACACTATCGATTCATCATTTAATGGCATGTATAGCTAGACCCCAACACATCACGGTAGTCCTAGAATCGACTAAACCGTGGCTCTGATACCAGTAAAATTGTAACACCCCGAACCCGAGACTATCGCCGGTGTCGGACACGAGGGGTTAACAAGCAAGTTCACATGTTTTGCCCACCAATTTGACATTTCCAGTCAGGCTGGAAGACTGCGTCACCGTCGCCTTAAAAATCATATCTCGAGTTTCAAAACTCGGAAACTGGTTTCGTAAATTTTCCCTGAATTTAGACTCACATATCCATCCATGGATTTATTTCTAGAATTTTTGGTCGGGCCAATTGGTACAGTTTATTAGTTAAAGTCACCCATGTTACAGGGATCGACTGCTCTGACCTTCGCGCGGTATAACTTGAATATCTCTCTGTACAGGAATTTAATGCTGGTGAAGTTTGTTTCTAATGAAACTAGACTCAAAATGGAATCTGTACATATAAGATATGTCTCCTAATTCTTTCTGGATAATTTATAGTAAATTTTTAAAGTTGCGACAGGGGACCCAGAAACCGTTCTGGCCCTGTTTCACAATAGCTTCAATATCTCTTAACATGTAACTCCTATGACCATTTCGCTTCTTCCATATGAAAATAGACTCATCAAGGTTCATTTACATAGCTTATTCACTATTTAATACCATTCCTACAATTTTTGGTGATTTTTCACATTCACGTCACTGCAGCTGGCAGCATCTGTTTTTAAGGTAGGTCTTACCTATTTGGTAGTCTCCATGAACCAACTAGTCTTGCCATACATAGGTTCACATATGATCATTTTAACCATACCAATGGCTGATCATGTGACCAACACTCCCATTTCCAATCCATAATCACATCATGACACCATATATATACATTCAAACCACAAATAGTCTAAGTTCATGCTTCCTTTTACGAGCCATTTTCGCATGGCCGTATACATATACATCGCCACATTTTTAAACCAACAAGGGGTAGTCCTATACATGCCATTTCAAAGTTCAACCAAAATTTATACCAAAATAGAGGCGTTGATAGTGTGGATGACTTGACTTTATTGATCCCGAATCCGATTGCTATCGAGCGAAATCTATAAAACAGAGAGCCAAAGCAACGGGTAAGCATTTTATGCTTAGTAAGTCTCAAGGAATATAATCAGCTTTAATTAAAGCAATACATTCACATAACCAAATGCATCATTTCATTAATGCACATTCACATAATCATACTTACTTCACCATCCCAACTCTTATGTCATACACAAATAACGGCTTCATTAAGGCCGATAACTCGTTCCATCATAGGAGCGGATATTCATACGCTCTTACTCCTAGCGCATAAGCACACACCGCACTTACCTTGTCATTGGGAAATTTCACAAGTGCATTAGCTGAAATTTTCCAGCAAGCTTATAATTTTCAAATCACATACCTTGAGTTTAACCGGATGTCGCTACTCGTTCAATCGCCTTGGGACATAGCCCGGTTATGGTAACCCGCACCAAGGCCTCACGGGACTTAACCCGGATATCACGATTTGCACAAATGCCTTGGTCTTAGCCCGGATTTAACAACTTGCACGAATGCCTTGGGTCTTAGCCCGGATATAGCTACTAGCACAATTGCCTTGGTCTTAACCGGTTATAATTTCCAGCATAATTGTCTTGGGCTTAGCCCGGATATCATTCAATTTCTCATGCACACATACATCAATAATCATTGGACATACATATTTCATTTTCGTTACTAAGGCTCAAACACAATTTTAATCACTAGCATAATCGCCTTGGGACTTAGCCCGGTATTATTCGAATACTCATACACACATAAATCAATAATCAATACATCCATATTTCATTCCACATAATTCAAGTAAGGTCACTTCTTGAGGACTTACCTCGGATGTTGTCGAGCGGCTTTTACGGCTATTCGATCACTTTTTCCTTCCCTTGTCCAATTGTGGCCCTCTTAGCTCTTGAGCTAATTCAACAAATTCAATTTATCAAAACCTCATTGTGCTAGCTTATGGCGAATATGACAAGGAATTTAAATGGTCATATGGCCACCCTTTAGCTTGAATACACAATGGTCATGCACATTTTATACTACATCAAGCAATTCAATACAATTTATTCGAGCATCAAGGAAAAGCTAAGGCCTTCAATAGGCTACCCAAGGCCGAATATACTTGTCCATGTTGAGGCCAATTATGCACTTAATACCACACAAAACAGCATGCATTTTACTAGTTAATGCTTTGCATATTGTAGCTCAAAACTTACAATATAGCATCAAGCACTCATATGTGTGCTAGGCAGATGTGCTTACAATTTCACAATTATTCTTCAACATCTTCTTCTTTAAACAAACTTATTCATCACTTCCTTCATAACCAAAACATCATGTGCAAACATATATATACATATATGAGCATGGCGAATTTCAAGGTGTCCATAGCCATCCAAAACACAAATTTTAACTAACATGCAAGAAGCATGAACCATGCTCATGAATGCATCATGGCGAATATGACAATCATGCTCCTTTTCAACTTCAATCATGATAAAACAAAAAGAAAGCTCAAAATTCTTACTCAAGAGTAGACAATCCATCATTGCATGCATCATCATCAAGCTTCACACTTAGCATGCAATGGCTTTATCACCATAACAACTTTGGCCAAATACCATTTCCATGGCTTAACAAAGATTTGAGCCATGGCTAACATGCACATCAAGTTAGCAACCAAAACATGCATGAAACTCCTAACACAACCTCATACATACCTTAATCTTGATGCAAACTTAGCCAAATCTCCTTCTAGATCTCTTCCAAACCAAGCATGAAGCAAAAATCCTCCTTCTTCCTTAGTATTTTCGGCCAAAGAAGAGAAAAATAGGTGAACAAAATTTTTTTCTTTGCTTCTCTTTCACTCACGGCAAAAGGGGGGGAAGGATGAGCAAATTTTTGATTTTTTTGTTTCTCTTCCTACATGCTTAATTTTTTTATCATTTATCACATCATGCATTAACAAAACATGTCATAACATGTCTTCCTTGCCCATATTCCCTTGTCATGGCCGGCCACTATACCATCCTTGGGGAAATTTGACATGCAAATCCCTTATTTTTGCATGCATGCTCAACTAGTCATCACACATTTCCCCATCATACTTTCAAAGTTTACTACTAGGTCCTTTCTAGTGAAATTCACATTTATAATTTCTAAATTGAAACATCAAAATGTCATACACAATTTAACACATATCATAGGCATCAAATTAAATTTTTAATTATTTTTATGCCTCGGTTTTGTGGTCCCGAAACCACATTCCGACTAGGGTCAATTTTGGGCTGTCACATAAAAATTTCAGAAACTTAGAAAAAATGTCATATTTCAAGTGTCACGCGCCCGTATGAATAAGCCATGTGCTTCACAAGGCTAATAGGCACGCCCATGTCTTAGATCGTGTGGAAACAAGGCAAACATACTAGCTTGTAAGCGAGCGTTCATCCCCATCTCTTGTCCTTGAAAGAGGGGCAAAGAATGGATCTTTCTGCTCTTGCAGGAAGGGCCAGTAGTCTTGGTGCTAAGGGCATGGCTTAAAGAAGCGAGTGACTCTTGGAAAGGTATCAAGTGACTTCGGATTTACTAATTTAGGAGTTCCAATCGAAAGATAAATGAGTTAGCTCAGGCTCGGGCGTGAAATTAAATAGATAAGAAAGGCTATTCTGATCGAAGAGTTGAGTTGCTATAGTTGAATTTTGGAAGGCTCGGGTTTGTGGTATTATTTATATAAGTCGTTTTGATCCCCGCTAAAGGTAAGCAGGGGAGATCTTTGAAGAGCATCCAATCCTGATCTTTTCACTTTCGAGATCGAAGAATGTAACACCCCGAACCCGAGACCATCGCCGGTGTCGAACACGAGGGGTTAACAAGCCAAGTTCACATGTTTTGCCCACCAATTTGGCATTTCCAGTCAGGCTGGAAGACTGTGTCACCGTCGCCTTAAAAATCATATCTCGAGTTTCAAAACTCGGAAACTGGTTTCGTAAATTTTCCCTGAATTTAGACTCATATATCCATCCATGGATTTATTTCTAGAATTTTTGGTCGGGCCAATTGGTACAGTTTATTAGTTAAAGTCACCCATGTTACAGGGATCGACTGCTCTGACCTTCTCGCGGTATAACTTGAATATCTCTCTGTACAGGGATTTAATGCTGGTACCGTTTGTTTCTAATGAAACTAGACGCAAAATGGAATCTGTACATATAAGGTATGTCTCCTAATTATTTCTGGATAATTTATAGTTAATTTTTAAAGTTGCGACAGGGGACCCAGAAACCATTCTGGCCCTGTTTCACAATAGCTTCAATATCTCTTAACATGTAACTCCTATGATCATTTCGCTTCTTCCATATGAAAATAGACTCATCAAGGTTCATTTACATAGCTTATTAACTATTTAATACCATTCCTACAATTTTTGGTGATTTTTCACATTCACGTCACTGCAGCTGGCAGCATCTGTTTTAAGGTAGGTCTTATCTATTTTTGTAGTCTCCATCAACCAACTAGTCTTGCCATACATAGGTTCACATATGATCATTTTAACCATACCAATGGCTGATCATGTGACCAACACTCCCATTTCCGATCCATAATCACATCATGACACCATATATATACATTCAAACCATAAATAGTCTAAGTTCATGCTTCCTTTTACGAGCCATTTTCGCATGGCCGTATACATATACATCGCCACATTTTTAAACCAACAAGGGGTAGTCATATACATGCCATTTCAAAGTTCAACCAAAATTTATACCAAAATGGAGGCGTGGATAGTGTGGATGACTTCGACTTTATTGATCCCGAATCCGTTTGCTATCGAGCGAAATCTATAAAACAGAGAGCCAAAGCAACGGGGTAAGCATTTTTATGCTTAGTAAGTCTCAAGGAATATAATCAGCTTTAATTAAAGCAATACATTCACATAACCAAATGCATCATTTCATTAATGCACATTCACATAATCGTACTTACTTCACCATCCCAACACTTATGTTCATACACAAATAACGGCTTCATTAAGGCCGATAACTCGCTCCATCATAGGAGCGGATATTCATACGCTCTTACTCCTAGCGTGCAAAGCACACACCGCACTTACCTTGTCATTGGGAAATTTCACAAGTGCATTAGCTGAAATTTTCCAGCAAGCTTATAATTTTCAAATCACATACCTTCGGAGTTTAACCGGACGTCGCTACTCGTTCAATCGTCTTCGGGACATAGCCCGGTTATGGTAACCCGCACCAAGGCCTACGGGACTTAACCGGATATCACGATTTGCACAAATGCCTTGGTCTTAGCCCAGATTTAACAACTTGCACGAATGCCTTGGTCTTGGCGGATATAGCTACTAGCACAATTGCCTTGGTCTTAACCGGATGTAATTTTCAGCATAATTGTCTTGAGGCTTAGCCCGGATATCATTCAATTTCTCATGCACACATACATCAATAATCATTGGACATACATATTTCATTTTCGTTACTAAGGCTCAAACACAATTATAATCATTAGCATATTCGCCTTGGGACTTAGCCCGGGTGGAATGCAAATACTCATACACACATAATCAATAATCATACACATCCATATTTCATCTCACATAATTCAAGTAAGGTCACTTCTTGAGGACTTACCTCGGTTGTTGTCGAACGGCTTTTACGGCTATTCGATCACTTTTTCCTTCCCTTGTCCAATTATGGACCTCTTAGCTCTTGAGCTAATTCAAACAAATTCAATTTATTAAAACCTCATTGTGCTAGCTTATGGCGAATATGACAAGGAATTTAAATGGTCATATGGCCACTCTTTAGCTTGAATACACAATGGTCATGCACATTTTATACTACATCAAGCAATTCAATACAATTTATTTGAGCATCAAGGAAATGCTAAGGCCTTCAATAGGCTACCCAAGGCCGAATATTCATGTACATGTTGAGGCCAATTATGCACTTAATACCTCACAAAAACAGCATGCCTTTTACTAGTTAATGCTTTGCATATTGTGGCTCAAAACTTATAATATAGCATCAAGCACTTATATGTGTGCTAGGCGAATTGTGCTTGCAATTTCACAATTATTCTTCAACATCTTCTTCTTTAAACAAACTTATTCATCACTTCCTTCATAACCAAAACATCATGTGCAAACATATATATACATATATGAGCATGGCGAATTTCAAGGTGTCCATAGCCATCCAAAACACAAATTTTAACTAACATGCAAGAAGCATGAACCATGCTCATGAATGCATCATGGCCGAATATGGCAATCATACTCCTTTTCAGCTTCAATCATGATAAAACAACAAGAAAACTCAAAATCTTACTCAAGAGTAGACAATCCATCATTGCATGCATCATCATCAAGCTTCACACTTAGCATGCAATGGCTTTATCACCATAACAACTTTGGCCAAACACCATTTCCATGGCATAACAAAGATTTGAGCCATGGCTAACATGCACATCAAGTTAGCAACCAAAACATGCATGAAACTCCCAACACAACCTCATACATACCTTAATCTTGATGCAAATTTAGCCAAATCTCCTTCTTGTTCTCTTCCAAACCAAGCATGAAGCAAAACTCCTATCTCCTCCCTTAGTATTTCCGGCCAAAAGGAAAGAACAAGGATGAACAATTTTTTCTTGTTTTTCTTTCACTTGCACGGCAATGGGGGAGGATGAGCTATTTTCTTGATTTTTTGTTTCTCCTCCAACATCATTAATTATTTTATCATTTAATTCATCATGCATTAACAAAACATGTTTCAACATGTTTTCTTTGCCCATAAACCATGTCATGGCCGGCCACTAGCTTCTTTTGGGGAAATTTGACATGCAAATCCTTTATTTTTGCATGCATGAGCAACTAGTCATCACACATTTCCCCATCATACTTTCAAAGTTCACTACTAGGTCCTTTCTAGTGAAATTCACCTTTATAACACTAAATCAATCATCAAAAAATGTCATACATGGATACACACATATTATAGGCATCGAAATAAATTTTAAATTATTTTTATGCCTCGGTTTTGTGGTCCCGAGACCACCTTCCGACTAGGGTCAATTTTGGGCTGTCACAACTCTCCCCCACTTAAGAAATTTTCGTCCCCGAAAATCTTACCGTAAATAGGTTTGGATATCGCTCTTTCATAGAGTTCTCGGTCTCCCAAGTAGCTTTTTCTATCCCGTGCTTGAGCCATAACACTTTTACTAGCGGAACACGCTTGTTTCGCACCTCTTTCACTTCTCGTGATAGGATACGAATCGGTTCTTCCTCATAACTCATATTAGCTTGAATTTCAATTTCGATGGACTAATCACGTGCGATGGATCGGATCTATAGCGTCGAAGCATCAAACGCGAAAGACATCGTGAACCTTTTCGAGTTCGGGGCAAAATCAAACGATATGCCACTTTGGACCGACTCGCTTTCGGATATCTCGTATGGCCCAATGAACCTCGGGCTCAACTTGCCCTTACGGTGAATCGAGTATCTTTTTCCAAGGCGATACCTTGAGAAACACTTTATCACCCACGATACTCGATATCCTTACGCTTCAGTTCGCCCGCGTCGACTTCGACGATCGGAGGCTATCTTCGACTTTCACGGATTACTTTCACTTTACATTCAGCATCTCTAATCAAATCCACCGAAAATCTTGCTTTCACCAAGCTCGGTCTAAAACAATGGTGTACGGCATTTACGACCGTACAAGGCCTCGTAGGGTGCCATCTTAATACTTGATTGAAAGTTTGTTGTTGTGCGAATTCAATCAACGGCAAATACCGTTCCCATGAACCACTAAACTCGAGGACGCAACATCATAACATATCCTCAAGTATCTGAATTATCCGCTCGGATTGACCATCGGTTTGGGGTGAAAGGCGGTCTTTGAAATGCAACTTGGTACCCAAAGCCTCTTGCAATTTCTTCCAAAATCGCGATGTAATCTTGGGTCTCTATCCGACCACGATAGAAATAGGCACCCCATGCAATCGAATAATTTGGGAGACGTATAATTCGCCAATTTATCGGCGAAAAATCCGTGCGGACAGGGATAAAATGAGCAGACTTGGTCAGTCTATCAACAATGACCCAAATCGCATCTTTCTTACTTACCGACACTGGTAATCCAGATATAAAATCCATTGTCACTCGATCCCATTTCTATTCAGGTATCATGATTGGCTGAAGTAATCCCGATGGCACTTGATGTTCCGCTTTCACTTGTTGACATATCAGACACCTTGAAACAAATTGAAATGTCTCATTTCATACCGCCACCAAAATTGGCGTTTGGTCATTGTACATTTTAGTACTACCCGGTGGATTGACATTCGACTCTGTGAGCCTCGCTCAAAATCATCGAAACAAGTTCAATTCCTTGGAATACATAATCGACCCTTGAACGTCAGCGGTCATTGTCGTCTATCCGAAATTCGATTCTTCATCCGAAACACATTCGGCTCGCTTAGCGACCAATTCATGTCGACCTTCCGAGATTCAAGTATTTGATGAATCAATAACGGTTTGGCCTCTAATTCGACTACTAGCACCTCCTCGGGTGAAACGGATAAATGAGCATCCATCGCTCTCAAAGCGAGCGATGCCTTGCTACTTAAAGCATCGACCACCACGTTGGCCTTTCCGGTGATAATCAATGATGAGTTCATAGTCTTTCAACAACTCAAGCCAACGTCTTTGTCGCAGTTTAAATCTTTACGAGTCATCAAATATTTTAGACTCTTGTGGTCCGGATAAATATGACACCTTTCTTCAAACAAGTAATGCCGCCATATCTTCAAGGCGAACACTATGGTCGCTAGTTCAAGGTCATGGGTCGGATAGTTTCTCTCATGCGGCTTTAGTCGTCTCGACGCGTAAGCCACAACTCGACCTCCTTGCATCAACACACAACCTAACCCAAGCAAGGATGCGTCCATCAGATATGACAAACTCTTTACCGGACTCTACTGTACTAGCACTGGGGCCTCGGTTAAACAAGTTTTAGTCGATCGAAACTTTCTTGACAGTTCACCACTCGAACTCAACATCCTTTTTGGAGTAGTTTCAGTCATCGGTAGCTATCATCGAAAAACCTTTCACAAATCGTCGATAGTATCCGCAAGCCCCAAAAGCTCCTAACTTCGGTAACATTCCTTGGAGGTTTCCAATTGACTATGGTCGAAATTTTGTTCGGGTTCACCGACACCGATCTGGACGCCACGTGCCCCAAAAAAACTAACCTCTTTCAGCCAAAATTCACATTTACCGAACTTTGCGTATAACTGCTTATCTCGTAAGATTTGCAACACTAGCCTCAGGTGTTCAGCATGTTCAGTTTCATCTCTTGAATTGACCTAAATGTCATCGATAAATACAACTACGAACCGATCCAAGTATGGCCTGAAAATTCTATTCATTAAATCCATAAACACCGCAGGGGCATTAGTGAGCCCAAACGGCATCACCAAGAATTCGTAGTGACCGTACCTCGTTCTAAAAGCGGTTTTGGGTATGTCCGATTCTCGGACCCTCAACTGATAGTACCCCAACCTTAAATCTATCTTTGAAAACACCGAGGCTCCCTTTAATTGATCAAACAAATCATCAATTCGTGGCAACATATATTTATTCTTTATCGTCACTTTATTGAGTTGACGATAGTCGATGCAAAACCTCATGCTTCCGTCCTTCTTTTTCACAAACAATCTTGGTGCGCCCATGGAGAAAAACTTCGGTCGAGCGAAACCTCTATCCGTCAATTCTTGCAATTGGACCTTCAGTTCCTTTAACTCCGTTAATGCCATACGATACGGAGCTATCGAAATTGGAGTGGTACTAGGTACCAATTCGATGCCAAATTCTACTTCCCGAACAGGTGGTAAGCCCGGCAATTCTTCCGGGAAAACATCCGGGTATTCACAAACCACGGGCACAGATTCGGGTTTCTTTTCGATTCCTTGTCATCGAAAGCACGTCGCAAGGTACGCCGCACCCTTTTCTTACATATTTCTGGGCCAACATCGCTGATATTACAGTTGGCAACTCCTTTAAGTCCGTAGACTCAACCCGTATTATCTTGTTATTCGCGCTCCTCAAATCGATAGTCTTGCTCTTGCAATTTACAACCGCATCGTGCATGGTCAACCAACCCAGACCAAGAATAACGTCGAACTCATCGAACGGCAAAAGCATCAAGTCCGCCGGAAAACAAGAACCTCGGAACACTAGGGGACTTTTCTTGCACACTTTGTTGACAAGCACGTAATGACCCAAGAGGTTTGATACCCGAATTACAAACTCAGTAGACTCAATAGGCAAGTCTTACTGGATGCTAAGGTTTCACATATATATGAATGAGTAGAACCAGGGTCAATCAAAGCAATCACATTTGTATTGAAAAGAGTGAAAGTACCGGTAATGACATCTGGAGAGGCAGCATCCTCGCGTGCGCGTATGGCATAAGTCCTCGCAGGAGCACGAGCCTCAGATCTGATGGTAGCATCTCTAGATCCTCTCTGACCGCTACTGACATTGCCCATATATCTAGGTGGCCTACCTCGAGCAGCGGTAGCACCCGGGTTTCCACTCTGACTCACATTCTGTTCAAGCATCCTCGGGCAATCCTTCATAAAGTGGTCGGCCGTTCCACACTTATAACAGGAGCAATCACGAAACCAACAGCTCCCCGAATGCCATTTTCCACAATGTGGACACTCCGCCCTCTCTCGGCGATCATTTCCACCACTGGCGATCGAAGTGACTCGTGTGGTCAAAGGGGGTCGATCGCGTCCTCGTCTAGAAAAGCCCGAAACGCCTCTAGACCGGCTCACATCATCTCGAAATCTCTTGATGCTTGTTGAAGAGACTTTCCGAGGACCTCTTCGAATTCTCCGGTTCCCACATCAACTTTTGTTTCTCCTTTCTAAGCTCTTGACTTTACAAGCTCGCTCAACAAGTACTACGAACTCTCGATCTCGAGAATGCCAACGAACATCCTTATATCATCATTCAGCCCATCCTCGGCGTTTACACATAATAGCTTGGACGAAATGCATTCTCGCGTGCGGCTAAGCCTCACAAACTTTCGTTCGTGGCCGTAGAACGGACATAGAACCTTGCTTAAGATCAAGAAATTCCCTTCGCTTTTGGTCGATGAATCTCTGACTAATATACTTTTTTCTGAACTCGGTTTGAAAGAATTCCCAAGTCACTTGCTCTCTAGGCACCACAGAAGTCAGAGTACTCCACCAATAGTAGGCGGACTCACGTAGCAAGGAGATGGTACACTTTAAGCACTCATCGGTGTACAGGATAGCTCATCGAGCACCGGATAGTGTTATCCAACCAAAATTCAGCTCGCTTCGGCATCATCATCATCCGTAGCCTTAAATTCAGTGGCCCCATGTTTTCGAATCCTATCGACTGGGGGCTTACTTGACCTTATTTGGTCAGTCACCGGAGGTATTATGGGTGCGGGGGTTGCATTTGTCGGGAATGGAGGTTGTGGAACAGCCGCGTTAGTTCGAATGTACTGATTAAACCATTCGTTCATCACACTATAAAAGGCTTGCCTAGCCTCATCATTCGGATTGCTGGCCATAGGTTGAGAGTCCGCCGGCGCTGTCCCTTGCGCGGGAGCAGGAGCCACACTCTCCACACCATCAGCTATCGCTCGGTTGGGATCGGGATCCATTGCTAATAACAAACACAAAGTCAAATTGTCAGAAATCACCACACTATCGATTCATCATTTAATGGCATGTATAGCTAGACCCCAAACACATCACGGTAGTCCTAGAATCGACTAAACCGTGGCTTTGATACCAATAAAATTGTAACACCCGAACCCGAGACCATCGCGGTGTCGGACACGAGGGTTAACAAGCCAAGTTCACATGTTTTGCCCACCAATTTGGCATTTCCAGTCAGGCTGGAAGACTGCGTCACCGTCGCCTTAAAATCATATCTCGAGTTTCAAAACTCGGAAACTGGTTTCGTAAATTTTCCTGAATTTAGACTCATATATCCATCCATGGATTTATTTCTAAAATTTTGGTCGGGCCAATTGGTACAGTTTATTAGTTAAAGTCACCCATGTTACAGGGATCGACTGCTCTGACCTTCTCGCGGTATAACTTAAATATCTCTCTGTACAGGGCTTTAATGCTGGTGCCGTTTCTTTCTAATGAAACTAGACTCAAAATGGAATCTGTACATATAAGGTATGTCTCCTAATTCTTTCTGGATAATTTATAGTTAATTTTAAAGTTGCGACAGGGGACCCAGAAACCATTCTGGCCCTGTTTCACAATAGCTTCAATATCTCTTAACATGTAACTCCTATGATCATTTCGCTTCTTCCATATGAAAATAGACTCATCAAGGTTCATTTACATAGCTTATTCACTATTTAATACCATTCCTACAATTTTGGTGATTTTTCACATTCACGTCACTGCAGCTGGCAGCATCTGTTTTAAGGTAGGTCTTATCTATTTTTGTAGTCTCCATCAACCAACTAGTCTTGCCATACATAGGTTCACATATGATCATTTTAACCATACCAATGGCTGATCATGTGACCAACACTCCCATTTCCGATCCATAATCACATCATGACACCATATATATACATTCAAACCATAAATAGTCTAAGTTCATGCTTCCTTTTACGAGCCATTTTCGCATGGCCGTATACATATACATCGCCACATTTTAAACCAACAAGGGTAGTCCTATACATGCCATTTCAAAGTTCAACCAAAATTTATACCAAAATAGAGCGTGGATAGTGTGGATGACTTCGACTTTATTGATCCCGAATCCGTTTGCTATCGGCGAAATCTATAAAAGAGAGAGCCAAAGCAACGGGTAAGCATTTTATGCTTAGTAAGTCTCAAGGAATATAATCAGCTTTAATTAAAGCAATACATTCACATAACCAAATGCATCATTTCATTAATGCACATTCACATAATCGTATTTACTTCACCATCCCAACACTTATGTTCATACACAAATAACGGCTTCATTAAGGCCGATAACTCGCTCCATCATAGGAGCGGATATTCATCGCTCTTACTCCTAGCGCAAAGCACACACCGCACTTACCTTGTCATTGGGAAATTTCACAAGTGCATTAGCTGAAATTTTCCAGCAAGCTTATAATTTTCAAATCACATACCTTCGAGTTTAACCGGACGTCGCTACTCGTTCAATCGCCTTGGGACATAGCCCGTTATGGTAACCCGCACCAAGGCCTCACGGGACTTAACCCGGATATCACGATTTGGACAAATGCCTTGGTCTTAGCCCGGATTTAACAACTTGCACGAATGCCTTGGTCTTGGCCCGGATATAGCTACTAGCACAATTGCCTTCGGGTCTTAACCCGGATGTAATTTTCAGCATAATTGTCTTCGGGGCTTAGCCCGGATATCATTCAATTTCTCATGCACACATACATCAATAATCATTGGACATACATATTTCATTTTCGTTACTAAGGCTCAAACACAATTATAATCATTAGCATATTCGCCTTGGGACTTAGCCCGGGTGGAATTCAAATACTCATACACACATAATCAATAATCATACACATCCATATTTCATCTCACATAATTCAAGTAAGGTCACTTCTTGAGGACTTACCTCGGTTGTTGTCGAACGGCTTTTACGGCTATTCGATCACTTTTTCCTTCCCTTGTCCAATTATGGACCTCTTAGCTCTTGAGCTAATTCAAACAAATTCAATTTATTAAAACCTCATTGTGCTAGCTTATGGCGAATATGACAAGGAATTTAAATGGTCATATGGCCACTCTTTAGCTTGAATACACAATGGTCATGCACATTTTATACTACATCAAGCAATTCAATACAATTTATTTGAGCATCAAGGAAATGCTAAGGCCTTCAATAGGCTACCCAAGGCGAATATTCATGTACATGTTGAGGCCAATTATGCACTTAATACCTCACAAAAACAGCATGCCTTTTTACTAGTTAATGCTTTGTATATTGTGGCTCAAAACTTATAATATAGCATCAAGCACTTATATGTGTGCTAGGCGAATTGTGCTTGCAATTTCACAATTATTCTTCAACATCTTCTTCTTTAAACAAACTTATTCATCACTTCCTTCATAACCAAAACATCATGTGCAAACATATATATACATATATGAGCATGGCGAATTTCAAGGTGTCCATAGCCATCCAAAACACAAATTTTAACTAACATGCAAGAAGCATGAACCATGCTCATGAATGCATCATGGCGAATATGGCAATCATGCTCCTTTTCAACTTCAATCATGATAAAACAACAAGAAAACTCAAAATCTTACTCAAGAGTAGACAATCCATCATTGCATGCATCATCATCAAGCTTCACACTTAGCATGCAATGGCTTTATCACCATAACAACTTTGGCCAAACACCATTTCCATGGCATAACAAAGATTTGAGCCATGGCTAACATGCACATCAAGTTAGCAACCAAAACATGCATGAAACTCCCAACACAACCTCATACATACCTTAATCTTGATGCAAATTTAGCCAAATCTCCTTCTTGTTCTCTTCCAAACCAAGCATGAAGCAAAACTCCTATCTCCTCCCTTAGTATTTTCGGCCAAAAGGAAAGAACAAGGATGAACAATTTTTTCTTGTTTTTCTTTCACTTGCACGGCAATGGGGGAGGATGAGCTATTTTCTTGATTTTTGTTTCTCCTCCAACATCATTAATTATTTTATCATTTAATTCATCATGCATTAACAAAACATGTTTCAACATGTTTTCTTTGCCCATAGACCATGTCATGGCCAGCCACTAGCTTCTTTTGGGGAAATTTGACATGCAAATCCTTTATTTTTGCATGCATGAGCAACTAGTCATCACACATTTCCCCATCATACTTTCAAAGTTCACTACTAGGTCCTTTCTAGTGAAATTCACCTTTATAACACTAAATCAATCATCAAAAAATGTCATACATGGATACACACATATTATAGGCATCGAAATAAATTTTAAATTATTTTTATGCCTCGGTTTTGTGGTCCCGAGACCACCTTCCGACTAGGGTCAATTTTGGGCTGTCACAAAGAATCATAGCTATCAGTGCATTGGCAAAGCAGACCCAAAAGAAGAAGGAAGTCGAGCTGTAGTTCGAACTAAGGATAGACTGAATTCAAATAAGCCTTCACTTTCAATCCGTTGAAATGTATGGGTTAGGATGACCAGCTTTCGTACAAGAGTTTACCTAGAAAAAACTATTTCTATCGGGAAAGCCTCGCTTATTCAAAGGGCTGATTTTTTTTAACCCTTTTTGCTCATAAGTAAGTAAGCGTTGGTAGGAGCGGCGGGATGATATTTAGTATATAAAAAATGAAAACCAAAAAGAAGAAATGGCAAGATAAATTGGATATCGATGGAGGAAATAACGATGTGGAAAAGCAGGCGAGATTATCTACAATGACACCGTAGACCAATTGAAAGGGATGTGGCGCGACTTGGTAGCATCTTTGTTTTGGATTGGATACAAAATGTCACGGGTTCCAATCTTGTCATCCCTACCTTCTCCTCAGGCGTAGCAAAGGTTAAGATTGATTCAAGACATGACAAATTTTAATTTAATGATACTAGATGCATGCAAGATGTAGTGAAGGTACAAAAATCATCCTTTTCTTTACAATTGTATCTCTTGTGATAAGAAAGCGCTCTTAGTTCAGTTTGGTAGAACGTGGGTCTCCAAAACCCGATATCGTAGGTTCAAATCCTACAGAGCGTGATTACGAATCAACAGACCCCATTACCGAGATATGGGAACTAAAATAAAATAAAAAAAATAAATAAATTATATCGAATCCATTTTCTATTTTGGAACGAACAACAACCAACTAACACTTTGACTTTACTTTAACTTATTAGATTCAGTAGTAGGTTTATTAATTGCACATAATATCTCGAATAAGAAGAAAAAAAGTATCGCACGATTGCTCGAAGAAATCAAACCTTTATTTTGGTCTAACTCGATTCTAAGACTAGTAATTCCTATGTTCGTTTCCTTTTAGGTTCTACATTTTTTCTTTCAATATTTTAGAGTGTAGGAATTCATTAGGTCTTCCAAGCGAAGGAGTAGCTATAAAATGGTGATGAATTGCGATTGGTCCAAACCTTCGACCAGCGACTTATTGCGACCCGCCCAGAATGCTCATCCATACTAAGACCTTATTCACACAGTGAAGAAAGGCCGAGTGGAAGAGGGCAGTCAGCTGGCTCGAGCGGCAGGAACTTTTGCTAAAATAATGAAGGAAGCAGCACTCCCCACTGCCAATTGAAAAACAAATTCTAGTCATTTATGCTGCTGTCAATGGATTCTGTGATCGAATGCCATTAGATAAAATTTCTCAATATGAGAGAGCTATTCCAAAAAGTATAAAACCTCAATTACTACAATCACTTTTAGAAAAAGGTGCTAACGAAAGAAAGATAGAACCAGATACATTCTTAAAAGAAAGCGCTTTGCCTTACCTATGATGTGATGCAAGGTAAGACTCAAAATAACTGGAAAAAATAGTACGGATTAAATTTTATCTTGATTCTGAAACTCAATTTGAGACACCTTTCCTGGGTTGATCGAAGAGCTGCTAACAAAAGGGCGAGGACCATATTTTGATCTGCCTCTTCTTCGATCCGGAATTCCCAGCAAATCCTTGACTCCTCGAATACAATGGGATTTCACACCTGGCAAATCTTTCACTCTGCCTCCTCTTATTAAGACCATAGAATGTTCCTGCGAATTATGACCTTCGCCTGGAATATAAGCAAATATATCATGTCGATTGCTCAACCGTACTTTAGCTATCTTACGTAGAGCTGAATTAGGTTTTTTCGGTGTTCTCGTTAAAACACGCGGGCATACTCCTTGCTTCTGGGGACATTGATCCGAAGCTCGAGTACGGTCCGTGCGCCGTTTTTCTTCTCTACCATGACGAATCAATTGATTTAATGTAGGCATCGCTCTTTCCTTTGTCCTTCCCCCCGATTTTCGCCCTAAAACTAGTGATTACTCCCGATCCGAAGCACCCCTTTTCCATTCATAAAAAGATCCAATCGTCAAAATCAATAAAAAGGCCATCATGGACCAAAATCCAAAGAGATCAATCTTGTTGGGAGGTACTGCCCAAGGAAAGGAAAAGGTTACTTCCGGATCAGGGATAATAAATAAAATTGAAACAAGATAAAATCTTATATCGAAACGACTTCTGGCATCACCGAAAGGATCGAAACCACATTCGTAGGCCGACAATTTTTCTGGATAGGTCGAACTATTGGAAGCAAATGGAAAAGGAAGACCAAGTAGGATCAAAGAAACTAGCGGACTAATCACTAAATAGATAGAAATAGGTGCAAATTCTGACATCACCACAGCCCACTTGGTTCTCTCGCTCCTTGCTCGCGGAGCGGCATACCGGAAAAAAAATGATAAAGGGTGCCAGCTACTGAGGCTCGCCGATTACTAACTGACCGATAATAGGGTTAACAATGTATGAAAGCCATTTTGCCACCCTAAAAACACAAGCATTTACAAGCACAATTGACCACATTTTTTCAGCTCAATAGGCAGCCAAAATATTCATTTCAATACACATTATAAGTCATATCAAACTTACTAATTACATATCCAAATACCTATTTAATAACATGCATAATCCATTCACTTAACAAGCACATACTAGGACTTAACTTACATAATTTCATTCCATTGTTCCTTGCCAAAACATACCAAAATTAACACTTCAATTCAACCAAAACATAACATCAAAATAAGCCAAATCACATGGCTTAACTTATATACAAAGATATACCAAAATCATGATATAAAGTAACATAGCTATCATTTTTTAAATTAGCCTATACATGCCATATTTACAAATTCACAAGTTCAAAGGTACCAATCAGGAATTGGATAGTGTGATGTGCAACTCCGACTTGTCCAAAACGAGTGAGCTAAGAAATATCTATAAAATATAGAAAAAGAAATAGAGTAAGATTTATAGCTTAGTAAGCCCGTATAATTCAGAATTAAATTTACCATTCATACTTAACCAAAGCAACATTTAAAATGCCAACAATTCAATTAACCAACACCTAATCACAAGTATCCATCATATGTTAGTCATTTGACAAATTCATGAAGCCATCCATTAATACAACACTTTGTATTATTTCAAAATTTACATATCATATATATACCATTAGTAACATTTATAATCTGTAACTTATCCGTATAACAGTATTTAGGCCCGTAGAACTTATTAGAATTTCAAAGGATACTAGAGTGAACATCATCAATAATTCGTCAATTCATTAACATAAATGCTCTTTCGAGCCATGATCGGTAAGCTCCTCCTGAGCTGATAACAGTAAGCTCTAATGAGCTGAAACGGCAAGCTCATACAAGCTGGAATGGTAAGCTCCAATTAGCTTAAACAGTAAGCTCTTACGAGCTGATATATCGGTAAGCTCATACGAGTTGTGGTGAGTCCGCAACAAATGCAGGAGCTCGACCAAAACGGTAATCTCAGTATCATGTCACTCGTATCCAATAAATTCATATAGTTCAAACAGGGCTCGGTAACAAATACACTTTTACCATTAAAGTATCCATACTTCAAGTATTTCAATTATACATACTCATTTCAATAATTAAAAGCATATAAAACTTCGATTCTAATTATACAAACTTATCTCGTATTTGCTAGTATAACTGTCGTCTACTCGTCTACTTCCATTTCCCCTGATCTAATTTCGATAATTGTTTATGTTGATCTATATATTATCAAATTTAATATTTTCAGTAACCATTTAATTCAATTCATATATATTTAGAAAATTACACATTTGCCCCTATAATTTTGACTACTTTGCAATTTAGTTCTTTTTACACAAAATAGAAATTGATGCAATTTACCCGTAACCCATGTATAGCCAAATTTCACATAACCTCATAGTAGCCCATAATTTCATTTTATTCACATTTTCAACCACAACATTTCTATCTTTCACAATTTAATCCCTAATTCTCATTATTGTCAAAAATCATTTTACAAAACTAGTTCAGCTATCATCAAGCTTCCATAATCTATCATTAAACATCAAAGAACTCAATTATTGAACAAAGGAAATTTACAAAATCATGAAAATATTCAAAAATTAAGGTACGAGCTAGCTAGATTAAGCTGCAACGAGCTCAAAAATGTCGAAATCATTAAAAATCGAGCTAAAACCATACCTTAATAAGTTAGAAGAGCTTAGCCAAACCTTTTCCTAAAAATGGTGATTCTTTCTTACTAAAATTGGCATAAAGAAGAAGAATGAACCATAATATGGCTTTGTTTTAATTAATTATTCATTAATAAGCCATTTACAAAATTAACTTTTATTAAAACATATAAAAATCATGCAAATTATGGACATAAATGTCCACTAACATTAACAAGGGTATATTATCAACTTAAAGACTTCCAATATTAATTTCATAGGCATTTGAGTCATTTAACTAATAGGTCTCATATTTTACACGTTATGCGATTTAGTGATTTTTACTGAATTAAGCATTTAAACGGTAAAATTTCTTTATGAAACTTTCACATAATTAATCTATCATACTGTAGACCTTATTAAAATAATAAAATAAATATTTTGACTTTGTATTTGTGGTCCCGAAACCACTGTTCCGATTTGACCAAAAAATGAGTTGTTACAACTGAGACACATGCTCGTGTCTCTGCCCGTGTGGACAAAAATAGGCCATTTACAAGGCCAATTTGCTGCCCTAACTTCAATTTACCTAAACAAGGCAAAATGTACAATTTCCATACACAAAAAGGCAGCCAAATCAATCCCAATTCCTGCACAATCCATGCTATACAAATACAACCATTTCACTTGCTCAAATATATACCAAAACAACATAATCTTTAACCTTAATTCATATGATATGTATATATATACCAACTTAATATTCACAACTGAAAACCATCCTCAACTCAATCAATTCATTCACTGTAATACATACCATTTAACTACCAATTTGACATGTAAATTTATGCCTCAATAAGACCTTTCTCAAGCTTTCATCCACCATAATTTAAAAAACCATTTTAACTTCCATAATGTCTTAGTTACAACCATGCCAAAACAAACCATCTTACAAGGCATTATATGTAACACCCCTATCCCGTATCCATTGCCAGAATAGGTAAGGGGCATTACCAGACAAATAGAACATTTCAAACCAATTCAGAATCACAGATATCATATAACATCATTTCATAAGCAATCATCTCTTAAGATGGTCTATGAGACCTAAAATGTACTTTTAAAAGACATTCGGGACTAAACCGAACACATTCATAAAGTTTAGAACTTTTAAAAAAAATTCAACTCTATAGAGCTCACACGCCCGTGTGACCAGGCCGTGTGCCCCATACGAGCATCAGACACACCCATGTGAACCAGCCGTGTCAAAACAGAGCTTATATACTGACTTATTCCCACAGCCAAAGGACACGCCTGTGTGCCACGGCCATGTGATTCTTAGCTAGCTACCGACTTAAGCCCACGGCCAACAAACACGCCCGTGCGCTATGGCCGTGTGGCATAATGTAGGCTTGGTTTAAGCCAATTTCCCACCCTTTTATGGGTCATTCCTACAAGCCAAATTAAACAACATTCATAAAAAACAATTTAGCCAATTTCATGCTCAAAACATGCTTCATTACAACTATTTCATCATCATTCACCAACTCATTCAAACCATACCCAAACTTAACACAAACATACCATTTGATAGCCAAATTTCATTGCATAACCTATATTTGCAATTCAAAACTTAATACATAAACCTACTAGCCTATACATGCCATACTTTAAAATATTTACACTTTCAAGAGTACCAAAATGAGATCGATAGTGTGGTGACAATCCTCGACTATCCCCGAGCCTTCAATAGCTACGATAACTGTAAAATAGACAGTAAACACACAGAGTAAGCTACAAAGAGCTTAGTAAGCCAAATACAATTGGTCTAACTACTAAAGCATATAAATACAATTCACCCATATAGATTCATAACCATTTCATAGAATAATTCATAAACTTAACCATGCTCCCTTGTTTGCATATATGTCATGCTTCATTTCCATACATAATTCACAGAGATAGAGTTTTTCATATTCAAAAATTTAGTATGACACAAACGTACCTGCATAGGTTATACATTTCATATACTCAAACTCAGATTTCGTACGCTATCATCAGACGGGTCAGAAACGGTATAGATGCTCATAAACAAGTACAATGCTGACGTCCCGAATGTGGGCTTACATGTAATTCAATATCGATGCCTTACAGATGTCAACTTTTCTTTGAAACATACATAGCTTTTCAGATATTAACATATTATCATACTTTACTCCAAAGATATTCATCAGGCGCTCAAGGCCATCCAATACAGATTATATTTTATATGTGCAGAATTTATTTCAATTAACACGTAATTGTAATTTGACTTACCTCTAACGGATTTCGGATAAAACGAGTCGTCTATTCAACTATTTTGGACTTCCCTTGATCTAAGTCTGATTTTCTTTGTTCTTGATCTAATACAATACAAATTCAACCATTCAATCATTCATTTCATTCAATTTAATCCATATACACATATTTAGGGCAGTTTACATTTTAGCCTTTACATTTTCAAACTTTGACAATTTAGTCCATTTTTCACAAAATCACCAATATGAAAATTTTCTTTGCAACAAGGGCTAGCCAAATTTTCATGGCTTCTATATAAGCCCATACAACATGTTCAATTCACAATTTAGTCCTTCTAAACCTCATTTTCAAAATTTAACCCAAATAGCTCAATTTCATCAAAAACTCAAAGACAAAACTTATGAACCATCTACCAAGCCTTCATAATTCATTCAAAAACATCACAAAACTCATGATATCAACAATGGCATTTCATGAAATCTTTAACAGAAATAGAAATTCAGAGATGGGTTTTGAAGAACACAAAGCAACGATCACAGAAACGTAGAAATTATCAAAAACTAATTTAATATCGTACCTTAATTAAGCAATCAAAGTGCCGAAACCTAAAATGGCTTTCTCCTTTTTCTTTTTCTTTGATTTTCGGCTATATGCATGATAATATGGCCAGTTTCATGTTTTCATTTTATTATTATAACATTATAATCACCTTTTACCATTTTACCCTTAATGACATAACATTAATTTCTACCAACTCATGTCCATATTTGTCCATGCATTATTACAATGGTCCAATTGACATGCAAGGACCTTTATTTTAAAAGCCAAGCCAAATAGGTGCTTTAGCATCTAGCACTCAACTTTTACACTTTACGCGATTTAATCTTTTTTCATAATTAAGCACAGAAACAGACAAATTAAATCACAGAAATTTTCACAGATGTAAATTCACATATCACAGACACAAAAAATAATATTAAAATATTTTTAGACTAGGATTTGTGGTCCCGAAACCACTATTCTGACTAGGGTCAAAACTGGACTGTTACAATTCTCCCCCATTAGGGATTTTCGTCAAACGATCAACTATAATCCAAATTGCATCTTTCTTTTCCGGAGACAGAGGCAAACCCGAAACAAAATCCATGGTCACTCGATCCCATTTCCATTTCGGAATCATAATTGATTGTAATAACCCAGATTGCACCTGATGCTCAGCTTTAACTTGCTGACAGATTAAACATCTCAAAACAAAGTCAGAAATACCTCTTTTCATTCCAGACCACCAATGTAGTTGTTTCAAATCGTTATACATTTTCGTACTTCCCGGACGTACAGAAAATCTACTAGTGTGAGCTTCACTCAAAATCATTTGAATCAAATCCAGATTTCTTGGAACACAAAGTCTATTTCTGAACCTCAGACAATCATCATCATCTATTCGAAATTCAGAGTCAGAATCAGAATTACACTGAGTTCGTTTAGCCATAATCTCATCATCAACCTTCTGAGCTTCGATAATCTGTTGTAAAAAAAATGCCTCGCTTTTAATTCAGCTAAAACTGAACCATCACCAGACAGAAATAAATGAGCATTCATTGCAAATGACAATTTTTGACTTAAAGCATCAACAACCATATTTGCTTTTCCCGAGTGATAATCAATCACAAGTTTGTAGTCTTGTAGCAGTTCTAACCATCTTTTTTGTCGCAAATTCAAATCTTTTTGTGTCATTAAATATTTCAGACTTTTATGATCAGAAAACACGTGACATTTTTCACCAAACAGATAGTGACGCCAGATCTTCAAAGCAAATACAATGGCAACTAACTCAAGGTTGTGTGTTGGATAGTTCTTCTCATGCGACTTTAATTGTCTCGAAGCATAAGAAACAACTTTTCCTTCTTGCATTAAAACACAATTGAGTCCATTCAATGAAGCATCACTGTAAACAACGAATTCTTTACCTGACTCAGGTTGTACCAATACCGGAGCTTTAGTTAACAGAGCTTTTAACCGATCAAAACTTCTCTGACATTTCTCAGACCATTCAAATTTCACATTTTTCTGAAGTAATTTTGTCAATGGAGTTGCTATCACAAAGAAATATTTTACAAATCGTCTGTAGTAACTGGCAAGTCCCAGAAAACTATGGACTTCAGATACATTCCTCAGAGGCTTCCAATCCAGAATAGTTGAAATCTTACTCGGATCAACTCGGATACCGGATGCTAATACAATATGACCCAGAAAACCAACTTCTCGCAACCAGAATTCACATTTACTAAACTTTGCATACAACTGTTTATCTCGCAGAGTCTGTAGCACTACTTTTAGATGTTTAGCATGCTCAGATTCATCACGTGAATAAATCAAAATATCATCAATGAATACAACAACAAATTGATCAAGATACGGTCCGAAAATTCTATTCATTAAATCCATAAATACAGCAGGTGCATTCGTTAAACCAAAAGGCATAACTAAAAATTCATAATGCCCATACCTCGTTCTGAAAGCAGTTTTCGAAATATCAAAGTCCTTTACTCGCAACTGGTAGTAACCCGATCTCAGATCCACCTTCGAAAACACAGTAGCACCTTTCAACTGATCGAATAAATCATCAATTCTAGGCAGAGGGTATTTATTCTTTATAGTCACTTTATTAAGCTGTCAGTAATCAATACACATTCTCATTGTGCCATCTTTCATTTTCACAAATAGTACAGGAGCACCCAATGGTGAAAAACTCGGTCTAGCAAACCCTCGATCGGTCAATTCTTGCAACTGAGATTTTAATTCCTTTAACTCGATTAGAGCCATTCTATACGGAGCTATTGAAATCAGAGTAGTACCAGATACAAATTCAATGCCAAACTCGACTTCTCGAATCGGAGGCAAACCAGGTAGTTCTTCAGGAAACACATCAGAGAATTCACATACAACGGGCACTGATTCAACTTGCCTATCATCCACTTTCGAGTCTAACACATAAGCTAAGTAGGCTTCACAGCCTTTCTTCACAAATTTTCGTATTTTCATTGCAGATACCACAGCTGGTAGTCCATTCCGATCACTAGACTCAATTCGGATTATTTCATCATTCTTACACATTAAATCAATGACTTTTTGTTTGCAATTCACAATAGCATCATTCAAAGTTAACCAATCCATTCCCAGAATTATGTCAAATTCATCGAAAGGTAAAAGCATCAGATCAGCAGGAAAATAGATATCTCGTAACATTAACGGGCAATTCTTGAAAACTTTATCAACCAAGACACTTTTTCCTCAGGGGTTCAATACTCTAATTACGAATTCAGTAGACTCTACAGGCAAAGTCTTACTATGCACTAAATTCATACATATATAAGAATGCGTCGATCCAGGGTCTATCAATGCAATCACAGAAGTATCATAAAGAGTAAAAGTACCAATAATCACATCTAGAGATGAGGTTTCCTCATAAGCTCGGATAGTATAGGCTCTAGTAGGTGCTCTGGCCTCAGATCTAACAGCAATATCCCCAGTAGCTCTTTGACCACCACTTGCATTTCTCGAATCTCTAGAAGGTCTACCCCTATTGAGGTGTTACCCAATCTCGGATTCTGTACATTCTCTCTCTCACCAGGTTCAGAACAATCTCTTACAAAATGATCCAGAGATCCACATCGGAAACAGGCTCAATCATTCAATCTACAATTTCCTGGATGTCATTTACCATAGTCTTTACATTCAGGTCTCTCAGATCGAACATTCCCAACACTTGCAACAGAAGTAGCAGGGACTCTGAAGTTTTAATGCGATATAGCTCGATCTCGATTTGAATGTCCCACATTAGTATTTGGACGGCTTTGATCATCTCGGAATTTTTTCACATAGATTGAAATGATCTACTCAAAAATCTCTTTCTAGCATCTCTAGTGTCAGAATCAGCTTTTCTTTTCTCTTTACTTAATTCTTCAGCTTTACATGCTAGCTCAATGAGCACTACCATTTCTTTAATTTCAAAAATCCTAACTAACAGACGGATATCTTTGTTTATTCCATCTTCAAACCTTTTGCACATTATTGCTTCATCCGAAACACAATTCCGAGCATACTAGCTCAATTTCACAAATTCACGTTTGTATTTAGTAGCAGACATACGGCCCTGTTTAATCTCGAGAAACTCTTTATGTTTCTGATCAATGAATCTCTGGCTAATGTATTTCTTCCAGAATTTAGCTTGGAAGAAATCCCAAGTAACCCGTTCACTCGGAACCACAGATATTAAAGTTTTCCACCAATGATACGTTGTATCTCTCAGAAGTGAAACGGCACATTTAACACATTCCTTAGGATTCAGAGACATTTCATCAAACACTCGTACTGTATTCTCTAACCAGAATTCGTCTCTTTCAGCATCATCATTCCTTGTAGCTCAGAATTTTCAGCCCCATACTTTCTAATCTTATCAACCAGTGGTCTACTTAGTTGAACTAGACTCATCGAGGGCATAGCAGAAATTTGAGAAGAATTAACTAGGGGTGGAGGTTGCTGTACAGCCGGATTGGTTCTAATATATTGAGTGAACCAATCATTCATCATTTGATAGAAGGCTTGCTTAGCCTCGCTATCACGGCTACTCATAGCCGGTTGTGAATCATCTTGCACCGTCCCTTGCGCGGGAGCAAGCACATTGCTTTCTACATCGTCAGCTACAGCTCCAGCGGGATCCATTTGCTATATAAAAGCACATTTCAAAGTCAGGAGTCATCACACTATCACAGATTCAAATATATGGCATGTATAGCTAGACTCATATACGCTATGGTAGTTCTAGAAACGACTAAACCATAGCTCTGATACCAATAAAATGTAACACCCCTATCCCGTATCCGTTGTCGGAATAGGCAAGGGGTATTACCAGACAAACAGAACATTTCAAACCAATTCAGAATCACAGATATCAAATAACATCATTTCAAAAGCCTCCAAAGATGGTCTACGAGACATAAAATGTACTTTTAAGAGACATTCGGGACTAAATCGAATACATTCATAAAGTTTAGAACTTTTAAAAAAAATTCAATTCTATAGAGGTCACACGCCCGTGTGACCAAGCCGTGTGTAACACCCCTAGCCCGAGTCCGATCGCTGGTTTAGGCTAAGAGGTATTACCGAGCTAAACATTTAATTTCTCATTCACATTAATTAACATAAACAGAGATCGAGCAGCATAATACTAATCTTTGAGTTATATATATATGCCATTTTCATCTGGCCAAAATATTTACAATTACAAAACATATTTTGCCAACAGTCTAACCTATACATGCCATATCGAGACCAAAATACAACTGTATCAACAAAATCGATAGTATGATGAACTGCTGACGATCCCCGAGTCGGTGGCCAAAATCAACAATCTATAAAATAGAAAAATAAGAAACAGAGTAAGCTTTCGAAGCTTAGTAAGTTTTAAACATTTCATACCATTAAAGCTTGTCATTTAAATCGAAAATTGAGTATCACAAAATTCGTATTCTAATTGTCATTAACTTGGCCGAATATACACAAGTACACTAGTTATAAAACCTATTGGCCGAATATATATATATGAATACACAAGAAATTTCCAACACATATTTCACTATACTATATGGCTTAAGCAATTACTTTAAGTCACATACTTTCATATGATGACATACCTTGACCGAATAGGTCATTGTCTTATTCTTAAATACAAAATTCATCCACACATATATATATATATCGTTCTTTGATACTAATAATTTACTTTCCAATCAATTCACATATGAGTACAAAATACATATCTTAACATGTAAAATATATTTATTACTTACTCGACAATGGATACCACGAATATTCAATGTCGTAATCTTACTTAACTTACTGGCATCGGTCCTGTCAAGTCTTAGAACTCGAAACACATTTCTAACACGAGCCTACGGGTCTTTAACCCGGATTCCATTCCAGCACGAAGCCTGCGGGTCTTTAAACTTGGATACAATTCCAGCATATAGCCTGCGGGTCTTTAAATCCGGATACAATTCCAGCATATAGCCTGCGGGTCTTTAAATCCGGATACCATTCCAGCATAAAGCCTGCGGGTCTTTAAGCCCGGATACACACATCAAATATCATACCTATTTAATCATTTACTAACACATCTTATGGAAAATTTCACATTAGTAGCCATTTGCTACATTCGGACATAAGCTTCATATGAACACCATCATTTTCATTTTGGTTTAAAAATCATACATACATATCATATATACCTCTCACCAATCAATCTTAAGTTGAATTGGTCATTCAACAATAGATCATGTACTTAGATTATTTACCACACAACTTAATTCAAATAGAACCAAAAAGATCAAAATTCATCTAGTATATATATATCAAGGCATCATTAATTTTATACTAAAGGCGATTACTCAAAACTTACCTCGGATATTTTGAACAATTGCGGATAGGCTACTCGATTGCTTTCTCCTTTCCCCTATTGGATTTAGTTCCTCTTTGCTCTTGAGCTTTAATTTAAACAAATGAATTTGTTTAATTACTTACTCAAGTTTAATTCTTTAATAGTCACATCTGACAATCATATAATTTCAATGCATATTATGTTTTATAAAACATGCCATGACTCGATTTCATGCTTATCTAATCTCTATCTAAATCACATGCACAAACAAAGATTCACCTAACTTATTATGCTACCTTATGCACGAATTCAACCATATAAATACGAATATCAACTTATTGAACATTTATCACATTTCCACTTGCTATTTATCAATAATGCCGCACACACACACAAATACATTCATACTCATAGGCATGCAATTCCATTAATGATTACTATATGACCCATTCATTTCTAACTATTCAACTCAACCTTCATATTCAATTTTATAGGTAATGCCGAATGCCCAACTTAATCAAACTCAAAATTTAGTTTTCATCATTTTAATTAATTACTACTTATTCTTCAAAATTTCAAATACAATGTAATTAGCACCTATACACTTAAACCGAATTAACAAGCACCTATAGACGTTGGTCGAATGCCATTAAACACAAGTCATCAAAGATCTTATTTTTAATCACCGTATATATATAATTAGTAAAATGGATTGATTATACATATATACTAGCAAAACCGAACATAATAATTTTACCTATGCATAACATTACTCACATTCCAATACTCATATTATTCAAAATCATACCCTAAAAAAAAGAATCATGAACAATGCCGAATCCTTAGATGTTTAAACATTTAATTTACTCAATTCAAAACACCTAAATGGCATTTGTTCAAGACATTAAGCAACTCCATGTTTGGCTATTACACATATGAGCATTAACAATTCATACTTTTAACAAGATCAACTTCTTTCATCAACAAATTATTCATCAAAACTTAAAGGCAATAATCAAATTCCTTCTTTATCAACCATAACCGAATGTTCAATTCATCCATCAAAATTCAAAATTTTGGCGTGGGCTAAGTAAGAAACATGATGATTAACCTAAAACAAGCTAGAATTTCAAAAATCTAACACAATTTACTAACCTTCCTTATGATTCAAATGGCCGAATGTCTTGCTCCTCTTTTTCTTTCTTTAGATTCGCTAAGAAGAACAAAGATGAGACTTTGTTTTCTTCACCATTCTTTCTATTATTATTTTATTTTATTCATCTATATTATAAAGTATAAAGCCATTTAACTAATAATTAATACATATATTTAATATAAAAACATCATCATGGCCGGCCACTATAAACAAAAATGGATATTTGACATGCAAGTCCAACCTTTTTATAACATGCATTAATAGACCACTTTTAAATTTACCTATCACATTTCACAATTATCTCACATAAGTCCTATTTAATAAATTTCACATACAAATGACAAAATTAAAGCATGAAACTTTCACACATGCATGGACACATACAATAAGCATAGAATATAACGGTTAATTATTTTTATGACTCGGTTTTGTGGTCCCAAAACCACTTTTCAACTAGGGTCAAATTAGGGCTGTCACACCGTGTGCCACACGCGCGCATCAGACACGCCCATGTGAACCAGCCGTGCCAAAATAGAGCTTATATACTGACTTATTCCCACATCCGTGTGATTCTTAGCTAGCTACTGACTTAAGCCCATGGCCAACAAACATGCCTGTGTGCTATGGCCATGTGGCACAATGCAGGCTTGGTTTAAGCCAATTTCCCACCCCTTTATAGGTCATTCGTACAAGCCAAATTAAACAACATTCATACAAAATATTTAGCCAATTTCATGCTCAAAACATGCTTCATTACAACTATTTCATCATTATTCAACAACTTATTCAAACCATACCAAAACTTAACACAAACATACCATTTGATAGCCAACTTTCATTGCATAACCTATATTTACAATTCAAAGCTTAATACATAAACCTTCTAGCCTAAACATGCCATACTTTAAAATATTTACACTTTCAAGAGTACCAAAATGAAATCGATAGTGTGGTGACAATCCTCGACTATCCCCGAGACTTCAGTAGCTATGATAACTATAAAACAGACAGTAAACTCACAGAGTAAGCTACAAAGAGCTTAGTAAGCCAAATACAATTGGTCTAACTACTAAAGCATATAAATACAATTCACCAATATAGATTCATAACAATTTCATAGAATAATTCATAAACTTAACCATGCTCCTTTGTTTGCATATATGTCATGCTTCATTTCCATACATAATTCACAGAGACAGAGTTTTTCATATTCAAAAATTTAGTATGATACAAACGTACCTGCACAGGTTATACATTTCATATACTCAAACTCAGATTTCATACGCTATCATCAGACGGGTCAGAAACAATATAGATGCTCATAAACAAGTACAATGTCAACGTCCCAGACGTGGTCTTACATGAAATTCAATATCGATGCCTCTATCCCAGACAGGGTCTTACACGAAATCAGATACAATGTCGATGTCCCAGACATGGTCTTATACGTAAATCTCAATCGAGGCCTATGTCCCAGACACGGTCTTACACGATGTCTTAGACAGATGTCAACTTTTCTTAGAAACATACAGAGCTTTTCAGATATTAACATATTATCATACTTTACTCCAAAGATATTCATCAGGCACGCAAGGCCATCCAATACAGATTACAGCTTATATGTGCAGAATTTATTTCAATTAACACGTAATTGTAATTTGACTTACCTCGAATGAATTTCGGATAAAACGAGTCGTCTATTCAACTATTTTGGACTTCCCCCAATCTAAGTCTGATTTTCTTTGTTCTTGATCTAATACAATACAAATTCAACCATTTAATCATTCAGTTCATTCAATTTAATCCATATACACATATTTAGGGCACTTTACATTTTAGCCCATACATTTTCACACTTTGACAATTTATTCCATTTTTCACAAAATCACCAATATGTAAAATTTCTTTGCAACAAGGGCTAGCCAAATTTTCATGGCTTCTATATAAGCCCATACAACATGTTCAATTCACAATTTAGTCCTTCTAAACCTCATTTTCAAAATTTAACCCAAATAGCTTAATTTCATCAAAAACTCAAAGACAAAACTTATGAACCATCTACCAAGCCTTCATAATTCATTCAAAAACATCACAAAACTCATGATATCAATAATGGCATTTCATGAAATCTTTAACTGAAATAGAAATTCAGACATTGGTTTTGAAGAACACAAAGCAACGATCATAGAAACGTAGAAATTATCAAAAATCGAGTTAAAACCGTACATTCATCAAGCAATCAAATTGTCGAAACCTAAAATGGCTTTCTCCTTTTTCTTTTTCTTTGATTTTCGGCTATATGCATGATAATATGGCCAGTTTCATGTTTTCATTTTATTATTATAACATTATAATCACCTTTTACCATTTTACCCTTAATGACATAAAATTAATTTCTACCAACTCATGTCCATATTTGTCCATGCATTAGTACAATGGTCCAATTGACATGCAAGGACCTTTATTTTAAAAGCCAAGCCAAATAGGTGCTTTAGCATCTAGCACTCAACTTTTACACTTTACGCGATTTAATCCTTTTTCATAATTAAGCACAGAAACAAACAAATTAAATCACAAAAAATTTTCACAGATGTAAATTCACATATCATAGACACAGAAAATAATATTAAATTATTTTTTGAACTCGAATTTGTGGTCCCGAAACCACTATTCTGACTAGGGTCAAAATCGGACTGTTACGTTATAAAGATCTTGCAAAAGTCATCAACAACCATTTCTAATAGCCAAACACATATCAATATCAACATCATTCACAAGCCAAATCTCATGGCTATAACCATGACCAAAATACCACATGTAGCCTATACATGCCATATACCTTAATTGTATAATTCAAAAGTACTAACTTAGATGTTTGATAGTGCAATGATGTTCTCGACGACTCTTGGATTTGAGCTAGCCTTGATTCACTATAAAACTTAGAAAAATAACACGAAGTAAGCTTCATAGCTTAGTAAGCTTGTATGTGAATAGCTTAATTCATCGAATAAATGCAAATCAACCAATTACACATGACAAAACCATATACACATTAACTACAAACCTTTTTCATGTCTCCAAACATGATCTAATACAAACTAATTGAACTTTCAAATTTAATACTCGAATAGGTTTTGCACATACCTATATCGCTTCGTACTGACCTCTTTCTCGACCAGATCATTCCTTTACCAGTTGATCCATTTGAAATAGAAATAAGATACTCAGGAGTCTTCTACCATAAGTACCTATACCATGGCCTGTAGCCAAATGAAGGTAACTTATCCGAAGAACTATTATCATGGCCTGAAGCTAAATAATCCGATATGCATCGCCCGAAGTCGAATCAAAAAAATATGCACCCGAAGTGCTAATATTATGGCCCGAAGCTTATTCAACGTATCACTTACTAACATGTCAATAGTATCTAAAACTATTCTTAAGGTTCAACCGGGCTTTCACACTTTTCGTTTCTATCTTCGAATGCATTCGTAGAGTCGTTTTTACGATTCATACATTATCCATAACCCTGTTTTAATGAATTATACAATATTAAAGCATTTTAACATATATTTATAATGTAATCATCACCTACGAACTTACCTCATATTTGGAATAGGCGGATCGGGTCGACTACTCGATAAACTTGCTTTTCCCCCGTTCTAAATCCAAATTCATTCTTTCTTGGTCTATATGAATTCAAAATTAACTTATTTAATCAACCATTCATTCAATTTAGTCCAAAACATACATTTAGGCCTATTTACACATTAGCCCCTAAAATTTCACACTTTTAACAATTTAATCCTTATTTCACAAAACACAAAATTCACATAATTTCAATAAACCCAAGCTTGGCTGAATTATTTATAGGTCCTTAGGAGCTCAAAACTTCCATTTATTTCACTTTTCAACCATTCAATTTGCACTTTTCACAATTAAATCCCTATTATGCATTTTCATAAAAAAACACTTTACAAAACATGAAAATCTATCATCAAAAATTCATATTTCATCTTTAAACACCAAAGAACACATAGATTTAACAATGGAAATTCTCAAAATCTTTAACAGTTTCAAAATCTAAGGTACGGGCTAGCTAGAATACGAAGCAACGATCTCAAAAATATAAAAATCATTAAAAATCGAGACAAAATCACTTACCAATTTAGACTTACAAGTGCCGAACCCTAAAACTCAATCAAATGCTTTCTTCTTCATCAACATTCGGCTGAAAGAGAGAAAAATGGACAAAAATTCATTTTTTTTTCTTTATTATAGGTTAATTATGCTAGTTACTAATATAACCTTAATAAAATACCATTAATATCATCCATTTAATGCCCAATATTATCCACCCACCATTTTAATGGTCTAATTACCATTTAAGGCCACCATAATTAAAAGCCAAAGCTATTTGACACCTTTAACTAATAGAACATGCATTTTACATTTTACGCGATTTAGTCCTTTTTACCAAATTAAGCATTCAAACAATAAAATTTCTTTACCAAACTTTCACACATACATGCAATCATGCTGTAAACACATAAAATAATTTTTTGACATCAGATTTGTGGTTTCGAAACTACTGTTTCGATTTAGCAAAAATCAAGCTGTTACATGTACGCTGTTTTTTCAAGTTTTCACCACAAAGGCTAGCACATCAGAATTTGCCATACAAGCTATTGATTCGTTGTTCACCACAAGGGCAATTCTTAGAAGTGCGCCATAAAGGTATTCCTTATGGAGTTTGCCACAGTGGCATTTTTTCATATTACGCCACAGAGGCTTTCTTTCATATTATGCCACAAAGACTTCTTTTTAGATGTGTTTATGATATGGATTTTCCTAAACTCACGTTGTGTGAGTTTTGCCCATCATCGTCCTAGGACCCGCAGGGAACATGCATCTCCATCGTGGCCATGGTCATGGACTTTTCTTTTTAGAGATCATGTTTAAAGTCTCGACGGACCCCTGTATCTCCACCGCAGTGAACATGCACAGACTTTTTTGAAAAACGCTTCATGCACTAACACAATTCACCTTCATCTTTAACTCCACAACTTACTCTTAACAGAGCATGCCCATAGCATACATATAAGGAACACATATATAACCAAACCAATTTCTTAGATTCCATACGATAACATGCATTCAATCATACAGTTCCATATGAAAACAACTGTGAAACATGTCGATTATCAACATCCTTATATAGCATAGACAGTAGGGGAAAATCTTAGTGGAAGGGTTAGAAAATCCCACTATAGCCTTGTAACTCAAGAATATGCTTGCCTAATCATCTTCCAAACATAACCACTACCACTAATCAGTTTAGTGAGTAGTAAATGTTGCTTGTACACTAAAATAAGCCAATTAAACCAGTCATTCAGCTTTCTAAACACATCAAACTATCATATATAGTACTCTAGTTCAATCCCAACTAGGTCTCAATTAGATTCTAACGATGCACACCAGGCCATCATTTTCTTGGTAAAATAAGGAAAACAATTCTATCACTCTGTTAACTAACAAGTTTGCCCAAAGTATCTTGGGTTGGCAGATTGTCTCACAAAAGAGTCTGATGAACCCTTAGAGTTCACCGAATGGCAAATTCCACTGAGTTGTTTCTCAAAAAAGAATCCTTACAACACGTCACCTAAACATTTAACAGACAAGTCACTGGTCTAATCCTTTTACTACCCTTGGCTTATACGACTATATGCGAATAAATATCTATACGATCTACATTGAGTTGGTTATTACATTATTATTTTACTATCACATCCTTTGTACACCGAAAATGTGGAAGAATAAAAATGTTATTTGTATTTAAAAGGTTAAAAGTAAGTTTTTTTAACTATATATGAACGCTTTGGAAACAAAAAAAAGAACACTATGAACGTGACTAAGTGCCTTGGCACTATTTTTTTCTACAAATTATATAACTATGTTTAAATTTAATTTTTGGTCACTATCTACAATCGAATTTAAGATTTAATCTTCATACTTCAACTTATTGATTAGTACCTCAACTTTTAAAATGTCATTGGTTTGCACAAGTACTTTATTTTGATTAAAATAATCATATAATTTGTAGGGAATTAATTTGATTAAAATAATCATATAATTTGTAGGGAATTAACCCGTGTATGCAGCAAACAAACAAAATTAACTAAGAGATTGAAAAGATCAACACAAAAATTTAATGTGGAAAATCTCTTCAAAAGAGGATAAAAAAACACAGGCAAAATTCTCTCAATCTAAATATTACTGTTATGTAAAACAGTAAGTAAAACTTATTTATAGGATGAAATCCATAGCATTTATGACTAGAATATCCGTAGGTTAATCATAGTTTAGTTGGAAAACTAAAAACAAAGTTTAATTGAGAGAAGAAAATTAAAAAACTTAAGGAGCACGTCGCCACGCCATGACATGGCCTTTGATTATTGTGACAGCCCAAAATAGACCCTAGCCGGAATGTGGTTTCGGGACCACAAAACCGAGGCATAACAATAATTTAAAATTTATTTCGATGCCTATAATATGTGTGTATTCATGTATGACATTTTTTGATGATTGATTTAGTGTTATAAAGGTGAATTCCACTAGAAAGGACTTAGTAGTGAACTTTGAAAATACGATAGGGAAAGGGGTGATGACTAATTAAAGCATGCATGCAAAATAATGGACTTGCATGTCAAATTCCCCCTTTTTACAAGTAATGGCCGGCCATGACAAAGAGATATGGGTTAAACATGTCATGAAACATGTTTTGTTGGGTATTAGGGAGAAATAGTAAACAAATAAGCATGGGTAAGAAAAGAATGAAAAAAAAATGTGTGTGAGAGAGTAGCATACCCCATTGCCGTGCAACCAAGAAGAGAAAAACAAAAAAAAAATTTGTTCATGCTTGCTCTCTCCCTTTTTGGCCGAAAATACTAAGAGGAAGAAGGATTTTGCTTCATTTCCTTTGTTTAGAAGAGATCTAGAAGGTGATTTGGCTAAATTTGCATCAAGATTAAGGTATGTATGAGGTTGTGTTGGGAGTTTCATGCATGTTTTGGTTGCTAACTTGATGTGCATGTTAGCCATGGCTCAAATCTTTGGTATGCCATGGAAATGGTATTTGGCCAAAGTTGTTATAGTGATAAAGCCATTGCATGCTAAGTGTGAAGCTTGATGATGATGCATGCAAAGATGGATTGTCTACTCTTGAGTAAGACTATGAGTTTTCTCTTTGTTTTATTATGATTGAAGTTGAAAAGGAGCATGATTGTCATATTCGCCATGATGCATTCTTGAGCATGATTCATGCTTTTTGCATGTTAGTTAAAATTTGTGTTTTGGATGGCTATGGACACCTTGAAAATTCGGCCATGCTCATATATGCATATATATGATTGCACATTATGTTTGGTTATGAACTAAGTGATGAATATATTGGTTTAAAGAAGAAAATGTGGAAGAATGCTTGTGAAATTGCAAGCACAATTGACCTAGCACACATATAAGTGCTTGATGCTATATTATAAGTTTTGGGCCACAATGTGCAAAGCATTAATTAGTAAATTGCATGCTGTTTTGTGAGGTATTAAGTGCAAAATTGACCTCAACATGTACATGAATATTCGGCCTTGGGTAGCCTATTGAAGGCCTTAGCATTTCCTTGATGCTCAAATAAATTGTATTGAATTTGCTTGATGTAGTATAAAATGTGCATGACCATTGTGTATTCAAGCTAAAGAGTGGCCATATGACCATTTAAAATCCTTGTCATATTCGCCATAAGCAAGCACAATGAGGTTTTAATAAATTGAATTTGTTTGAATTAGCTCAAGAGCTAAGAGGGCCACAATTGGACAAGGGAAGGAAAAGGTGATCGAATAGCCGAAAAAGCCGTTCGACAACATCCGAGGTAAGTCCTCAAGAAGTGACCTTACTTGAATTATGTGAGATGAAGTATGGATGTGTATGATTATTGATTTATGTGTGTGTATGAGAAATTGAATGATACCGGGCTAAGTCCCGGCGAATATGCTTGTGACTATAATTGCGTTTGAGCCTTAGTAACTGAAAATGAATTATGTATGTCCAATGATAATTGATGTATGTGTTCATGGGAAATTGAATGATATCCGGGCTAAATCCAAGACAATTATGCTGGAAATTATATCCGGTTAAGACCGAAGGCAATTGTGCTAGTGGCTATATCCGGGCTAAGACCAAGGCATTCGTGCGAAGTTATTCTATCCGGCTAAGACCAAGGCATTTGTGCACGTGATTATATCCGGTTATATTCAAGAATCTTGGGCTGGAGGTGAGTGTTGGTTGCTGTAATGAATTCAATCAGTACACTCGAAAAGCCCAAAGGATAAGGTACGTTATATGTGCATTGGAAAGTCGACATGTTTGAGCAACATTCGCTCAATCGACTAATGAATTTCAGTTATTGAATTGATTGATACTTTGTGAAATTATATAATGATGAAGTGTGAAGTAAGAATGTGTATAAATGAAATGATGCATTTGGCTATGTGAATGTATTGCTGTAATTAGAGTTGATTATATTCCTTGAGACTTACTAAGCATAAAAATGCTTACCCGTTGCTTTGGCTCTCGGTTTTTGTTAGATTTCGCTCAAGCAATCGGATTTGGGATCGTTGAAGTCGAAGTCATCCACACTATCAAGCCTCCATTTTGGTATAAATTTTTGGTTGAACTTGAGATGGCATGTATAGGACTACCTCATGTTTGTTGAATATGTTGTAATGTAAGTATGTACGGCCATGCGAAAATGGCTTGAAAAGGGAAGCATGAACTTAGACTAATTGTGGTTTGTATATATATATTTGGTGTCATAATGTAGCTATGGCTTGGAATTAGGAATGTTGGTCATATGATCAGCCATTGGTATGGTTAAAATGATCATATATGAACCTATGTATGGCAAGACTAGTTGATTCATGGAGACTACCAAATAGGTAAGCCCTACCTTAAAACAGATGCTGCTAGCTGCAGTGGCGTGAATGTGAAAAATCACCAAAATTCATAGGAATGGAATTAAATAGTGAATAAGCTATGTAAATGAACCTTGATGAGTCTATTTTCTTATGGAAGAAACGAAATGGTCATAGGAGTTACAGGTTAAGAGATATTAAAGCTATTGTGAGACAGGGCCAGAATGGTTTCTGGGTTCCCTGTTGCAACTTTAAAAATTCACTATAAATTATCAAAAAATAATTATGAGACATACCTTATATGTACAGATTCCATTTTGAGTTTAGTTTCATTAGAAACAAACTTCACCAGCATTAAAGCCCTGTACAGAGAGATATTCAAGTTATACCGCGCGAAGGTCAGAGCAGTCGATCCCTGTAACATGGGTGACTTTAACTAATAAACTGTACCAATTGGCCCGAGAAAAAATTCTAGAAATAAATCCATGGATGGATATATGAGTCTAAATTCATGGAAAATTTACGAAACCAGTTTCCGAGTTTTGAAACTCGAGATATGATTTTAAGGCGACAGTGACGCAGTTTTCCAGCCTGACTGGAAATATCCAATGGATGGGCAAAACAAGTGAACTTGGCTTGCTAACCCCTCGTGTCCGACACGGCGATGGTCTCGGGTTCGGGTGTTACAATTTTATTGGTATCGAGCCAAGGTTTAGTCGATTCTAGGACTACCGTGATGTGTTTGGGGTCTAGCTATACATGCCATTAAATGATGAATCGATAGTGTGGTGATTTCGACAATTTGACTTTGTGTTTGTTTATAGCAATGGATCCCGATCCCAACCGAAGCGATAGCTGATGATGTGGAGAGTGTGGCGCCTGCTCCGCGCAAGGGACAGCGCCGTGGACTCTCAACCTATGGCCAGCAATCCTAATGACGAGGCTAGGCAAGCCTTTTATAGTGTGATGAGCGAATGGTTTAATCAATACATTCGAACCAACACGGTGTTCCACAACCTCCATTCCGACAAATGCAACCCCGCCCTACAATACCTCCGGTGATGACCAAATAAGGTCAAGTAAGCCCCAATCGATAGGATTCAAAACATGGGGCCACTGAATTTAAGGCTACGGATGATGATGATGCCGAGCGCGCTGAATTTTGGTTAGATAACACTATCCGGGTGCTTGATGAGCTATCCTGTACACCCGATGAGTGCTTAAAGTGTACCATCTCCTTGCTACGCGAGTCCGCCTACTATTGGTGGAGTACTCTGACTTCTGTGGTGCCTAGAGAGCAAGTGACTTGGGAATTCTTTCAAACCGAGTTCCGAAAAAAGTATATCAGTCAGAGATTCATCGACCAAAAGCGGAGGGAATTTCTTGATCTTAAGCAAGGTTCTATGTCCGTTACCGACTACGAACGAAAGTTTGTGAGGCTTAGCCGGTACGCGCGAGAATGCATTTCGTCCGAAGCTATTATGTGTAAACGCTTCGAGGATGGGCTGAATGATGATATAAGGATGTTTGTTGGCATTCTCGAGATACGAGAGTTCGTAGTACTTGTTGAGCGAGCTTGTAAAGCCGAAGAGCTTAGAAAGGAGAAACAAAAAGCTGATGTGGGAACTGGAGAATTCGGAAAGAGGTCCTCGGGAAAGTCTCTTCAACAAGCATCGAAGAGATTTCGAGATGATGCGAGCCGGTCTAGAGGCGTTTCGGGCTTTTCTAGACGAGGACGCGATCGACCCCCTGTGACCACGCGAGTCACCTCGATCGCCGGTGGTGGAAATGATCGCCGAGAGAGGCGGAGTGTCCACATTGTGGCAAATGGCATTCGGGAGCTGTTGGTTTCGTGATCGCTCTCGCTATAAGTGTGGATCGGCCGACCACTTTATGAAGGATTGCCCGAGGATGCATGAACAGAATGTAAGTCAGAGTGCAAACCCGGGTGCTACCACTGCTCGAGGTAGGCCACCTAGAAATATGGGCAATGTCAGTGGCGGTCAGAGAGGATCTAGAGATGCTACCATCGATCGAGGCTCGTGCTCTGCTAGGACTTATGCCATACGCCGCACGCGAGGATCTTGCCTCTCCGGATGTTATTACCGGTACTTTCACTCTTTTCAATACAAATGTGATTGCTTTGATTGACCTGGTTCTACTCATTCATATATATGTGAAACCTTAGCATCCAGTAAAGACTTTGCCCATTGAGTCTCTGAGTTTGTAATTCGGTGTCAAACCCTTGGGTCATTACGTGCTTGTCAACAAAGTGTGCAAGAAAAGTCCCCTAGTGTTCCGAGGTTCTTGTTTTCCGCGGACTTGATGCTTTTGCCGTTCGATGAGTTCGATGTTATTCTTGGTTTGGATTGGTTGACCATGCACGATGCGGTTGTAAATTGCAAGAGCAAGACTATCGATTTGAGGTGCGAATAATGAAATAATTCGGGTTGAGTCCACGGACTTAAAAGGGTTGCCATTGTAATATCGATGTTGGCCCGAAATATGTAAGAAAAGGGTGCGGCGTACCTTGCGTCGTGCTCGATGACAAGGAATCGAGAAGAAACCCGAATCTGTGCCCGTGGTTTGTGAATACCGGATGTTTTCCCAAGAATTGCCGGGTTTACCACTGTTCGGAAATAGAATTTGGCATCGAATTGGTACCGGTACCACTCAATTTCGATAGCTCCGTATCGTATGGCACCAACGGAATTAAAGGAGTTGAAAGCTCGGTTGCAAGAATTGGTGGATAGAGGTTTTGCTCGCCTGAGTTTTTCGCCTTGGGGTGCGCGTGTTGTTCGTGAAGAAGAAGGATGGAACCATGCGATTGTGCATCGACTATCGTCGACAATAAAGCGACGATAAAGAACAAATATCCGTTGCCACGTATTGACGACTTGTTCGATCAATGAAGGAGCCTCGGTGTTCTCGAAAATAGATTTGAGATCGGGCTACTATCAATTGCGAATCCGAGATTCGGACGTGCCCAAGACCGCCTTCGAGCGAGATATGGTCACTATGAGTTCCTAGTGATGCCGTTTGGGCTCACTAATGCCCTCGGTATTTATGGATTTAATGAATCGGATCTTTAGACCATATTTGGATCGATTCGTAGTCGTGTTCATTGATGACATCTTGGTCTATTCAAGAAATGAGACCGAACATCTTTGAACACCGTGGTTAGTGCTTGCAAATTTTACGGGACAAGCAATTATATGCTAAGTTCAAAAGTGTGAGTTACGGTTAAGAGAGGTTAGCTTCTTGGGTCATGTGGTATCTCAGCATCGGTATTCGAGTCGACCCGAATAAAATTTCAGCCATACTTAATTGGAAGCCTCCGAGAAATATTACTGAGGTTCGGAGCTTTTTGGGGCTTGCCGGTTATTACCGACGATTTGTAAAAGGCTTCTCAACGATAGCCACGCTGATGACGAAGCTACTCCAAAAGGACGTTAAGTTCGAATGGACGGAGAAATGCCAAAAAAGTTTCGATCAACTGAAAACTTATTTGACTGAAGCCCCAATTCTAGTGCAACCCGAGTCCGGCAAGGAGTTTGTCATCTATAGCGACGCCTCTCTACTTGGGTTAGGTTGCGTATTAATGCAAGAAGGTCGAGTTGTGGCCTGTCGTCGAGGCAATTAAAGCCACATGAGAAAAATTATCCGACTCATGATCTCGAGTTGGCGCCATCGTATTCGCCTTTAAAGATTTGGCGACATTACTTATTTGGTGAAAGGTGCCATGTATACTCGGATCACAAAAGTCTCAAATATTTGATGACCCAAAGAGACTTAAATCTGCGACAAAGACGTTGGCTCGAGCTGTTAAAGGATTATGAGCTGATCATTGACTATCACCCGGGAAAGGCGAATGTGGTTGCGGATGCCTTGAGTCGTAAATCGTTATTCACTTTACGAGCGATGAATGTGCACTTGTCTGTCCGATCCGACAGTGTGTTAGTGGCTGAATTGGAAGCCAAACCATTATTGACACACCAAATTCGAGAAGCTCAGAAAGTCGACGATGAGTTGGTAGCAAAACGGGCTGCGTGTGTTCCGAACAAGGACTCGGAGTTTCAAATCGACGATGACGATTGTGTGAGGTTCAAAAGTCGTCTGTGTGTCCCAAAGAATTCGGAACTCATTTCGATAATTTTGAATGAAGCCCATTGTAGCCGAATGGCAATCCACCCGGGGAGTACGAAGATGTACAATGATTTGAAACATCGGTTTTGGTGGCATGGTATGAAGCGAGACATCTCCGACTTTGTTTCGAGATGTTTAATATGTCAACAAGTGAAAGCGGAACATCAGGTGCCTTCAGGATTACTTCAGCCAATCACGATACCCGAGTGGAAATGGGATCGAGTCACAATGGACTTTGTATCCGGACTGCCATTGTCAGCAAGTAAGAAGGATGCGGTTTGGGCCGTGGTAGATCGATTGACTAAGTCGGCCCACTTTATCCCCGTACGTACAGATTTTTCAATGGACAAACTAGCCGAATTGTACGTTTCTCAGATTGTGAGATTACACGGGGTGCCTATTTCCATCGTGTCGGATAGAGATCCGAGATTTACCTCGCGATTTTGGAAAAAGTTGTAAGAAGCTTTAGGTACCAAGTTGCATTTCAGCACCGCCTTTCACCCCCAAACCGATGGTCAATCCGAGCGGATAATTCAGATACTTGAGGATATGTTAAGATGTTGCATCCTCGAGTTTAGTGGTTCATGGGAACGGTATTTGCCATTGATTGAATTCGCTTACAACAACAGCTTTCAATCAAGTATTAAGATGGCACCCTACGAGGCCTTGTACGGTCGTAAATGCCGTACACCATTGTTTTGGACTGAGCTCGGTGAAAGCAAGATTTTCGGGGTGGATTTGATTAGGGATGCTGAACAGAAAGTGAAAGTAATCCGTGAAAGACTGAAGATAGCCTCCGATCGTCAGAAGTCGTACGCGGATCTAAAGCGTAAGGATATCGAGTATCAGGTGGGTGATAAAGTGTTTCTCAAGGTATCGCCTTGGAAAAAGAAACTCAGGTTCGGCCGTAAGGGCAAGTTGAGCCCGAGGTTCATTGGGCCATATGAGATATCGAGCGAGTCGGTCCAAAGGCATATCGCTTGATTTTGCCCCGAACTCAAAAGGTTCACGATGTCTTTCACGTTTCGATGCTTGACGCTATAGATCCGATCCATCGCACGTGATTAGTCCATCAGAAATTGAAATTCAAGCTAATATGAGTTATGAGGAAGAACCGGTTCGTATCCTATCACGAGAAGTGAAAGAGTTGCGAAACAAGCGGGTTCCGCTAGTGAAAGTGTTATGGCTCAAGCACGGGATAGAAGAAGCTACTTGGGAGACCGAGAACTCTATGAAAGAGCGATATCCAAACCTATTTACGGTAAGATTTTCGGGACGAAAATTTCTTAAGAGGGGAGAGTTGTGACAGCCAAAATAGACCCTAGCCGGAATGTGGTTTCGGGACCACAAAACCGAGGCATAACAATAATTTAAAATTTATTTCGATGCCTATAATATGTGTGTATTCATGTATGACATTTTTTGATGATTGATTTAGTGTTATAAAGGTGAATTCCACTAGAAAGGACTTAGTAGTGAACTTTGAAAATACGATAGGGAAAGGGGTGATGACTAATTAAAGCATGCATGCAAAATAATGGACTTGCATGTCAAATTCCCCCTTTTTACAAGTAATGGCCGGCCATGACAAAGAGATATGGGTTAAACATGTCATGAAACATGTTTTGTTGGGCATTAGGGAGAAATAGTAAACAAATAAGCATGGGTAAGAAAAGAATGAAAAAAAAATGTGTGTGAGAGAGTAGCATACCCCATTGCCGTGCAACCAAGAAGAGAAAACAAAAAAAAATTTGTTCATGCTTGCTCTCTCCCTTTTTGGCCGAAAATACTAAGAGGAAGAAGGATTTTGCTTCATTTCCTTTGTTTAGAAGAGATCTAGAAGGTGATTTGGCTAAATTTGCATCAAGATTAAGGTATGTATGAGGTTGTGTTGGGAGTTTCATGCATGTTTTGGTTGCTAACTTGATGTGCATGTTAGCCATGGCTCAAATCTTTGGTATGCCATGGAAATGGTATTTGGCCAAAGTTGTTATAGTGATAAAGCCATTGCATGCTAAGTGTGAAGCTTGATGATGATGCATGCAAAGATGGATTGTCTACTCTTGAGTAAGACTATGAGTTTTCTCTTTGTTTTATTATGATTGAAGTTGAAAAGGAGCATGATTGTCATATTCGCCATGATGCATTCTTGAGCATGATTCATGCTTTTGCATGTTAGTTAAAATTTGTGTTTTGGATGGCTATGGACACCTTGAAAATTCGCCATGCTCATATATGCATATATATGATTGCACATTATGTTTGGTTTTGAACTAAGTGATGAATATATTGGTTTAAAGAAGAAAATGTGGAAGAATGCTTGTGAAATTGCAAGCACAATTGCCTAGCACACATATAAGTGCTTGATGCTATATTATAAGTTTTGGGCCACAATGTGCAAAGCATTAATTAGTAAATTGCATGCTGTTTTGTGAGGTATTAAGTGCAAAATTGACCTCAACATGTACATGAATATTCGACCTTGGGTAGCCTATTGAAGGCCTTAGCATTTCCTTGATGCTCAAATAAATTGTATTGAATTTGCTTGATGTAGTATAAAATGTGCATGACCATTGTGTATTCAAGCTAAAGAGTGGCCATATGACCATTTAAAATCCTTGTCATATTCGGCCATAAGCAAGCACAATGAGGTTTTAATAAATTGAATTTGTTTGAATTAGCTCAAGAGCTAAGAGGGCCACAATTGGACAAGGGGAAGGAAAAGGTGATCGAATAGCCGAAAAAGCCGTTCGACAACATCCGAGGTAAGTCCTCAAGAAGTGACCTTACTTGAATTATGTGAGATGAAGTATGGATGTGTATGATTATTGATTTATGTGTGTGTATGAGAAATTGAATGATACCCGGCTAAGTCCCGGGCGAATATGCTTGTGACTATAATTGCGTTTGAGCCTTAGTAACGAAAATGAATTATGTATGTCCAATGATAATTGATGTATGTGTTCATGGAAATTGAATGATATCCGGGCTAAATCCCGAAGACAATTATGCTGGAAATTATATCCGGGTTAAGACCCGAAGGCAATTGTGCTAGTGGCTATATCCGGGCTAAGACCCGAAGGCATTCGTGCGAGTTATTCTATCCGGGCTAAGACCCGAAGGCATTTGTGCACGTGATTATATCCGGTTATATTCCGAAGAATCTTGGGCTGGAGGTGAGTGTTGGTTGCTGTAATGAATTCAATCAGTACACTCGAAAAGCCCAAAGGATAAGGTACGTTATATGTGCATTGGAAAGTCGACATGTTTGAGCAACATTCGCTCAATCGACTAATGAATTTCAGTTATTGAATTGATTGATACTTTGTGAAATTATATAATGATGAAGTGTGAAGTAAGAATGTGTATAAATGAAATGATGCATTTGGCTATGTGAATGTATTGCTGTAATTAGAGTTGATTATATTCCTTGAGACTTACTAAGCATAAAAATGCTTACCCGTTGCTTTGGCTCTCGCTTTTTGTTAGATTTCGCTCAAGCAATCGGATTTGGGATCGTTGAAGTCAAGTCATCCACACTATCAAGCCTCCATTTTGGTATAAATTTTGGTTGAACTTGAGATGGCATGTATAGGACTACCTCATGTTTGTTGAATATGTTGTAATGTAAGTATGTACAGCCATGCGAAAATGGCTTGAAAAGGGAAGCATGAACTTAGACTAATTGTGGTTTGTATATATATATTTGGTGTCATGATGTAGCTATGGCTTGGAATTAGGAATGTTGGTCATATGATCAGCCATTGGTATGGTTAAAATGATCATATATGAACCGATGTATGGCAAGACTAGTTGATTCATGGAGACTACCAAATAGGTAAGCCCTACCTTAAAAACAGATGCTGCTAGCTGCAGTGGCGTGAATGTGAAAAATCACCAAAATTCATAGGAATGGAATTAAATAGTGAATAAGCTATGTAAATGAACCTTGATGAGTCTATTTTCTTATGGAAGAAACGAAATGGTCATAGGAGTTACAGGTTAAGAGATATTAAAGCTATTGTGAGACAGGGCCAGAATGGTTTCTGGGTTCCCTGTCGAAACTTTAAAAATTCACTATAAATTATCCAAAAAGAATTAGGAGACATACCTTATATGTACAGATTCCATTTTGAGTCTAGTTTCATTAGAAACAAACGGCACCAGCATTAAAGCCCTGTACAGAGAGATATTCAAGTTATACCGCGCGAAGGTCAGAGCAGTCGATCCCTGTAACATGGGTGACTTTAACTAATAAACTGTACCAATTGGCCCGACCAAAAATTCTAGAAATAAATCCATGGATGGATATATGAGTCTAAATTCAGGGAAAATTTACGAAACCAGTTTCCGAGTTTTGAAACTCGAGATATGATTTTTAAGGCGACAGTGACGCAGTTTTTCCAGCCTGACTGGAAATATCCAATGGATGGGCAAAACAAGTGAACTTGGCTTGCTAACCCCTCGTGTCCGACGCCGACGATGGTCTCGGGTTCGGGGTGTTACAATTATTGTGACAAGGAATGGTCCCATTGTCGGGATGAAAAGCTTCTTCGCATTGCGGCATCACAAACTGTTTGATCGAAATGCGAGTCATACTTCCACAAATCTCCACCTTGATTCATATTTCACTTAACTCCTTCGCCAGGCCCTATTACGAACCTAATTGGTTCTTTGTCGAATACTTACCAACTCCAAACAATGCTTAAACTTTGAAACTGGAAAACCTTTTGTCAACATATCAATCGGATTGTATTTTGTGCCAATTTTATGAATTTGAACATCCCATTGAATGATCACCTCTTGGAAAAAGTTGTAACGAATGTCTATGTGACTTGTCCTTTTGTGATCCATCTAGTCTTTGGTGAGATGTATGACACTTTGACTATCACAATATATGACAGTTGCCCCTTTCTAATCAACCAGTTCGCTAAACAGGCCCTTTAACCAAATTGCTTCTTTTACTACTTTAGTAATTGCCACGTATTTCGCTTCAGTAGTAATAAGGCTACTGTAGCTTGAATTGTAGCTTCCCAACTGATGGCACAATCTCCAAAAGTGAATAGATAACCTGTAACAGACCTCCTTCAATCTAATTCTCCTACATAATCTGAATCAAAATATTCGACTAAACCCTTTTTGCTTCTTCCGAAATCTAAGCATAGGTTAGAAGTACCTTGTAAATATCTAAAAGTCCACTTAATTGCATGCCAGTGTAACTTACCCGGTTTAGCTATTTATCTATTAATAACACTAACAACATGTGAAATATCAGGATGAGTGCATACCACTGCATATATCAAACTTCCAACTATGTTTGAATAAGGTACTTTTGACATGTACCGCTCTTCTTCTTTGTTTTGGGGGGAATCTAAAATTGAAATTTTAAAGTGTGCAGTTAATGGATTACTTACTGATTTTGAATCTTGCATCTCAAATTGCTCAAGGATCTTCTTGAGGCACTTTTTTGCGACGAAAATACTTTCCTAAAACTTCTATCACTTGAAATTTCTAACTCCAAAATTTTATTTTCTGCACCAAAATCCTTCATCTTAAACTTAGAGTTAATCATAGTTTTAAGTTGTTTAATTTCAGATGGATCCTTAGCTACAATAAATATATCATCAGCATAAAGTAGCAAATATATGAATGAATCGTCATCAAGAGATTGTACATATATACAACTGTAATACTTACTTCGTGCAAAACCAATACTTAACATGAATGAGTCAAACTTTTTTTACCACTACCGAGGAGGCTGCTTTAGACCGTACAATGATTTTCGAAGAAGGCATACATGATCTTCCTTACCTTTAGTTTTGAAGCCTTTCAAATGCTACATGTATATATCCACCTTAAGGTCACTATGAAGGAAAGAAGTCTTCATATCTAACTGCACTATACTTAAGATTGTTTGAGGCAATAAGAGCCAAAAGTGCCCAAGTGGACGTATGCTTCATAATGTGAAAGAAAACAACATGAAAATCAACTCCCTTCACATGACTGCAGCCTTTTTGCAAACAATCTTACCTTGTACCTAGTTTCATTAGACCCGAACCTTCTTTCTGCTTAAACACCTATTTGCAACAAACTATTTTCTTACCGATTGGTGGTTTTACTAGCCATGAAGTTTTTTTGTTTTGAAGTGATTCCATCTCTTCTTCTATACCAACAAGCCATTTACTAGAATTTGAGGCCTAAACTACCTCAGAATAACACAAAGGGTTGATTAGTTCAATGCTCTCTACAACACTTAGAGCGTATGTCACTAGGTTTCCTTCATAGTATTTTTGTGGTGGTCAGATTTCTCAAATTTTCCTATCACGAGCCAACTTATATTTAGTTAATTGAGATGGTCAGGGTACCTGATGGTTGGATGAAATCTCAAACTGATCCAAAACAACTTCAGCTTCATAAGAACCGGGATTTTGTCACGCCATCATGACTTCACTTGCTTCCTTATCATGATAAGGACCCTGTTAGTCATGAAATTGTGACATTTTTCTTGCTCTCGTCGTGACATTACTTATTGTTTCAACTTTTGACTCCACCTTAGTTGAGACACTGTGATTTATTGTATCTTTAAAAGTAAGTGACTCCTTTTTCGAAAAAATCATAATCAATTTATCAAACTTAACATTTCTGCCAACAATAGTTTTGCTAGTTTTTGGACACCAAAGTTTGAAACCTTTCGTACCGGTAGAGTAACCCTGATAAATGCACTTTATAGGTTTTGGATCAAGCTTTCTCTGGCTATCTTTAGCATAAGTAGGACAACCGAACATTCTAAGCTTAGAATAATTTGGAGGATTACCTGACCATATCTCCTTTAGAACTTTACTATTCAATGCTCTATGTAAAGATCGATTTACCAAATAGCTTGTCAAATTTATGGCTTCAGCCCAAAACTCCTTCCCTAGACCTACATTTGAAAGCATGCATCGGGTATTGTCCAACAAGGTTTTGGTCATTTTTTCTGCAACTCTATTCTGTTGTGAAATACGTACAACTGTACGATGTCTTTCTATCTCTTCCAGTTTGCAGTACTTATTAAACTTGGATGAATAGAACTCAAGTCCATTGTTTGTTCTCAATCACTTCATAAACTTCCCGGTCTATATTTCTAACAATGTTTTCCACTGCTTGAAGATTCCAAAAACTTTTTTTTTCCGTTTCAGAAAATAAACCCAAACTTTTTTGGAATAGTCATTAATAAAAATTAGGAAATATTTATTACCTCCTTTTGAGATGTTAGAAGTCAAACCCCATTAACCGAAATGCACATAGTTAAGAGTCCCTTTTGTTCTTTGCACTACTAAATCAAAACTTACTCATGTCTATTTTCTGTAAGTGTAGTGTTCGCAAAAACCTAACTTACCAATTCCAATATCTTCAAAAAAATCTTATTTACACAGTGTTTTCATACCTTTCTTGCTTATATGACCAAGTCGCATTTGCCAAAATTTGGTTGAATCAGAATCTGTAGAGAAAGAATCACGTCACCTCGTTGCAGTGACAGGTTGGTTCTCATCGCGACACAGCGACGATTTTGACACATTTTTGGTAATTCCAACCACACTAGTAACCATTTACCATATAGGCTACCCTTTTTCTGTCATCTCATTATAATGAGAGCTCCACGAGAAACTGGAAACACAAAAATATATAGACTTTTTCATGCCTTTTTTAACTCAAATTCATGTAGTTTTGGTGTAATTCTTGTCAAAAAATATAATATAATTATAAAATAATTAAATTTTACTTAAATTTTTAACATATTGAATGTTAATTAATTTTATAATAAGTTTTTTTAAATTTTGATTTATTTTCGATAGGTTTGCACAAAGGGTGAAAATTGGCTTGGCATATATTGCTAGAGCTCAAAACCGTGAAACTATTTCTGAAGCATTGAGGAGAATTAATTTTTTAGCCTAATACGGTACAAATGATGAATATTAATACATAATATAATTAATTTTAATTATATCTAATTTATTTTGGGTTAAAAAATTATTATTAATTATATTATGAAATGAGGCCTAGTTGTGCTAAACGAAAGACTGATCCAACCGAGCAAACGGGCTGCGCAAACCCATTCAACATGCTAACTCAATCAGCTCAAATTAGCTGATTATTTGACTTGCAAATCATCCCTTGAAGTCTCCTTGAAATCGCATTCAAACCCCTCCACTTATCATGCCTTTGTAGATTTGCCTCTAGCTAAATTTAGTAAGTTGAAATCTTCAACTTGTGCATGTGTGGTGGCCAGCCATGAGGGAGTTAATGGCTACTGATATTTTGTTATTCTTAGCAGCCACTCCCACCTATAAATACCCCATTCACCTATTCATTTCAACACACCTTTTCATTCTACAAATCTCTCTCCCTTTCACTCACTTTGTCTCTTCCAAACCTCCATTTGTTTCCCATTTTTCCCTTTTATTTCCATTTTTGATTTACCTCTTGGAAAAGATCCCTTCAACCACCTTGGGTAGCAGCATTCAAGTGCTTTAGAATCCTTGGTTCAACAGAATGAGTGGAGAATGAGGAGCAGAGCAAACTAGTTAGGCTTCAGAGAAACACCATGTTTGATTCTAGTTTCCTATCCTTTAACTCTTATTGCTGTTATTATGAATATGTCTATGAATATTTTTTATGTTGTTATTCTAAATTTAATTAACATGGCTTAAATTTAATCCATGTTAGGTTGATTGCATTTCATCTACTTAAGTTATTAAAATCATGTTTGTGTTGTTATAGTCTTGGTAAATTGTTTGATTAAGTAATACTTGCATTATAATTTAAGGTAACTAATGAATTAATTATTAATCATGTTGATATTGTAATTAATTTACACATTACTTAATCAATGCATGTTTAATTTTCTAAGGTAGTTGAGGGTTAAATTAGCGACAGTATTAAACGGTACAGTAGCCTTGCATAACTTGCAAGATTATTTTGATTAAACTATTTTAATGTGGGAATATATTGTTAACTCAGTTAATCTTTTACTTTCTTATTTAAATTGATTAATTGTTTGAATTGGCATAGTGATATGTTCAAGAAATTAGTTAATTTAGTAAGTGTAACAGTCTGGTTTAGACCCTAGTCAGAATAGTGGTTTCGGGACCACAAATTAAAGTCTGAAAAATATTTTAATATTATTTTCTGTGATTATAATATGTGAATTGACATATGTGAAATTTTCGTATGAAAATTTAATTGTTTATGTGCTTACTTTGATAAAATGACCTAATCGCGTAAAATGTAAAATTTGGATTCTATTTGTTAAAGTGCCTAATTGCTATTTCTCTTTAATTGTGAGGTCCTTATGTCATTATTTGACCATTGAAAGTTTGAGTGGACAATTATGACCTTGATATTAATGTTTTAAAAGTTTATAATGCAAGGGTAAAATGGTAATTAATGAATTAATATATGATTTATTAAACAAAACATAAAAATTAGGCCATTTTTATGTTCATCAAGCTGAATTCATCAAAGAAAATAGAAATAAAATAACTCTTAGGGTTTCGGCACTTTGATTGTTTATTGAGGTCAAGAACTAAAGAAAATAGAATTAGATCGGGGAAAGTCGAAAGTCGTAGAGTAGCCAATTCCGTCTATCTGAATCCATACGAGGTAAGTCTATATACAAATAAATGTATTTGAAATGGTTTATTTATGCTTATATACTATTGATCAATGATGAATAGCTTTATGCCTTGAATATGAGATATCCGAAAAAGTATCGACAAAGTTTTGACTTCTGAAAAGCCTCGTACAAACCCTAGGAATAGTTAGGATACATTTTTCATGACATAGGATCCGATATATGTGTTCTCATGTAAGACCATGTCTGGGACGTTGGCATCAACTTATGATTTACGTGTAAGACCAAGTCTGGGACATCAGCATCTATTTTATTTCATGTAAGACCCTGTCTGGGACAGTGGCATTGATATTTGATTACATGTAAGACCACGTCTGGGACGTTGGCATTGTATGAGCTTTTTGAGCTATCCGCATACCCTTATGATTCTAAACGGTTCAACAGGCATTCTGAGAAAATGAATGATTAAATGAAACGTGTATTCGATTCAGGTACGTTTGAAATTGTGTATCATATTTGATGTTGAAAGGTAAGTACATGCATCTTTGTGATCAAGTGATTATATGTGACAAAAGTATGAGAAAATATGCTATATGTGCAAATGAATGGGGATTATGTGAAATGTATTTGAGCTATGTGGTTTGTGATAGCATTTGGCTAAGGAGTATATATATTATGAGGCTTATATGTTTATATTGTTAAGTTTATTTTATATGCCTTATTAAGCTTTCAAAAGCTTACTTTGTGTGTGTTGTTTTATATATATCGAAGCTATTGAGAGCTTGGGGATTGTCAAAGATCATCACCACACTATCAAACTTTATTTTGGTACATTTTGAAAGTGTAAATATTAGAGTATGGCATGTATAGGCTAGAGGTAGTTGAATAGGTTTTCTGAAATGTATAATTAGCCATGTGATATGGCTTAATTATGGTTGAACTTATGGTTTGATTTTGGTATATGATATGTGATGCAAAATATGCTTATGTGATGTGTTTATGAATGAACAAATGAAATGGTCAATTTTGGTAAGTTTTAGTATGCACATATTTGAGAAATTGGTAGGTTTATAGCATGTGATTGAATGAAGTAAAATGAGGTTATGAAACAAATGTTTAGATATGATTTCGTCTTATGTTTTGCCATAATTTGGTATGGCTATTAAGCATGAAATTGGTTGATAATGTTATGGCTTAATTGGTCTATGTATTGGCTGTGAAATGGTTGAACATTTGGTATGCATTTGAAGCTTATTTGTTGCTTGTAGGGAGGACCCTTAATGGGTGGCAATTTGTCCTTGTAAATGGCCTATTTTTGCCCACACAGGCAGAGACACGGGCATGTGTCTCAGCCGTGTTGCTCGAGGGCCATTTCGAAATAAGCCTGGGCAGACCACACGGTCGCACACATGGGCGTGTGCTAGGCCGTGTGGCCAAGTCAGTTTCAACCACAGGCTAGACACACGGGCGTGTGACTGGCCGTGTGATCCAAGTTAGTAGCCTCCCTAATTTTCACACAGCCTGGCACACTGGCGTGTCTTGTGGCCGTATGGATAAGTCAGACTGTATTCCCTGTTTTAACATGGTCTAGACACACAGGCGTGTCTGATGCCGTGTGAGGCACACGGCCTGTTCACATAGGCGTGTGACTTGTACAACTTTAAAAATTGCTTAAGTTATTGAAAAATTTTATATGATCTCGGTTTAGTCCCGACCCCTTTCTAATGCATGTTTAAGGTCTCGATGACCTATATAAAAGACTCTATTGTGATGTATGACTATGATTTTGAATGAAGTTTACAAATTGTTTGTAAATGTTCTGATTCGTCCGATAATGCCTTTAACCCTAGTCCGGAAACGGATACGGGTTAAGGGTGTTACAGTAAGTCTGTATGTGTTATAGTTAACAAATTACCAAGTTTTCATGAATTTATTTGTATCAACAAGAACATTGTTTTGGTAATATTAAGTTAAGAAATGTAATTAATCAACACAATTATGTCATCTTAATTAAAACCATCTTTTAAAATCGTGCATTGGAACTTTTATTTTTATTTCATTTTATTTTACTTAGTTAAATTTTACTTTTTAATCACTTCCTCAAAATCAAAATATTTTTAATCGCCAAAGTGTTTGAATTTGTAACAGCCCGTTTTTTGGTCTGATAGGAACAGTGGTTTTGGGACCACTTATCCGAAGTAGAAATATTTATTTTATTATTTATTTAAGGTCTACAGCATGATAGAATAATTGTGTGAAAATTTCGTTAAGAAATTTTATCGATTAAGTGCCCAATTTGACTAGAAGGACTAAATTGCAATAGGTGCAAAACTTGAATTCTATAAGTTAAAGGTGTCTAATTGCTATGAAAATTTAAATTGGAGGTCCTTAAATAATAATTAGGCCATTATATTTTTGTATTTACAAAAATGGACATGGTTAGGTAAAATTTTAAGGTTATGCATTAAGGGTATTTTAGTAATTTTTAAAATAAAGATAAAATTAACTAAATAAAACATCTCCATCTTCTTCAATTTCATCCCTTAGCTAAAACTTTGAAGAGGAACCATAGCTAAGGTTTGGTAAAACTTTCAAGCTCGATTATAAGTCCGTTCTTATCCCGTTTTTAATGATTTTTATATTTTTGAGATCGTTGTAACTTTATTTAGCTATTTCAAGGACTAATTTGAAAGAAAATTAAAAGTATAAAATTTGACCCATGATGAATATGTTTGTATTTTGATGTTTTATGGTAGAAAATGCATGTTTGTTGTTCGTTAAATGACTTTTGTAAAACGATTTCGGTAAAAAGGTCAAATAGGGACTTATTTGTAAAAGTCTATAAAATATGTAGAAAAGTGTGAATAAATGAAAATTGTGGGCTGTTATGAGTACAAAAAACAATTGGCTAGGCTTGGGTTGTGATGAAATTGAATGAAATTCATTTTACGAGCTGAGGGACTAAATTGTAAAATGTTGAAAAGTTAGGGGCAAAAATGTAATTTTTGCCATAATGTGTTTTTGGGCTGAATTGAATAATGTGATGATTAAATAAGTTAAATGTGATATTATAGATCAAGAAAACAAAGTTTGGTTCTAGATCGGGGGAAAAACAAAGTAACTGACGAATAGATCTTTTTGGTCGCTTTTGTAACCAAGGTAAGTTCGTATGTTAAATAAGCTTTACTATAATTGTATTTTTAATGTTTTAATACTATATGAATTGTATAAATAACTCTATGGACCCGTCCAATGACGTTTCGACAAGCGAGAAATCCCAATCGAACCTTAGGAATAGATTAGGATACAAGTGTCATGTCACTAGGGTTTTATGTTATGTGATCCAGGTGCTGGTCCTGTACGTCCTACTGGTGGCTGAGTATACCAGCATATGTTGCAGTTACTAGATAGCTTGTGTGAGCAGCACCGAGTAGCTACGTCTTGACTGACAGCTTGTATGAGCAGGCCCATTAATGGCTCGAGAGTGAGCAGATATGTGTTATGAGATAGAGGTAGCAATGGCTACATATGTGGCCCCTTGTGTGCAAGGTTTTCTCGAGTATCTGATATTATTATTTCGAGTGGTTTATTGGGTACAATGAAGATAAAACTAAGTATAAAATTATTACGAGATGGTACAGGTATGTACTTAAAGCTTATGGTTATTAATTCGTGAAATAACGATTTCAAGGTAAGTTGCGATGGAAGTAAATTATGATCATGAGGTTTTGGTAAACTGCATTATCTTATGCTAAATTACTTGCATGTTAAAGTATGGTAAGGTTAGATTATTTCTTTCATACGAGCTTATTAAGCTATATAGCTTACTCCGTTTTATTTTTCATGTTTTATAGTGTCACCAAGCTAGCTTGGATTGGAGATCGTCAGAGATCGCATCAACCTATCAACTATTATTTTGGGTGCCGAAGATTTTAAACATTTTGAGAATATGGCTTGTATAGGGACTTGGTCATTTTGTTATATGTGTCATTATGATTTGGCCAAATGTATTAGCTTGTAATTTTCAAAGGCTTGATGTGGTATTTGGCCATGTAACTTGGCTCATTTTGGTTGAATTAGAATGTAAGCTTATATAAATATATATATCTATATATACATGCATGGGAAATTACCTCTTGTATGATGTGGTTTATAAATGCTTGGTAAATGGTTGAATGTAGCTTAATGGTTTTGGTTGTTGAATGGTTAAGATTGGCTCATTGGTATGCTAGGAAAACTAAGTAAAATTATGCATGTTATTGGTAGCCATATTGAAGCTTGTAGAATATGAGTTGGTATGATTTGGTTTGACAAAATATGCTGTTGTAAATATGTTGAGTGTAATGAGCTGGTATGATTTGGTTTGACAAAATATGTTGTTGTAAATATGTTGAGTGTGGATAATGAAATGACATAATTTGGCCTTGTTTTGTGGATGTTTGGTTGCCTAAGTATATCATGATTTATGCCATTGAACTTTTGTGTGTGTAGGTGGAAATGAGGGTGACAAATGACTTGGTAAATAGCCTTTATTTTGTCCACACGGGTAGACACACGAGCATGTGTCTAGTTAGTGTGTGATGCATGGCTTGCCCCATGGGTGTGTGACGCATGGCTTGCCCTATGGGTGTGTGTGATTCGGCCGCATGTCCCTTCCACCTTAATTTTAAGAAATAGAATGCTTAGAATGGAGCATATGGGCAGAGACATGGGTGTGTGTCTCAGCCATGTGAGAGACACTGCCTTAAGCACGAGTGTGTGTCCCTACCATGTAAAGTTTGTACCTATTTTATGAAAATTAAATTAACTACATGGCCTAGCACACGGGCGTGTGGCTTGTCTGTGTGACTTCAATTTGTTCATGCTTTACAAAATAGATAGTTACACAAGTTAGGGACACAGGCGTGTGTGACCACACGGGCGTGTAACGCTTATTTAGAGCAACATTTTTCTAAGTTTCGTAAAAATTTCTTAAGTTATCAATTTAGTTCCGAACCATTACCAAAGCATGTTTTGGGCCTCGTAGGCTCGTATTAGGGACTTTATGATTGAATGCAAATGGTTTTAATTTGGTCAGAATTTATGACTCGAAATTGTATGTTTGCTTGCGATATATGTTCGATAATGCCTCGTATCCTATTCTGGCATTGAATACGGGTAAGTGGTGTTACATTTAGTAGTATCAAAGCTATGGTTTAGTCTATTATTAGACTAACATTGCATGTGTGAGAGTCTTGCTATACATGCCATATTTAATTTGTGATAGTGTGATAACTCCTGACAATTTAAATTGTGTTTTCATCTAGTAAATGGATCCCAACCGAGAGGTAGTTGATGATGTTTAAAGTAATGCGCCGGCTCTCGCTCAAGGGACAACGCCATCTAAAAGTAGACTAGTAATGGTTAGTTAGGGAGGAGACGCTAGAGAAGCCTTCTTCCAAAGGATAAACGAGTGGTTTGCCGAGTTTGTTCAAACAAATTCGGCTGCCCAACATCTTCCACCCCCACCTAACCCCTAATTGATTCCCGTAGCTCCCCAAGGTGTGGAATTGTTAAGACTAAACAAGTCCCAGTTGATAAGATTCAGAAACAAGGGGCTAAAGAATTTAGAGCCAATGTTGATGATGATCCCGAGAGAGTAGAGTTTTGGCTTGAAAACTTTATCAGGGTATTTTATGAGCTTTCTTGCACACCAGATGAGTGCTTGAAATGCATTATATCACTTTCGAGGGATTCAGCTTACCAGTGGTGGAATACTCTTGTATCTGTGGTACCGGAAGAAAGAGTTACCTAGGGTTCCTTCCAAAAAGAGTTCAGAAAGAAATATATCAGTCAATGGTTCATTTATCAGAAACGCAAAGAGTTTTTAAAGCAGAAACAGGGTCGTATGTCTGTGACTAAATATGAGCGAGAGTTTGTTAGGCTCAGTAAGTATGCTCGAGAATGTGTTTCCACAGAGGCTATCATGTGCAAGAGATTCGAAGATGGGTTGAATGAAAATATTAGACTGCTAGTAGGGATTTTAGAGTTGAAAGAATTTGTTGTGCTAGTCGACCGAGCTTGCAAGGCCGAAGAGCTGAGCAAAGAAAATTGAAAAGCTGAGTTTGAGGCTAGAGATTTAAGAAAAAGATCAATGAATAAATCATTTCAGCCTTCATCAAAGAAATTGAGGGATTTGTAAACTCGTTTAAATGCTTCAGCTGGATATCCCAACAGAGATCGTGGGAAGCAATATTCGGGTTCTAAGGCCCAAACTACGTTAATAGAAAGCGTTGGTAACACTAGGTCTAATAGACCTAAATGTAAACATTGTGGTAGACGACATCTCAGTGAATGTAGGATGAATAACCGGGCTTGCTTTAAATGTGGATCCCAATATCACTTTATTCAGATTGCCCGAAAATGATTGAGAAAGATTATTTTCAGAGTGCAAGACCGAGAAACACTGACATTAGAGGGAGGCCACCTACAAATACGAGAAGCAGGAACAGTAGTAGAGGTGTAATGAAAGATTTAACTATGAGATCAGAAGTTAGAGCACTTGCTAAAACTTACGCTATTCGTGCTCACGAAGATGCGTCATCCTCTGATGTTATCACTGGTACGTTTTCTCTCTATGATACTAAAGTAGTTTCATTGATTGATCCTGGATCGACTCATTCTTATATTTGCACGAATTTGGTATCTAGTAAGAATTTTCCTGTAGTGTAACACCCCACACTCGTGCCCCACTCCTGGTCGGAATATGAGGTATTACCTAACTTAAACTTATGCATATAGACATTTTCATAACATCAAAACATGCTCAAATTAAAACTTTTTCAATTTTATTTATAAACTTTTTAATAAGAGTCTACTAAGCCCAAAACATCCATTGGAACCCATTCGGAAATAATTCGAGTCCTTTAAAGAACTCTGAGATTAACTCTTAACACAGGAGCATACGCCCGTGTGGAAGGGGCAACACGCCCACATGACATATCAACATGGTCGTGCTATTGGCCCGTGTGGCTCACACGGCCTACGCAATATAGGGACACGCCCGTGTCTTATACCCTTGTAGAATTAATTCTAAATGCACACCTATAGAGGATTTCACACAGCCTGGAACACACCCGTGTCCTTCATACGGCCATGACACGCCTGTGTCCTACCTCGTCTATAAAAACTTGGACATTTTGTTTCTGACATCAGCAATCCTTAAGGGATACATGGCAAAGGCACATGCCCGTGTGCTAGGCCATGCCCTTCACATGGCTGAGACACACGGCCATGTCTCTACCCGTGTGTTTACTACCACGCATACTGACTTACAATTCTTATGTGTAGGGGACACACGGCCATATCCCACGCCCATGTAGTAAACCGTGTATCACACATGGCCTAGACACACGCTCGTGCACCTATCCGTGTGCACAAAATAAGGCTATTTACCAAGCCTTTTTGTCACCCTTTCTTATGTAACCTGCACAAACATCACTCTATACTAACATAAGGGCACATCACATAGCCAAAATAACCTCAATGGACAACATTTCATTCATGCAATTCACTCATCCATGAAAATATCATCTTCCATTTATAAATAAAAATGAGTATTGACCATCATCCATGGCCTTATACAAAATGAGTATTGTATTCATCATATCAACGAACACATTATGGCTAACTAACGAAACACTAAACCAAGTTTCGAGTCCCTATACATGCCAGAAAACAAAATAAGGAAACTAGCTATACTAAGGTCTTGAGTGATAGTGTGATCGAAGCTTTTAATGTCACTGGATCCTCGATGCTAGTTTGGCGGCACTGTAAGAGAATAAAGAAAGGAGGGTAAGCGTGGGAGCTTAGGAAGTACATATATGAAAATAAACTATAATTATAAGAAAATCATATTCATCCAACGGTAGCTTGTCATGCTGAAAAGATAAAAATCACTTAACGTCTCTATCTTACTCTTCTTTTCATTCATGTATACTTAATACACCTAGTTCTTTACTCAAGTCCTAACCATGAGTTCGGTATACGTACCTCATCAAAGTATTCACCAACTAAATCTTCAGGTTCCCGTTGAACTCTCAAAATACGTATGGATACAAGAGGAATTTGGGTCTAAATGCCATATAAGAAATCATGGCTACCTCGTGCTATGAAATGCTCACATTTAAGCTACTCATGGGCCTTTTTATCAAGTCAAGACCTAGACCCCATAGCTATCATGTAACGTATGCTCATTGAGCCACTCAAGGGCCTGTACACAAAGTCAGTACCCGGACCCACGTTACCTATAGCATTTATCTCATGAACTCAGACTCAACTCATGAGTTCAGACCACATAATTTTCATAACATGCCCCTTTGTATCCTATGCTATGTCTAAGGTTCAACGGGGCTTCATATCTAATAGAATAGCATTGCATTTGCTCACATTGTAATTTACTCGCATAACATGTCATTTGAACATTCATGGAAAAATTAGAATTTAAGTACATAACAACAATAAGCTAGTTTTACATGAGTATTATTAAAATATACCAAAATAAACTTCGATAACACATTATTTACGTATGTACTTACCTCGATACAAATGATGAAGACGAGCTTAATCCCCGTAAACTTTGTTCTTACCTCGATCAAGACCCGAATCACGTTTCTCTTGACCTAAATTAATAAAATTCATTCATTTCATCAGCATGTCAATTTAAACACCCGAAAGTTCATAATTGGGCAAATTGACTATTTTGTCCCTAGACTTTCACAAAATGACCATTTTACCCCTAAGCTAGAAAATTCATTTTTATCGACTTTCTTCACATTATAAACCTAGCTAATTACTTTATATACTAGAAGCAATCCAAAATTTCCATTATTTCACACATTTATTATCTATTTTACAACTCATGCAAAATGGTCCCTATTAGGGTTTTCATGAGAAATCCCTTTACAAAAGTTGTTTATTACTCACGAAAGGATCATATTCTTCCAAAAAAAATTTAGAAAACAACCTAAATGCTCTCATGGTAAAACCCTATACTTTCAACCATTTTGCAAAATAGTCCCCTCATTTAAAAGCTCTTGCTTCAAGGGATCCAACAATGTAAAAATCATCAAGAAAAGTCATGAAAACCACTTAGTTGCGAAGGCTTGAGGTAGCTGAAATTTTCAAGCTTCAATAACCCCTCTAATGGCCAATTTTTCGGTGGAAGAAGAAAGAGTGAAAAAGATGAAACCTTTTGTTGTTTATTTTATTCAAACTAGTCAAAATTGGTGATCAAACACCACCTAATTTTGACTTTCCCATCAATTTGTCCCCTATGGCTGGCCAACCTAAAAATTAGGGGGTCTAATTGCTCTTTAAGGCCCCAAAATTAGGTTCTTTAGCTAATTGACACTCTTATCTAGCAAAATAGGACTTTTGCACTTTATGCGATTTAGTCCTTTTTCACAATTAGACAAGCAATTGCTAAAATTAATTCACCAAAATTTTCATACTTATCTAACCATGCTACAATATATAAAATAATATTTTTAAAAAAAATCCTTGACCTCGGTTTAGTGGTTCCAAAATCACTATTTTGACTAGCCTTAAAATTGGTCTGTTACAATTCTCCCCCGTTTAGGGATTTTCATCCTCGAAAATCTTACCGGTAAAAAGGTTTGGGTATTGGCTTTTCATGATCTTTTCGGGCTCCCTTGTGGCCTCTTCAACCCCATGTTTCTGCCATAACACTTTCACAAGGGGAACTTCTTATTTCTCAGTTGCTTAACCTCTCGAGCTAGGATCTTAACAGGTTCCTCACCATAAGACATATCCGGATGAATCTAAACTTTTGTTGGCACAATCACATGCGAAGGGTCTAATCTATATCTATGTAGCATGGACACATGAAACACGTCGTGAATCTTTTCCAATTCTGGTGGTAAGGCCAATCGATAGGCAACTAGCCCTATTCTTTCGGTAACCTCATAGGGTCCTATGAAATGAGGACTCAACTTGCCTCTTCTGCCAAATATGAGAACTTTTCTCTATGGGGATACTTTCAAAAACACTCGACCGTCAACTTGAAATTCGATCTCTTTCCATTTCAAATACAAAAAAGATTTTTGCCTATCCGAGGCGGCCTTCAAACAGTCGTGAATCACTTTAACTTTCTCTTCAGTCTTATTAACTAAATTGACCCTGTGAATCTGACTTTCTCTGAGCTCAGTCCAATATAAGTTCGACACTTTCGCCCATATAAAGCCTCATAAGGAGCCATCTTCAAACTCGATTGATAGCTATTATTGTAGGCGAATTCAACCAATGATGAGTATCTTTCCCAACTACCATGAAATTCGAGAACACAATACTGCAACATGTCTTCTAAAATATGAATCGCTCTTTCCGACTGACAATCGGTTTGCGGGTGAAATGTCGTGCTGAAACTCAACTTTTTTCCCAATTCCTCTTATAACTTTTTCCAAAACCTCGAGATAAATCTTGGATCCCCATACGAAATAATCGATAAGGGAACCCCGTTTAGTCTCACAATTTCAGAAACGTACAAGTTAGCCAATCTCTCAAGGGAGTAGTCGGTACGCACTGGTATAAAATATGCCGACTTTGTTAGCCTATCCACAATAACCCAAATAGCATCCTTTTTCTTCGGGGTTACCAGCAAACTTGTCATGAAATCCATAGTAATCCGATCCCACTTCACTCAGGGACCGTGTAGGCGGAAGTAGACCCAAAAGTACTTGGTGTTCAGCCTTCACTTGCTGACACACAAGACACTTGGAAACGAACTCTGAAATGTCTCTTTTCATTCCCGGCCACCAACACATTTTCTTCAAATCGTTATACATTTTCGTACTCCCGGGGTGTACTGATAAACAACCACTATATCTTCCAAATCAATTCGGTGTCTTTAGGAACACAAATCCTATCTTGGAATCTCAAGCAACCGTCTGAACCGATCCAAAAATCTGATTCAACATTTGATTCGCACAAGGTTTTCTTGGATAGTAATTTGCTATCACTCTTCTATGCCTAAACAAATTCTTGAAGATACGTCGGTCTAACTTTTAGCTCTGCTAGAACCTATTCATCCTCTGACAAGGTCAATTGGGCATTCATTGCTCTCAAAACAAACAATGATTTTCTACTTAATGCATCGGCGACCATGTTTACTTTTCCCAAATGGTAATCTATAATCAACTCATAATCTTTTAATAGTTCCAACCATCTATGTTGCCTCAGATTTAAATCTTGTTGGATCATCAAGTACTTAAGACTTTTACGATCGGAGTATACATCGCATCTCTCTCCGAACAAATAATGTCGCCAGATCCTCAGAGCAAATACTATGGCGGCCAACTCTAGGTCGTATCTCGGATAGTTCTTCTCATGAGGTTTCAATTGTCTCAAGGCATAAGCCACAACTTTGCCCTCTTGCATAAGTACACATCCCAACCCATTCAAAGAAGCATTGATATAAATCACAAACTCTTTTCCTGATTCGGGTTGTACTAGTACGGGAACCTCAGTCAACAACATCTTCAACTTCTCGAAACTCTACTGACACTTCTCCAACCATTCAAACTTAACTCCTTTTTGAAGCAACCTTGTCGTGGGAGTCGTAATCATAGAGAAGTCCTTTACAAATCGTTTGTAATAATCAACCAACCCTAAAAAGCTTCTAACCTCAATCACACTCTTTGACGGCTTCCGTTCAACAATAGCAGAAACCTTGCTGGAATCGACCCTGATACCATCACACGAGACAATATGACCCAAAAAGTAGACTTCTTGAAGTCAAAACTCACTTTTCCTAAATTTGGCATACAACTGATTGTCCCTCAGAGTCTGCAAAATGGTTCTCAAGTGTTCGACATGTTCTACCCTATCTCTAGAGTATATCAGGATGTTATTGATGAATACAACTACAAACTTATCTAGATATGGCCGAAATACTCTATTCATTAAATCTATAAATAAGACGGGATCATTTGTTAAGCCAAAAGGCATGACGAGAAACTCATAGTGGCCATATCGCGTCCTAAAAGTGATTTTAGGCACATCTGCTTTTTTAACTCATAGTTGATAGTAGCCAAATCTCAAGTCAATCTTAGAAAACCATGTTGCTCCCTTCAGTTGGTCAAACAAGTCATCAATTCATGACAACGGGTATTTGCTCTTGATCATCCTCTTATTTAACTACCTGTAATCTATGCACAACCTCATAGATCCATCTTTCTTTTTCACAAATAACACCGGAGCACCTTCACGGTGAAAAGCTTGGTCTCACGAAACCCTTGTCGGTCAATTCTTTCAACTGTGGCTTTAGTTCTTTCAGCTCAGTCAGGGCCATTTGATACGGAGTAATCGAAATTGGTGTGGTCCCTCAAATTAGCTCTATACCAAATTGAACCTCTCTATTCGGGGGTAACCTAGGAAATTCTTCTGGGAATACATCCACATATTCGCTTACAACCAGCACTGACTCAACCTTCAACTCCGATTCCTTAGTATTCATTACAAAAGCCAAATAAGCTATACATCCTTTCCTCAAACATTTCTGGGCAGACATGAAGGATATCACCGTAGGCAAGTTCCCTGGCTCACCTGATTCAACCAAAAGGGTTTCACCATTTTCACATTTTAATTTAATAGCCTTTTGTCTACAATTTACTACAACATCATGGAATGTCAACCAGTCCATACCCAATATGACATCAAACTCAACAAATGGTAATAGCATCAAATCGGCCGAAAAACAATGACCTTTAACTACTAAAGGACATTTTTACATATTTTATCGACTATCACATGTTTTCCTAATGGGTTTGACACTTTAATCATAAATTCCAAAACTCAACAGGCATATTCGTGCTAGACACCAACTTCATGCACACATATGAATGAGTAGAACCAGGGTCAATCAAAGTAATAACAGTATTATCATAGAGAGAGAATGTAGCGATGACCACATCAGGAGAGGATGCATCTTCATGTGCACACATGGCATAGGTCTTAGCCGAAGCTCTAGCTTCAGACCTTACAGTAGTGTCTCTCGTCACATTCTTGCTACCAGCCCCAACTCCATCATTCTTCTGAGGTTTTCCTTTATAATTGGTGCCACTTAGCCTTGTACTCTAAAATTTTTCTATATCATTCATCTCAGGGCAATCCTTAATAAAGTGGTCTTGAGAACCACACCGAAAAAAAGACCATCGTTCATTCTACACTTACCGAAATGATTTCAACCACAATACCGGTATTCTGGTTTGGAAGATCTGACATTGCCCAGGCTAGCCACTGATGTAGCCCGAGACTTAAAATCTGAATCTTGTTTCTTACGATCTCGGTACGAATGTCCAGCTGATGCATGAGAACGAGAGTAGGTGTCTCTAGATTTCTTGGACTGTGATGTAAATGACTTGCTCACATGTCTCTTCCTTACATCTCTAATTTTCGCTTCGATTTTCTTCTTTTCCTTGATTAATTCCTCGGCTTTACAAGCTCGATCAACAAGTACTACGAACTCTTTCAACTCAAGAACACCCACTGATAGTTTAATGTCCTCATTAAGCCTATCTTCGAACCTTCTATACATCTTGGCCTCGGAGGATACACACTCCCGAGCACACTTACTAAGTCGGACAAACTCTCTTTCATATTTAGTGACCGTCATACGGCCTTGTTTCAAGTCAAGGAATTCCTTACAATTTTGATCCATAAATCTTTCACTGATGTATTTTTTCTAGAATTCCTCTTGGAAGAATTCCCATGTGATCCTTTCCTAAGGCACCACCGAAATTAACATCTTCCACCAGTAGTATGCAGAGTCCTTCAACAAGGATATGACATACTTCAAGCATTCTTCGAAAGTGCAAGATAATTCATCAAATACCCTGATGGTATTCTAAAGCCAGAATTCTACCCTTTCAGGGTCATCATCTTTATTAGCACAAAACTCTTTGTCTCCATGCTTCCGGATCTTATCCACTGGAGGTCTATTCCACCTCTCAAGGTCCACCCCCTGGGGTACTACAAGGACAGGTTGAGGGATAGGTAGGGGTGGAGGGGTTGAGCATTCGGGTTTGCTAGGACGAACTCTGTGTACCACTCATTCATCATGTAGAGAAAGGCCTCTCGAGCCCCTTTCCCTCCTTCCTGACTAACTGTGGGAGGTCGATTATTGGATGGAACCGCCCCCTAGGTGGGGGTCGGCGCATTACTTTCTACGTGTCTTCCATGGTTCGATCGGGATCCATTACTATATGAACACAATTTAAAAGATCAGGAATAGTCACGCTATCACAATTTATTTATGGCATGTATAGCTAGACTCATACACACACTACGTTAGTCTGAGAATAGACTAAATTGTAGCTATGATACCACTTATGTAACACCCCACACCCGTACCCCACGCCGGGTCGAAATATGAGGCATTACCTAACTTAAACTTATGCATATAGACATTTTCATAACACCAAAACATGGTCAAATTAAAACTTTTTCAATTTTATTTATAAACTCCTTAATAAGAACCTACAAAGCCCAAAACATCCATTGGAACCCATTCGAAAACAATCCAAGCCCTTTAAAGAACTCTTAAAATAAATCTTAACACAAAGGCACACGCCCGTGTGGGACGGGCAACACGCCCATGTGACATATCAACATTGTTGTGCTATTGGCCTGCGTGCTCACATGGCCTAAGCAATACAGAGACACGCCCGTGTCTTATACCCGAGTGGAACTAATTCTAAATGCACACCTATAGGGGTTTTCACACGGCCTAGAACACGCCCGTGTCCTTCCCACAGCAATGACACGCCCATGTGCTAGCCCGTTTCCAAAAACTTGGACATTCTGTTTCTAACGTTAGCAATCCTTAAGGGATACATGACCAAAACACACGCCCGTGTGCTAGGCCGTGCCCTTCACATCGCTAAGACACACGGCCGTGTCTCTGCCTGTGTGTTTACTAACATGCATACTGACTTACAATTCTTACGTACAGGGGACACACGACCATATCACACGTCCATGTGGTAAACCGTGTATCACATACAGCCTAGACACACGCCCGTGTGCCTACCCTTGTGGACAAAATAAGGCTATTTACCAGGCATTTTTTTCACCCTTTCTTACGTAAACTGCACAAAAATCACTCTATACTAACATAAAGGCACAACACATAGCCAAAATAACCTCAATGGACAACATTTCATTCATGCAATTCACTCATCCATGAAAATATCATCTTTCATTTATAAATCAAAATGAGTATTGACCATCATCCATGGCCTTATACAAAATGAGTATCGTATTCATCATATGAGCCAACATATTAAGGCTAACTAACAAAACACTAAACCAAGGCTCGAATCCCTATACATGCCAGAAAACAAAATAAGGAAACTAGCTATACCAAGGTCTTGAGTGATAGTGTGATCGAAGCTTTTGATGTCATTGGATCTCCGATGCTAGTTTGGTGACACTATAAGGGAAGAAAGAAAGGAGGGTAAGCGTGGGAGCTTAGTAAGTACATATATGGAAATAAAGTGTAATTATAAGAAAATCATATTCATACAACGGTAGCTTGTCATGCTTAAAAGATAAAAATCACTTAACGTCTCTATCTTACTCTTCTTTTCATTCATGTACACTTAATACACCTAGTTCTTTACTCAGGTCTTAACCATGAGTTCGGTATACAAACCTCATCAAAGTATTCACCAACTAAACCTTTGGGTTACCCGTTGAACTCTCAAAATACATGTGGATACACGAGGAATTTGTGTCTAAATGACTTATAAGAAATCAGGGCTACCTCGTGCTATGAAACACTCACATTTGAGCTACTCATGAGCCTTTTTATCAAGTCAAGACCCTGACCCTATAGCTATTACATAACGTATGCTCATTGAGCCACTCACGGGACTGTACACAAAGTCAGTACCCAGACCCATGTTACCTATAGCATTTATCTCATGAACTTAGACTCAACTCATGAGTTTAGACCACATAATTTCATAACATGTCCCTTTGTATCCTATGCTATGTCTAAGGTTCAACGGGGCTTCATATCTAATCGAATAGTATTGTATTTACTCACATTGTAATTTACTCGCATAACATGTCATTTGAACATTCATGGTAGCAATTAGAATTTAAGTACATAATAAAATAAGCTTACTTGTGAAGGCCTAATAGTGAAAAAGAAAGAGTGAAGGCCTAATGTAGCTGAAATGTACTTCAAGGGTTAATACTTCACAAAATTTTGCCATAAGAGCATTTAGGTGAAACGTACATAACAACCTAAATAAGCTTACTTCAAAAGTAAGCTTACTTCAAAAGTAAGCTTACTTCACAATAAATTTTGGTTGTCATGTACATTTCAGCTATTTAGGTTAATACTTTCAACCATTTAGGTGAAATGTACTTCAAAAGTACATAACAAAATAAGCTTACTTCACAAAATTTCAGCTACATTTGTTATGCACTTCACAACCTAAATACTTACTTGATGATTTTCATGGCAACCTAAAGCTCTTACTTCAAGGGGTCCAAAAATGTAAAAATCATCAAGAAAAGTCATGAAAACCACTTACTTGTGAAGGCCTAATGTAGCTGAAATTTTCAAGCTTCAAAATCCCCTCTAATGGCCAATTTTTCGGTGGAAGAAGAAAGAGTGAAAAATATGAAACCTTTTGTTGTTTATTTTATTCAAACTAGTCAAAATTGGTGACCAAACACCACCTAATTTTGACTTTCCCATCAATTTGTCCCCTATGGCCAGCCAACCTAAGAATTAGGGGGTCTAATTGCTCTTTAAAGCCCCCAAATTAGGTTTTTTAGCTAATTAACACTCTTATCTAGCCAAATATGACTTTTGCACTTTATACAATTTAGTCCTTTTTCACAATTAGGCAAGCAATCGCTAAAATTAATTCACCAAAAAATTCATGTACTTATCTAACCATGCTAAAATACATAAAATAATATTTTTAAAAAAAATTCCTCGACCTCGGTTTACTGGTTCCGAAATCACTATTCTGACTAGCCCCAAAATCGAGTTGTTACATGTTGAGTCTACTGGGTATGTGATTAAAGTCTCGAACCCCTTAGGCAAATATGTTCTAATTGATAAAGTTTGCAAGAATTGTCCTTTAATGGTTTGGGGTCACTGGTTTTCGGCTGACTTAATGCTTTTATCGTTTGATGAGTTCGATGTAATTCTTGGAATGGATTGGTTGACTCTACATGATGTCATAGTGAATTGTAGATGAAAGATTATTGAATTGAAATGTCAAAATAATGAAATTCTTTGGATTGAACCGGATGAGTCGGGTGAGTTGCCTATTGTGATTTCGTCAATGTTGGCTCAATGGTATGTAAGAAAAAGGTTGTGAAGCTTATCTTGTATATGTACTGAATATGAAAGTGTCTGAATTAAAGATCAAATCTGTGCTAGTAGTTTGTGAATACCTGGATGTGTTTCCAAAGGAGTTGCCTGGATTACCACTGATAAGAGAGGTTGAATTTACTATTGATTTGGTACCGAGAACTTCACTGATATCGATAGCTCCATATAGAATGGCTCCGACTAAATAGAAAGAATTAAAGTCTCAGTTGCAAGAGTTAACAGATAAGGGTTTTGCAAGTGTTATTCGTCAAGAAGAAAGACGAATCCATGAGACTTTGTATTGATTATCGACTACTTAACAAGGTTACAATAAAGAGCAAGTATCCCTTACCGAGGGTTGATGATTTGTTAGATCAGTTGAAAGGGGCAACAGTGTTCTCGAAGATAAACTTGAGATCAGGCTATTACTAGTTGAGAGTTAAAGATTCTGATGTGCTGAAGACCGTATTCAGAATGAGGTACAGGCATTATGAATTTCTTGTTATGCCTTTTGGATTAACAAATGCTCTTATAGTTTTTATGGACTTGATGAATCAAATCCTTAGACCGTATTTAGATAAATTATTGGTTTTTTTTATTGATAACATCCTGATTTATTCCTGAAATGATTCTGAGCATACCGAACATTTCAGAATCGTATTGTAGACTTTGAGAGATGAGAAATTATTTGCTAAATTCAGAAAAAGTGAGTTTTAGCACCGAAAAGTCAGATTTTTGGGACACATTGTTTTAGCGGAAGGTATACGGGTTGATCCGTGTAAGATTTCGGCAGTTGTTGATTGGAAACCACCAAGGAATGTATTCGAGGTTAGAAGCTTTTTGGGTTTGGCCGACTATTATCAACGTTTTGTTAAAGGATTTTCGATGATTACTGCACCTATGACCAAATTGTTACGAAAGGATGTGAAATTCGAGTGGTCTGAGAAATGTCAATAGAGTTTTGAACAGTTGAAAGCGTTGTTGACTGAAGCACCGGTGTTAGTGCAACCTGAGTTAGGGAAAGAGATTGTGATTTTCAGTGACGCTTCATTGAACAGTCTTGTAACACCCCTAACTCGTGACCGACGCCGGTGTCGGACACGAGGGGTTAACGGCCAAATCCTCTCTAGATACCAACCAATTTGACATTACCAGTCAGGCTGAAAAACTGCATCACCATCGCCTTAAAAATCATATCTCGAGTTTCAAAACTCGGAAACTGGTTTCATAAATTTCCCTGAATTTAGACTCATATACCCATCCATGGATTTATTTTTAGAATTTTTGGTTGGGCCAATTGGTACAGTTTATTAGTTAAAGTCACCCATTTTATAGGCATCGACTGCTCTGACCTTCGCGTGTTACAACTTGGATATCTCTCTGTACAGGGCTTTAATACTGGTTCCGTTTGTTTCATATGAAACTAGACTCAAAATGGAATCTGTACATATAAGGCATGACTCCTAATTCTTTCTGTATAATTTATGGTAAATTTTCAAAGTCGCGACAGGGGACCCAGAAACCGTTCTGGCCCTGTCTCACGAGAACTTTAATATTTCTCAGTATACTGCTCATATGGTCATTTCGTTTCATCCATATAACAATAGATTCATCAAGGTTCAGTTCCATAATTTACTCACTATTTAATTCTACTTCTACTATTTTTAGTGATTTTTCAATCTCATCTCACTGCTGCTGTCCGCAACAGTTACTGCGATGAGACTATGCCAATTTCATGAATTTTCCTTGGCCTTAATCATCCATCATACATGACACAAATTATGGCCACCTTATCAAAATTAGAGTTTCTAAGACTCGTGGCTATAGGCTCTAGCATCCCACTCGACGACCACATAGGCCATTTTCGCATGGCTTAAAGTTTACAACCCACAATTCGACAAAATATAATAGCCTATACATGCCAAATGTTCTACAACAACAAAAACAATACCACAAGATTTCAGCCGTTGTGATGACTTCACGACGGTCCCGATCACGCAAACAATACGAGTCCGAGAGACCTAAAATGGGTGACAAGAAAAACACCGAGTGAGTTTACAACTCAAGAAGTCATAAGCATTCATCAATCCACCGATAAAGTTACTACTACATGTACAACAAATGAGGCTAGGTACTCGTCCATATCGAATCTATACCATAATACCTCGGACCTTTCGGTCCAATCTCGCACCAATTCATACATCCACATTTCATATTCTACACAACAAGATAATCAAGCATTTTTACACATTAACTCATTTTCCAAAGACAACCATACACATTTCAATCATCACATAGATTTAAGGCTTACCAATTTCAATCCCCAAGCATGAACGAATTCTCTATTCGTCATGAGCTCGAGGTACTTACCCGATCCGCTGTCCATACTCAATTCAATGGAGACACACCTCCATATATATAGAGTACGCACACACAGTGCTTACTACTCGATTTCGCACACTTAGTGCCACGTAATTTAAGCTCGCACACACATTGCCATACCCTCCGAACTCGCACACCCAAGGTCAGTATTTTTCCAGCTTGCACACTTAGTGCCAAATATTTCCAACACGCACACTTAGTGCCATATATTTCCAGACGCACACTTAGTGCCAATCTCGTCACCATACACACGTATTGCTCTGCACACATAGTGCCGAAAGCAAACTTTCTACACATTCCACTATTTCTTTTACATTCAACAATTATCCTCATTCCATACACATACAATTTCATTTATACATATATATATAGCATTCCATTAAACACAATTGCATAGATTTTCCAATCATTTAAGCAATATCAAACATATGTGCTTAATGACTTACCTTGTCTTTGGGTAAATAATTCCAAGTCGGCTACTCGATGATCTTCGATTTCCCTTGTTGGGCGCCTCTCTTTTAGGATCTTGAGCTTAAACAAATAAATTAACTCATTCAACCGCTTTGGTACATATATTGGTATCCACATTTTAATAATCTTATGACATACGAACGACATGGTAAAATTTTTATCTTCCTACCTTACGTTCTTAGCTATTCGCTAATAGCCTTATGCAATTACCATACTATCAATAATCCAATCATACATACACATATACATATTCGTATATTAGGTAACCACCCTTACTAATTACCCATTTTAGTCAATTTTATACAATCAAGGCAATATCATAAATGGGTATACTTATATAGCCGAATGTGCTAAATTTGATCTAACATCACCTATACACTTGATTGAATGGCCGAATACCTATACTATCAATTATAGTGTCACTTTTATTCTTTCAAGCACATAGTTTCCTCCCATGAACACTTGGCCGAATTTTCTTTTCTCTTCTAGCATAGCTTCACATCTCAAAATTAAGAGTTGCAAATTACAATTAGGTTACAACAATGCCCATAATTGACCGAATGCTTAAGCTCAACTAAGCCAAAATTCATTCAACATCTTTTTAATTTGCCCTTCACTATTTTCTTCAATTCATCAAATACAAAGTGGTTTACATCTAATATTAAACCAAACTTGCTAGCACACAACATTCCTTAACCGAATGTTATAAACCCAAGCTACATATATTGTTCATTAAGACCCTTCGATGGCCACATTCGCACCCCCTTATGAACAAACCAATTTCAACCTTCAAAAGAAAAAAACATATGTACCAAGAGCTTCAACTACTTGGCGAATATCAAACCTCCAAACAACAAAATTTAATCCATGAAATGAGTAGAACTTGAACTAATCACCTCATTTATACCTAAATTTCCAAGGATTTCAAAGTGCTTACCTCTTCCTAAGCATCATCCAAGCCAAATCATGAACCAAAGAATTCCATTCTTCTTCCTCCTTCAAGTCACGGCAATGGAGAAAAGATGAGCATTCTTTTCTTTTCTTTTTTTCTTTTTTCTTCTTTTACTAACATTATTTTATCTCCAATGACCCATTCCTTATTATTAAAATCTAATTAAACATATATATTGCCCATCAATATCCCATCTTGGCCGGCCACCATTAATAAATTGGGCAATTTGACATGCAAGTCCACCTTTGTGTTAACATGCACTAATAAGCCATTCAAAACTAGCCTATCATATTTCACCATGTCTCACATTGATCCCTATTTAATAATTTCTCATACAATTGGTAAAATTAGAGAATGAAACTTCCACATGTGCATGTACACACACAATAAGCATAGAATATAACAATTAATTATTTTTATGACTCGGTTTTGTGGTCCCAAACCACTTTCCGACTAGGGTCAATTTTGGGCTGTCACAACTCTCCCCACTTAAGAAATTTTCGTCCCGAAAATCTTACCGTAAATAGGCTCGGTATCGCTCTTTCATAGAGTCCTCGAGTTCCCAAGTGGCTTCTTCAATTCGTGTTTATGCCACAACACCTTCACTAACGGGATTTTCTTATTGCGCAACTCTTTTACTTCACGCATCATAATGCGAACCGGTTCCTCTTCATAGCTCAAATTAGGTGAATCTCAATCTCGGATGGAGCAAATACGTGCGATGGATCGACCTATATCGTCAAGCATCGAGACATGAAAACATTGTGAATCTTTTCGAGCTCGGGGAAAAATCAAACGATCTGCTGATCGGACCGACTCGTTCGGATATCTCATATGGCCCGATGAACCTCGGGCTCAATTTACCTACGACCAAATCTAAGCACTTTCTTCCGGGTGAGACTTTGAGAAATACCTTGTCTCCAACCCGATATTCAATATCTTTTCTTTTCAAATCCAGATACGACTTTTGGCGATCCGGCGACTTTCAAACTTTCACGAATTACTCGAACTTTTGCTCGGCATCCTTAACCAAATCAACCTCAAGATTTTTCCTTCACTAAGTTCACCAGAATAATGGGTGCGGCATTTACGACCGTATAAAGCCTCGTAAGGCGCCATCTTGATACTTGATTGAAAGCTATTGTTGTGCGAATTCAACCAAAGGTAAATACCGTTCCCATGCACCACTAAACTCAAGGATGCAACATCTCAACATATCCTCGAGTATTTGAATTATCCGTTCGGATTGACCATCGGTTTGGGGGTGAAAAGCATGCTAAAATGCGCTTGGTACCCAAAGCCTCTTGCAATTTCTTCCAAAACCATGACGTAAATCTTGGGTCTCTATCCGACACGATAGAAATAGGTACCCCATGCAATCGAACAATTTGGGAGACGATAATTACGCCAACTTATCGAGCAAAAATCCGTGCGGACGAGGATAAAATGAGCAGACTTGGTCGATCTATCAACAATGACCCAAACCGAGTCTTTCTTATTCGAGTCAATGGTAACCTGGACACAAAGTCCATTGTTACTCGATCCCATTTCCATTCGGGTATCATGATCGGTGAAGTAATCCCGATGGCACTTGATGTTCCGCTTTCACTTGTTGACATATCGACACCTTGAAACAAATTGAAATGTCTCGTTTCATCACCGCCACCAAAACCGACGCGTTTGGTCATTGTACATTTTAGTACTACCCGGGTGGATTGACATTCGACTACAATGGGCTTCATTTAGAATTATCGAAATAAGTTCAATTCTTTGGAACACACGACGACTTCAACCTCAAACAATCGTCATTATCAATTTGAAACTCGATTCCTTGTTCGTAACACACTCACCCGTTTTGCAAGCAACTCCTCATCAACTTTCGAGCTTCCGAATTTGATGAGCCAACAATGGTTTGGCCTTTAATTCGCTACTAACACATTGTCGGGTAGAATAGACAAGTGTACATTCATCGCTAAGCAAACAAGCGGTGATTTCCGACTTAAGGCATCCGCAACCACATTAGCCTTTCCCGTGATAATCAATGACGAGTTCATAATCTTTCAACAACTCGAGCCATCGTCTTTGTCGCAGATTTAAGTCTCTCGAGTCATCAAATATTTGAGACTTTTGTGATCCGAATACACATAGCACTTCTCACCAAATAAGTAATGTCGCCATATCTTCAAGGCGAACACGATGGCGACCAATTCGAGATCATGGGTTGGATAATTTTTCTCATGTGGCTTTAATTGTCTCGACGATAGGCCACAACTCGACCTTCTTGCATCAATACGCAACCTAACCCAAGTAGGGAGGCATCACTATAGATGACAAACTCTTTGCCGATTCGGCCAGTACTAGAACCGGAGCTTTCGTCAAATGGGTTTTCAATTGGTCGAAACTTTTCGACACTTTTCCGTCCATTCAAATTTGACATCTTTCGAAGCGGTTTTGTCATGGGTGTGGCCATCATCGAGAATCCTTTACAAACCGTCGGTAGTAACCAAAGCCCCAAAAGCTCCTAACTTCGGTAACATTCCTTGGAGGTTTCAATTGACTATGGCGAAATTTTGTTCGGGTCCACCACGACACCGTCACGGACACCACGTGCCCCAAAAAGCTAACCTCTTTCAACCAAAATTCACATTTATGAACTTTATGATAATCTGCTTATCTCGTAGGATTTGCAACACTAGCCTTAGGTGTTCGGCATGTTCGGTTTCATCTCGAATAGACCAAAATGTCATCGATAAATACAATTACGAACCGATCCAAGTATGGCCTGAAAATTCTATTCATTAAATCCATAAACACCGAGGGCATTAGTGAGCCCAAACGGCATCACCAAGAATTACGTAGTGACCGTACCTCGTTCTAAAAGCGGTTTTGGGTATGTCCGATTCTCGGACCCTCAACCGATAGTACCCGACCTCAAATCTATCTTTGAAAACACCGAGGCTCCCTTTAATTGGTCAAACAAATCGTCAATTCGTGGCAATGGATATTTATTCTTTATCGTCACTTTATTGAGTTGACGATAGTCGATGCACAACCTCATGGTTCCGTCCTTCTTCTTCACAAACAATACAAAAGTCGCCCCATGGAGAAAAACTCGGTCGAGCGAAACCTCTATCCGTCAATTCTTGCAATTGAACCTTCAATTCCTTTAATTCCGTTAATGCCATACGATACGGGGCTATTGAAATCGGCGTAGTACCCGGTACAACCGATGTCGAATTCCACTTCTCGAACCGGTGGCAATCCGGTAACTCCTCGGAAAAACATCTCGAATACTCACAAACCACTGGTACCGATTCGAGTTTCCTTTCCGTCTCTTTACTTCCAAACACATACGCAAGGTATGTTTCACACCCTTTTCACATATCTCCGGCGGTCATAGAAGATATTATCGCCGCACTCCTTTTAAATCAAGAGACTCGACTCGGACTACCTCGTTATTTGCACTCCTCAAATCAATGGTTTTCCTTTTGCAATCCACCATTGCATCATGTACGGTCACCAATCCATACCAAGAATTACATCGAATTCATCAAATGGTAGAAGCATCAGATTAGTAGGAAAAGCGATTCTCGAATTATTAGGGGCATCTCTTGCACACTTTATCAACTAATGCGTATTGACCCAAAGGGTTTGACACTCGAATTCAAATTCGATGAGACTCAACGGTAGAGTCTTCTTTGGATGCTAAGGTTTCACATACATATGAATGAGTAGAGCCGGGTCAATCAATGCAATCACACTAGTATCAAAGAGAGTAAAAGTACCAAGGATGACGTCGGGGAGGATGCCTCCTCTCGTCGCGGATGGCATATGCTCTAGCAGAGCACGGTCTCTCGGATCGGACAGCCGTATTAGAGGCTCCTCTCGATTACCACTCCTACCTCCAGAGATTCTCGGGGCCTACCTCCACCGTCGTTCCACTAGGTCTTGCACCTTGCGTCTTATTCCTCTCATCTAGCTCCGTGCAATCTCTAATGAGGTGGTCCTTGAACCGCATCCATAACAGCCCTATTAATGACTTACCCCAACATTCACCTAGGTGTCGCCTTCCACATTGGGGGCATTCAGTCTCTCTTGACGATTATTACCCACACTAGCTACTGAAGTAGCTCGGGAGTCCGTCAATGGTCGGGCTCTAATGGAAATTCCCGCAATCGTCCTCGACTTACTGGTGTCCTCCTTGAACCTCTTTACAGCCGAGAACGGAGCTTTACTCATCGATCTTTTACGGTAATCTCTTGCTTCAATTTCAACCTTCTTCTTCTCCTTCCCAAGTTCTTCAGCCTTGCAGGCTCGTTCGACTAGTGTCACGAACTCCTTTATCTCCAAAATTCCCACTAGTAACTTTAACTCTTCATTCAATCCTTCTTCAAATCTTTTGCACATCGCAACCTCATCAGCCACACACTCCCGAGCATACCGACTAAGTCTTACGAACTCATGTTCGTATTCGAATCTGATCATCCGCCTTGCTTGAGTTCCAAGAATTCCTTACGCTTCGATCGATGAACCGTTGACTAATGTATTTCTTTCAAATTGGATTGGAAGAAATCCCAAGTAACTCGTTCATTTGGGACTATGGAAATTAAAGTCCTCCACCAATAGTAAGTCGAGTCTCGCGACAAGGATATAGCACACTTAAGACATTCATCGGTGTGCATGACAGTTCATCTAACACTCTAATGGTGTTATCGAGCGAACTCGGCCTTTTCGGCATCATCAAGAACTATGGCCTTGAACTCCTCGCCCCACGCTTCCTAATCAAGTCCACGGTGGTTTACTCAGCCTCACAGGATCGAGAATCGGAGGCATTACGGGCTCTTGGGGTGGAGTATTTAAATTCGGGAATGGTTGGACAGCCGGGTTGGTTCGGGCATATTGCGCGACCCACTCATTCATCATGGTGAAGAAGGCTTGTTTCGCCCTTCATTTTGATTATTCGCGGATGATCGAGGCTCAACGGCGGTGTCCCTTGCGCAGAGCAGCCGCTACACTTTCAACGTCATCCGCCAAGGGTCTCTCTACCGGGTTCCATTGCTAATCAAAACAAAAATTCCAACCGTCGAAGTCATCACATTATTAAGTGCTAACAATTTGGCATGTATAGCTAGACTCACACGCGCTATGGTAGTCCTAGAACCGACTAAACCATAGCTCGATACCAATAAAATTGTAACACCTAACTCGTGACCGGCGCGCCGTGTCGGACACGAGGGTTAACGGCCAAATCCTCTCTAGATACCAACCAATTTGACATTACCAGTCAGGCTGGAAAACTGCGTCACCGTCGTCTTAAAAATCATATCTCGAGTTTCAAAACTTGGAAACTGGTTTCATAAATTTTCCCTGAATTTAGACTCATATACCCATCCATGGATTTATTTTTAGAATTTTTGGTTGGGCCAATTGGTACAGTTTATTAGTTAAAATCACCCATGTTACAGGGATCGACTGCTCTGACCTTCGCGTGTTACAACTTGGATATCTCTCTGTACAGGGCTTTAATACTGGTTCCGTTTATTTCTAATGAAAGTAGACTCAAAATGGAATCTGTACATGTAAGGTATGATTCCTAATTCTTTCTGGATAATTTATGGTAAATTTTCAAAGTCGCGACAGGGGACCCAGAAACCGTTCTGGCCCTGTCTCACGAGAACTTTAATATTTCTCAGTATACTGCTCATATGGTCGTTTCGTTTCATCCATATAAAATAGATTCATCAAGGTTCAGTTCCATAATTTACTCACTATTTAATTCTACTTATACTATTTTTAGTGATTTTCAATCTCATCTCACTGCTGCTGTCCGCAACAGTTACTGCAGTGACTATGCCAATTTCATGAATTTTCCTTGGCCTTAATCATCCATCATACATGACACAAATTATGGCCACCTTATCAAAATTAGAGTTTCTAAGACTCGTGGCTATAGGCTCTAGCATCCCACTCGACGACCACATAGGCCATTTTCGCATGGCTTAAAGTTTACAACCCACAATTCGACAAAATATAATAGCCTATACATGCCAAATGTTCTACAACAACAAAAACAATACCACAAGATTTCAGCCGTTGTGATGACTTCAGACGGTCCCGATCACGCAAACAATACGAGTCCGAGACACCTAAAATGGGTGACAAGAAAAACACCGAGTGAGTTTACAACTCAGTAAGTCATAAGCATTCATCAATCCACCGATAAAGTTACTACTACATGTACAACAAATGAGGCTAGGTACTCGTCCATATCGAATCTATACCATAATACCTCGGACCTTTCGGTCCAATCTCGCACCAATTCATACATCCACATTTCATATTCTACACAACAAGATAATCAAGCATTTTTACACATTAACTCATTTTCCAGCACAACCATACACATTTCAATCATCACATAGATTTAAGGCTTACCAATTTCAATCCCCAAGCATGAACGAATTCTCTATTCGTCATGAGCTCGAGGTACTTACCGATCCGCTGTCCATACTCAATTCAATGGAGACACACCTCCATATATATAGAGTACGCACACACAGTGCTTACTACTCGATTTCGCACACTTAGTGCCACGTAATTTAAGCTCGCACACACGATGCCATACCCTCCGAACTCGCACACCCAAGGTCAGTATTTTTCCAGCTTGCACACTTAGTGCCAAATATTTCCAGACGCACACTTAGTGCCATATATTTCCAGCACGCACACTTAGTGCCAATCTCGTCACCATACACACGTATTGCCCGACACATAGTGCCGAAAGCAAACTTTCTACACATTCCACTATTTCTTTTACATTCAACAATTATCCTCATTCCATACACATACAATTTCATTTATACATATATATATAGCATTCCATTAAACACAATTGCATAGATTTTCCAATCATTTAAGCAATATCAAACATATGTGCTTAATGACTTACCTTGTCTGGGTAAATAATTCCAAGTTGGCTACTCGATGATCTTGATTTCCCTTGTTGGACGCCTCTCCTTTAGGATCTTGAGCTTAAACAAATAAATTAACTCATTCAACCGCTTTGGTACATATATTGGTATCCACATTTTAATAATCTTATGACATACGAACGACATGGTAAAATTTTTATCTTACTACCTTACGTTTTAGCTATTCGCTAATAGCCTTATGCAATTACCATACTATCAATAATCCAATCATACATACACATATACATATTCGTATATTAGGTAACCACCCTTACTAATTACCCATTTTAGTCAATTTTATACAATCGAAGGCAATATCATAAATGGGTATACTTATATAGCCGAATGTGCTAAATTTGATCTAACATCACCTATACACTTGATTGAATGGCGAATACCTATACTATCAATTATAGTGTCACTTTTATTCTTTCAAGCACATAGTTTCCTCCCATGAACACTTGGCCGAATTTTCTTTTCTCTTCTAGCATAGCTTCACATCTCAAAATTAAGAGTTGCAAATTACAATTAGGTTACAACAATGCCCATAATTGACCGAATGCTTAAGCTCAACTAAGACAAAAATTCATTCAACATCTTTTTAATTTGCCCTTCACTATTTTCTTCAATTCATCAAATACAAAGTGGTTTACATCTAATATTAAACCAAACTTGCTAGCACACAACATTCCTTAACCGAATGTTATAAACCCAAGCTACATATATTGTTCATTAAGACCCTTCGATGGCCACATTCGCACCCCCTTATGAACAAACCAATTTCAACCTTCAAAAGAAAAAAAACATATGTACCAAGAGCTTCAACTACTTGGCGAATATCAAACCTCCAAACAACAAAATTTAATCCATGAAATGAGTAGAACTTGAACTAATCACCTCATTTATACCTAAATTTCCAAGGATTTCAAAGTGCTTACCTCTTCCTAAGCATCATCCAAGCCAAATCATGAACCAAAGAATTCCATTCTTCTTCCTCCTTCAAGTCACGGCAATGGAGAAAAGATGAGCATTCTTTTCTTTTTTTTTTTTTTTCTTCTTTTACTAACATTATTTTATCTCCAATGACCCATTCCTTATTATTAAAATCTAATTAAACATATATATTGCCCATCAATATCCCATCTTGGCCGGCCACCATTAATAAATTGGGCAATTTGACATGCAAGTCCACCTTTGTGTTAACATGCACTAATAAGCCATTTAAAACTAGCCTATCATATTTCACCATGTCTCACATTGATCCCTATTTAATAATTTCTCATACAATTGGTAAAATTAGAGAATGAAACTTCCACATGTGCATGTACACACACAATAAGCATAGAATATAACAATTAATTATTTTTATGACTCGGTTTTGTGGTCTCGAAACCACTTTCCGACTAGGGTCAATTTTGGGCTGTCACAAGTCTTGGCTACGTGTTGATGCAATAGGATAAAGTGATATTGTAACACCCCTTACCCGTATCCAACGCCGGGACAGGATTCAAGGTGCTACCGGACTTAAAAGTACACAATTTCGTAAAATCGAGCCATAAAATTTCATTTAAATTAAAAACATTCATTCACATGCATAATGTCCCTTACGCGAGTTACCGAGGCTCTAAACATGCATTAAAGGTGGTTTGGGACTAAACCGAGAACTTCTGTAAATTTTACAACGCTTGGGAAATTCTCCATGTTTAGAGAGACACCCATGTGGGTTAGGCCATGTAGTCACACACGCCCGTGTAGCTTGGGACACGCCTGTGTCCTCTGCCTGTATAACTCTCTGTTTATGATGTCAGCAATGAAATAGGGTCACACAGCCAAGTCACACGCCCATGTGCTAAGGTTGTGTCCCCCACACGGCTGAGACACACAGCCATGTCTTTGCTTGTGTGGCCAACACTTAGGCTATTTTCCAAGCCTTGGTCAACTGTAAACCCTCACACATTTATACAACATTCATAACATATAACATGACATCCATTTAATGATTAAACATATTCAATTATGCCACAAGCATAGCATTTGCATGTCATGATACATATGTTTTACATACTCTTTTTATACTAAGTTAAACACACTCATTTCACACTCATTTCACACTCATTTAGCCTTGTCTATTATAATATCACTTATACTTTTATACCATGGTTACCATCATACCAAAATATTTCAACTTAATTATCAAACATTCATACTCAAGGCTAACTCATAACTTTATAAAATACCAACATATTTGACATGCATAGAATAACATGCTTGTTTATTACATTGCACACCATAGCAGGTCACATACTCACATCATATGAAATTTTTAAACTTGTGCATGCACATATAATAGGGTTACAACCCATTAATCAGTATAAGCCACATCTCATGGCTATATACAATTGAATCATTATAAGCTAATATATTTGGTCAAATCATGAAACACATATATCAAAAGACTAAGTCTCTATACATGCCACTCACTTGTGTACTCTTAACTTATACATGTTAACAATCCAAAGGGGATGGCTTGATAGTGTGATGCTACCTCCGACGATCTCCAACCCCGAGCTAACCTGTCAACACTAAAGAAATGGAAATGAGGGAGTAAGCTTAAAGCTTAGTAAGTTCATATGAAAATAATAAGCAAATTATCAACATGATTCCATGGAAATATACTCATAATTACACTTTTACTTACTTTCTAGTCATGTTGTTTTCTCAAGCCATAGTTACTAATTTATTTATATCTGAAGCTACAGAACTCCAAATTAAGATTTGTAAATTTTCCCTAAAACTAGACTCATATATCTTCTTACCATAAAATTTTTAGAATTTTTGGTCTAGCCAATAAGTAAAGTTTATTCTTTAAAGTTAAACCTGTTCTACTATTTAATAGCTTTGACCTTTCTTTACTAAAAATTAATTATCTCTTAACACAGGGTTCGGGTAATGTTTCTGTCTGATTCTCTTGAAAATATACTCATTAAGGGCTTATTCATATAAATTTTAACTCAATTTTTTTTTACAATTTCTAGTAATTTTCCAAAGTTGAGACAGGGGAGCCCGAAATCACCCTGACTCTGTCTCACAAAAGTTCAAATATCTCATAGTATAAAACTCTTTTGCTTACGTTGTTTCCTCTATGTGAAACTAGACTCAATAAGATTTAATCTCATATCTTATTCAATTTCTAATTCAGTTTCCACAATTTTAGGTGGATTTTCAAAGTCACATAAGTCCTATTGTCCAACACTGTTATAGTGCAATTTCATAATAACTAACATAAGTTCATTGTCACATTGATCATGGACTCATCATTTGATGGATCCCCTATTCAATTACACAATGTAAGTTAACATGATATTGAAACAAATTTCATAATCATAAGCATAAGGATGGTTCACGATTCAACCCTTTTCACTTGTTTATCATATATATACACGTACATATGCTTCCTCATCACAAGTCATCATTCACCAAAGTATTACTCATGAATTTAGTGTACATACTTGTGCTCATCGTAGTATATCATATAACCATACCTCGTAACATGCCGTTCTCGGGACTTTCATCACATTCATTACATATCAATACCCGTTGAATACTTGGAATACTATTGGATACACGAAACCTTGCACATATAGTAACTGATCTAGGTGTAACTACACGGGCTGCTCACAAAAGCTGATAGGTATCCGACCGCTCAAGGATTACCTAGCCACCGGTAGAACACTCAAGACCGTTGCCCAGAACTCAGTCATAGGTATCGCATCCACAATGAACTCAAACCACTCAACGAGCTCGGATGCGACATATCTCACGAACTTGGACCACTCGACAAGTTCAGAATCTCATACATATCACGAACTCAGACCGCTCAACGAGCTCGGATTGCTTAATTCCTAGTGACATGTCACTTGTATCCTAAACTATTCCTAAGGTTCAAAAAGGATTCTTTCTCACTTGCACATGGCATACTTGTTCGTGATGTCGTATTTAATGGTCATATGCCATTCAGGCTTACAATAGTACCAATTGCACTTTCATAGCATCAACTGCATATTCATGGGATAACTAAAACACATTCCATAATAAAATTTAAGCATTAAACACATGGTACAACATTACATTAATTATGTATACTCACCATAGTAAAAGCTTTCATTTCATTTCACTTTTTCATATTCTAATCAATTCATCACAACTAAATTAACATACCAATTTAGATTTCAGCCATAAATAACAATAACATTAACAACATGCTTATTTTATCATACAAACTTACCTCGAGTTCGAGTACAACTACTTATTCTGAATTAGTCCATAACCTTGTTCAACCTCATTCTAAGCCTGAATCTTAGTTTCCTTGATTATTGAGCTTGGAAGCTTGAAAACCTTAACCATGGCTTCCCCTTGCTACATTCAGCCATGAGGAAGATGGATGAGAAAATTTTTGTTTTGTTTTCCCTTTTTAATTCATTTAATTACTAAATGACTAAAATACCCTTAATGCCTTTCTTTGAAATTTTACCTAACCATGTCCATTTTTGTCCAAATTTTTAGAACTTGGTCAAATTACTCTTTAAGGACCTCTAAGTAATAACTCAATTGAATTTCATACTTGAAGCTTCTAGAACTCAAGTTTTATTTTATTCAATTTAGTCCTTAAAGCCAAATTAAGCACTTTAGACATAAAATTTCCTCATGAAATTTTTACACAAACATATAAACATATCATAGGCTTTATAATAATCATAAAATAATTATTTCCAATTCATATTTTTGGTCTCGAAACCACTATTCTCACTAGGCCCTAATTCGGGATGTTACAGATAATTTATGCCTCCAGATAGTTGAAACCGCACAAAAAGAATTATCTGACGTATGACTTGGAACTAGCTGCTATTGTGTTTGCTTTAAAATTTTGGATACACCACTTATTCGGTGAAAAATGTCATATCTTTACTTATCACAAGAGTTTAAAGTATTTGATGACTCAAAAAGATTTGAATTTGTGACAGCAAAGATGGCTCAAGCTATTGAAAGATTATGAACTAGTTATCGACTATCACTTGGGGAAAGCAAACATAGTCACAGATGCTTTAAGTAGAAAGACTTTATTTGCTTTGAGGGCGATGAATACGTAGTTAACTTTATCTGATAATGGATCGATTCTAGCCGAGTTGAAAGTTAGACCGGTATTTCTTCAGCAATTTTATGAAGCTCATAAAGATGATAATGAGTTGCAAGCTAAAAGAGTTCAATGCGAATCGAATAGTGATTCAAAATATTAGATTGGATCCGATGATTGTTTGAGGTTTCGAGGTAGAATTTTTTATCGAGAAATACTGAACTGATTTAGAAAATTCTTCAAGAGGCACATAATGGTTGTCTATCTGTTCATCCTAGGAGTACCAAGATGTATAATGATTTGAAGGAATTATATTGGTGGTCAAGCATGAAACGAGACATTTCAGAGTTTGTAACAAGATGTTAGATTTGTCAACAAGTGAAAGTCAAACATCAAGTGCCTTCGGGTTTACTTCAGCCTGTGACTATACCCGAGTTGAAATGGGATAGAGTTATGATAGATTTCATAACGGGGTTTCCTCTAACTCTGAAAAAGAAAAATGTTGTATGGGTCGTTGTTGCTAGAATGACGAAACTGGCTCATTTTATTCCAGTACATACCGATTATTCACTTGATAAACTAGTTGAATCGTACATTGCTGAGATTGTTAGATTGCACGGGGTGCCCACTTCTATTATTTCGGATAAAGATCCATGGTTCACGTCGTGATTTTAGAAGAAATTGCAAGAAGCATTAGATACAAAGTTGGATTTTAGCACCGTAATCCATCTGCAAATTGATGGTCAATCTAAGTGAGTGATCCTTGTGTTTTAGAATTCGAAGGTAGTTGGAAGAAATATCTACCATTGGTCGAATTTACTTATAACAATAGTTATCAATCGAGAATAAAGATGGCACCGTATGGAGCATTGTATGGCTGCAAGTGTCGAACTCCGTTGTACTGGACCAAGCTTAGTGAGAAATAGATTCATGGGGTTGATTTGGTCAAAGAAACCGAAGAGAAAGTGAAACTAAATCGTGATTAATTGAAAGCAGCTTCAGATCGACAGAAATCGTATACGGATTTGAAATAGAAGGATATTGAATTTGAAGTTGTTGATAAAGTGTTTCTAAAAGTGTATCTGTGGAAGAAAATTCTTAGATTTGGTTGCAAAGGCAAGTTGAGTCCGCGTTTTATTGGGCCGTATGAGATTATTGAAAGAATAGGGCTAGTGGCATATCGACTAGCTTTATCGTCAGAGTTAGAAAGATCCACAATGTATTTCATGTGTCGATGTGGCGACGATATCGATCAGATTCATCGCATGTAATCTCACCATTAGAAATTAAGATTTGACCCAATATGACATACGGTGAAGAACCGATAAAAGTGTTAGCTCGAGAGGTTAAACAGTTGAGAAATAAAAGTATAGCTCTAGTGAAAGATATGTGGCAACGACATGGGGTCGAAGAGGCTACGTGAGAACCTGAAGAAGCTATGAGAAAACAATACCCTAACCTCTTTTCTGGTAAGATTTTCGGGGACGAAAATCCCTAAAAGGTGGAGAGTTGTAACAGCCCGTTTTTGGGTCAGATCGGAACAGAGGTTTTGGAACCATGAATTTGAAGTAGAAATATTTATTTTATTATTTCTTTAAGGTCTACAACATGATAGAATAATTGTGTGAAAATTTTGTTAAGAAATTTTATCAATTGAGTACCCAATTTGACTAGAAGGACTAAATTGTAATAGGTGTAAAACTTAAATTCTATAAGTTAAAGGTGTCTAATTACTATGAAAATTTAAATTAGAGGTCCTTAAATGGTAATTAGACCATTATATTAGTATGGATAAAAATGGACATGGCTAGGTAAAATTTTAAGGTTATGCATTAAGGGCATTTTAGTAATTTGTCAAATAAAGACAAAATTAACTAAATAAAACATCTCCATCTTCTTCAATTTCATCCCTTATCTCGAAAATTTAAAGAGGAACCATAGCTAGGGTTTGGCCAAGCTTTCAAGCTCGATTGTAAGTTCATTCTTGACTCATTTTTAATGATTTTTATATTTTTGAGATCGTTATAGCTTGATTTAGCTATTTCAATGACTAATTTGAAAGAAAATTAAAGTCTAAAATTTGACCCATGATGAATATGTGTGTATTTTGATGTTTGATGGTAGAAAATGCGTGTTTGCTGTTTGTTAAACAACTTTTGTAAAGTAATTTTCGATAAAAACGTCAAATAGGGACTTATTTGTAAAAGTCTATAAAATGTGTAGAAAAGTGTTAATAAATGAAAAATGTAGGTTGTTATGAGTACAAAAAACAATCGGCTAGGCTTGGGTTGTGATTGAATTGAATGAAATTCATTTTACGACCTAGGGACTAAATTGTAAAATGTTGAAAAGTTAGGGGCAAAAATGGTAAATTTTTCCATAATGTGTTTTTGGGCTTAATTGAATAATGTAACGATTAAATAAGTTAAATGTGGCATTATAGATCAAGAAAAATGAAGTTCGGGTGATGATCGGGGGAAAAACAAAGTAATTGACGAATAGATCCTTTTGGCCTTTTTTGTAACCGAGGTAAGTTCGTATGTTAAATAAGCTTTACTATAATTGTATTTTTAAAGCTTTAATACTGTAAGAATTGTATAAACTCTATGGACCCTTCCGAAAAGGTTTGACAAGCGAGAAATCCCAATCGAACTTTAGGAATAGATTAGGATACAAGTGACATATCACTAGGGTTTTCATTATATGATCTGGGTACTGGTCCTGTATGTCCTATCGGTGACTGAGTATATCGGCATATGTTGCGTTTACTTGACAACTTGTGTGAGTAGCACCGAGTAGCTACGTCTTGACTGATAGCTTGTGTGAGCAGGCCCGTTAATGGCTTGAGAGTGAGCAGATATCTGTTATGAGATAGAGGTAGCAATGGCTACATATGTGGCACCTTGTGTTCAAGGTTTTCTAAAGTATCCGATATTTTTATTCAAAGTGGTTCATTAGGTATAACGACTATGAGATTAAGTATGAAATTATTACGAGATGGTACAAGTATGTACTTAAAGCTTATGATTATTAATTCGTGAAATGACGATTTCAAGGTAAGTTGCGATGGAAGTGAATTATGATCATGAGGTTTTGGTAAACTGCATTATCTTATGCTAAATTACTTGAATGTTAATGTATGGTAAGGTTAGCTTATTTATTTCATACGAGCTTACTAAGCTATATAGCTTACTCCATTTTATTTCCATGTTTTATAATGTCACCAAGCTAGCTCGAATTGGAGATTGTCAGAGATCGCATTACAATATCAACTGTTATTTTGGGTACCGATGATTTTAAACATTTTGAGAATATGGCATATATAGCGACTTGGTCATTTTGTTATATTGGCCAAATGTATTAGCTTGTAATTGTCAAAGGCTTAATGTGCTATTTGGCCAGGTAACTTGGCTCATTTTGGTTGAATTGGAAAGTAAGCTTATATAAATATATATATCTATATATACATGCATGTGCAATTACCTCTTGTGTGATGTGGTTTATAATTGCTTGGTAAATGGTTGAATGTGGCTTAATGGTTTTGGTTATTGAATGGTTAGGATTGGCTCATTAGTATGCTAAGAAATCTAAGTAAAATTATGTATGTTATTGGTAGCCATATTAAAACTTGTAGAATGTGAGTTGGTATGATTTGGTTTAACAAAATATGGTGTTGTAAATATGTTAAGTGTGGATAATGAAATGACATGATTTGGCCTTGTTTTGTGGATGTTTGGTTGCCTAAGTATATCATGATTAATGCTATTGAACTTGTGTGTGTGTAAGTAAATGAGGGTGACAAATGGCTTGGTAAATAGCCTTTATTTTGTCCACACGGGTAGACACACAGGTGTGTGTCTAGGCAGTGTGTGACACAGCTTGCCCCATGAGCATGTGATTCGGCCGTGTGTCCCCTGCTCCTTAATTTTGAGAAACAGAATGTAACAGTCCGGTTTAAACCTTAGTCAAAAAAGTAGTTTCAAGACTACAAATTCGAATCAGAAAAATATTTTAATATTATTTTTCATGTTTACAGTATGTGTTTAAGTATGTGTGAAAGTTTCATGTGTTAATTTTATCAATTGTGTGATTAATTTGATAAAAGGACCTAATCGCTAAAATGTAAAAGTTGATTGCCATATGTTAAGTGTGCCAATTTGTTATGTCTCTTTAAATGAGAGGTCCTTATGTTGTTAATATGCCATTTATATGGTAAGTGGACAATAATGACCATATATGTTAATGTTTTGAATGTTTATTAATGAACGGCAAAATGGTAAATGATGTAATAAACTTTATATGTGTTATAATAAAAGAAAATAAGTTAAGTGATGATTTATTCATCCTTATTAGCCAAAATTATCAAAAGAAAAAGAAGAAAATTCAAGCTTAGGGTTTGGCTAGGAGAATTGGTGATTAAGGTATGTTTTGAACTCAGTTTTTGGTGATTTTTACGTTTTTGATATCGTTGCCTAGTAATCTATAAAACCCATACCCTAATTTTTGAATTGGTTGATGATTTTGAAAGATGCCATTGATGAATTCATGTGTTTTATGATGTTTAATGATGAATTATGAAAGCTTTGTGCTTGATATACATGTTTTGTAATGTGATTTTGAGTAAAAATGCATATTAGGGATTTGATTTAGAAAAGTGTAAATTAAGGGGTTGAATTGTAAAATAAATGAAAGTTTTGGGCTCCTAAAAGTCCTTATGATATTCAACTATGCATGGGTTCATTGAAATTATGTGTATTTTGTGTTTTTGTGAAATAGGGACTAAAATGTTAAAATGTGAAAATGTGAGGGCTAATTTGTAAAATGCCCAAAATATGTATATATGGATTGAATTGAATGATTTGAATGATTTGATGAATAAAAGGGTTAATTTTGAATACATATAGATCAATAAAAGAGGAGTTCGGATTTAGATCAAGGGAAATCGAAGATTATCGAGTAAACGATCCGAATCATCAAATCCGAGTACGAGGTAAGTTCGTACGTGATAAATGATGTTATAGTTATATTTTAATGCTTTGATAATGCATAAATTGTATAAATATTTGATTACGGGTTGAGCATGATGATGATCGATTATGTTCGACACTAAGTGTACGATATCGAGATAGCTCCGGTTTATTGAAATGGCACTAAGTGTGCGAGATTGTTATGGCTTCAGCAAATCACTAATGCACTAAGTGTGCAAATTCTTAAAGCATGGAAAGACTTCCGAATGAATTAATGTAATTCAACAAGAGATGTGAATGAAATGAATAATTACGGGAAAGTTCAGGTATGTTCGATACCTATGTGGTAGATGATACTATGTGTATAAAGCTAGATGAATTCACATGAACATATTAAATGAAATAGAATAGAATTGATGGATGAATTGGGAATTACTAAGTGTTTATTAGTTGACGTTTCGTATATTATAAACTGTTGATTATTCATGGTACGAACTTACTAAGCTTTAAAGCTTACTGTGTCAAATGTTCTTTGTTTTACAATGTTGCAAAGCTAGCTCGGATCTAGGGATCGTCAGCTACATCAATCACACTATCTGACGTCTATTTTGGTACTATTTTGAGAGTTGTATTAATGGTATATGGCATGTATAGGCTAGTGTCATGTTGGTATGTTTTTTGTTGTGAATATTAGCCATGAGATTTGGCTAATTAATGTTAATATGTATGGCCTTTTAAGTTGGCCTGAATGATGTGTGAGATAAGTAAGTTATATGATATATATATATATTGCTTATATAATGGTTTAATTGTAAAATGTTAAGGTGGTAAAATTTTTGGTATGAAATAGGTGATAAGATGATGAGATTATACTTTTGAAACTTATGTAAGTTGTGATGATTTTGGTACATTGGCTAGGTATGTTTTGGTTGAGAAATTGAATGGTGAATTGGATGGTAATTGAATGGTATGAATATATACAAATTGGTTGATTTGGTTGCCTATGAATGTATGCAAATGATGCTAAAATGTTGTGGTTTTCGAGTGCTTGAGATAGGTGGAGATTGTGGCTTAAACCAAGCCTAATTTCACCCCACACTATTGAGCACACAGGCATCTGTCTCAACCATATGTTTGTTGTAATTTAGCTATTCAAGTTAGTCTTGAGCACGGCCTAGACACACGGGCGTGTCTAGTGGCTGTGCGAGGCACACAGCCTTGATACATAGGCGTGTGTGGCCATTTCGAAGGGTACATGGGCTAGACACGCGGACGTGTAGTTGGCCATGTGACCCAAGTCAATTTCGACCACAGCTAAGGCATACGGACATGTCTTGTGGCCATGTGGTGAAGTCAATATGTATGCCCTGTTTTGCCACGATTTAGACACACGGGCGTGTCTAATGTCGTGTGAGGCACACAGCCTGTTCACATGGGCGTGTAACCTTAAAACTTAGAAAAATGTTTAAGTTTTGGAAAAAATTGTAAGTGCTCGGTTTAGTCCCGACCCCTTTCTAATTGTTGACCTAATATAAGGAACTTGATCTTGATGTATAACCATAATGCTATGATGTTTATGAAATGAATGCAAAATGTTTGAATGTGTCCTATAATGCCTCTTTACCCTAGTCCGGCGATGAATACGGGTTAGGGGTGTTACATTTGATTGGTATCAAAGCCAGGTTTAGTCGATTCTAGGACTAACGTAGGATATGTGAGTCTAGTTATACATTCCATATATATGAATTGCGATAGAGTGATGAGTCCTGATAGTTAAAATGTGTTTTTCATATAGCAAATGGATCTTGAACGAGCGATAGCTGATGATGTTGAGAGCAATGCGTCCGCTCCCACTTAAGGGGGAGCGCTGGCCGATTCTAAGTCGACATCTAGTAGTCAGGGAGGAGAGACTAAGGAAGCCTTCTTCCAAATGATGATTGAGTGGTTCACAGAATTCGTACGAACGAATCTAGCTGCTCAATAACACCCCCACCTATTCCTCAACAAGTCCCGATTGTGCCACTAGTAGTAGATTCAATTCGACTGAGTAAGCCACCTGTTGATAAGATTCATAAACACAGGGCTGAAGATTTTCGGGCTGCGGTTGATGATGATACCAAGAGGGCTGAGTTCTGGTTTGAGAACACTATCCGAGTATTCGATGAGTTGTCCTGTACTCCAAACGAATGTATTAAATGCATAGTATCTTTGCTTCGAAATAATGCATATCACTGGTGGAAAACATTGACATCGGTGGTTCCTAGGGAACAAGTTACTTGAGAATTCTTTCAGATCGAGTTCCGAAAGAAGTAAATAAGCCAGAGATTCCTCGATCAGAAAAATAATGAGTTTTTGGAATTAAAACAAGGTCGAATGACTGTTACTGAGTATGAAAGATAATTTGTACATTTAAGCAATATGTCCGGGAATATGTGTCTACAGAAGAGATCATGTGTAAAAGATTTGTTGATGGATTAAATGAAGATATAAAGTTGTTAGTCAGAATACTTGAGCTGAAAGAATTCGTATTACTGGTTGTGAGGGCTTGTAAAGCCGAGGACCTCAGCAAAGAAAAGAGAAAAGTTGCTGCAGAGGCAAGAGATTTGAGGAAGAGATCGAAGAATAAATCTTATCATTCCTCATCGAAGAAATCAAGAGATTACTATAATCAACCGATAGCTTCAATGGGATATCAGAATAGAGATCGTGGGAAGTAATACACTAATCCTAAAGCTCGAGCCACATCGGTATCGAGCATTGGTAACATAAAAGATTTTAAGCCTGAGTGTCGACAATGGGGAAGACGGCATTTTGGAGATTGCTTGGGAAAAAGTAATAACCAAACTTGTTACAGCTGTGGTTCACCAGATCACTTTATAAAAGATTGCCCAGAGTTAGCTGAAAAAGATAATGCTCAGAACATAAGACTGAGTAACACTGCAACTAGAGGTAGACCACTAAGAAACACGGGAAATGTGAGTGGTGGTAGAGGTGTGATGTAAGACACTGCAGCTAGATCTGATGCTAGAGCACTTACACGAGCCCATGCTATTCGAACACGTGAAGAAGTATCATCTCCAGATGTTATTATCGGTACTTTTACTCTCTATGATACTAAAGTTATTGCATTGATAGATCCAAGGTCAACTCATTCATATATATGCATGAATTTAGTATACAGTAAGACTTTGCCTGTAGAGTCTACTGAATTTGTAATTAGAGTATCAAGCCCCTTATGCAAGTGTGTTTTGGTTGATAAAGTGTGCAAGAATTGGCCATTGATGATTCAGGGTAATTGTTTTTCGGCCGATTTGATGTTGTTACCATTTGACGAGTTTGACATAATCCTGAGTATGAACTGGTTAATGTTGCATGATGCTGTTTAAATTACAAACGAAAGATGATTGATTTGAGATGTTAGAGTAATGAGATTATTCGAATTGAATCAAATATTTTGAATGGATTGCCAAGTGTGATTTCAATGATGTTAGCTTAGAAATATGTGAGAAAAGATTGTGAAGCTTATTTAGCTTATGTGCTCCACATGAAATTGACTGAAAAGAAGATTGAATCAATGCCAGTTAATTGTGAATATTCAGATGTATTTCCTAAAGAGTTACCGAGTTTACCACCGATCCGAGAGGTTGAATTTGGTATTGAGTTAGTGCCTAGAACAACTCCGATATCGATAGCTCCATATAGAACGGCACCGACTGAATTAAAAGAGTTGAAAGCTCAGTTGCAAGAATTGACAGATAGAGGCTTTACACGACCGAGTTATTCTTCCTGGGGTGCATCGATTTTGTTTGTGAAAAAGAAAGACGGCGCGATGAGAATGTGCATTGATTATCGTCAGTTGAACAAAGTGACTATCAAGAACAAATATCTTTGCCCTAGATTGATGATTTGTTTGATCAGTTAAAAGGAGCTACTGTGTTTTCAAAGATAGATTTGAGATCGGGATACTATCAGTTGAGAGTAAAAGATTCAGATATTCTGAAAACTGCATTCAGAACGAGGTACAGACAGTATGAGTTTCTAGTTATGCCTTTCGGATTAACAAATGCACCTGCTGTGTTTATGGATTTGATGAACAAAATTTTTAGACCATATTTAGATCGATTTGTTGTCCTATTCATTGATGACATTTTGATTTATTCATATGATGAAATTGAACATGCCGAACATTTGAGAATAGTGTTACAGGCTTTGTGAGATAAGCAATTGTATGCGAAGTTTAGCAAATGTGAATTCTGGTTACGAAAAGTTGGTTTTCTAGGACATGTTGTGTTAGTATCTGGTATCCGAGTTGATCCGAGCAAGATTTCAGCTATTTTGGATTGGAAACCTCCAAGAAATATTTTTGAAGTTTGTAATTTTCTAGAACTTGCCGGCTATTACCACTAGTCCGTAAAAGGCTTTTCTATGATTGCGACTCTGTTGACAAAATTGCTTCAAAAATATGTGAAATTTGAATGGTCTGAAAAGTGTTAGAAAAGTTTTGATCAATTGAAAGCTCTATTAACTGAAGATCCAGTGTTAGTTCAGCCTAAATCGAGTAAAGAATTTGTGATCTATAGTGATGTATCTTTGAATGGTTTACGTTGTGTTTTGATGCAAGAAGGCAAAGTCATAGCTTATGCTTCAAGACAGTTAAAGCCTCACGAAAAGAACTATCCGACCCTTGACCTTAAGCTAGCTGCGATTGTATTCACATTGAAAAGTTGGCGCCACTATCTGTTTGGTGAAAAATGTCATGTATATTCTGATCTAAAGGCTTAAAATATCTTATGACTTAGAAAGATTTAAATCTACGACAGAGAAGATGGCTAGAACTACTAAAAGACTACGAGCTTGTTATCGATTATCATTTGGGAAAAGCAAATGTTGTTGCTGATGCTTTGAGTCGGAAATCATTATTTGCATTACATGCCATGAATTTTCATTTAGTTTTGTCTGATGATGGTTCGTTTTTAGCAGAATTGAAAGCGAGACCTTTGTTCTTACAGCGGATTGTTGATGCTCAAAAGGTTTATAATGAGATAACAGCAAAACGAGCTCAGTGTGATTTGGATTCTGATTCTGAATTCTGAGTTAATAATGATGATTATTTGAGATTCCGAGATCGGATTTGTGTTCCAAGAAATTTAGAGTTAATTCAGACGATTTTGAAAAAAGCTTATAGTAGCCGATTATCTGTACATCTGGGTAGTAGAAAATGTATAATGATCTGAAACAGCATTACTGGTGGTCTGGAATGAAAAGAGATATCTCCGACTTTGTTTTGAAATGTTTGATATGTCAGCAAGTTAAAGCTAAACATCAGGTGCCATCCAGTTTGTTACAACCGATTATGATTCTAAAGTGGAAATGGATAGAATTACGATGGATTTTGTATTGGGTTTACCTCTGCGACCGAGTAAGAAAGATGCAATCTGGGTTGTTGTTGATAGATTGTCTAAATCGTCTTATTTCATTCCGGTTCATATAGATTATTCACTTGATAAGCTTGTTGAGTTGTACATTTCTTAGATTGTGAGATTGCACGGAGTGCCTTTATCTATTGTATCAGATAGAGATCCGAAATTCACATCACGGTTTTAGAAGAAATTGCAATAGGCTTTAGGTACGAAATTGCATTTTAGTACTTCTTTTCACCCGCAGACGGATGGTCAATCCGAGCGAATTATTCAGACACTCCAGGATATGTTGAGATGTTGTATTCTTGAGTTTGAAGGTACATGGGAATGATACTTGCCATTGATTGAATTTGCATATAATAATAGCTTTCAATCGAGTATCAAAATGGCTCCTTATAAAGCTTTATACAGTCAGAAATGTCGAACACTATTGTATTGGACAGAGCTTAGTGAGAATAAGATCCACGGGGTTGATTTGGTTAGAGAAACAGAAGAAAAAGTGAAAGTAATATGAGATAGTCTGAAAGCAGCTGCGAATTGTCAAAAATCGTATGTGGATTTAAAAAGAAAAGATATTGAGTTTCAGATCGGTGACAAAGTATTTTTGAAAGTCTCTCCGTGGAAGAAAGTACTCCGATTCGATAGAAAAGGCAAATTGAGTCTGAGGTTCATCGGGCTGTATGAGATTATCGAGCGTATTGGGCCAGTTGCTTATATATTATTGTTGCCACTAGAATTGGAAAAGATTCACAATGTATTCAATGTATAGATGCTACGAAGATACAGTTCAGATCCTTTGCATGTTATTTCCCCGACTGAGGTTGAAATTCATTCTGATATGTCTTATGATAAAGAATCGATACAGATTTTAGCTCGTGCAATCAAAGAGTTGAGAAATAAGAAAATTGCATTAGTAAAAGTATTGTGGCATCGGCATAGGGTTAAAGAAGCCACTTGGAAACCCGAGGATGCTATGAGAAAACAATATCCAAACCTATTCACTGGTAAGATTTTCGGGGACGAAAATACCTAAGAAGGGGCAGTTGTAACAGCCCGGTTTAGATCCTAGTCGAAATAGTGGTTTCGGGACCATAAATTAGAATCAAAAAAATATTTAGTTATTATTTTTCGTGTTTACAGTATGTGTTTAAGTATGTGTGAAAGTTTCGTGTGTTAATTTTATCAATTGTGTGATTAATTTGATAAAAGGACTTAATCGCGTAAATTGTAAAAGTTGATTGCCATATGTTAAGTGTGCCTATTTGTTATGTCTCTTTAAATGAGAGGTCCTTATGTTGTTAATATGATTTATATGGTAAGTGGACAATAATGACCATATATGTTAATGTTTTGAATGTTTATTAAAGAAAGGCAAAATGGTAAATGATGTAATAACATTAATATGTGTTATAATAAAAGAAAATAGGTTAATGGATAATTTCATCCTTTCTAGCCAAAATTATCAAAAGAAAAAGAAGAAAATTCAAGCTTACGGTTCGGCTAGGAGAATTGGTGATTAAGGTATGTTTTAAACTTGATTTTTGATGATTTTTACGTTTTTTGAGATCATTATTTAGTAATCTATCAAGCCCATGCCCTAATTTTTGAATTGGTTGATGATTTTGAAAGATTTCATTGATGAATTCATGTGTTTTATGATGTTTAATGATGAATTCTGAAAGTTTAGTGCTTGATGTACATGTTTTGTAAAGTGATTTTGAGTAAAAATGCATATTAGGGGTTTAATTTAGAAAAGTGTAAATTGAGGGGTTGAATTATAAAATAAATGAAAGTTTTGGGCTCTTATAAGTCCTTATGATATTCGGCTATGCATGGGTTGTGACAACCCTAATTAGACCTTAGTCGGAATGTGGTTTCGGGACCACAAAACCAAGTCATAAAAATTTAATTTAAATTTAACTACATATATTCTATGTGTAATGGTGTATGTGTGCAGATTTGATGTTTTAATTTAGTCTAAGAAATGTGAATTTTCATGGTAGAACTTAGTTGAGAAACTTAGAAAATTATGATAGGTAAATTGTAAGGATTAAGTAATTACAAAGTGTGAAAGTTTGGGTTTGCATGTCAAATTGCCCAAAATTCAAGTAATGGTCGGCCAAGTAATGATGCTTCTTCTGTGACAGCCCAAAATTGACCCTAGTCGGAATGTGGTTTGGGACCGCAAAACCGAGGCATAAAAATAATTTAATGCTCATTTTGATGCTTATGATATGTGTTAATTGTGTGTGACATTTTTGATGTTTGATTTAGAGTTATAAATGTGAATTTCACTAGAAAGGACCTAGTAGAAAACTTTGAAAGTATGATGGGGAAATGTGTGATGACTAATTAAAGCATGCATGCAAAACAATGGCCTTGCATGTCAAATATCCCTCTTTTATAGGAGGTGGCGGCCATGACAAGGGGTATGGGCTAAACATGTCATGAAACATGTTTTGTTGGTGCATTAGGGAGAAACAATAAACAAATAAGTATGGGTAATAAAGAAAGAAAATAAAATGTGTGTGAGTGAACCCCCCCCCATTTCCATGCATTGAAGAAAAGAAAAGAAAAAATTTTGCTCATCCATTTCATTCTCTCTTGACCGAAAATACCAAAGAGGAAGGAAGGAATTTTTGCTTCATGTTTGGTTTGGAAGGGATTAGGAAGAGATTTGGCTATACTTGCATCAAGATTAAGGTATGTTTGAGGTTGTGCCATGAGATTCATGCATGTTTTAGTTGCTAGCTTGATGTTCTTATTAGCCCATGGTTCAAATCTTTGTTATATCATGGGGATGGTATTTGGCCAAGGTGGATTTTGTGTTAATGCCATTGCATGTTAAATATGAAGCTTGCTAATGGTATATGTGATGGTGGATTGATGGCTCTTGGACTTTCTTCTTAGTATTTTTGAGTAAGACATTAAGTTCTTTGCTTAATCATGACCAAAATTATGGTGTTGTGATGTATTCGGTCATGGTATATCCATAAGTATGATTCATGCAAGTTGCATGGTAGGTAAGATTTGAGCTTTGGATATGTGTTTATATTTGGATATAAACAACTTGAGATTCGGCCCTTGCACCTACATGAATATATGTTTGCACATGATGTATTGGTATGACATATATACTATTTTAAGGTGTATATTTGCTTATGATGTTGTTTGGTTATGAAGTAAATGAGAGATGTGTATTGAGCTACAATATGTAATCGTTAGTTAGTAAAATGTATGCTGTTTTTTTTGTGTAGTATTAAGTGTAAAATTGGCCTCAACATAGACATGCATATTCGGCCAAATGAAGTAGATTGGTGTGCATGTATTCGGTTAGAGGCAACCATATTGAAGCCTTATCTTGGCTTAGATTATTGACTAAATGGGTAATAAGTGAGGATGGTTGCGAATATACAAACATACATATGCATGTGTAATTGAATTATGAATGTTTAGCAAGATGGTTAAACTAGTTGATTTATTGATTAAGCTCAAGGAGTTAAAGAAGGAGAATCAAGCAAGGGAAAGACGAAGGTCATCGAGTAGCCGACTTGGACTATTTTACCCAACACAAGGTAAGTCACTAAGCATATATTTTGTATTGATTTGAATAGACATAATGTCTATGAAATTATGCGAAAGGAATGATGAATTTATATACATGTGTGTATGTGGTGATGGAAGTATTGAATGAAAGGAAAAGAGGTGAGATGTATTGAGTTGTTGATTTGGCACTAAGTGTGCGGGTATAAACATTTGTGATCATGAGAATGGCACTAAGTGTGCGGGTTTAAAACTTGTACAGCACTAAGTGTGCGAGTTTGATCATGTAGCACTAAGTGTGCGAGTTGATTATATAGCACTAAGTGTGCGGACTCACTATATGCTTTTGAATCACTATTGACACTGAGTGTGCGACACTATTGAGTTGATCACGGACAGCGGATCGGGTAAGTACCTTGAGTTCATGGCTAATAGGCACTATGTTTATATTTGGGGTTGAGCTTGGTAAGTTTGAACCTATGTGACAATGTAAATTGAAGTCACGTACATAAGAATTATCGTGGAATGAGTGAAAGGCCATGTAGATGTATGATTGTGACGAAAACAAAATGGTGTATAGAAATGCTTCAAATATCCTATTGATTAGTATATGGAATGTGAATGTGTAACTTGGTATGTGGTTGAATCAAATGGTCTAAGGAACTATGGTATAGTTCGGTTTGAATGGAGTAATTAGCCTCGTTCCATTTTGTTTCCTTTTGCAATAATGTTATTAATGGTTGGTAGTGCATTGCTTATGACTTACTAAGTTATATACTCATTCGGTGTTTGCTTGTCACCTATTTTAGGTTTCTTGGACTCAACTTTTTGCGTATTCGGGACCGTCATCGAAGTCATCACACCGACTAGCGACTTTTTGGTATCTTCTTCTTAGATGGTCTAAGAGAACATTTCGGCATGTATAGGCTATTATGTTTTGTTTGAACTTGGTATGTAAAATTTTGAATAGCCATGCGAAAATGGCTTATAAATGTTTTGAGCATAATGTTATAATCATTTGGTATGTATATGCTCATTAAGAGGCACGGAAATGTTTGGCAATGACCAGCCATTAGAATGGGTCATCATGATTATATTTTGGACTATATATGAAAAAGGGTGGTTGAGTCATAGAAACTATGTGTTAGAGAAAGTCTACCCTAGAAATAGATGCTGGCAGCAACAGTGATGTGGATGTGAAAAATCACTAAAAATAGTAGGAATGGAATTAAATAGTGAATAAATTATGTAAATGAACCTTGATGAATCTATATTCATATGGAAGAAACGAAACGGTCATATGAGTTGTATGTTAAGAGATATTTGGGTTTTCGTGAAACAGGGCCAGAACGGTTTCTGGATTCCCTGTTCCGACTTTGAAAATTCATTATAAATTAACCCGAGACATTTAGAAATCATTCCATATATGTATAGATTCCTTTTTGAGTCTAGTTTCTATAGAAACAAACGTTATCAGTATTGAAGCCCTGCACAAGGAGTTATTCTAGTTGTAACGCATAAAGGTCAGTGTAGTCGACCCCTGTAACATGGGGGACTTTAACTAATAAACTGTACTAATTGGCTCGACCAAAAATTCTAGAAAAAAATATGTAGATGGACATATGAGTCTAGTTTCAGAGAAAAATTACGAAACTTATTTTCGAGTTGTAGAACTCAAGTTATGATTTTGTAAGCGACTAGTACACAGATTGGCAGCTTGTCTGGGAAATTATCAATAAGTGGTTTGAAGTTTGTTAACACCTCGTGTTCGACTCCGGCGACGGTCTCGAGTTAGGGGTGTTACAATTTTATTGGTATCAGAGCTATGGTTTAGTCGGTTCTAGGACTACCATAGCACGTATGAGTCTAGCTATACATGCCTTAATGTTAATGTTTAAATGTGTGGTGACTTCTGACGGTTAAAATTTTTGTTTTGATTAGTAAATGGATCCCGATGTAGAGAGAACCTTGGCGGATGACGTTGAAAGTGTAGCGGCTGCTCCTACACAAGGGACGCCGCCTGTTGAACCTCAGTCATCTGCGAATAATCAAGGTGAGGGGGCTAAACAAGCCTTCTTTACCATGATGAATGAGTGGGTCGCGCAATATGCCCGAACCAATCCGGCTGTCCAACAATTCCGAATTTGAATAATCCACCCCAAGAGCCCGTAATGCCATCGCCATCGACCGTGAGGCTGAGTAAGCCACCTATAGACTTGATTAGGAAGCGGGGCTGAAGAGTTCAGGCCATAGTTACTTGATGATGCCGAAAGGGCCGAAGTTCGCTTGATAACACCATTCGGTGTTTGATGAACTGCATGCACACCGATGAATGTCTAAAGTGTGCTATATCCTTGTTGCGAGACTCACTTACTATTGGTGGAGGACTTTGATTTCCATAGTCCCAAACGAACGAGTTACTTAGGATTTCTTTCAAATAGAATTTCAAAGAAATATATTAGTCGATGGTTCATCGATCAAAAGCGTAAGGAATTCTTGGAGCTCAAGCAAGGCCGTATGACAAGATCTCGAATACTGAACATGAGTTCGTAAGACTCGATCGGTATGCCCGGAGTGTGTGGCTGATGAGGTTGCTATGTGCAAGAGGTTTGAAGAAGGATTGAATGAAGATTTAAAGCTACTAGTGGGTATTTTGGAGATAAAAGAATTCGTAACACTAGTTGAACGAGCCTGCAAGGTAGGGGAACTTGGAAAAGAGAAGAAGAAGGCTGAATTTGAAGCTAGAGACTATTGCAAATGATCGACGGTAAAGCTCCGCTCTCGGCTGTAAAGAAGTTCGTGGAGGACACCAATAAATCGAGGACGATCGGGAATTTCCATAAGAGCACGACCATTGACGGACTCCCGAGCTACTTCGGTAGCTAGTGTGGGCAATAACCGTCAAGAGAAACTGAATACCCCCAATGTGGGAGAAGACACATAGGTGAATGTTGGGGTAAGTCTACCAATAGGGCTTGTTACGGATGCGGTTCGAAGGACCACTTCATTAGAGATTGCACGAAGCTTGATGAGAAGAATAGGATGCAAGGTGCAAGACCTAGTGGAATGACACTAGAGGTAGACCACCAAGAATTTCAGGAGATAGGGTGGTAGTCGAGAGGGGCCATGACACGGCTGTTCGATCCGAGACCAGTACTCTACTAGGGCATATGCCATCCGTGCACGAGAGGAAGCATCCTCCCCTGATGTTATCACTGGTACTTTCACTCTCTTTGATACTAGTGTGATTGCGTTGATTGACCTTGGCTCTACTCATTCATATGTATGTGAAACCTTAGCATCTAGTAAGACTCTACCTGTTGAGTCTACTGAGTTCGTAATTCGAGTGTCAAACCCTTTGGGTCAATACGTGCTTGTCGACAAAGTGTGCAAGAAATGTCCCTAGTAATCCGAGGGTCCCTTTTTAATGGACCGATGCTTTTGCCGCTTGATGAATTTGATGTTATACTCGGTTTAGATTGGTTGACCGTGCATGATGCGGTTGTGAATTGCAAAAGCAAGACTATTGATTTGAGGTGCGCAAATAACGAGATGATTCAATTGAGTCTACGGACTTGAAGGGGTTGCCAACCGTAATATCATCAATGTTGGCCCGAAATATGTAAGAAAAGGGTGCGAAGCATACCTTGTGTATGTACTTGATGATAAGGAGTTAGAAATAAAACCGAATCATGCGGTGGTGGTTTGTGAATACCGGATGTTTTTCCGAAGAATTACGGGTTTACCACCGTTCGGAAGTAGAGTTTGGTATTGAGCTTGTACAGGACTACGCCAATTTCGATAGCTCCGTGTCGTATGGCACCAACCGAGTTGAAGGAGTTGAAAGCTCGGTTGCAAGAGTTGACGGATAGAGGTTTCGCCGACCAAGTTATTCACCTTGGGGTGCACCGTGTTGTTTGTGAAAAGAAGGACGGAACCATGAGGTTGTGCATCGACTATCGTCGACTTAATATAGTGACAATAAAGAACAAATATCATTACATCGTATCGATGATTTGTTCGATCAACTGAAGGAGCCTCGGTGTTCTCAAAAATAGATTTGAGATCGGGCTATTACCGATTCTGGATCCGAGTTTTGGACATACCCAAAACGCCTTGAACGAGATATGGTCACTACGAGTTCTTAGTGATGCCGCTTGGGCTCACTAATGCCCTCACGGTATTTATGGATTTGATGAATCGGATCTTGAGACCATATTTGGATTGGTTCGTAGTTGTGTTCATTGACGACATCCCGGTCTATTCAAGAGATGAGACCGAACATGCGAGCACCGAGATTAGTGTTGCAAATATTACGGATAAGCGGTTATATGCTAAGTTCAAGAAGTGTGAGTTCGGTTAAGAGAGGTTAGCTTCTTGGGTCATGTGGTATCTTCATCGGGTATTCGAGTTGACCCGAGCAAAATTTCAGCCATACTTAATCGGAAGCCTCAGAAACATTACCGAGGTTCGAGCTTTTTGGGACTTGCTTAGGTTACTACCGACGGTTTGTAAAAGGATTCTCGATGATAGCCACACCCATGACGTAAACCGCTTGTAAAGATGTCAAGTTTTAATGGACGGAAAAGTGTCGAAAAGTTTCGATCAATTGAAAACTCAATTGACGGAAGCTCCAAAGATTAGTACATGCGGCCGAATCGGCAAATAGTTTGTCATCTATAGTGATGCCTCCCTACTTGGGTTAGGTTGCGTATTGATGCAAGAAGGTCGAGTTGTGGCCTATGCGTCGAGACAATTACGACCACGTGAGAAAAATTATCCGACCCATGATCTCGAATTGGTCGCCATCGTATTCGCCTTAAAGATATGGCGACATTACTTATTTGGTGAGAAGTGCCATGTGTTCGGATCACAAAAGTCTCAAATATTTGATGACTCAAAGAGACTTAAATCTGCGACAAAGACGTTGGCTCGAGCTGTTAAAAGATTATGAGCTTGTCATTGATTATCACCCGGGAAAGGCTAATGTGGTTGCGGACGCCTTAAGCCGAAAATCACTATTTGCTTTACGAGCTATGAATGTACACTTGTCTATCCTACCCGACAATGTGTTAATAGCCGAATTAAAGGCCAAACCATTATTGACTCATCAAATTCGCGAAACTCAGAAAGTTGACGATGAGTTGGTTGCAAAACGGGCTGAGTGTGTTCCGAACAAGGAATCGGAGTTTCAAATTGATGATGACGATTGTTTGAGGTTTAGAAATCGTTTGTGTGTTCCAAGAAATTTAGAACTCATTTCGATGATTCTGAACGAAGCTCATTGTAGCCGAATGTCAATTCACCCGGGGAGTACGAAGATGTACAACGATTTGAAATGTCAATTTTGGTGGCATGGTATGAAACGAGACATCTCCGACTTTGTTTCGAGATGTTTAATATGTCAACAAGTGAAATCGGAACATTAAGTGCCTTCAGGGTTACTTCAACCGATCATGATACCCGAGTGGAAATGGGATCGAGTCACAATGGACTTTGTGTCTGGACTGCCATTGTCAGCGAGCAAGAAGGATGCGATTTGGGTTGTTGTTGATAGACTGACTAAGTTGGCTCACTTTATCCCCGTGCGTACAGATTTTTCATTGGATAAACTAGTTGAATTGTATGTTTCTCAGATTGTGAGATTACACGGGGTATCGATTTCTGTTGTGTCGGATAGAGATCCGAGATTCACCTCGCGATTTTGGAAGAAATTGCAAGAAGCTTTGGGTACCAAGCTGCATTTTAGCACCGCTTTTCATCCAAAACCCGATGGTCAATCCGAGCGGATAATTTAGATACTTGAGGATATGTTGCGATGTTACGTCCTCGAGTTCAGTGGTTCATGGGAACGGTATTTACCTTTGATTGAATTTGCTTACAACAATAGTTTTCAATCAAGTATTAAGATGGCGCCTTACGAGGCCTTGTACGGGCGTAAATGCCGTACACCATTGTTTTGGACCGAGCTCGGCGAAAGCAAAATTTTCGGAGTGGATTTGATTAATGATGCTGAACAGAAAGTAAAGGTAATCCGTGAAAGTCTGAAGGCGGCCACAGATCGTTAGAAATCGTACGCGGATTTGAAGCGAAAAGACATTGAGTATCAGGTGGGAGATAAAGTGTTTCTTAAAGTTTCGCCTTGGAAAAAGATACTCAGATTTGGCCGTAAAGGCAAATTGAGTCCGAGGTTTATCGGGCCATATGAGATATCTGAACGAGTCGGTCCGGTTGCGTATCGTTTGATTTTGCCCCCTGAACTTGAAAAGATTCACAACGTCTTTCATGTTTCGATGCTTCGACGCTATAGATCTGATCCATCGCACGTAATTAGTCCATCAGAGGTTGAAATTCAAGCCGATATGAGCTATGAAGAAGAATCGATTCGTATCCTAGCTCGTGAAGTGAAGGAGTTGCGAAACAAAAGGGTTCATTGGTGAAAGTGTTATGGCTCAAACACGGATAGAAGAAGCTACTTGGGAACCCGAGAACTCTATGAAAGAGCGATACCCAAATCTATTTACCGGTAAGATTTTCGGGGACAAAAATTTCTTAAGTGGGGGAGAGTTGTACAGCCCAAAATTGACCCTAGTCGGAATGTGGTTTCGGGACCGCAAAACCGAGGCATAAAAATAATTTAATGCTCATTTTGATGCTTATGATATGTGTTAATTCGTGTGTGACATTTTTGATGTTTGATTTAGAGTTATAAATGTGAATTTCACTAGAAAGGACCAAGTAGAAAACTTTGAAAGTATGATGGGGAAATGTGTGATGACTAATTAAAGCATGCATGCAAAACAATGGCCTTGCATGTCAAATATCCCTCTTTTTATAGGAGGTGGCCGGCCATGACAATTGGGTATGGGCTAAACATGTCATGAAACATGTTTTGTTGGTGCATTAGGGAGAAACAATAAACAAATAAGTATGGGTAATAAAGAAAGAAAATAAAAATGTGTGTGAGTGAACCCCCCCATTGCCGTGCATTGAAGAAAAGAAAAGAAAAAAATTTTGCTCATCCATTTCATTCTCTCTTGACCGAAAATACCAAAGAGGAAGGAAGGAATTTTTGCTTCATGTTTGGTTTGGAAGGGGATTAGGAAGAGATTTGGCTATACTTGCATCAAGATTAAGGTATGTTTGAGGTTGTGCCATGAGATTCATGCATGTTTTTAGTTGCTAGCTTGATGTTCTTATTAGCCCATGGTTCAAATCTTTGTTATATCATGGGGATGGTATTTGGCCAAGGTGGATTTTGTGTTAATGCCATTGCATGTTAAATATGAAGCTTGCTAATGGTATATGTGATGGTGGATTGATGGCTCTTGGACTTTCTTCTTAGTATTTTTGAGTAAGACATTAAGTTCTTTGCTTAATCATGACCAAAATTATGGTGTTGTGATGTATTCGGTCATGGTATATCCATAAGTATGATTCATGCAAGTTGCATGGTAGGTAAGATTTGAGCTTTGGATATGTGTTTACATTTGGATATAAACAACTTGAGATTCGGCCCTTGCACCTACATGAATATATGTTTGTACATGATGTATTGGTATGACATATATACTATTTTAAGGTGTATATTTGCTTGTGATGTTGTTTCGGTTATGAAGTAAATGAGAGATGTGTATTGAGCTACAATATGTAATGCGTTAGTTAGTAAAATGTATGCTGTTTTTTTTGTGTGTAGTATTAAGTGTAAAATTGGCCTCAACATAGACATGCATATTCGGCCAAATGAAGTAGATTGGTGTGCATGTATTCGGTTAGAGGCAACCATATTGAAGCCTTATCTTGGCTTAGATTATTGACTAAATGGGTAATAAGTGAGGATGGTTGCCGAATATACAAACATACATATGCATGTGTAATTGAATTATGAATGTTTAGCAAGATGGTTAAACTAGTTGATTTATTGATTAAGCTCAAGGAGTTAAAGAAGGAGAATCAAGCAAGGGAAAGACGAAGGTCATCGAGTAGCCGACTTGGACTATTTTACCCAACACAAGGTAAGTCACTAAGCATATATTTTGTATTGATTTGAATAGACATAATGTCTATGTAATTATGCCGAAAGGAATGATGAATTTATATACATGTGTGTATGTGGTGATGGAAGTATTGAATGAAAGGAAAAGAGGTGAGATGTATTGAGTTGTTGATTTCGGCACTAAGTGTGCGGGTATAAACATTTGTGATCATGAGAATGGCACTAAGTGTGCGGGTTTAAAACTTGTACAGCACTAAGTGTGCGAGTTTGATCATGTAGCACTAAGTGTGCGAGTTGATTATATAGCACTAAGTGTGCGGACTCACTATATGCTTTTGAATCACTATTGACACTGAGTGTGCGACACTATTGAGTTGATCACGGACAGCGGATCGGGTAAGTACCTTGAGTTCATGGCTAATAGGCGCTATGTTTATATTTGGGGTTGAGCTTGGTAAGTTTGAACCTATGTGACAATGTAAATTGAAGTCACGTACATAAGAATTATCATGGAATGAGTGAAAGGTCATGTAGATGTATGATTGTGACGAAAACAAAATGGTGTATAGAAATGCTTCAAATATCCTATTGATTAGTATATGGAATGTGAATGTGTAACTTGGTATGTGGTTGAATCGAATGGTCTAAGGAACTATGGTATAGTTCGGTTTGAATGGAGTAATTAGCCTCGTTCCATTTTGTTTCCTTTTGCAATAATGTTATTAATGGTCGGTAGTGCATTGCTTATGACTTACTAAGTTATATACTCATTCGGTGTTTGCTTGTCACCTATTTTAGGTTTCTTGGACTCGACTTTTTGCGTATTCGGGACCGTCATCGAAGTCATCACACCGACTAGCGACTTTTTGGTATCTTCTTCTTAGATGGTCTAAGAGAACATTTCGGCATGTATAGGCTATTATGTTTTGTTTGAACTTGGTATGTAAAATTTTGAATAGCCATGCGAAAATGGCATATAAATGTTTTGAGCATAATGTTATAATCATTTGGTATGTATATGCTCATTAAGAGGCACGGAAATGTTTGGCAATGACCAGCCATTAGAATGGGTCATCATGATTATATTTTGGACTATATATGAAAAAGGGGTGGTTGAATCATAGAAACTATGTGTTAGAGAAAGTCTACCCTAGAAATAGATGCTGGCAACAACAGTGATGTGGATGTGAAATATCACTAAAAATAGTAGGAATGGAATTAAATAGTGAATAAATTATGTAAATGAACCTTGATGAATCTATATTCATATGGAAGAAACGAAACGGTCATATGAGTTGTATGTTAAGAGATATTTGGGTTTTCGTGAAACAGGGCCAGAACGGTTTCTGGATTCCCTGTTCCGACTTTGAAAATTCATTATAAATTAACCCGAGATATTTAGAAATCATGCCATATATGTATAGATTCCTTTTTAAGTCTAGTTTCTATAGAAACAAACGGCATCAGTATTGAAGCCCTGCACAAGGATTTATTCGAGTTGTGATGCACAAAGGTCAGTGTAGTCGACCCCTGTAACATGGGAGACTTTAACTAATAAACTGTACTAATTGGCTTGACCAAAAATTCTAGAAAAAAGTCTGTAGATGGACATATGAGTCTAGTTTCAGGGAAAAATTACGAAACTGATTTTCGAGTTGTAGAACTCAAGTTGTGATTTTTGAAGCGACTAGTACACAGATTGGCAGCTTGTCTGGGAAATTATCAATAAGTGGTTTGAAGTTTGTTAACACCTCGTGTTCGACTCCGGCGACGGTCTCGGGTTAGGGGTGTTACATCTTCCACTAAGTTGAATTTGTTATAATTTTATATTAGCTAATGGTTAAAATAAATTAAATAAAAGAAATGAATTAATAGGAAAAGATGAATAAAAGAAGAAAGGAGAGAGAGAGTATTCATCTTCTTCCTCTTGCAAATGCCGTAACATAGGGGAAAGAAGGAGGAAATTTTCTAGGACATTCGGCCATCCTAAGGGTTGATTAAGGTAGGGTTCATGTTAATTCTATTAAACTTTATGAAAATCTAGTTAGTAGTCAATGTCTTATTATAACCCATATGTTGATATTCTACTTAAATAGGTGATTAAATGGGCATACGGTTAGATGGAGTAAATGCTAAGAGGATGGTGTTTTTAATGTTATGAATGGAAATAGTAGAAAGGTGAAAGAAAATTTAGCTAGACATATAGATATATGTGGATTTATATGATGATATAAATAGATGTGAGCTATGCTAGTTTAGGAGAATTCGGTCAAAGTGTTCATGAGATGAAGCTATGTGTTTAAATGAAATAAAAATGATATTATAATTGATATTGTATATTCAGCCATCTAATTAAGTACATAGGTGATGTTGAATTTGATCTTGCACATTCAGTTATATAGGTATGCATATTTGTGATATTATCTTTGATTGTATATAATCGATCAAATGAGTGAGGTTGGCTTATAAATTGAGTTTGATTCATGATTATGTATATTTGAATGTAAACATATTTGAGAAAAGGTTATTTTGGAAGGTGATAATGCATTCGGCCTTGAGGCATTAGATGAATATTTGTTGAAGTTTTAATGTCTTGATCAGTTACGGTTATAAAGTGTTGTGAAAATCATTAAACTATATATGTGAGAAATTAGCAAGGGTAGTTGCCGTATATACAAATATATATATATATATATGTGTGTTATATATGTATGTGTAATTGAAATATTGATTTGATTATTGATAGTAATGTGATATTATGTGGTTATTAGCCGAATAGCTCAAAAGAATAAAGTAGAAAAATCAAATTTTACCATGTGTTTCTCATGATATAAAAATCATTTTTTTATTTGGATACAAATAACTAGCAAGACGGTTAAACTAGTTAATTTATTTTGATTAAGCTCAAGAACTTAAAGGAGGGGAATCAAGCAAGGGCAAAGCGAAGAGCATCGTGTAGCCGATTGGAACCGTTTTATCCAACACGAGGTAAGTCTATAAGCAATTAAAGTTGGCTATTCTATACATAATTGGTATATACATATCATAAAGGAATTACTCTCGTTCATGTATTCTTGATTGAAAGATTTGTGGCCAGTTATATTTAGTTAATTAAATCAATCATTTATTTATAATGAACTGACTTTGGTACTAGATATGCGGATTTGAGTGGCACTATGTGTGCGTATTTGTGTGGCACTATGTGTGCGTATATGTATGGCACTATGTATGCGGAATTATTTGGCACTATGTGTGCAGAGTTGAATCGTAGATTCGCGTGTGGATTACTAAGGCACTATGTGTGCAGGTTAACATGGTACTATGGGTGCAAAATTTCTTACTTGAGCACTACGTGTGCGAAATCGGTTATGTAATACTTTGATTTAATAGTAATAGTTGACTAGTATTGAATTAATGGTTTAGGTAATATATGAACCTTTTTAGTTCTATTTTGACGCTCTGAGTCAATTATTGCATTTTATTGCTTACGACTACTGTAACACCCCGTACTCGAGACCGTTTCCGGAGTCGAACACGAGGTGTTAACGGACTTAATTCATTACTTAAATAGCTCATACAATTCATTTTAAAATTTCCAGACAAGCTGGCTAACTGCATTACAGTCGCTTTAAAAATCATATCTCGAGTTCCGAAACTCAAAATCCAATTACGTAAATTTTTCCTGAAACTAGACTCATATATCTATCTACTAATTTTTTTCTAGAATTTTTGGTCAGGCCAATTAGTACAGTTTATTAGTTAAAGTCTCCCCTGTTTCAGGGTTCGACTACTCTGACCTCTGTGTATTACGAATCAGATATCTCCCTGTACAGAGCTTCAATGACTATGACGTTTATCTCTAATAAAACTAGACTCAATAAGGAATCTGTACATATAAAGCATGACGTCTAATTATCTTTGTAAAATTTATGGTGAATTTCCAAAGTCAGAACAGGGGATCCAGAAATCGCTCTGGCCCTATTTCACAAAAATTTAAACATCTCATAAAATATAGCTCATATACCTGTTTTGCTTCTTCCATATGAAAATAGACTCATCAAGCTTCAATTCCATAACTTATTCATTATTTAATTCCATTTCTACTATTTTTAGTGATTTTTCAAATTCATGTTACTAATGCTGTCTGAATCTATTTTATGGTAAATTTTACCTATTTCATGGTTTCCATGGATTAGCTAGCAATTTGACATACATAACACCAAATATGATCATGATTAGCCATTCCAATGGCTAATCATTACCAAGAATTTCCATACCACTCAATAACCATATCATAAGACCATATATACAAAATGATTATAATGCTATACATGCCATACTCAAAATATACAAGCCATTATGCCAATATGGTATACGGATAGTGTGAGCGAGCCTCGACCGCTCCCGATTTCGAAATGGCTTGTCAAAACTACAAGGAATGAAAAGGAGGAGTAAGCATAAATGCTTAATAAGTTCACATGCAAATAGCAAGTAACATAACCATATAAGCAAACATAAAACATCATTTGCATAATCATCACCAAGACATTCATATCACATTTTCATTTATCATCTTACCATATTGTTGTTATATCGAGTTTTCAACCCGAGGGTTAAGTACATACCTGTTCAAAGTATCCATTTCACAACACTTACCAATACGTCCCTTTCATCTTGAGTATTCCTCCATTTGAGTTGAACTTTACCCGTTGAACACATCGAATATAATTGGATACATGGAAAGTTTGCACATAAGTGCCACATATGTAGCCAAGCTACTATGTAACCCGCCCATAAGCAAACTCGGACTCAACTCAACGAGCTCGAGCGTTCGCATCCATGAGTGAACTCGGACTCAACTCAACGAGTTCGGATGCCTAGTTACATCTCACGAACTCGGACTCAACTCAACGAGTTCGGACATTTGCATCCATAAGTGAACTCGGACTCAACTCAACGAGTTCGGATGCTCAACCATCCTAGTGACATGTCACTTGTATCCTAATCCATTCCTAAGGTTCAACGGGACCTTTTTCCCAATCATGTGTCTCAACCATCTTCTACAGAATGCCGATACCGATACTCAGTAGTATTTCACATTTTCCAAGTATATCACATAATTTGACATATTATCAAACAATTGTCACAAGTATGATATTTCATAATAATTATCATATCATTTAAATAACATTAAAACATTTAAAATAATAACTATGTTACCAACATTTACATATGAACTTACCTAGTATGCGAAAATGGCTACTTTTACCATTTCGTCCACAACTTGGTATTTTCCCCATTTTAGCCCAAATTTTAGTTTTCCTTGCTCTATCATTTAAAATATAGTCTAATTAGGACTCACATTATTAAAATTGACCCAAAATCATATTTTGGAAAAATTACAATTTTGCCCCTAAACTTTTGCATATTTATACTTTTGCCCCAAAGCTCGTAAATTAAACTTCAGCCTATTTTCTTATGTTTTATGACATGCTGATCATTTTTCCCTTCTATGGCAACATCAAATTCTCACTATAACATGTACTTATGACTATTAGGTATTTTTACCGATTAAGCCCTTTTGCTCGTTTTCACTTAAAACCGAGTAGCACAAGTTGTCTAACATAATTTAAAACGTCAATTCTATCATAAAACACCAAAATACACAAATTTCACCTATGGGTATTTTTCCAAATATAAACCCTAGGTTAAATTATTGCTAGCATAAGCTTAATGGAGCTACCGGGACTCCAAAAACGTAAAGAACTTGAAAAACGGGGCTAGAATGGACTTAAAATCGAGCTTGGAAGCTTGAAAAACCCTAGCCATGGTTTCTCCTTGCTATATTCGGCCATGGGGTTGAAGATGAGCAAAATTGGCTTTTAAATTTTGTATTTTAATTCATTTTACCCCTAAATGACCAAAATGCCCTTACTACTAAACTTTCCAAAAATTCCATCGATGTCCAATTTTTGTCCATAGACTTAGAAATTGGTAAAATTGCTATTTAAGACCTCCTAATTAATATTTCAAAACAATTTCATACTAGAAACTTCTAGAATACAAGTTTTGCAAATTATTCGATTTAGTCCCTAATTTCAATTTAAGCACTTTATGCATAAAATTTCTTCACGAAATTTTCACACAATCATGAAATCATATCATAGAACTTAAAATAATCATAAAATAATTATTTCTATCTCGGATTTTGTGGTCACTAAACCGCTATTCTGACTAGGCCCAAAATCAGGATATTACAACTACTGAGTTGAAAACTCATTTGGTGTTTTTACTTGTCTCTTATTTAGATTTTCCTTCGATCCATTTTGTGTACTTGGAACCATCGTCGAAGTCATCACACCTACCTGCAACGTTTTGGTACCCTTTTAGTTGATCTTAAGTTAACATTTTGGCATGTATAGGATAGATGAAGCTAAATAAGTGAGTTTTGTATTCTTGAGTAATGTAATTATCTTTTAATGAGCCATAAGAAAATGGCACACAAGCTAGTTTTGTGACCTTAAAATTTTAAACATTTTGATAACTAGCATGCGTAATATGAATGAATGATATCTACTTTTTGTATATAAACATTGTGTTTAAATTATTGGGTATTAGATTCGGTTTCATATGACTTCTTGACGAGATAAAATGAAATTTTAGGTATAATTATAATAGTCATGAAATGTTTACATATTGATGCTTGGAGATGGTTTAAGTTGATGCGGTTATATATGTATAACTTGATATGAGAGAAGATGTATACTTTTGGCCTTGTTTAATGCATGTTTAGGTGTATATAAATATAATATATCTCTATTATGCCATGTGGTTGTTTTAGTTAGAGTAATATGCATAATATGTAATGTACCTAATTATGAAATGGTATGTTTTGGCACATGCATAAGTTTTTGTTAATTGCTAATACCTGTTTGATTAGATCTAAGTTTTAAAAGATAAGTTTTGTCATGAGATTGAGTTACGAAGTACGAAATGTAAGGAATATTATTTTGAGTTGTGATATGTTAGGAAATGCCTCGTAACCCTATTTCGACGACGGATACGGGTTAGGGGTGTTACATGGGTTCATAGAAATTATGTGTATTTTGTGTTTTTGTGAAATAGGGACTAAAATGTTAAAATGTGAAAATGTGAGGGCTAATTTGTAAAATGCCCTAAATATGTATATATGGATTGAATTGAATGATTTGTTGAATAAAAGGGTTAATTTTGAATATATATATAGATCAAGAAAAGAGGAATTCGGATTTAAATCGAGGGAAATCGAATATTATCGAGTAAACGATCTGATTCATCAAATCTGAGTATGATGTAAGTTCGCACGTGATAAATGATGTTATATTTTAATGCTTTGATAATGCATAAATTGTATAAATATTTGATTACGGGTTGAGCATGATGATGATCGACTATGTTCGGCACTAAGTGTGCGAGTTGCAATAGCTTCGGCTATATGAGGCACTAAGTGTGCGATACCGAGATAGCTCCGGTTTATTGAAATGGAACTAAGTGTGCGAGATTGTTATGTCTTTGGAAAATCACTAATGCACTAAGTGTGTGAATTCTTAAAGCATGGAAAGACTTCTGAATGAATTAATGTAATTGAACGAGAGATGTGAATGAAATGAATAATTACGGGAAAGTTTAGGTATGTTCAGTACCTATGTGGTAGATGTGTATGAAGCTTGATGAATTCGCATGAACATATTAAATGAGATAGAATAGAATTGATGGATGAATTGTGAATTACTAAGTGTTTATTAGTTGATGTTTCGTATATTATAAATTGTTGATTATTCATGGTACGAACTTACTAAGCTTTAAAGCTTACTATGTGAAATGTTCTTTGTTTTATAGTGTTGTAAAGCTAGCTCGGATCTAGGGATCGTCAGCGACATCAATCACACTATCAGACATCTATTTTGGTACTATTTTGAGAGTTGTATTAATGTTATATGGCATGTATATACTAGTGTCATTTTGGTATGTTATGTGTTGTGAATATTAGCTATGATATTTGGCTTATAAATGTTAATATGTATAGCCATTTAAGTTGGCCTAATTGATTTGTAAGATAAGTAAGTTATATGATGTATATATATTGCTTATATAATGGTTTAATTGTGAAATGTTGAGGTGGTAAAATTTTTGGTATGAAATAGGTGATAAGATGATGAGATTATACTTTTGAAACTTATATAAGTTGTGATGATTTTGGTACATTGACTAGGTATGTTTTGGTTGAGAAATTAAGTAGTGAATTAGATTGTAATTGAATGGTATGAATATATACAAATTGGTTGATTTGGTTGCCTATTAATGTATACAAATGATGCTAAAATGTTATGGTTTTGGAGTGCTTGAGATAGGTGGAAACTGTGGCTTAAACCAAGCTTAATTTCACCCCACACGGTTGAGCACACGGTGTGTGTCTCTACCGTGTGTCTATTGTAAATTAGCTATTCAAGTTAGTCTTGAGCACGGCCTAGACACACGGGTGTGTCTAGTGGCTGTGCGAGGCACACAGCCTTGGTACATAGGCGTGTATGGCCATTTTGAAGGGTACATGGGCTAGACACACGGGCACGTGGTCGGCCGTGTGACCCAAGTCAGTTTCAACCACAGCCAAGGCACACGAGAGTGTCTTGTGGCCGTGTGGTTAAGTAAGTATGTATGCCCTATTTTGCCACGGTTTAGACACACGGGCATGTCTAATGCCGTGTGAGGCACACAGCCTGTTCACGCGGGCTTGTGACCTTTAAAACTTAGAAAAATGTTTAAGTTTTGGAAAATTTTGTATGTGGTCGGTTTAGTCCCGACTCCTTTCTAAAACATATTTAAGGTCTCGTTGACCTAATATAAGAGACTTGATCTTGATGTATAACCATGATGTTATGATGTTTATGAAATGAATGTGAAATGTTTCGAAGTGTCTGGTAATGCCTCTTTACCCTAGTCTGGCGACGGAGATGAGTTAGGGGTGTTACACAGAATGCTTAGAATTGAGCACACGGGTAGAGACACGGGTGTGTGTCTTCACTGTGTGAGGGACACAGCCTCAGGCACGGGCGTGTGTCCTGACCGTGTAAAGTCTGCACCTATTTTATGAAAATTAAATTAACCACACGACCTAGCACACAGGCGTGTGGCTTGGCCGTTTGACTTCAATTTGTTCATGCTTTACAGAATAGAGAGTTACACGGGTTAGGGACACGAACATGTGTGACCACATGGCCTGACCACAGGGCGTGTCCCAAACCATACGGGCGTGTGACCTTTGTTTATAGCAAAATTTTTCTAAGTTTTGTAAAAATTTTTGAAGTTATCGATTTAGTCCCGAACCACTGCCAAAGCATGTTTTGGGCCTCGTAGGCTCATATTAGGGACTTTATGATTAAATGCAAATGGTTTTAATTTGGTCAAAAATTTATGACTCGAAATTGCATGTTTGCTTGCAATGTAAGTCCGGTAATGCCTTGTATCCTGTTCTTGCATTGAATACGGGTAAGGGGTGTTATAGAATTTCATTTCATAAATAAATTTCTTAAACAGTCCCTATGGGTACAATAACTCGACATTTACTTGTCACTTTATTACTGTGTACACTTGCACATTTCCATCGTTCCAGAAACGTTTAAGCCATTTGACTCAATGACTATCTTGCAACCATTAGAATCCAAAATTTCCAATGAGATGAGATTTTTCTTTAAGTCGAGCACATGTTATTGTTGCATGATTACGTGCAAGTGTACACGGTCGTAAAAGTAATAAGTAGTAAGTAAAAGAGTATCGTCTTCACAGGGATTGTTGTACGGAGTATTTGCAAAGTCAATTTTAATCAATTTGGAAGAAAACAATGAAAAGAGAATAGTTGTTGATGACAGTCATAATTTAAAAGAAAAATGTAATAAGTTGTCAAATACCCACAAAAAAAAAACACCATATCTTGTAGAAATAATCACAACAGGAAATAAACACAATGAATAATATAACATAACATAAATATACAAAAATAGAATATTTCACTTTAACAAAAATTTATTGGTAGTCACAAAAAGAATATCACAAAAGAATCGTGGCAATATGAAAAATTATTAAACCCATTTTGATTAAGGTATAAGCTTCTCCCGAAGTCCTATTATGTTTCTAAGTTAATTAGCATATCCCTATATCAAAAACTAACCTAGAAATCACCCTTCCGAGCATTTGCACAGTTTATGCATACAACAATTATCTTTTGAAATCGACATAATATGCACCATTTAGGTCTTTCGTCAACTAACCATTACCTCTTCCCAAATTAAATGGTTAATTCAGTATGCTACAATTGTTATTCAGTATGCTACAATTGTTGGCCATACATTGACAAGCATAATCATAGATTAAACCTAAATGAATGAAATAATCATTTGCATAGAATACTTAGAAAACAAATATCAATTAATTCAAATCAAGATTCATATCCATTTTGAATAAACAAAATTAAGTCATGACATATTAAACTGAAAACATAAAGACGAAAGGCAATCTTATCTTCCGACATAGAAAAAAGTAATTAACAGTAAAGAAAAACGTAAGAAATAGTAGCTAAGGGCGGCCATCAACGACCATTTCACAATGAGAAGAGTAAACAGCTAAATGCATTAGGCTATCTGCGACTATTCTTTTTTGCTTCCAATGATGACTTTCCTCCTTGTCTTTATGCTAAAATCATCTAGACATCTTCAAGTCAACCTCTTAGCTACTCTCATTTCGGCAAGTGATTGTCTTATTTTGTGGAATTTAATGTTTAGCAAGAGATGAGTAAGTCACGAACACTTAATAATATTTTTCTCTAAAAACTTGATGTGTGAACTCATATGGTGTGTTTTGTGAAAGAGAATAAAGTCCCTATTTATCGTTAAAGATGTAACAGCTCATTTTTCAATGAAGTCAGAACAGTGGTTTCGAGACCACAAATTCGATCTAAAAATAAAGCTTATTTTTATTTTATTTTATGGTCCGTATTATGATAGATATGTCGTATGAAAATTTTGATATAAAAATTTTATCGATTAAGTGTTTAATTACAAGGACTAAATCACCTAAAATGTAAAAATTGAATTCTAGTAGCTATAAGGATTAAATAGCTATGGAATTCAAAACTAGAGGTCCTTATATGGTAATTAGACCATTAAAGAAAAGTATGTAGATTTTTGGGTGACTCATCCATGGAAAAATTAGAAAAGAGTAGGGACTAAATTGAAAATCACAAAAATTAAAAGATGATAATTAATTAAAAAGAAATTATCATCTTATTTTCATGTCTTCTTCCCCAAAATTTCTATGGTAACCCTAGGAGAGAGGAAGAAAACTTTTCAAGCTTAAAAAGGTATGAAATCAAAGTCTCGTTTTTAATAATTTTTATATTTTTGGAATCGAGATAGTCTAATCTATCTATTTGGGGGATTAGTTTGAAAAGTTATCAATGTATGACATTTGGGTCATGGATGAATATGCTGAAAATTTGAAATTTATGGTAGAAAATGAAAGGTTGTTGATAAATAAACAACTTTTACAAAGTGATTGTGATGAAAACATGATTTAGGAACTAAAATGTAAAGTTCTGAAATTTGATGAAAAATTCTGAATTTTTATGAATACATGTCTGTAAATTTTGTAATGGAATTTTGGTTAGGCTTGGAAAAGGGAGTAAATTGCACAAGTTTTATTTTCCGAGCCTAGGGACGAAATTGGAATTTATGGAAAAGTTAGGGGAAATATGGTAATTTTTCCTAGGACTTAAATTAAGTTCAAATGAGTATGAAATGTGAGAAATTGATGATTAAAGCTATTTATATAGATCTGAACAACTCACATTCGAAGTTAGATCGAGGAAAAGAAAATGTTTCAGATTAGTAGATTACTTACGCGAACAAGTGTCGAGGTAAGTTCGTGAAACTTAATCGAACATGTAATTATGTTAAATTAAATGTTGTGATTTTATGAAATGTGATTATCATTTATGTGATTTACTTGGATGTTATAATATGAGAAATTAATACATACTGGAAAATAGAGAAAAAGGGTTATGTCCCGATTGAATATTGAATTCCGATGAACATATGTGCTTTCCCGAAATGAATGAGGTCCTGCATTTGTTACTGACGAGATTTAGCTCAGACAAGTAATCCTATTGACCTCATTATAAAAAAGATTTAGCCCAGACGAGTAATCCTGATATAAACTCTCTCGAGTATATGTTACAATTAGGGTTTAGCCTAGACTGGTAATCCTAATTGAGCTCTTCAGAGATACGTTATATAAAGGATTAACCTGAACTGGTAATCTTGTTATACGTCATGTAGCTCGAAAATGTGTTCCTTGATTAAATGCCCTAATGGGTACTCCTAGAAAAGAAATGACAAGTTATTAAATCGTACACCTTGAGTGTACAATTTGAACATCCATCGGGATTTCAATGATTCAACGGACATAAAACTCTTGACATGGTATGGAATTATAGGGTGAAATGATAATGGTATGAAAGAATATTACATGATGAGCTCATCTATCCTTACTTGATGTATATGTAAATTTTGTGACTAACATGTTTGATTGAATGCATGTGTTTAGGCAATTTTGCCAAATGGATGGAAAACATGATATTGTATGCTTAGATTTAATAAACGGGATTGGTAAGTTCAGTTTCTGTTATACAAACTTAATAAGCATATAATGCTTACTCTGTTTTTTTCCCCCTGTTTTATAGTGCTCAGAAGCTCGTGAAGGTTAGAGATCATTAGAGCATCGTCACAATATCTACTAGCTATTTTGGGTATTTATAGTAGCATCATTTCGGTATAATGGTATGTATAGGACAACTTGGCCTTTAGTGGCTTGATAATGATGTTTGTAATCTAGCAATTGGAATGGCTAGTAATAGTTGTTTTGATATGCTTGTAATGTCATGGTATGGTAGCTATACATATATATATGTTAAGTAGTTGATCAAATCATGTTTAACACGTGAATTGAACCAATGTAAGATTATAAACAAGTACGCATGCAATGATATGCCATGTTGAATGATGAAAATTGCTTAATTTGAATGCTTGAATTGGTTGGAATGTGTTTGGTATGTTTTATTGCAAGAAAATAATAAATTTGGGTGACAAATGAGGCTAGAAAATGACTTTATTTTCTCCACACGAGTAGACACACGGGAATATGTGTTTAGACCGTGTGTGACACACAACCGGGTACATGGAGGTGTAGTTAGGCCATGTGTCCCCTGCACCTTAAATTTGAGAAACAAAATGCTCAAAATTGAGCACACGGGCAGAGACACGGGCGTGTGTCTCAGCCGTGTGTGATACATGGCCTAAAACATGAGCGTGTTTCTTAGCCATATGAAACCTGCACCTAATTTCGAAAAGAATTAATTAACCACACGTCTTAGCACACGAGCGTGTGGCATGGCCGTGTGCACAAGTTAGAGAGTTACACGGGGTCTAACACGGCCTGTAGAACAAGCGTGTTCTAGGGTCACACAGGCGTATCCCTTAGACCATAAAGACCTGTGAGCTTTGCACTTTGGAAAATTTTTGTAATTTCACGAAAATTTCTTAGAGCTTCTAATTAAGTCCCGACTTAATTCTAATGCTCGTATTGGGCTTCGAGGGTCGATTTAAGGGACGTTACGAATAATTTCAGAATGTGAATAGTAACTTGCATAATTTATCTGTAAATGTTTCTGAATGTTCTGGTAATGCTCCATAATCTAGTTTCGGCGACGGATACGGGTTAGGGGTGTTACAGAAGATACCTCAACCTCTTATGCCAAAAATAGTAAATGAATCCCCTTATTATCTTCTTGATTGTATCATCCCTTGTATGGTGGAGGAGTGATTGCTTCCTTGATAAATTTAGTAAGAAAGTTTCCTTGATCCCTCTCCCTTGTGATGTCATCCTTTGGTGCGAGGAAAACTGAGTCTTCCTTACTATTTTTAGCAAGGTTATTGGCTTTGTTCCCTCTATGTATGGCTAGTCAATAGGTAGTCAAAAGGCAATGGTTTTTAATTGCTATTTTTGTAGTAAGGTGGACAGTTAAGGCTTATCTCAAGAAGCAAAATGTGCTAATTTTTATTCAATAAATCTTGGGGGTCAAATCTATTAGATTCGGGAATTCAATCAGTGGTTAGGGACTACTAAGTTTAGTAGTGGATAATTGCCAATTTATTTTCTAATAAAAATTGGTAAGTGGAATTGATTTTGGGTCTCCAATTTAGGCAATTCTAGGCCTCCTTGGAATTCATTCTGGATCAACACCATTTTGAAGTCCATGTAACTGCACTATCAATCTTTCAACCTACACCTATCTAAGACCCAAATACAATCAAAATTCTATCATCCTTTCCCTTTGCCCAATTAATCCCAAAAAATAGTAAAATAACATGCATTTAACATAAAATTTGCTAAATTAACACATTCCCATAAAAGTAATGAAATATCATGAAATTGAGTATAAAACCACAAAAAAGTACTATATATTTATTCGAAATTAGCATAATTTGTAAATAAGATAGTGCTGAAATATTTATATATTTTAAAGTTTACACATACCTGACATTTGATAGTGCTCAAATCATTCTGTTGTGCATCCTAATTTAAATTGTTCCTATGTCAATTATTTTACATGGAGAATTATTCCCCATCAGGACTACTCCACCTTCAACTAAATTGTATGTGTAAAACCAGCCCATATTAGGACACATGTGATAGGAGCACCCTGAATCTAGGATCCATTTAGAAGTAAGCTTGGAGCTTTCACTCGTCGACACTAACAAGAAATCATCACCTCTATCTTCGACTACACTAGCATCAGCAACTTCAGTTTTCTACTTATCGTTCTCATCGTTTTCGGCATCCTTTGTAATCTTATATTGGGTTTTGTAGCATTCCAACATGATGTCGCCCTTCTTCTTGCAGTAGCCACATTCTTTGTCTTGGTTTCTAGATTTAGATCTCGCCCTAGACCTGCTTTGATTTGGCTTTCAGAGTTATTTTTTGCCCCTTGCAACTAGAACTGAGGGTTGCCTGTTTGACCTTTTGTTTGGATCTAACTTGTGGTCGAGTTTATCCTTGCTCAGTAGATTCCTCTTCACGCCCCCAAATGAGGGATGATCTTTCCCATAAATTAGAGTTTCCCTAAAAATTTTATAAGAAAAAGGCAAAGGAAATAACAATAACATAGCTTGATCCTCGTTGCTAATCTCTACTTCGAGATTCTTCAAGTCAATTAAAAGGGTAACAAACTCACTAATATGAGCTCCAATAGACTCACCTTTGGCCATTCTAAATGTGTAGAAACGTTTTAACACTAACCTGTTGGCTAAGGATTTCGTCATATACAATGCTTCCAATTTATTCCATAATGTATATGTTGTTTTCTCCTTCAAACCTTCCTTAACACATTATTTGTTAGATATAATTGAATTGTCGAACCTATCTCATTCTGACCACTCTATGTCCGCGACCTTTTTCTTTGTAACGATTCTCTTAAGATCACTCTGAATCAGTACTATTGACATACGAACTTGCCATAGACTGAAATTTATGTTACTGTCGATATTATCAATACGAAATCTTGATGTTGCCTTCTTGAACGGGTTAAATCTGAAAATTAAACTAGCTATGATACCAATTTCTAAGAAATTAACTCGTGTATACAACGAACAAGAAAAATAACTAGGAGATTGAAAAGATCAACACACAAATTTAACGTGGAAAAACTCCTCAAAAGAGGATAAAAAATCATAAGCAAAAGGAGATTTCACTATAATAATAGAATACTATAAGAAAAGGAGAGAATTAAAACAAAAACCCGAAATCCTAAAAGAAAAGCCCTTCAAAACAAAGAATAAAATTCTTTCAATCTAAATATTTCTATTATATAAAACCTAGAGTAACTAAGGCCTATTTATAAGCTGAAATTCATGCCATTATGACTAGAATATCACTAGGTTAATCAAAGTTTAGATGAGAAACTAAAAACAGAGTTTAACTAAGAGAAGAAATAGAGAAACATGAGGAGTAAGTCGCCACGTCATGATGTGGCGTTTGGTCGTCGTGACAAGGAATGGTCACGTCGTCGGGATGAGGAATGGTCACGTCGTCTGGACGAGGGCTTCATTCTCATCATGACATCATCTACTCATCAAGGCGAAGAGCTTCTTTATGTTGAGGCGTCACACATTGTTTGATCGAAATGCAAGGTATACTTCCACATAATCTTTAAGAGTTGTTAACACTGTTAAAATGATATATTAAATTCACGTCCATTGCAATTTTTTTTTCTCGTTATGGTTATTGTGTGAGTATTTTTTTTTTTAATTTCGAAATGTAACTCCAGTAAATTTAATAGAAGAATTTAATGATATCAACAATTTGACTTAATTTTTTAAAATTGAAAATTAAAGAAACTAAATTTTAAATATATAATAAATATAAAGGTTTGAAATATATTTTAATAGTCAAAATTTACTTTATAATTTAGTAAAAAATATTTAACCTAATGGGAAGCATGTTACCATGATTTCATGGAACCGATTCAAGAAACATATAAAGGGGGTTGGTTCTAAACTCCATTTCTAAGTTCACCACGTGTCTCAGATAGCCAGCCAAACACACTTGTCGTCCAAGCAAAGGAAATAACAGTCTTTTGAAACACCAGTACCTCATTTTTTTTATCAAATTCCTACACTGTCTTAAAGCACGATAACAAGACAAAGCACATTTTCGCACACAAATAAGAACATGTTAGTTGTTTTCCATTTGCAACGGTTATAATTATTTTATTTATTTATTTTTAATCTTTCTCTCCCAGCAATTTTCTCCATCAAAACTGCTGCTTCCCAGCTAATTTCATTCCAATTTTTTATTGTTTCGTACTATATAAAAGAATGATTTTCTCTACTAAATTATAAAAATTATTTATTTCCGACTGTAAAATCCGATAACTAACAATAGAATTATCTAAAATGCATAGAAACTAGAAAGTTATCCCCAATCATTGCCACGGTGATTTTGACATTGTATACTGAAAACATAGGATTAGACATGATGAGGTGGATAAAATAGATTAAATTATATCACATTTTCGAAAATCTTGAAATAATAAATATATTTATAAAAATTAATATAGAAACAAATCAAATTGTAGTTGAGATAATAAATTAAAACAAAAATATCATGATATTTTAAATTCAAATTTTATTAAATGATGGAAAAACCATCATATTAATGTTATTTTAAGTTACTATAATAGTAATGATTGTTATAAAAGAATAAGTTTTAATATTTTTAATTGAATTAAATTTTGATTAATAGGTGACACTAATTCAATAAAAATAGAATTATATAATAAGTATATTTATAAAAAAATTATATACAAATAAATAATGTTGTAGTTAAAAGCTAAAGTAAAGATGTTGAAAACATAATGTTTTAACAATGGCATCCTAAAGATAATATAATTTAATTTGTAAAATAATTATATTTTATTCATTATCTAACTATATTAAAGCTTAATTAACTAGTAATACTAAATTAATAAAATCTCACATAAAATGAAATTTAAACTTGAAACAAAGTAAAATTTAAAATTTTAATTTTATCCTTTTAACCAAAACTTTATTTAATTTTTAGCTATATTACTAATCAACATATTTATTACGTAATCGTAATCTAGTAAGTATAGATGAATTCGAGCCCAAGAAAAATGAATCGTTTCAAGAATTGTTCAAATTAAAAAGTTTGAAAGCGTATACGGTGTATTAAAAAAGTGTTTTAACTTGTAGAGGTAATATTAAAATATAAAAACCCACCCAGGTAGTGCCACGTGTACAAATGAAGTTCTTTGGATCTTGACTTTTTCGCATTAATAAGCAGACCGAAAAAATATTCAAAGGAGGGTATAAATGTAATAATCCGACCATTATTTTAGCGAAGTTGTTGAAAGTTTAACGCGGAGGACAGACCGTGAAGGAAAGAAACGACCAAAAATGGTTTTCTCAAAGTATTTGTCTAACCCCACAAACATTGGTAAGAAAGTGACATTTTACCGACCTTGAGCAACCAATCCATATACGATAATAGGGTAAAAATTCATATATTAATATTGTATTTTGTATTGCTATTTAAGTGATATTATTGTAAATCAATCGTTAACTTTGACATGGATTCCACTAATTATTACATACAAACACTGATTGAAAATTAACATAAATATGTTTTAATTTATTAATTAAGATTTTTATTACCCTAATCGTTGCGCTAAAAACAAATAAAATTGACTCAAATGCACTACAAAGACAAAATCGATGTCCAAATCATAGCCCTTATGGTTGGTAATAGTTTTTGTACACTATCGTTAAAGAAACTTCAAAGAAAAACGGAGGAAACAATGGGAACCCCACAACACATTGCTTAGCTGCTAGCTCATGTTGTGCTTGCATGTATGAATGTAAATTCCATATAAATGTGTTGCATTTTGCATAATTTGATATAATCAAATCCAAAAGAATATTTTTACATTAGTGATTTGATTTGACTAATTTCTTTCTTTTCTCTCCTGTCTGTCTGTCATCTTTCCACTTTCTGCTTCCCTTTTTTTTTTTTATATATATATATATAGTCCCTTCCTTTCTTTTAGTTCCCTCACTCCCAAAATCTCTCAATCTCGACAATTTCTTTCTCATTTCAAAGCTTTTGAGTTTCTTTCCCTTTTTTCATTTGGGAAGATGAGTTCTACAATGTTCAAGGTTTTAATGATCTTGGGTCTTTTGGCCACCTCTTGCATGGCTCAAGCTCCAAGTTCTCCCCCAGCAGCTTCACCTTCAGCTCCTCCAACCTCCTCACCACCGCCGGCGGCGACTCCTACACCTTCCCCAACACCGTCACAAACGCCATCCCCAGCTCCTTCAACTGTTCCTACCCCATCACCGACCACTTCCCCATCGCCTTCACCAACAACTTCTTCACCTTCTCCTTCAATCTCCTCCCCTCCTGCTCCCACCCCAAAAGGCGCATCTACTCCAGCCTCTGAGCCGACAGCTGACCAAGGCCCTCCTCCCTCCGCTGCCTCCACCAACGGTGTCTTCTTTGGTGCAACCGCTCTCGCTGCTACTTTCTTCGCCGCCCTCCTGGCTTAAGAAAGCGAGTTCTTGCTTTCCTGGGCTATTAACGGGCTTTTGGATAATGATTATCGAGGATCTTGTTCATTTGACTTAGGGATATTTTTTTCACTTGTTTTTGTTTTAATTTATTTGTTATGCATTGTCGTTTATTATAATTCTATTAATTTGGGTCTGAATGGGTTGATTATTTCATTGGGTTGATACGTGGTATCATTTGTGAGATCGACGGTTGTAGAGATTCGGCTGGTGTACATCTATAACAGTGGAATAAAACAGTTTGTTATTCTTTTTACATTTTTTTGTTCATTATTTTATCTGTAATTTTTACAATATAATATAAATTCTAAAATGTGTAATTTTCAACAATTAGTCTAAACGAGACAATGAAATGTGAAACAAAATAGAAAAAAAAAAGTTTTCTTTTTAATTAAAAAAACTATTAACGGTTACAAAGCTAAAAATGGAGTGATATCAAGCCATAGAAGGCCGAGAGAAACGGCAACAACCAACCTAAATGAAAAAGGCCACAAATGGTGCACCGGTAAAAAGTCAATAGACAATCAACCAAAAACGACTATAGACGATCTAAGAAAAGAGGCTAAAGTTGACTTGTGACAATTTTAAAGTTTTAACCCCCAAAATGAAGTTTGGTTTTTTCTCATAAATTGGTATGAAATTTTGGTAAATTATACCTAAATTATTAATTTAGTTAGGTAAATATAAACGAGATATATCCATTTATATCAGCATAAAATTAAAATTATTTTATATCTTTTAATATATTTTTGTAATATTTTAACATTTTAAACGTTATACATCAAACATGTTAAATTTGACGTAAATTAAAATTTTCTAACTATTTGTTTTATATAAAAAATTTAATCGTTTAATAGAGATATTGGATTGGTTTGAAAATTTATATGCATGATAAGTACAATTATATTGATAAATTTAATGGTTAGATCATTAAAACATTAATCATATAAAAATATGTGAAAGACTATAAAACAAACTATAAAACAACTTTAGTTTTACATTTGTAACACCCCTAACCCATATCCGTTGCCGGACTAGGGTTAAAAGGCATTACCAGACATATTGAAACATTTCGCATTCATTTCACAAACATCATAGCATCATAGTCAAACATCAACATAAAGTTCCTTTATTAGGTCAACGAGACCTTAAACATACATTAGGAATAGGTCGGGAATAAACTGAACACATATAAAATTTTTCAAAACTAAACAATTTTCTAAGTCACAGAGGTAACATGCCCGTGTGCCTCACACGGCATTAGACACACCCATGTGTCTAGGCCATGGCAAAACAGGGCATACATACTGACTTGTCCACAAGGCCACAAGACACTCCCGTGTGCCAGGCCGTGTGAAAATTAGGGAGGCTACTGACTTGGGTCACACGCCCGTGTGTCTAGCCCGTGCTCAAAACTGACTTGGCCACACGGCCAAGCAGATACCCGTGTGTGTGCAACCGTGTGGTCTGCTTAGGCTCATTTCGAAATGGCCCTCGAGCAACACGGATGAGACACATGCTCGTGTGGGTAAATATAGGTCATTTACAAGGCCAACATGCCATCCATTAAGGGTCCTCCCTACAAGCAACAAATAGATAGCAATAGCATCACAAATTCAACCAATTTCAATCACATAACATACATTCTTTATGTCATATAATCACTAACCAAATTCATGTTTATATCCAAACCAAAACATACCAAATCATAAGCTAAAGTCATACAAAAACATTTGATTCATAATCTCAATTTACTTCATTCATTCACATGCCAAAATCTTACCAAAGTCCAAAATAGGCACATACCACAACTTACCAAAATGACCAATTCCATTAGCCATTCATGAACACATTATATTGACCATATTGCATCACAAAGCTTATACTCAAAAGTCATTTATAAACACAACCAAAACCAAGCCATATCACATGTGTAACACTCCTAACCCGTAACCATTGCCGGAATAGGTTAAGAGGCATTACCAGACCTGTAACTCAATTCGAAAAATTCATTTAACAAATTTCATCTCATTTCAGTAACCATCATTCAGTCACATTCAAAATGTACTTAAATCAATCGTACAAAGTCTTAATCATGCATTTGGGACTAAATTGATAACATATAAAAATTTTAGAAGCTTAGGAAATTCTAAACTTTTCAAGTGACAACACCCGTGTGAACAAGCCTTGTGCCTTACACGGCATTAGACACGCTCGTGTGTCTAAGCCGTGGCAAAACATGACATACATACTGACTAGCCCACACGGCTACAAGACATGCCTGTGTGCCAGGACGTGTGAAAATTAGGGAGGCTACTGACTTGGGTCACATGGCCGACCACACGCCCGTGTGCCACACACGACCGATAGTGTAACACCCCTTACCCGTGTCTGACAATGGGTTAGGATACGAGGTATTACCGGACTTTAACATAAGCATTCAGCCAAAATTAGGCTATATAAAAAAATTTTATTCTATTTAAAACTTTTCGTTCTCATGTGCAACATCCCTCAAACGGGCTTATGAGGCCCAAATCATACGTTGTGGTGGTTCGGGACTAAACCAAAAAACTTTGGAAGCATTTGAGGACCTAGGAAATTTTCATCATGAAACAGGGCCACATGCCCGTGTGGAAGGGCAACATGCCCGTGTTGCCATTCTGACATGGCCGTGCTGAAACACAAGGGCAAAGCACAAGGGAACACGCTCATGCTCTAAAACTGTGTGAAATTAATTCCAAATTTGAACCTACAGAGGTTTTTACACGGTCGAACACATGCCCGTGTCTATAGTCCGTGTCCCTTACACGGCTATGACACACCCGTGTTATATCCTGTGTGTAAAAACCTTGACATTCTGTTTCTGGCGTCATCAACTCTTAAGGGTCACACGGCTGAGGCACAATCCCGTGTGCTAGGTTGTGCCCTTCACACGACTGAGACACATGGCCGTGTCTCCACCCATGTGTTTACTACCATGCATACTGACTTGCAAAACTGAAGTGCAGAGGACACACGGCCGGAATCCACGCCCGTGGGGCAGACTATGTGTCACACATGGTTTAAACACATGCCCGTGTGTCTAACCATGTTGACAAAAATAAGGTTATTTACCAAGCCTCCTTGCCACCCTTACTTACACTAACCTACACAAGATTAACCAAATCAATACAAATGTAACATATATAACAAAATTAGCCAAAATTATTGGAAATTGCATTAAATGCATCTAATAATAATTAATATTAGCCAATATTAATGGCCTATACAAAATGCTATCACATCCATCATAAAAGCTAACACTTGTGGCTAGTCTAACAAGACACTAAACCAAAGATTCGAGTCCCTATACATGCCAAAATTTCAACATTTAAATTAACTATACCGAAAGCTTCAACTGATAGTGTGATCAACGCCTCCGACGTTCTTGATCCCCGATACGAGCTTGACAGCACTATAAGAAAATGGAAAGGAAGAAAGTAAGCATAAAGCTTAGTAAGTACACATATGCAAATAATGTATAAATAGGAATTCATTCATTAATTAATAATTTATTAGACTTGAATGATGTATATCATTTAGACCTCTCTATCTTACTCTTCACTTCATTTGCACATACTTGCTACATCTTGTCACATAATAAGGCCTTATTCATAAGTTTAGTATACATACCTATAATCACCCGTAAAATAACTCAAGTTCATTTTCTCTAATGACATACCTCATTGGAATTATCACAAACTCACTTTTTGAGTTACCAGTTAAACATTCAGAATACAAATGGATACACAGGAAGTTCACACCTAAGTGCCATATAAGTAGTCAGAGCTACCTCATACTATGTAATGCTTGCATTTTGAGCAACTCACGGGCCTTTTTACCAAGTCAGTACTTGGACCCCATAGGACTATCATGTAACACCTGCTCAATAAGCTACTTACGGGTCTGTACACTAAGTTAGCACTCGGACCCATATATCATTATCATGATTTGCTTGCTCAGCGAGTTACTCACGGGTTTAGTCACGAAGCCATTACCTAGACCACATTACATATAACATTCATCTCACGAACTCAGACACAACTCATGAGTTCAGACCACATAGTTTCTCATGACATACTTTGTGTATCCTATACTATTCCTAAGGTTCAACGAGATTTCAATCTAACTCAATGTCATCGCACTAGCTCATAATGTAGGTTACTCTTATATCATATTATTTATATTTTCATGGTAACAAGATTATGATACATAATAACAACAAAACATTTAAATATATATTATCAACACATTTAAAAGTAAGCTACCATGACACATTATTTACATATGTACTTACCTCGGTACAAAATGATGGGAACGAGCTTAATCCTCGTAAACTTTATTTTTTCCCCGATCAAGACCCGAATCTCGTTTCTCTTGATCTAAAATGTCAAAATTTAGCTCATTTAATACTCAATTCATTCAATTCAATTTAAGACTCATACTTTGGTAAAATGACAGTTTTTCCCTTAAACTTCGTAAAAATTACGATTTTACCCTTAGTGTGACAACCCGAATTAGGGCCTAATCGGAATAGTGGTTTCGTGACCACAAATCCGAGATAGAAATAATTGTTTTATAATTATTTTGGGGTTTATGATATGATTGCATGATTGTGTGAAAATTTCGTGATGAAATTCTATGCCTAAAGTGCTTAAATTGAAAGTAGGGACTAAATCGAATAAGTTGCAAAATTTGCATCCCGGAAGTTTTTAGTATGAAATTGTTTTGGAATATTAATTAGGAGGTCTTAAATAGCAATTTGACCAATTTTAAGTTCATGGACAAAATTAGGAATGGAAGGAATTTTTGAAAGTTTAGTAAGGAGGGCATTTTGGTCATTTGGATATTAAATGAAATAAAATGGGAAAAATAACACAAAATTGATCATCCTCCTCCTTAGTTGCTGCCGAATTCTCCTCTCTCCATAGCTAGGGTTTCTTCAATTTTAAGCTCCATAATCAAGAAAGACGCGAATTGATCTCGAACGGGAAGGAAAAAGTTTTGGACTAAATTGCAAAATTTCCACATTTTGCACCAAGGTAAGTTTGTATGTAAATATTACAATACTTTCATGTACATTCTTATATTTCAGCCTATTATATAAATATACTAGCGATGTTAAAATATAAATCGACTATTGGAAGAATGGAAATAAATATAGAGAGAGATCCGGTTGAACATTCGGAGATCGAATGAAATAGAGGGCGTAGCTAGGTCACATGTATGATGCTAAGTGCACATCATGTGTACAAGAAAGCTACGAGACACCTTGTAGTAGCTAGGTCACATGTGTGATACGAGATGTATCCCATGTAGACAAGAGAGCTACGTGAAAGATAAATGTAGCTAGGTCGCATGCGTGATTCCAAGTGAAGGACACCATGTAGACAAGAGAGCTACGAGACAATCGGCTAGGTCGCATGAGTGGTACTAAGTGTTCACCATGTGTACAAGAGAGCCGAACTAAACGAAGTATGATGGTGGGGCTGTGTGCTGAAACCATTAAATATCGAGGATTGATCCGAATTGTTCAACGGGATGGTTTTGTGGTGATATTGTGGTTTGGACCTACACTTATGGTGAATGAAATGTGGTGAAAATGATTTGTGGTATATACATATATAAGATAAAATGAGGTTAGCATAAAGAATGTGTGAAAGAGTGAAATTAGCATTAAAACTGTTTTTAGATGGTAGCAGTGACGTGATTTTGAAAAATCACCAAAAATAGGAGGAATATAATTAGAGGTTGAATGAGATGTGAAATTAAATTTTAATGGGTCTACTTTCATATAAAAGAAACAGAGCAAGCAAAGGAATTCTATATTTTGAGATATTTACAATTGTATGTGACTTGCTCAGGATGAATACGTGATCCCCTGTTCCAACTTTTAAAAATCATTAAAAATTGTACAAAGTAAATTAAGAAATATAGTTTACATGCCTAAATTCCTTATTGAGACTAGTTTTAAATGAAACAGACTTCAGGGTTGTTTGAATTGTGTACTGAGAGAAATTCAATTCGTAGTGAACAGAGGTCAGATTAGTCGAGCTGTGTAACAGGGGAAACTTTAACTAATAAACTGTACTAATCGGCTGAACCAAAAATTATAGAAAAAAATTAGCAAGAAGATTTATGAGTCTAGATTTAGGGAAATTTTACGGATTTGAGTTTCGAGTTTTGTAACTCGAGTTATGATTTATTTAGTGAATATGACGCAGCAGAGACAGCTTAATCAAAGTGGAATGAATAGTGAAGTTAAAGTAGATATACTTGAATTGTTGTGTAAACATGTTAGATTCTTTAATTAGTATTTACATACTTACTTACTAAGCTATAAGCTTACTTTGTTTCTCTCTTTTGTCTTATAGTGTCCTCCGGCTTGCTCAGGAGTTAAGGATCGTGAAGATCTACCCGCACTATCATACTTTAGGGTATTTGAACTAAACGTTTTGAATTATGGCATGTATAGTAGGCTTAATTATTTTGTTACGTGTCATATTTGTCTAGGTTTAAAATATTAGTTACAATACTTGACCAGCTACTTTGTACAAGCCATTAAAGTTGGCTAATATTGTTCAAGACATATGTTATCGATGCACTATCAAATTGGATGACATGTTTATATCTCGGTTATGTTTAATGGTATGTGTTATGTTCGGTAATACCTTGTATCTGTTCCTACGACGATAACGGGTAAGGGTGTTACATTTAGTGGTATCGAGCTATGGTTTAGTCGGTTCTCGACTAATAAAGTGTGTGTAAAAGTCTAGCTATACATGCCATAAAAATATTGTGATAGTGTGGTGACTCTGATTATTCTAAACTGTGTTTTGTTTTAATATAGTAATGGATCCCGAAGGAACTGCTACGGTGATGATCTTTGTAATGTCGCCGGCTCCGCACAAGGGACCACGCTGTGGGAAAGTAGACACGAGACATTGAGACAAGGAGATGAGGCTCGGGATGCCTTTCTCCAAATGATGAACAATTGGTATCTTGAATTTATTCGAGCAAATCCAAATGCTCAACCTCCTCCACTCCCTCCTATACCTCGGGCGATTCTCAGAGTGCTCAAGGTATAAATTTGGTAAGAATGAACAAGCCTCCGGTTGACAAGATTCAAAACAAGGGTCAAGAGTTTAGAGCAAAGGTCGATGATGATCTGAGAAAGCGGAATTTTGGCTTGAAAATTCTACCCGTGTATTTGATGAGCTCTCATGTACACCCGAGGAATGCTTAAAGTGTCTTTGTATCACTTTTGAGAGATTGACTTACCACCGGTGGAAGACTTTGGTTGCAGTGGTGCCAAAAGAAAAAGTTACTTGGGATTTCTTCGGGAAGAATTTAGAAAGAAATACATAAGTCGTGATTTATTGATCAAAAACGGAAGGAGTTCCTTGAATTGAAGCGAGGGAAAATGTCTCATGGCGAGTATGAACGCGAATTTGTAAGACTTAGCAAGTATGCCCAGGAATGTGTGTCCACCGAGGTCATTATGTGTAGAAGATTTGAAGATGGGCTGAATGAGGACATTAAAGTGCTTGTAGGAATTTTGGAGTTGAAAGAATTTGTAGTATTGGTTGATCGAGCTCTTAAAGCCGAAGAATTGAACAAAGAAAGAAGAAAAGCTACTATTGAGGCTCGAGATGTCGAAAAAAGACCGATAAGCAAGCCATTTCAATCTCAACCAAAGAGGTCCAAAGAGACAAACCCTCGAATGACAGTTTCAATTGGGGATTCACAGAGAGATCGTGGTAGAGCATATTCGGGTCTAAAGCTCAAGCTACTTGGTGGCAAGTGTGGGTAATGTCGCGACCTAGAAAGCCCGAGTGTCGACAATGTGGCGAGCAACATTATGGTGAGTGTTGGGGGACGAGCGAGCTTGTTTCAGTCTTGGTCCTCATGAGCATTTTATTAGAGATTGTCCGGAGAAAGTTAAAGAAGAAAGATTTGAGTGCTAGATAGAATACCACCGCTAGTAGAGGTAGACCACCGAGAAATCTTGGAGGTGGGACTAGTAGTAAAGCGTGATGAAAGATTTAACGGCAAGATCGTGAAGCTAGAGCACTGCTAGAGCTTATGCTATACGTGCGAGAAGATGCATCATCTCCGATGCCATTCTTGGTACATTTTCTCTCTATGATACTATTGTTATTGCATTGATTGATCCCGGTCCACTCATTCCTATATTTGCATGAATTTAGTATCCAATAAAAAGTTGCTGTTGAATTTATCGAGTTTACGATTAAAGTGTCGAACCCTTAGGCCAATATGTGCTAGTTGACAAGGTTTGCAAGAATTGCCCATTAATGATTCAAGGTCACTGCTTTTCCGCCAACTTGATGTCTGTTACCATTTGGTGAGTTTGACGTTATCTTGGGAATGGACCGGTTAACATTGTATGATGCTAAGGTAGATTGTAAACAAAAGACACTAGAGTTGAAATGTGAAAATGGAGAAATTCGTGGGTTAAAACAGATGAATCAAATAAATTGCCTATGGTGATTTCGCACATGTCCGCATTGTAAATACATGAGAAAAGGGTGTGAAGCTTATCTAGCTTATGTAATGAATATTGAGTTGCCTCAACTGAAATTTGAATCGATCTGATAGTCTGTGAGTTTCGGATGTATTTCGGAGGAATTGCAGGTTGCCTCCGAACGAGAGAGATAGATTTTGCCATTGATTTGTTGTCGGTCTTGCACCGATCTCGATTGCTCCATATAGAATGGCTCATTGAATTAAAAGAATTGAAGGCTCGATTCAGGGAGTTAACGACAAGGGATTTGTGAGACCGAGTTTCTCTCCTGGGTGCTCCTATATTATTCGTAAAGAAGAAGGATGGTTCAATGAGACTTTGCATTGATTACCGTCGACTTAATAAGGTGACTATAAAGAACAAGTACCCATTGCCGAGGATTGATGATTTATTCGATCGGTTAAAGGGGCCACAGTGTTTTCAAAGATTGATTTGAGGTCCGGTTACTATCACCGAGAGTTAAGGAGTCGATGTGCTTAAACCGCCTTTAGGACAAGGTATGGACATTATGAGTTTCTTGTGATGCCTTCGCTTAACAAATGCTCCAACTATATTTATGGACTTAATGAATCGGATCTTCCTACCATATTTGGATAAGTTTGTAGTAGTGTTTATAGATGACATTTTAATTTATTCTCGAGATGAGTCCGAACATGCGAACACTTGAGAACTATATTGCAGATCTTGAGAGAAAAGAAACTGCTTGCCAAGTTTAGTAAAAGTGAGTTCGCTTCGTGAAGTCGATTTTTGAGGCATATAGTCTCGGTGATGGTATTCGGTGGATCCAAGCAAGATTTCTACGATCGTTGATTGAAACCGCCAAGAATGTAACCGAGGTTAGAAGCTTTTAGGCTTAGCCGGGTTGTTGAAGGATTTTCGATGATTGCCTCTCCTATGACTAAGTTGTTGCAAAAGAATGTTAAGTTTGAATGGACTGATAAATGTCAACAAAGTTTTGAAAAGTTGAAAGCACAATTGATCAAGCACCAATTTTAGTACAATTTCGAGTCGGAAAGGAGTTCAGTAATTTATAGTGATGCATCATTGATGTGCCTTGGATGTGTGTTGATGCAAGAGGGTAAAGTGGTAGCTTATGCTTGAGACAGTTAAAACCGCATGAGAAGAACTATCCTACACATGATTTGGGCGGCATTGTTGTTTTTGCCTTGAAGATTTGGCGACATTATTTGTACGGCGAAAAATGCCGAATTTTACTTGATCACAAAAGTTTGAAGTACTTGATGAATCAAAAGGATCTGAATCTGCGACAATGAAGATGGCTTGAATTATTAAAGGATTATGATCTAGTGATTGATTATCATCCGGAAAAGCAAATGTAGTTCTTGGCGCCTTGAGCGTAAAATTTCTTTTTACTTTGAGAGCCATGAACACGGGTTAGCATTGTCGATGATGGGTCAATCTTAGCGAGATGAGAGCTAAACCGTTATTTCTCCGATTGATTTGTGATGCTCAAAAGAATGATAGTGAGTTGCGGATCAAGAGAACTCAATGCGAATCGAAGTTACGACTCGATTTTCGAGTTGGACCGGATGACTGCTTGATGTTTGAGATAGGATATGTGTCTTGAAAAACGATAAATTGATTCGAAAATATTACATGAGGCGCACAATGGTCATTTATCGTTCATCCTAGTAGCACAAAAATGTATAATGATTTAAAGAAGCTATATTGGTGGCCATGTATGAAAAGGACATTTCAATTTGTAACCAAGTGTTTGATCTGTCAACAAGTAAAAGTTTGAACATCAAGTGCCTTCGAGATTACTTCAACCGTAATGGTGCACGAGTGGAAATGGGACAAGATTAACATGGATTTTGTAACGGTTTGCCTTTAACTCCTAAAAAGAAGGATGTTGTTTGGGTAGTGGTTGATAGATTAACAAAGTCACCCACTTTATACCAAGACGTCACGATTATTCACTTGATAAATTAGCGAATTATATATTCTTTGAAATTGTGAAGTTGCACGAGTACCTATGTCTATAATATCGATAGAGATCCAAGATTTACCTCGAGATTTTGGAAAAAGTTACAAGAAGCTTTGGGTACAAAATTGAACTTTAGTACCGCATTTCATCCACAAACAGATGGTCAAGCGGAAAGAGTAATCCGTACTTGAAGATATGCTTAGATCTTGTGTTTTAGAATTTGGAGGTAGTTGGGAGAAATATCTATCTTTGATTGAGTTTGCCTACAATAACAGATTACCAATCAAGTATACAAATGGCACCGTCTGAAGCCTTGTATGGTCGTAAGTGTCGGACTCCTTTATATTGGACCGAGCTTAGTGAGAAAGCAGATTCACGAGTTGATCTAGTTAAAGAAACCGAAGAGAAAATAAAAGTAATTCGGGATTGCTTGAAAGTCGCTTCAGATCGACAAAAGTCATATGCGATTTAAAAGAAAAGAGATTGAATTTCGTGGGTGATAAAGTGTTCTTGAAGGTGTCACCATGGAAAAAGATTACGAGATTTAGTCGAAAAGGCAAGTTGAGTCCGCGTTTTATTGGGCCGTATGAGATTATTGAGAGAATTGGACCAAGGCATATCGGTTGGCCTTACCGGCAGAGTTAGAAAGAATTCATAACGTGTTTCATGTATCAATGTTGCGACGTTATCGTTCGATCCTTCACATGTGATTTCCCAACGAAATTGAGATTCGATCGGATATGACCTATGAGGAGGAACCAATAAAGATTTTGGCTCGAGAAGTTAAGCAGTTAAGAAATAAAAGTATAGCCTTAGTGAAAGTATTGTGGCACGGACATGGGATAGAAGAGGCTACGTGGGAACTGAGGAAGCTATGAGGAAACAGTACCCAAACCTCTTTCTGGTAAGATTTTCGGGACGAAAATCTCAAAAGGGGGAGAATTGTGACAACCCGAATTAGGGCCTAATCGAATAGTGGTTTCGTGACCACAAATCCGAGATAGAAATAATTGTTTTATAATTATTTTGGGGTTTATGATATGATTGCATGATTGTGTGAAAATTTCGTGATGAAATTCTATGCCTAAAGTGCTTAAATTGAAAGTAGGGACTAAATCGAATAAGTTGCAAAATTTGCATCCCGGAAGTTTTTAGTATGAAATTGTTTTGGAATATTAATTAGGAGGTCTTAAATAGTAATTTGACCAATTTTAAGTTCATGGACAAAATTAGGACATGGAAGGAATTTTTGAAAGTTTAGTAAGGAGGGCATTTTGGTCATTTGGATATTAAATGAAATAAAATGGGAAAAATAACACAAAATTGATCATCATCCTCCTTAGTTGCTGCCGAATTCTCCCTCTCTCCATAGCTAGGGTTTCTTCAATTTTCAAGCTCCATAATCAAGAAAGACGCGAATTGATCTCGAGCGGGGAAGGAAAAGTTTTGGACTAAATTGCAAAATTTCCACATTTTGCACCAAGGTAAGTTGTATGTAAATATTACAATACTTTCATGTACATTCTTATATTTCAGCCTATTATATAAATATACTAGTGATGTTAAAATATAAATCGACTATTGGAAGAATGGAAATAAATATAGAGAGATCCGGTTGAACATTGGAGAGATCAAATGAAATAGAGGGCGTAGCTAGGTCACATGTATGATGCTGAGTGCACATCATGTGTACAAGAAAGCTACTGAGACACCTTGTAGTAGCTAGGTCACATGTGTGATACGAGATGTATCCCATGTAGACAAGAGAGCTACGTGAAAGATAAATGTAGCTAGGTCGCATGCGTGATTCCAAGTGAAGGACACCATGTAGACAAGAGAGCTACGAGACAAATCGGCTAGGTCGCATGAGTGGTACTAAGTGTTCACCATGTGTACAAGAGAGCCGAACTAAGCGAAGTATGATGGTGGGGCGTGTCTTTGAAACCATTAAATATCGAGGATTGATCCGAATTGTTCAACGGGATGGTTTTGTGGTGATATTGTGGTTTGGACCTACACTTATGGTGAATGAAATGTGGTGAAAATGATTTGTGGTATATACATATATAAGATAAAATGAGGTTAGCATAAAGAATGTGTGAAAGAGTGAAATTAGCATTAAAACTGTTTTTAGATGGTAGCAGTGACGTGATTTTGAAAAATCACCAAAAATAGGAGGAATATAATTAGAGGTTGAATGAGATGTGAAATTAAAGTTTAATGGGTCTACTTTCATATAAAAGAAACAGAGCAAGCAAAGGAATTCTATATTTTGAGATATTTACAATTGTATGTGACTTGCTCAGGATGAATACGTGATCCCCTGTTCCAACTTTTAAAAATCATTAAAAATTGTACAAAGCAAATTAAGAAATATAGTTTACATGCCTAAATTCCTTATTGAGACTAGTTTTAAATGAAACAGACTTCAGGGTTGTTTGAATTGTGTACTGAGAGAAATTCAATTCGTAGTGAACAGAGGTTAGATTAGTCGAGCTGTGTAACAGGGGAAACTTTAACTAATAAACTGTACTAATCGGCTGAACCAAAAATTATAGAAAAAAATTAGCAAGAAGATTTATGAGTCTAGATTCAGGTAAATTTTACGGATTTGAGTTTCAAGTTTTGTAACTCGAGTTATGATTTATTTAGTGAATATGACGCAGCAGAGACAGCTTAATCAAAGTGGAATGAATAGTGAAGTTAAAGTAGATATACTTGAATTGTTGTGTAAACATGTTAGATTCTTTAATTAGTATTTACATACTTACTTACTAAGCTATAAGCTTACTTTGTTTCTCTCTTTTGTCTTATAGTGTCCTCCGGCTTGCTCAGGAGTTAAGGATCGTGAAGATCTACCCGCACTATCATACTTTAGGGTATTTAAACTAAACGTTTTGAATTATGGCATGTATAGTAGGCTTAATTATTTTGTTACGTGTCATATTTGTCTAGGTTTAAAATATTAGTTACAGTACTTGACCAGCTACTTTGTACAAGCCATTAAAGTTGGCTAATATTGTTCAAGACATATGTTATACGATGCACTATCAAATTGGATGACATATTTATATCTCGGTTATGTTTAATGGTATGTGTTATGTTCTGGTAATACCTTGTATCCTGTTCCGGCGACGGTAACGGGTAAGGGGTGTTACACTTAGGCTCGTAAATCAATTTTTATTGGATTTCTTTAAGTCTTAAGCCTAGCTGAACCCTTCTTACTCTTATAAAAACCCAAAATTCCCATTATTTTGACAACATTACTATCTATTTTACAAACTTTGCAAACTGGTCCTTTTAGTTATTTTCCATGAAAATTACTTTGCAAAAATTGTTTATTTCACAACCACAACTCATATTCTTCCATAAAATTTCAGTTAACATCACATATGCTTTAATGGAAAAACCCTAGACTCCCAACCATTTTGCAAATAGTCCCCTCAATAGCTAGATTAAGCTTTAGGGGTTCCAAAAATACAAAAATTATCAAGTAAGGCTATCTAAATTACTTTACTTTTAAATATGGAGAGTGGCTGCAAATTTCAAGCTTCCAAAACCCTTAATTTGCTGGTATTTTTGGTGGAGAAGGAAATGAGAAGAAGATGATATCTCTTTTTCTTTCTTTTATTTTTATTTTATTCAATTAAGTCACCAAACACACCTAACATTTGACCTTTGACCTTTCTTGTCCCCTATGGCCGGTCACTCTCCTAAAAAGGGTCTATTTGCACTTTAAATACCCCCAATTAAGGTTCCTTAGCAATTTAACACCTTTGGCTAGTAAAACAAAACTTTTCCCTTTTATGCGATTTAATCCTTTTTCACAATTAATCTCATAAACGCCAAAATTAGTTCACCAAAATTTTCATGTACTCAATTAATCATGCTATGACACTAAAATAATAATAAAAATAATTTCTCAACCTCGAATTTGTGGTCCCAAAACTACTATTCTGACTAAACCCAAAATCAGGCTGTTACAGATAGACATGCCCATGTGTTTAAGTCGTGTCAAAACTGTAGAGTATACTGACTTTAATTCATAGGGTACCCCAGGGAACATACGGTCGTGTAACATGACCGTGTGTCGCACACGACTGAGACACACGCCAATGTCCCTACCCGTGTAGACAAAAATAGGCCATTTGAAAAGCCAAATTTGCCACCCTAAAACATAAGCATTTACATTCATAATTGACCACATTAAAGCAACTTAATTGGAAACTAAATTTACCAATTCAATACATATTATAAGCCACATCCAAACTTACCATTTACATATCCAATTACTTATATAACCACATATACAACTCATTCATCTAAAATCTATATATATCAGGTCTTCTTTGCATAATTTCATTCAAATATTAACATACCAAAACATACCATCAATAAGCACATATATGCAATCCAAAAATGATACCAAAATAAGCCAAATCACATGGCTTAACTTATATACAAATTCATTCTCAAGCTATAATACCAACACATAACTATTACCATCAAACTAGCCTATACACGCCATATTTACATAAGTTCAAAATACCAATCGAAAATTGGATAGTGTGACGTGCAACTCTGACTTGCCCGAAACAAGCGAGCTAACGAACCCTATAAGACATAGAAAACGAAAAAGAGTAAGCTTATAGCTTAGTAAGTCCGTATAATTCAGAATTAAACTTACCACTTAAATATAATCAAAGCAATAATAAAATGCCAACAATTCAATTTAACCATCATCTAATCACACATAATCATCACATCTTAGTCATTTAACTAATACATAAACTATTTTCTAAAATAATACTTCATATCTTTCTAAACTCATACATTATATATAACTTTAGTAACATTTATAAACCGTAATTTGTTTGTCTAACATTATTTAGGCCCGTTGAACCTATTAGAACTTCAAAGGATAATAGAGTGAACAATGTCAGTAATCTGTCAATTCATCATCATACATGCTCTTTGTAGTCATGGTTGGTAAGCTCTTACTTAGTTGATAAATAGTAAGCTCTATTGAGCTGAAAACGGTAAGCTCTATTGAGCTGAACAGTAAGCTTCCAGTAACATGTCACTCGTATCCAATGAATTCAAATAGTTCAAACGGGGCTCTGTAACACATACAATATAACAATAAGACATTTATACTTTAAATATCTCAATTATAAACATTCTATTCAATAATCACAAGTATAGAAAAGCTCAATTCTAATTATACGAACTTAGCTTGTATTTGCTCGTATTACCGTCGTCTACTCGTCTATCTTTCGTTTCCCTCGATCTAATTCCAGTATTTGCTTATCTTGATCTATATGATATCAAATTAACTCATTCAAACTTTCATTCAATTCAATTTAGCATAAAACATTCATTTTGGCTAAATTACAAATTTACCCCTAAACTTTTGACTACTTTGCAATTTAGTCCTTACCACATAAAAATGCAAAATTGCACAATTAAACCCTAACCCAAGGTATCCCAATTTCAATGGGATTCATATTAGCCCATATTTTTATTTTATTTTATTTACATTTTCAACCACAACATTTCTATATTTCACAATTTAATCCCTAATTCTCATTTTTTTCAAAAATCACTGTATAAAACTTGTATAACTATTAACAACCATTAATAATCTAACAAGAAACTTTAAAATACTCAAGTATTCAATAATGAAATATCTCAAAATCCATAACAGTTTCAAAAATGAAAGTACAGGCTAGCTAGATTAAGTTGGGACGAGCTCAAAAACGTAAAAATTATTAAAAATTGAGCTAAAATGAACTTACATGCTCAAGGTGAAGTGACCGAATGTTTGAAGCTTTAAAAATGGCTATTCCTTGCTCTTAATTTGGTGAAGAAGATGGATGAAGAAATAAAATCTATTTTGTTTTATTAACTGATAAGGGTTTCACAACATATTTCAAAAAAACATCCGCAAAAAACAATGTTTTAATAAGGTAACTACTATTTAATTTGATTAAAAATTTTGCTAAGCAACTTAGGTTTTAACACTGAACAAGACGACCTAAATACTAGCTAAGATTACAAAGAGGTTTATTACGGAATGGGGTTTTTCAACGAAATTTTATTCTACGAAAAACACTTTCATGTGATATTGCCAAATTCGGCCATAACGTTTAGGCCGAGTTTGGGGTGTTACATTAGTGGTATCAGAGCCAGGTTACAAAACTCGGCTGTGGATTTGGGTTTTCTCTAAGACCTTGAAATTTTCAAAAGAACTATTTCACATGACTGGAGGGTATTTTGAAATGATTTTACTGAATGTGTAGTCACAGAGTCTCCAGCGCCAATTCTGTAAGTCCTCTAAAACTACTGTCTATTTAAACTGAAATACTGAGACTACTGTAGGTAGTAAACTGTATTGAAATACGAAAACGAAAACTAAAATAGTAAAGCTGTTTTTCATAAAATATCTTGTAATAAACAATGAAACTATAAACTAATGCATAAAATTGTTAATACAGATAAAAGCATAAATCAATAATGAGCACTAGAGGTACTCGTGGAAGAGGCCGCAATAGAAGCCGTGGAGGTGCTCGGGCTGGGTCTTCGTCATCGGGCCACATGCCTAACGTTGAAGCTAGAGAGGCACCGCCTTCACCTGAGACTGAGACTGGGTCTCATAATCGAGCGGCTAGGGACGACACACTATCCTAAGCATGTTGAAAATTCTAGAGAGGGTCGCTAGGTCCAATATTGGTATTATAGGCTGTGGGTCAGTTACGGAACGACTTCGATCCAATGGGGCTGAGATTTTTAGGGGTATCGCTGGAGGTGCCCCTAATGTGGTTGAATATTGGATTGAGGCCATGGAGAGGATAATGGATGACCTTGACTGCACCCCTGAGCAGAAATTAAAAGGTGCGGTGTCACTACTACGAGATGAAACTTATCAGTGGTAGCTTACAGGTAAAGAGGGTACTCAGCACTACCGGTTGACTTGAGAATTTTCCAAGACTACTTTCCAGGGAAAATATGTGCGTGTTAGTTATGTGGATGCCCAGAGGAGAGAGTTTCTGAATTTGATTCAAGGGGATAAATTTGTGGCTGAATACGAGGTTTAATTTTTGCGACTTAGTCGTTATGGGTGTGGGATAGTGGCTATTGAATATGAGCATTGTGTTCGATTCGAGGACGGCCTCAGGGATGATTTAAGGGTTTTGATAGCTCCATAGAGGGAGCGAGATTTTGTTGTATTAGTGGAAAAGGCAAAGATTGCCGAGAATGTGAATCGTGTTGAGCACCAGAACCATGAGAAGGACAGAGATAGGAACAAGAGGGTTTGGGAGCCCTCAAGTTCAGTTATGAAGCCTAAGAAAAAGGCCAGAGTTGATGGGTCGGTCAAAGTTGGGGCCCTTGTTGTTGCTACTAGACCGCAGCCCTGTACTGGATGTGGGAGACGCCATCAAGGCGAGTGCTGGATAAGGATCAGGGCATGCTTTAGGTGCGGATCTTTGGAGCACCATGTCAAAGATTGTCCACAGAGCCTGAGCAGATGCAAGCTACTGGTTTGGGTAATGTACAGCTGCCTAGGGGTGTTTAGCAACCACCGAGAGGTCGTGGCTAGGCCAGAGGTGGTAATGGTATAGGTCATGGTTAGAGGGCACTGGGCAGAGGTGCCAATCGTACTGAGGCAAGGCAACCAACTCTGGTTTATGCTGCACGTTTTTGGGAGGACGAAGATGCCCCAGATGTTATTACGAGTACGTTCTTTATTCATAATGTACCTTATACTGCACTGGTTGATGTTGGGTCTACGCATTCCTATATAGCATGTACTATATTTGAGACTTTGGGTATAATGGTTGAAAGTATCGCGAGTGAGGTTACTGTGTTGAGTCCATTAGGGTAGTCTATGAGGGTAAATAAATTGTTTAAAGATGTGCCTTTGGAAGTTCAAGGAACTATCTTTTTAGCGGATTTAATGGAACTCCCTTTCGAGAATTTGATTTAATATTGGGAATGGACTGGTTAGTTAAACATCAGGTGAACTTGGACTGTGCTACCAAATGGATGGTACTGAAAACTGTAGAAGGTGACGAGGTAGTGGTAATTGGGGAGCTTTGGAATTATCAGTCGAATGTGATTTCTGCACTAAAGGCCGAGAAGTTGGTTCGTAAGGGTTGTGAGGCGTATCTAGCCTACATCGGTATTTCTAATTCTGAGGTTTCTTCTGTTAAATATATCAGAACAATTAAGGACTTTCTGGACGTGTTTCTTAATGAGCTACCGAGGTTACCTCCAAATCGAGAAGTTTAGTTTAGGATTGAGCTTCTGCCGGGTACAGCTCTGGTGTCCATCGCCCCTTGTAGAATGGCACCAAGGAACTAGTGGAGCTTAAGGCTCAGATTCAAGAATTACTAGATCGAGGGTTCATCTGCCCTAGTGTGTCTCAATGGGTAGCACCGGTCTTATTTGTGAAAAAGAAGAATGGATCCATGCGTACGTGCATCGATTACCGGCAACTAAATAAACTAACTGTTAAGAATAAGTATCCTCTATCGAAGATTGATGATCTATTCTACCAGTTCCATAGTGCTTCGATTTTCTCTAAGATAAATCTTCGATCTGGGTACCATCAACTTAGAGTCAAAGAGGCTGATGTTTATAAGACAACATTTAAGACTCGTTATGGTCATTATGAGTTCCTAGTGATGCCGTTTGGACTGACGAATGCACCAGCAGCTTTTATGGATTTGATGAACCGAGTATTCTAGCCCTATTTAGATCGGTTCGTAGTGGTGCTTATAGATGATATTCTGGTGTATTCGAAAACTGAAGATGAACACGATGCACATCTCTGAATTGTTCTGCAGATTCTGAGGGAGAAATAATTATATGCCAAGTTCAGTAAGTGCGAGTTTTAGTTACGAGAGGTAACATTTTTGGTCCATGTGGTATCTGATGAAGGGATTAGGGTTGACCTTTGAAAAATTTAAGCTATTTTGGATTGGAAGCCGCCTAAGACGGTACTTGAGATTCAAATTTTTCTAGGTCTGGCAGGGTATTATAGACGGTTTTGTTAAGGGGTTTTCATTGATTGCTGCACCTCTGACTAAGTTGTTGCGTAAGGGTATGTCATTTAACTGGACTGATGCTCAATAAGAAAGTTTTGAGAAACTTAGGAAAGTTCTGACTAAGGCCCCTATCTTAATACAACCTGAGTCTGGGAAAGAATTTACAGTCTACAGCGATGCATCACACGTTGGTTTGGGTTGCGTGTTGATGTAAGAGGGTAAGGTGGTGGCATATGCGTTCTGCTAGCTTAAGAATCATGAGGCGAATTATCCGACACATGACTTGGAGTTGGATGCAGTGGTATTCGCTCTAAAAATTTGGAGGCATTACCTGTATGGTGAGAAATGTATCATCTACACGGATCACAAAAGCCTCAAGTATCTCCTCACTCAGAAGGAGCTAAATCTTATGCAGCGTAGATGGATTGAGCTGCTTAAGGATTATGACTGTTTGATTGAATACCATCTTGGTAAGGCCAATATGGTGGCTGACGCATTGAGCCGTAGGGCTATGATGGATCTGAGGGCAATGTTTGCTCGTCTCAGCTTATTTGATGATGGTAGTCTATTGGCTGAACTTTAGGTTAAATCGACATGGATTGAGTAGATTAAGGGTAAACAGTTGGAGGATAAGTCACTGGGTCCTCGATTCTGACAAATTGAGAGTGGGGAAACCTCAGATTTTGGACTGACTAGCGAAAGGGTATTATGTTTCCGTGGGAGAGTTTGTGTACCGAGGGATATTGATTTTAGGCAGTCTATACTGTGAGAAGCGCATAGTAGTCCTGATGCTATGCATCCCGGTGGGAATAAGATGTACCGAGACCTTCAAGAGTTATATTGGTAGCCTGGTCTTAAGCGTGAAGTTACCAACTTTGTGAGTAAATGTTTGACTTGCCAATAGGTTAAGGCTGAACATCAGTTACCTTCAGGATTGCTTCAGCCAGTTAAGATTCCACTTTGGAGGTGGGAGAGAGTAACTATGGATTTCGTAAGTGGGCTACCCTTAACGCCTACTAAGAAGGATTCAGTATGGGTTATCGTGGATCGATTGACCAAATTTTCCCATTTCATACTTGTTCGTACTGATTACTCTTTGCAGAAGCTGGCTAATTTGTATGTGTCTGAGATAGTATGATTGCTTGGGGTATCAATTTCTATAATATTTGATAGAGATCCTCACTTTACGTCTCGGTTCTAGAAGAAGCTGCATGAAGCATTGGGTACAAGGTTGGACTTTAGTACTGCATTCCATCTTCAGACAGATGGTCAGTGATAAAACCGTAATTTATACATATTTCTATCCCATACTTAGCACATTTTATGGATGATTTTTCCTTAAAATTGGTGAATTCGATGCTCCTAATGCCTTAATTTCATGTTTTATACTTAGGTGAGCATAGGAGAATAAAAAGAGTGAAAGCCTGATTTACACGAGTAGATCACACACCTGTGCCCATTTAATAGTCTTGACCACGGCCTTAAGCAATCGCACACGGGCGTGTCCCTGTCGAGCCCAAGTTTAGTCCAATTCAAAAAAGGCCAATTTTGAGGGCTCTTAGGCATTCCAAAGCCTATTTAAACACCAGAGGAGGCACTTAGACGAGGACGCACAGGAGGAAGCAAGGAATTGCTCAAGGAAAGCCGATCGATCCATCTCAGAAGCTAGATTCACCATCAAGACTGAAGATCTCCCTTCAAATTCCCTCAAGAGTTTTAGGTTTTCTTATGTTTTGTTATTTTTATTCTTTTGAGATGTGTTCTTTCATTAGTATGAACTAAAACCTCTAAATACCTAAGGGGAATGAAACCTAAGACGGATCTTGTTATTATTATCTGAATTTTATGATAAATATTTGACTTGTTCTTAATTATGTGTTCTCAATTCTTGTTTTGATATTCCAGGATATTGATTCAAGTTAAGCTCTTATTCAGAGGAGGAATAGACCCTGTCTAAGAGTAAATTTGTCATAATTAAGCGGAGTTGGTTACGCGCCTAGAGATAGGGTGACAAGATTTTGCCAGATTAGGGTGAAACCTAATAAAGGGATCCATAGATAGAGTTAATGCAACCTTAGGGTGTTAATTAGAAAGATATTTCAATTATTCAATCTAAGGTTAGACGTTCATAGTCTCGAGAGAGAAAATAATATAACTTAAGGATCTCTACGGAACAAGTTGAATGAATAAATCATCTAATTCAGAGTCAAATAACAAGTGAAGTCTAGGTGGATTTTTTCTTAAGTATTGTCTTAATCAATCGAGTTTTCCAAAAAGTATTTTCCCCAAATTTCTTTTCTGTGATTTCTTAGTTTAGTTAATAAGCTAGATTGCTGTTAAAGTTGAGAAAATAGCACGAGCATTCGCCACGCCCGTGTCTACAACCCGTGGTCGAACCTGTCAAATTAATACGGGTGTGGGAGAAGTGAACGAAGACAGACACGGGCGTGGGTCAAATGTCAGACGCGCCCAAATTAAAAATTCGCGAATTACATGGGCAAAAATTGGGGAACACGGGCGTGTCCCCTAGCCATGTGTCTCAAAATCTATAAATAAACTTCACTATTCATCATCTCCCTCACCCAAAATCCCTAACTCTAGCCGCTGGAAATTCACACGGTCTCCTGCCACACCTGTGCGCCGCCTTCAACCACATTTTTGATGCCTAATCTCCTCCCTCTTGTGTTTGTTTACTCTTTTATCTCAATCTTCTTCAATTATTTTGCTTCTTTCATGATTTCTATGCTCCATTTGACTATTTTACGTGCACATTCATATTTAGAATAGTAGATAAATTTATGTTTTTAAGTTTTGTTTTGGTAATTTCTTATTTTTTATTTTTTTCTTTTCTTTTTTTCTTAGTCAGTATATTAGGCTACATTCATTCATTTTTTCTATGAGTTTTATGCTATTAACCCCACACAAATACATTTTTTAGATATCTTCATTACTTATTCTCATAGGGTTATTTGGCACATTTATTTTGGTTGTTATAGTATAGGTTAATATGTAAGTCCCATGGAAAGTATTCACATTCCACTCCAATTTCTATTACAGGTACATTATGTCTACCTCACGTGGCAAGAAGATTACCGTCCCCGTTCTGAAAAAACGGAAAGGGGCGTCATCCTCGGGACCTACTGCAGAAATTTACCATCCCTTCCTCCAATTTCCATCAGGCAATCAGGAGGAACTATTTCAGATTCCATGGGCCCGACCCTTGGAACTGGGCCACTGTATAGACTGGACCTCGCTAGAACAAGTCCAACTTGCTGATGCAATTAGGGCTGTCCTCACCATCGATCCTTAGGGACTTTTCTTTGAGATTGTCGAGCCGACGTATCTCGAGCTCACAATGAAATTTTGCTCAATATCTTATCTTCAGACCGTGATGACTCGTTTTGATGATCCGGGAATGGTCCAATTTTGCCTCGGTAGTTTAGTCCACTAGTTGAGTGTCCCAGAGTTTGGTACCACACTGGGCCTTTACACGAAAGAGTTCATGGAGGAGAATGAGCTCCACACTCTCAATCACCACATCCATCATTCTCCTTCACAGTGCTGGAATGCCTTCGCCCCTGGCTCTGCCTCCTACAATCCTATCCACTCCAAGGAATTGGCTCTCCCTCCATCTCTAAGGTACCTATACGCCATTTTAGCTCACATGTTAACAGGAAGACGAAAAGCAATGGCGTCGTCAACACTCACGACGCCTACTTTCTATGGTGTATGTTGCACGGGTACGTCTTTGACCTTGCCTATTTCATGGCCCTCGCCATTCAACATCAGACGGAGCGGCATAGGAAGGGGGTCATCTCTATTGGGCCTTATGTGACGCAGTTAGCTCGGCACTTCGGGCTCCTCAACGCATCAGCCCAATCATCCTCCCTCACTCTCATGGGCCAGATGTCCCCACAGGGCATCTCGAGCATGCTTAGTATGAGGATGATCGAGAAGCACCGAGGAACCCACCCTTCTCAGTATCGCCTAGCCCAATCCACCGAGGAGGAGGATCTTGAGGACATTACTGATGATGTCCCTCTACGTAATGAGGACCTACCGTCTCAGCTACCACCACCCTCTCGTCTAGTTCATGCGATAGCTTCATACGCTAACATCTCTGAGCGCCTTACCCGATTCGAGCAACAGTGTTTTCAGCACTTCGATAACATTGATGCTACTCTACAGCAGATTTTTCAGCACTTCCACATCTCATCGCTACCCCCACCTCGCGAACCATCTAGTGATGAAGATGTTTAAAATTTTATTTATTCATTATTTTATGTTTTTACTTTTATTTTATTTTAAGACTACTTTTTATTTTTCTTTCACCTTATTTTTATTAGGTTTTATAAGTATTATTTTACAATTTTTAATTTCAGCTAATTCATTATAAGTACTTAGTCTCCGTTATATGTTTCCTAAAAGAGTTCCTAATTCTATCACAGTTACAAAGAGCTCCAAAGCTCCATTGGGAAAGGTTCTCCACGACTAGCATGTCCTGCTCGACCACGACCATAGCCAACTTGAGATGTAATATTCTTTTGGTGCAGCATTTGTGGAACCCAACCTCTACCACCACCGAAGTATCCTCCTCCACTCTCACGCCGATTATTCTCCAAAACACCAATTCAAGGAGTACATTCATCATTCAGGAAGTTTCACTTCTCTCCCTATCTTATGATTCTAAATCTATCTTTTTCAATATATCTACCTTTGTACATTGAGGGCAATGTACATCTTAAGTGTGAGGGGTCTTTTATATCATTATTAGGAATCCCTGAATTTTGTCTTATTCTCATGTGATCTTCTCATGCCATGATTAGAATGGATTTTGATTAATTTATGATTTTTATTGATATGTATTGAATTAAAACATAGGCATTTATGCATTGATTGTTTAAACTTTAAAACATTAGGGAATCAAGCATGATAAGTATATTTTTGAAGAATTAAAAACTTTTAGGTTGTTTCCCTAAGTTTAGGTATTAGTTTGAGTTGGAATTCACAAGTTTAAACATCAAAAAGCCATAATTTTTGTGAGATCTTGAGCCTTTAGAGCATCTATTATTTCTTTCATGCTCACTTTCATTATGAGTGCATCAGTATTGAATTGTTATTTTAGAACTTGCTTGATTATGCATGTCAAGACCACACCATTTGATTTGATATGTCAAAATGATAAAGGCACTTAGGTTTAACCTACTCACTCCATAAAAGCCTACCTTCACAATTAACCCTTAGTGAATCGCCCTTGAGCCTAGCAACTCATTCATTAATTTACCCTCAATATTAGCCCATAACTCATTATTGTCGAAATCCCCAAAATTAATTTAATCCCTATTTTTGTCGAGATTTGAGTTGGAATAGTTGCTTAGCTATGTTTTATTCTATTTTGTAATTTGACTTGTTCTTAAAAAAAATAAAAATAAAAAATAAAAAAATAAAAAAATAAAAAAATAATACCTGTATACATACTAGTAGTAGTGATCTTCTGTGTCAAATAAGTTAAATTCCATATTCTGAGAAAAAGCTCTGTTGTACGAATTGATGTTTAATTACTTTTTCTAGTTAGGCAGTTTTTCAATTCAATCTCGATTCTAACCTTTTCTTTCAGCTTGTGACCACACCCCCTAACCAAAGCTACGTTACAACCCTTTAAAGACCTTTTGATTGATGTTCATTTCAATATATAGTGGTGGAGATTTGATTTTCATGCAAGCCTATGGTAATGACTTTTCATTATTGACTATTGAGTGCTTCATGTATTATCCTTAAACACCTTGAGTGATTTGAGTGAATCTTTAGTGAGGATGTGAAACTCTGTGATACTTTGAGTCGAAGGTAATTACTTAGATGAGGGGAGGCACCTATGCTTTCGTGATAAAATAATCAACTTGGAATGTTTTGGAACTTTGATGTTCTTTCAGTCAAATTCTCAATGTATGATTACCTATGGATTATTTTGAGATATTATCGATAGAAATTATAAGTTGAGAAGAATTTATTTTGATTATGAGTTAAGGATTTTGCTTGAGGACAAGCAAATGCTTAAGTGTGGGGGTATTTGATAAACTGTAATTTATACATACTTCTATCCCATACTTAGCACATTTTATGGATGATTTTTCCTTAAAATTGGTGAATTTGATGCTCTTAATGCCTTAATTTCATGTTTTATACTTAGGTGAGCATAGGAGAATAAAAAGAGCGAGAAACGGGCCGAAAATGGAGAAAATGGACCCACATGTGAAAACAACACGGCCTGGACTTCCTCACACGGGCGTGTCACACGGCTGTGTCCCTTTGGCAAGGTCAAAGCATGATTTACATGGGTAGATCACACGCCCGTGCCTATTTAACAGCCTTGACCACGGCCTTAAGCAATCGCACACGGGCATGTCACTGCCGAGCCCAAGTTTAGTCCAATTCGAAAAAAGCCAATTTTGAGGGCTTTTAGGCATTCCAAAGCCTATTTAAACACTGAATGAGGCACTTAGATGGGGACGCACAGGAGGAAGCAAGGAATTGCTCAAGGAAATCCAATCGATCCATCTCAGAAGCCGGATTCACTATCAAGACTGAAGATCTCCCTTCAAATTCCCCCAGGAGTTTTGGGTTTTCTTATGTTTTGTTATTTTTATTCTTTTGAGATGTGTTCTTTCATTAGTATGAACCAAAACCCCTAAATACCTAAGGGGAATGAAACCTAAGACGGATCTTGTTATTATTATCTGAATTGTATGATAAATATTTGACTTGTTCTTAACTATGTGTTCTTAATTCTTATTTTGATATTCCAGGATAATGATTCAAGTTAAGCTCTTATTTAGAGGAGGAATAGACCCTGTCTAAGAGTAAATTTGTCATAATTAAGCGGAGTTGGTTGCGTGCCTAGAGATAGGGTGATAAGATTTTGCCGGATTAAGGTGAAACCTAATAAGGGGATCCATAGATCGAGTTAATAAGGGGATCCTAGGGCGTTAATTAGAAAGAGATTTCAATTATTCAATCTAGGGTTAGATGTTGTTAGTCTAGAGAGAGATAATAATATGACTTAGGGATTTCTACGGAAGAAGTTGAATGAATAAATCGTCTGATTCAAAGTCAAATAATAAGTGAAGTCTAGGTGGATTTTTCCTTAGGTATTGTCTTAATCAATCGAGTTTTCCAAAAAGTATTTTCCCCAAATTTCTTTTCTGTGATTTCTTAGTTTAGTTAATAAGTTAGATAAATAAAACCTTTTTTTTAGGCTAGATAATAAAAAAAAAGTTGATACTAGTACTTTTAGTTCCTTTGGGTTCGATAATCCGATCTTGCTAAATCTATACTACTGTTCGATAGGTACACTTGCCTTCATCATGATAATAGTTAGTTTCAAGAACGATTCATTATAAATATTTAAAACCTGTCATGAATATCACGTATCAGTCAATCAGAGAGGGTGATTCAGGTACTGGAGGACATGTTAAGAAGTTGTGTGATAGAGTTCCGAGGCAGTTGGGAGGATTATTTGCTATTAGCAAAGTTTGCGTATAACAATAGCTACCAGTCTAGCATAAAGATGGCACCTTACGGGGCATTATATGGTCGCAGGTGTCGTACTCCTTCGTGTAGGAGAGAGTTGGGCGAGCGGCGTGTTTTGGGCCCTGAGTTGGTTTCTGATACTGAGGATAAAGTTAGACTAATTCGGGATCGACTGAAGGCGGCATCAGATAGACAGAAGTTGTATACGGATCTGAAACATAAGGAGATTGAGTACTATATAGGGGACTTAGTATTTCTGAAGGTCTCGCCATGGAAGAAGGTATTGAGTTTGGACGGAAGGGCAAGCTGAACCCTAGGTTCATTGGGCCTTACCTCATACTGAAACGTGTGGGACCGGTTGCCTACTAGCTTGAGTTACCTCCAAAGTTAGACCTGATTCATGATGTGTTCCACGTCTCTATGTTGAGGCACCACCGCTCTGATCCCACGTATGTTATCTCAATTCAGGAGATTGAGGTTAGACCAGATCTGACCTTTGAAGAAGAGCCGGTTTAGATCCTAGACCGTGAGGCTAAGGTCTTGATGAAAAAGTCTATTCCACTGGTTAAGGTACTTTGGCGTAATCAGAGTTTTGAGGAGGCCACGTGGGAACCTGAGGAGGCAATGCGACAATAATACCCTTATCTGTTTTAACCAGGTAAATTTCGAGGTCGAAATTTTCTTTTAGGGGGTAAAGTTGTAATGCCCCAAAATTTAGATATTTATTTACGTATGTTGTGTTGCATAAATATATGCTTGCTTCAGTGGTTAAGTGTCTTGGGAAGTAGAGAAATCTTGGGTTCAAGCCTAGGCATTTGGAAAATTTTTTGCTTTTAAGAAATAAACCTTTGCCTTTAGCTAGTAGGCTTTTAAATTAATGTGAGTAAAACATGACAAAAAATCTCCTGGTAGCCTAGTGGTAAAGGGAGTGTGGAGTGTGCCTTAGGGTCTAAGGTTCGAGGCTCGGCGATGTAGAAAGAGTATTTTATTTTGCTACAAGTGCTGTGGAAGTGTCTTAGGTTGACCGAAATTGAGGTGTTTGAATAGTGTTTGAATGGGTGGTTGAGGAGATAATGTTAGAGTGATTTTAGGAGGATTTTGTGGGATCTGAAAGTGGAGGAGTTGTAGCCGAATAGGTACTCTAACCACTAAAGGATTTCAGCTGGGGGGTAAGTTTTCTTTGCTCTTCTCTTTTTTGGCTTCTAACAAGTGGTTTCGGGTTCTTGTCACTCTTTTTCTGGGTAGCTGAATTCTGCTAAGGGCTTTTTATGGGTACTTTTCATTTTGTTTATTTTCGGTTTTGCTCCTCAAGTCCAGTGCCCTACTGACCATTTGTGCTTTTCTTTCCTACCTCTTAGCAATCACATTTTCTTTTTCTTTTTGCCTAGTTGTTAGCTGAACACATCCCTTCCCTTTCTCAACTCTTTCGTCTTTGCTAGCCGATTCTCTTCTTCTTTTTCTCTTATAGATTGATTGTTCTCCTTCTTTGTCTCTTTCAATCCCTTCCCTTTTCACTAGTGTGGTGGCTGAATATTGATTGATAACTACCTGTTTTGTCTCTGCTCTTTCGGCTTTCCTCTTTTTTTTTTTTTTTCTGAATGCTGATTCTCATCTTTTTCTGTTGGTTATAGTGTTCGTTCTGGTTTTAGTACTTCTCGTGGAGTGAAGGAGTTGTCTAGTGCTACAGAAAAGATCGGAACCTTTCTCTCATCTCTCGATCGAAGGTAACGCTATTCGTTGATATTGTATTGAACCGAGGTATTTTGGCTTAGATTATTTGGTAGTGGTCGAATACTTCTTTCCCTTATTTTTTTTGGGTTTGCATTTTCTATAGGTTGGTATACGTTGATTCAACCCATATGTTTAAGCAAACATGAGTAATAGATCCGCTTATTATGTAGATAAGCATCAAGGAGTTTATTATCAACCTTCATCAGCGGTTTAAGCGGGCTAAAACCACACTCGTTCAATCAAGGCAAGTATCAATATGATTTTGAGATGAGTACTAGAAAGAAGGTGTTTAACCTTGTTTGTAACGCCCCAATTTTCGAGAATTCTGTGAGAGTTGGAAAATTTTAAATTTTGGTGTTCTGTCTGCTTGGCGTAGATTTAATAAGGTTAGTGGGTCTCTAGAAGGCCCAAGTTTAAGTTAAAATCCGGTAATTATAGTTAATTTTAATTCTATAGAAAAAGGGGTTCTGGTTAGCTGGGCTTTAAGGTATTAATTGGGTAAAATAAAACACAAGGAAGCCCGTGGTAAGTTGGCTTGTGGCGTCACTTGGTGGTTTGAGAGGTGGCGTGTGGATGACCAAGGAGAGCTAAGGTTCGAGTCGCAAGGTAAGCAAACTAGTGATATTAATTTTTATGTGCAGAAATGGTAAGTAATGGAACCTAAGTGAAAGACTGTTAGGAGGAGTTTAAATTGCTCAAGGGATTGAGTAAGGAGGGGATAAGGAAGAGGATTTAGGAGTTGATTGGGGATAGTAGTGATGGCCGAATAGTGGACTCTTGAGGAGCAAGAGTTGGCCGGCCAAGGGTTTCTTTTCGGTGGGCAAAATTCGGCTAGGATAAGTGCCATTATAAATTCGACATTAGGGGGAAAGTTGTGCCGTTTGCTGACCATTCTCCTCTTCTCTTCAACTTTTTCTTTTTCTTCTTTTCCTCCATAGCCGAATCTCTCTAACCACCTGTGCATCTCCATCTTTTGCTTCAAACGTTTCTAAAACCTTCATAGCCATTGCCATAAAAAGCCGAAATCCCGAAACCCATACTTTCTTCTGTGCCGATTTCTCCTAGCCAATTTTTTTATCTTTTCCATCATTCTTGATCGACTCTCTAGTTCTCTAAACCTCAAGGTTCTGTCGACAAGACCATAGCAAAACCCTCCTATTTCATGTTTCTTTACACAGCTTCAACAAAAATCGAAAACCCTACTCTCTTAGGGACTTGGCCGAATAGTGAGATCACTGAAGGCTCGACTTTTGTTATCATTTGAAGGCTTAGATCGGCATCAGAATTGAGTAGAAATTAATTGGGATCATTGACCGAAGGAACCGTTGGTAAGTCTTTTCAATCTAGTCTTTATTTCGTATTTTAGAAAAACCGAAACCCCTAAAGGTTAGGAAGGCTGTCGACTTGGACTTGTAGCCCTCAGGGGTTGTGATAACTATTTTGTCTTGATAATAATATGATCTAGAGGCTGCTGATCAAGGGCTTGGACAAGTGGAGCAACGGGATATAAGTCTAGTTGCAAACTTCGGCAAAGGTAGGATTGCTAGTGCCTAAGGTGTTATGGCCAAATAAGGTAAGAAGTTATTATGTAGTTCGTTTCGGTAGTAGATTAACGAGGTAGTAATATAATTGTAGGTAGTTCGAGCATGGATCTTGTCAACGAATCGTCATAAAACAGGTGTGTAACTGACACCCTTTCTTAGTCTAGATCGGCAAAAGCCGAAAAGCTAAAATGTCAAAAACCGGTATTTTGTAGATTTACGAGTGTGCGAATGCTCGTGAGGTAAATCGATTAATGTTTTTGGTAAGCTGCAATGTTTGGACTGCAAAGTGCATGATTTCTGTGCCCTCGATATTTTTGGGCTTATTGGGCCAAAATTGGAATAAAGGGCCAACAGGCCCAATTCGGTAACAACCCTCGGTAAGTGATTCTGTTACTACGTGAAAGGTAGGAGTATGCATGAAAAACCCTAGAATAGATAAATTACTGAAATACCTTTAAAAGTGGAAAATTTACAGTTTTACCCCTAGGAGATAAATTACCGAAATACCCCTAGGGTTAAATTGACCTAAATGCATGTTTGACTCTTGTTATTTACTGCATACCATGTTGTTATTATCTGATGCATGGGACTGGGATATTGATGGAGGAGGTACTGAAAGTGGCCTGTCCACGTACTGGAGGCTTTGCCTCAATTTACTGTTAACTGCAAAGCTGCAACTATGGAGTGTAGGGCTAGGTGGGTTGAGCTACTCCCCACATAGAGTGTAGGGCTGGTACGGATGGAGTGTAGCGGTTGGTGGGTTGAGTAGACTCCCCAAATAGGCTTGCATATGTTTATTGATGTTGCATGTATTTTGAAATGGGCCTATGGGCCATACTGTTATCTGAATAAGTGGCTAAGGCGCAGTTTAATGTAATCTAAAAAGGGCTTTGGCCCAGTATCACTGTTATCTGAATGGGCTTAGGCCCAATGGGCTTGAGCTGACTTGGGCTTTGGATGGGCTTCCTTACACACTAGGTTTCCAAACTCACCCCTTCTTTAACCTTGCAGGTGGGCCTTGATGTGGGTGTCTTGGAGCCGGAGGGGATTCAGAGTGGCCATGGTGAACGCTTTTGGGTTTGAAAAAGAGACTGGTTTTCTTAAGCTATTTTTAATTACTATTTAATTTTTGGGTTGTAATAAGGCCATTGTAACTTTATTTTCTTCTTTGATTTTCTGGGATTATATTATTTTAAGTAACTTTAAATTGATGGATAATAATTCAAATGGGCTAGACTTAGGCTGCGATTTCAAAATGATGCTTGTTTTAAAATAACACGACGTCACGAATATTCGATTTACTAAAGATAACCACTCAAAGAAATTTCAATTTGTTATAACCAAGTGTGGCAATAGATGTGGGCATGTCTAGGATTGGATCCAATCAAAGAGCTTGGTACTTAAGCAGCCTTTATGGCTTACCTCCTCTGTTACGGATACCTACCTAGTGCCCAGTTTCCATTCACTTGGTTAGCTTAACAAAAGTCGACTTTTAAAACATTAAAAAGGGAACATGGGTTTTTAACTTCAATGTGGCATGTCGGATTCGGCCATAAGGTCTGGGCTGGGTTTGGGGTGCTACATTTAGTGGTATTAGAGCACAGTTGCAACAAATTTCGGTGTGGATCGGGTCCAAAAGGGTTTTCAAAACTTTATGCCAAAAAGGGTATTTTTGGAAAAACCTGACTTTTGAAAATAAATTTTACATTTAGAGGAGATAATCTCCTAACTTGTTTTTAAATCAAATGTTTGAAAATGGATTTCAAAAAGCCTAAATCTTTTGAGTTTATCTGAAAGATGAGGTGGCATACTGAGTCCCCAGCACCAAAGGCTGTAAGTACCTTTCTATTTTACATACTGAACTGTACTGTAGTTAGTACTAGAACTTAGAGATAGTACTATGGATAATGGAGCGTAAAGGTTACGAAACTGAGACTGTAGGGTAAACTAAGCCCTAGGAAACCGAGATAGTAGCTAAACTGTGGTTACGCGAGAACAACTCTGAAACCTTATCTGTTCATAAGATATGCTGTAATAAGCAGTGGAAATAGTAAACTAACTGCATAAAATTTGTAATCAGATAAATCGATATGAGTACGAGAGCTACTCGGGGAAAAAGTCGTGGTCGAGGCCGAGGTAGTACTTAAGCTGGATCTTCGTCTTTTGAACACATACCCGCTAGGGTAGCATGATCACCACTGGTGGATGAGAACGGGTCGTATGATCGGGCCGCGGGGGATTACGCTCTGTCCTAGGCCATGTTAAGAGATTTGGAAAGCGTGGCCGGAGCTAATATCGGGCCCATCAATAGGGGGTCCATTTCTGAGCGACTCCGGGCCAACGGAGTGGAGGTCTTTAGGGGTATATCTAGAGTAGCCCCAAATGTGGCTGAGTACTGGCTGAAAGCCACGGAGCGGATTATGGATGACCTGGACTGCACAGTGGACTAAAAGATGCAAGGGTCGGTGTCCTTGCTGCGCGACAAGGCAAATCAGTGGTGGATCACTGTGAGAGAGGGTACCCCAGCTGAGAGGGTAACTTGGGAGTTGTTTAAGCAGTCCTTCAAGGCGAAGTATGTCAGAGCTAGCTATGTGGATGCACTGGTGGATGAGAACGGGTCGTATGATCGGGCCGCGGGGGATTATACTCTGTCCTAGGCCATGTTAAGAGATTTGGAAAGGGTGGCCGGAGCTAATATCGGGCCCATCAATAGGGGGTCCATTTCTGAGCGACTCCGGGCCAACGGAGCGGAGGTCTTTAGGGGTATATCTAGAGTAGCCCCAAATGTGGCTGAGTACTGGCTGGAAGCCACGGAGCGGATTATGGATGACCTGGACTGCATAGTGGAGTAAAAGATGCAAGGGTCGGTGTCCTTGTTGCGCGACAAGGCAAATCAGTGGTGGATCACTGTGAGAGAGGGTACCCCAGCTGAGAGGTTAACTTGGGAGTTGTTTAAGCAGTCCTTCAAGGCGAAGTATGTCAGAGCTAGCTATGTGGGTGCACGGAGAAAGGAATTCCTGAACCTGACTCAGGGTGGTAAGACCGTTGCTGAATATGAGGCAGAGTTTCTGCGATTAAGACGGTATGCTAGTGGTATTGTCTCTACCGAATACGAGCGCAATGTTCGCTTTGAGGATGGCCTCAGGGATGAGTTAAGGGTGCTCATTGCTCCATAGAGAGAGCGCGATTCTGCTGCACTGGTAGAAAAGGCTAAGATAGCTGAAGAGGTGAAGTAAGCTGAACGAAGGAACCGCGATAGGGATCGAAACCGGTTAAGGAGAGATCTTTGGACCAACTGTCTTTAAACCGAAATGTTAAGAGAGTTAGGATGGAGGAACGATTCGGCGGTTCCGGTGAACATCATTAGACCACAAGCTTGTGGAGATTGTGGTAGAATGCATCTGGGGGAATGTTGGAAATGTTCTGAGGCTTGTCTTCGTTGTGGATCAAAGGAACATAAGATCAGGGATTGCCCTAGGAGGCCAGCTCAGGCTCATGTGGTTGAAGAAAGGGCTGTGCAACCCGTCCAACCAGCGCGAGGTGGACTGCCACCATTGAGGGGTCGTGGCCAAGGTCGCGGTGGCAATGGCCATGGACGTGGGCCACCTGGCAGAGGTATTGTTAACATTGAAGCTCGTCGACCGACTTTGGTATATCTTTGCTCATCGCCATGAGGAGGGTGGCCTTTTGATGTTATAAGCTGCACGTTTTTATCTCGGCGTACCTATCTTGCTCTAATAGATGTGGGGTCAACTCATTCATATGTAGCATGTGATATTTCTGGGGCATTGGGTGTTCACTTTGAGGAGATTGTGTGCGGGGTAACTGTGATAAGTCCGTTAGGTTACTCAGTTAAAGTAGAGAAACTCTTTAGGGAGGTGCCTTTAGAGATTCAAGGTAGGATTTTCTGTGGAGACTTAATGGAGTTACCGTTTGGAGAATTCGATTTGATTTTAGGGATGGATTGGCTGACTAGGCATAGGGCAACACCGTATTGTGCAGCTAAGAGGATGGTGTTAAGGACAATTGAGGATACGGAGGTAATGATTATTGGGGAACGAAGAGATACTTGTCCAATGTGGTATCGACTTTAAGAAATTTGAAAACCGATGCGTAAGGGATGCGAGGCGTACTTGGCTTTTGTAAATCAAGCTGAAGCTGGGGATCTGACTGTGGATACCGTCAGGACTGTTAGGGAATTCCGAGATGTTTTCCCAGAGGAGCTTCCTGGATTGTCTCCGAATCGGGAAGTGGAGTTTGGAATCGATTTGTTGCTTGGAATAGCTCCAGTATCCATTGCACCCTATAGAATGGCACCGAAGGAGTTAGTGGAACTGAAAGCTTAAATCCAAGAGTTGTTAGATAGAGGCTTCATTAGACCTAGTGTGTCTCCATAGGGAGCACCGGTCCTGTTTGTGAAGAAAAAGGATGGGACAATGTGCATGTGCATCGATTACTGCCAGTTGAACAAACTGATGATAAAGAAAAGATACCCACTACCAAGGATTGATGATTTATTCGACCAACTTAGAGGAGATTTGGTATTTTCCAAGATTGACCTTCGATCTGAATACCATCAGTTAAGGGTAAAGGAAGTGGATATTCATAAGACAGCATTCAGGACTTGATATGGTCATTACGAGTTCCTAGTTATGCCGTTTGGGTTGACGAACGCACCTACCGCTTTCAGGTACACTCGTAGCAGTTTTCATCGATGATATTCTGGTACACTCGAAAACAGAAGAGAAACATGAGGAGCATCTACGTATTGTGGTGCAAGTGCTGAGAGAGAAGCAACTGTATGCAAAGTTTAGTAAGTGTGAATTTTGGTTGTGAGAAGTGGCTTTTTTAGGTCATGTGGTTTCTGCTGAAGGAGTTAGAGTGGATCCTCGAAAAGTTGAGGCAATTCTAGGATGGAAGCCACCAAAATCAGTATCGAAAATCCGGAGTTTTCTGGGTTTGGCAGGCTACTACTGAAGGTTCGTAGAAGGATTTTCTCTTATTGCTGCACCATTGACGAAACTGTTAAGGAAATGGGTAACATTTGTCTGGACTGAGAATTAGCAAAAAGCTTTTGACCATTTAAAAAAGGTATTGATTGAAACACCAGTGTTGTTTCAACTGGAGTCTGGGAAGGACTTCACTGTGTACAGCGATGCGACGCATGTGGGGTTAGGATGTGTACTGATGCAAGAGGGTAAGGTGGTTGCTTATGCTTCGTGACAGCTTAAGCCTCATGAAGCAAACTACCCTACGCATGATTTAGGGCTAGTAGCAGTGATCTTCGCGTTGAAAATTTGGAGACATTACTTATATGGAGAAAAGTGTATCATATACACAGACGATAAGAGCCTAAAGTATCTGTTAACTCAGAAGGAGTTAAACCTTGAAACGAAGATGGGTAGAGTTGCTTAAGGATTACGATGATCGATTGAGTACCACCCAGGTAAGGCTAACGTGGTGGCTGATGCGTTGAGTCGAAGGGTTGTTTCTGATTTGAGAGCCTTGTTTGCACGTTTGAATCTGTTTGACGATGGAAGTTTGTTAGCAGAACTGCAAGTGAGGCCTACTTGGACTGAGCAGATTAAAGAAAAATAGTTGAAGGATGATTCGTTGGTTGTTCAGTTTCAGCAAGTTGAGAAGGGTGAGAATGAGGATTTTGGACTTAATACTGAAGGAGTTTTATGCTTCCGAGGAAGAATTTGTGTTCGAAGGACTCTAACTTGAGATAGTCAATATTGAAGGAAGCTCATGGGGGACTTTGTGCCATGCATCCTGGAGAGAATAAGTTGTATGACGACTTGAGAGAACTGTACTGGTGGCCTGAGTTTAAACGAGATGTAACGGAATACGTGGGGAAATGTCTGACATGCCAGCAAGTGAAAGCTGAGCATCAATTTCCTTCTGGATTACTACAACCGGTGAAAATTCCTTTGTGGAAGTTGGAGAGAATCATTATGGACTTTGTGAGTGGGCTACCTTTGACACCCACCAAGAAAGATTCTGTGTGGGTAGTGGTGGATAGGTTAACAAAATCTGCCCATTTCATACCAGTTCGTACTGATTACTCCTTGGAAAAGTTGGCTAGGTTGTATGTGGCAGAGATAACATGGAGTGCCAGTGTCGATTATTTCCGACCGAGACCCTAGGTTTACATCTTGGTTCTGGAAGAAGTTGCAGGAGGCATTGGGTACCCGCTTGGATTTGATCTTGCCTTTCACCCACGCATGGATGGGCAGGTTGGAGAGGGTTTATCAGATTTTGGAGGATATGTTAAGGGGTTGTATCATCGATTTTCGTGGGAGTTTGGAAGACTATTTGCCATTGGCGGAGTTTGCATACAATAACAACTACCAAGCAAGTATTCAGATGGCTCCATATGAGGCACTTTATGGACAGAGATTTCATACGCCTACGTGTTGGACAGAGTTGGGTGAACAACAAGTGCTTGGACCGACGTTGGTGGCAGATACCGAGAGTAAGGTTAAGTTGATAAGAGATCGATTAAAAAAGGCATCTGATAGACATAAATCGTATGCGAATCTAAAGCACAAAGAGATAGAGTTCGCTGTTAGGGATATTGTTTTCTTAAAGGTTTCACCTTGGAAGAAGATTTAAATTGAATCCGTGGTTTATAGGGCCTTATCGGGTTCTTAAGTGGGTAGGGCCAGTAGCGTATCAGTTAGAGTTACCACCAGAGTTGGACAGAATCCATGACATCTTTCATGTGTCTATGTTAAGACGATATCGATCGGATCCCTCGCATGTTGTGCCAGTAGAGGAGATTGAAGTAAGGACTGATTTGACATCTGAGGAAGAGCCCATACAAATTTTAGATCGAGAAGTTAAAGTTCTTAGAAGGAAGTCGATTCCGTTGGTAAAAGTACTGTGGCGTAATCATGGAAGGGAAGAAGCTACTTGGGAATCATAAGAGACTATGCGTCAACAATACCCTTAACTATTTGGATCAGGTAAATTTCGAGGCTGAAATTTTTTTAAGGGGGTTAGAGTTGTAACGCCTCAATTTTTGGGAATTCTGTGAGAGTTGGTAAATTTTAAATTTTGGTGTTCTGTCTGCTTGGCGTAGATTTAATCAGGTTAGTGGGTCTCTAGAAGGCCCAAGTTTAAGTTAAAATCCCGTAATTATAGTTAAATTTAATTCTATAGAAAAAGAGGTTCTGGTTAGCTGGTCTTTAAGGTATTAATTGGGTAAAATAAAGCACAAGAAAGCCCGTGGTAAGTTGGCTTGTGGCGTCACTTGGGGGTTTGAGAGGTGGCGTGTGGATGACCAAGGAGAGCTAAGGTTCGAGTCGCAAGGTAAGCAAACTAGTGATATTAATTTTTATGTACAGAAAAGGTAAGTAATGGAACCTAAGTGAAAGACTGTCAGGAGGAGTTTAAATTGCTCAAGGGATTGAGTAAGGTGAGGATAAGAGAGAGGATTTAGGTGCTGATTTGAGAGAGTAGTGATGGCCGAATAGTGGACTCTTGAGGAGCAAGAGTTGGCCGGCCAAGGGTTTCTTTTCGGGGGCAAAATTCGGCTAGGATAAGTGCCAGTATAAACTCGGCATTAGGGGGAAAGTTGTGCCGTTTGCTGACCATTCTCCTCTTCTTTCTTTTCTCCTCTTCTCTTCAACATTTTCTTTTTCTTCTTTTAATCCATAGTCTAATCTCTCTAACCACCTGTGCATCTCCATCTTTTGCTTCAAACGTTTCTAAAACCTTCATAGCCATTGCAATAAAAAGCCGAAATCCCGAAACCCATACTTTCTTCTGTACCGATTTCTCCTAGCCAAATTTATTATCTTTTCCATCATTCTTGACCGATTCTCTAGTTCTCTAAACCTCAAGGTTCTGTTGACAAGACCATAGCAAAACCCTCCTATTTCATCTTTCTTTACACAGCTTTAACAAAATCCGAAAACCCCACTCTCTTAGGGACTTGGCCGAATAGTGAAATCACTGAAGGCTCGACTTTTTTAATCATTTGAGGGCTTAGATCGCCATCAGAATTGAGTAGAAATTAATTGGGATCATTGACCGAAAGAACCGTTGGTAAGTCTTTTCAATCTAGTCTTTATTTCGTATTTTAGAAAAACCGAAACCCCTAAAGGTTAGGAAGGCTGTCGACTTGGACTTGTAGCCCTCAGGGGTTGTGATAACTATTTTGTCTTGATAATAATATGATCTAGAGGCTGCTGATCAAGGGCTTGGACAAGTGGAGCAACGGGATATAAGTCTAGTTGCAAACTTCGGCAAAGGTAGGATTGCTAGTGCCTAAGGTGTTATGGCCAAATAAGGTAAGAAGTTATTATGTAGTTCGTTTCGGTAGTAGATTAACGAGGTAGTAATATAATTGTAGGTAGTTCGAGCATGGATCTTGTCAACGAATCGTCATAAAACAGGTGTGTAACTGACACCCTTTCTTAGTCTAGATCGGCAAAAGCCGAAAAGCTAAAATGCCAAAAACCGGTATTTTGTAGATTTACGAGTGTGCGAATGCTCGTGAGGTAAATCGATTAATGTTTTTGGTAAGCTGCAATATTTGGACTGCAAAGTGCATGATTTCTGTGCCCTCCATATTTTTGGGCTTATTGGGCCAAAATTGGAATAAAGGGCCAGCGGACCCAATTCGGTAAGAACCCTCGGTAAGTGATTCTGTTAGTACGTGAAAGGTAGGAATATGCATGAAAAACCCTAGAATAGATAAATTACTGAAATACCTTTAAAAGTGGAAAATTTATAGTTTTACCCTTAGGAGATAAATTACCGAAATACCCCTAGGGTTAAATTGACCTAAATGAATGTTTGACTGTTGATATTTACTGCATACCATGTTGTTATTATCGATGCATGGGGCGGGATATTGATGGAGGAAGTCTGAAAGTGGCTCGTCCACGTCTTTGGAGGCTTTGCCTCAATTCTTTGATAATGAGCGACAAGGTTGCAAGCTGTGGAGTGTAGGGTGGGTGGGTTGAGCTATTCCCACATGGAGTGTAGAAATGATGCGGGTGGAGTGTAGCGGTTGGTGGGTTGAGTAGACTCCCAAATAGGCTTGCATATGTTTATTGATGTTGTATGTATTTTGAAATGGGCCTATGGGCCATACTGTTATCTGAATAAGGGGCTATGGCCGAGTTTAATGTAATCTGAAAAGGGCTCTGGCCCAGTATCACTGTTATCTGAATGGGCTTAGGCCCAATGGGCTTGAGCTGACTTGGGCTTTGGATGGGTTTCCTTACACACTGAGTTCCCAAACTCACCCCTTCTTTAACCTTGCAGGTGGGCCTTGATGTGGGTGTCTTGGAGCCGGAGGGGATTCAAAGTGGGCATGGTAAACGCTTTTGGGTTTGAAAAAGAGACTGGTTTTCTTAAGCTATTTTTAATTACTATTTAATTTTTAGGTTGTAATAAGGCCATTTTAACTTTATTTTCTTCTTTGATTTTCTGGGATTATATTATTTTAAATAACTTTAAATTGATGGATAATAATTCAAATGGGCTAGACTTATGGCGCGATTTCAAAATGATGCTTGTTTTAAAATAACACGACGTCACGAATATTCGATTTACCAAAGTAACCACTCAAAGAAATTTCAATTTGTTATAACCAAGTGTGGCAATAGATGTGGGCATGTCTAGGATTGGATCTAATCGAAGAGCTTCGTACTTAAGCAGCCTTCATGGCTCACCTCCTTGGTTACGGATACCTACCTGGTGCCCAGCTTCCATTCACTTGGTTAGCTTAACAAAAGTCGACTTTTAAAACACTAAAAAGGGAACATAGGTTTTTAACGTCAATGTGGCATGTCGGATTCGGCCATAACATCTGGGCCAAGTTTGGGGTGCTACATTTAGTGGTTTCAGAGCTTGGTTGCAACAACTCGGCTGTGGATCGGGTCCAAAAAGTGGTTTTCAAAACTTTATGCCAAAAAGGGTATTTTTGGAAAAACCTGACTTTTGAAAATAAATTTTCTGTTTAGAGGAGATAATCTCCGAACTTGTTTTTTTAAATCAAATGTTTGAAAAATGGATTTCAAAAAGCCTAAATCTTTTGAGTTTATCTGAAATTCGATGCGGTGGCATACGGAATCCCCGGCACCAAAGTTTGTAAGTACCTTTACATTTTACATCTTGAATCGTATCAGTAGTTAGTACTAGACCGTAGAGATAGTACTATGGATAATGTAGCGTAAAGGCTATGAAACTGAGACTGTAGGGTAAACTAAGCCCTAGGAAACCGAGACAGTAGCTAAACTGTGGTTATGCGAGAACAACTCTGAAACCTTATCTGTTCATAAGATATCTTGTAATAAGCACCGGAAACGATAAACTAAGCGCATAAAATTAAGTGTCGAGATAAATCGATATGAGTACGAGAGATACTCGGGGAAGAGGCCGTGGTCGAGGCCTTGGTAGTACTCAAGCTGGATCTTCGTCTTCTAAACACATACCCGCTGGGGTAGCACGATCACCACCGGTGGATGAGAACGGGCCGTATGATCGGGCCGCGGGGGATGACGCTCTGTCCTAGGCCATGTTAAGAGTTTTGAAAAGGGTGGCCGGAGCTAATATCGGGCCCATGAATAGGGGGTCCATTTCTGAGCGATTCTGGGCCAATGGAGCGGAGGTCTTTAGGCGTATATCTGGAGTAGCCCCAAATGTGGCTGAGTACTGGCTGGAAGCCATGGAGCGGATTATGGATGACCTGGACTAGACAGTGGAGCAAAAGTTAAAAGGGGCGGTGTCCTTGCTACGGGACGAAGCATATCAGTGGTGGATCACTGTGAGAGAGGGTACCCCAGCTGAGAGGGTAACTTGGGAGGTGTTTAAGCAGTCCTTCAAGGCGAAGTATGTCAGAGCTAGCTATATGGATGCACGAAGAAAGGAATTCCTGAACCTGACTCAGGGTGGTAAGACTGTTACTGAATATGAGGCAGAGTTTCTACGATTGAGCCGGTATGCTAGTGGTATTGTCTCTACCGAATACGAGTGCAGTGTTCGCTTTGAGGATGGCCTCAGGGATGAGCTAAGGGCGCTCATAGCTCCAAAGAGAGAGCGCGATTTTGCTGCACTGGTAGAAAAGGCTAAAATAGCCGAAGAGGTGAAGCAAGCTGAACGAAGGAACCGTGACAGGGATCAAAACCGGTTCAGGAGAGATGCTGGACCAATTGGTACTGCAAACCGGAATGATAAGAGAGCTAGGATGGAGGAACTAGTTCGAGCGGTTCCGGTGAACACTGTTAGACCACAAGCTTGTGGAGATTGTGGTAGAATGCATCTGGGGGAATGTTGGAAACATTCTGGGGCTTGTCTTCATTGTGGATCAAAGGAACATAAGATCAGGGATTGCCCTAGGAGGCCAACTCAGGCTCATGTGGTTGAACAAAGGCTGTGGAACCCGTCCAACCAGCGCGAGGTGGACCGCTGCCGTCGAGGGGTCGTGGCCAAGGTCGCGATGGCAATGGCCATGGACGTGGGGCACCTGGCAGGGGTATTGTTAACACTAAGGCTTGTCAGCTAGCTTTGGTATATGTTGCTCGTCATGCCATGAGGAGGGTGGCCTTTTGATGTCATAAGCTGATGCGTTTTGATCTCGGCGTACCCTATTCTGCTCTGATAGATGTGGGGCCAGCTCATTCATATGTAGCATGTGATATTTCTGGGGCATTGGGTGTTCACTTTGAGGAGATTGTGTGTGGGGTAACTGTGATAAGTCCGTTAGGTCACTCAGTTAAAGTAGAGAAACTCTTTAGGGAGGTGCCTTTAGAGACTTAAGGTAGGATTTTCTGTGGAGACTTAATGGAGTTACCGTTTAGAGAATTCAATTTGATTTTAGGGATGGATTGGCTAGCCAGGCATAGGGCAACACTGGATTGTGCAGCTAAGAGGATGGTGTTAAGGTCTATTGAGGATAAGGAGGTAATGATTATTGGCGAACGAAGAGATTACTTGTCTAATGTGGTATCAGCTTTAAGGGCTGAGAAACTAATGTGTAAAGGATGCGAGGCATACTTGGCTTTTGTAAATCAAGTTGAAACTGGGGATCTGACTGTGGATACCGTCAGGACTGTTAGGGAATTCTAAGATGTTTTCCCAGAGGAGCTTTCTGGATTGCCTCTAAATCGGGAAGTGGAGTTTGGAATCGATTTGTTGCCTTGAATAGCTCCAGTATCCATTGCACCCTATAGAATGGCACCGAAGGAGTTAGTGGAACTGAAAGCTCAAATCCAAGAGTTGTTAGATAGAGGCTTCATTAGACCTAGTGTCTTTCCATGGGGAGCACTGGTCCTGTTTGTGAAGAAAAAGGATGGGACAATGCGCATGTGCATCAATTACTGCCAGTTGAACAAACTGACGATAAAGAACAAATACCCACTGCAAAGGATTGATGATTTATTCAAGCAACTTAGAGGAGCTTCAGTATTTTCCAAGATTGACCTTTGATCTGGATACCATCAGTTAAGGGTAAAGGAAGTGGATATTCATAAGATAGCATTCAAGACTCGATATGGTTAGTACGAGTTCCTGGTTATGCCGTTTACGTTGACGAACGCACCTACCGCTTTCATGGATCTGATGAATCGAGTGTTCCAACCTTACTTGGACCGATTCGGTGTAGTTTTCATTGATGATATTCTGGTATACTCAAAAACCAAAGAGAAACATGAGGAGCATCTATGTATTGTGCTGCAAGTGCTGAGAGAGAAGCAACTGTATGCAAAGTTTAGTAAGTGTGAATTTTGGTTGCGAGAAGTGGTTTTTCTAGGTCATGTGGTTTCTGCTGAAGGAATTAGAGTGGATTCTTGAAAAGTTGAGGCAGTTCTGGGATGGAAGCCACCAAAATCAGTATCGGAAATCTGGAGTTTTTTGGGTTTGGCAGGCTACTACCGATGGTTCGTAGAAGGATTTTCTCCGATTGCTGCACCATTGACGAAACTGTTAAGGAAAGGGGTAACATTTGTTTGGACTAAGAATCAGCAAAAAGCTTTTGACCATTTGAAAAAGGTTTTGACTGAAACACCAGTGTTGATTCAACCGAAGTCTAGGAAGGACTTCACTATGTACAGTGATGCGTCGCATGTGGGGTTAGGATGTGTACTGATGCAAGAGGGTAAGGTGGTCGCTTATGCTTCGCGACAGCTTAAGCCTCATGAAGCAAACTACCCTACGCACGATTTAGAGTTAGCAGCAGTGATCTTCGCGTTGAAAATCTGGAGACATTACTTATATGGAGAAAAGTGTATCATATACACAGATGATAAGAGCCTAAAGTATCTGTTAACTCAAAAGGAGTTAAACCTTAGGCAACAAAGATGGGTAGAGTTGCTTAAGGATTATGACTGTTCGATTGAGTACCACCCAGGTAAGGCTAACGTGGTGGCTGATGCGTTGATTCGAAAGGTTGTTTCCGATTTGAGAGCCTTGTTTGCACGTTTGAATCTATTTGACGATGGAAGTCTGTTAGCAGAATTGCAAGTGAGGCCTACTTGGACTGAGCAGATTAAAGAAAAATAGTTGAAGGATGATTCGTTGGTTGTTCAGTTTCAGCAAGTTGAGAAGGGTGAGAATGAGGATTTTGGACTTAATACTGAAGGAGTTTTATGCTTCTGAGGAAAAATTTGTGTTCCGAATGACTCTGACTTGAGATAGTCAATATTGAAGGAAGCTCATAGGGGACTTTGTGCCATGCATCCTGAATGGAATAAGTTGTATCACGACTTGCGAGAACTATACTGGTGGCCTGGGCTTAAACGAGAAGTAACGAATTCGTGGAGAAATGTCTGACATGCCGCAAGTGAAAGCTGAGCAACAATTTCCTTATGGATTACTACAACCAGTGAAAATTCCATTGTGGAAGTGGGAGAGAGTCACTATGGACTTTGTGAGTAGGCTACCTTTGACACCCACCAAGAAAGAATCTGTGTGGGTAATGGTGGATAGGTTAACAAAATCTGCCCATTTCATACCAGTTCGTACTGATTACTCCCTGCAAAAGTTGGCTAGGTTGTATGTGGCAGAGAAAGTGCGACTACATGGAGTGCCAGTATCGATTATTTCCGACCGAGACCCTAGGTTTACATCTCGGTTCGGAAGAAGTTGCAGGAGGCATTGGGTACCGCTTGGATTTGATCTTGCCTTTCACCCAGCGATGATGGACGATCGGAGAGGTTATTGATTTTAGAGGATATGTTAAGGGGTTTTATCATCGATTTTCGTGGGAGTTGGGAGGACTATTTGCCATTGGCGGAGTTTGCATACAATAACAACTACCAAGCAAGTATTCAGATGGCTCTATATGAGGCACTTTATGGGCAGAGATTCCATACGCCTACGTGTTGGACAGAGTTGGGTGAACGACAAGTGCTTGGACCGGAGTTGGTGGCAGATACCGAGAGTAAGGTTAAGTTGATAAGAGATCAATTAAATGAGGCATCTGATAGACAGAAATCATATGCGGATCTAAAGCACAAAGAGATAGAGTTCACTGTTGGAGATATGGTTTTCTTAAAGGTTTCACCTTGGAAAAAGATTTTGAGATTCGGCAAGAAAGGCAAATTGAGTCCGCGTTTATAGGGCCTTATCGGGTTCTTAAGCGGGTAGGGCCAGTAGCGTATCAGTTAGAGTTACCACCGGAGTTAGACAGAATCCATGACATCTTTCATGTGTCTATGTTAAGACGATATCGATCGGATCCCTCACATGTTGTGCAAATGGAGGAGATTGAATAAGGATTGATTTGACCTCTGAGGAAGATCCCATAAAAATTTTAGATCGAGAAGTTAAAGTTCTCAGAAGGAAGTCGGTTCCGTTGGTAAAAGTACTGTGGCGTAAGCATGGAAGGGAAGAATCTACTTGGGAATCAGAAGAGACTATCGTCAACAATACCCTCAACTATTTGGATCGAGTAAATTCGAGGCGAAATTTTTTAAGGGGTAGAGTTATAACGGCCCAATTTTCGAGAATTCGTGAGAGTTGGCAAATTTTAAATTTTGGTGTTACATGCATGGCGTGAGATTTAATCAAGTTAGTGGGTCTCTAGAAGGCCCAAGTTTAAGTTAAAATCCAGTAATTATAGTTAATTTTAATTCTATAGAAAAAGGGGTTCTGGTTAGCTGGGCTTTAAGGTATTAATTGGGTAAAATAAAACACAAGGAAGCCCGTGGTAAGTTGGCTTGTAGCGTCACTTGGGGGTTTGAGAGGTGGCGTGTGGATGACCAAGGAGAGCTAAGGTTCGAGTCGCAAGATAAGCGAACTAGTGATATTAATTTTTATGTGCAGAAAAGGTAAGTAATGGAACCCAAGTGAAAGACTGTCAGGAGGAGTTTAAATTGCTCAAGGGATTGAGTAAGGAGGGGATAAGCGAGAGGATTTAGGAGCTGATTGGGAAGAGTAGTGATGGCCGAATAGTGGACTCTTGAGGAGCAAGAGTTGGCCGGCCAAGGGTTTCTTTTGGGTGGGCAAAATTCGGCTAGGATAAGTGCCAGTATAAACTCGACATTAGGGGGAAAGTTGTGCCGTTTGCTGACCATTCTCCTCTTCTTTCTTTTCTCCTATTCTCTTCAACGATTTCTTTTTATTCTTTTCCTCCGTAGCTGAATCTCTCTAACCACCTGTGCATCTCCATCTTTTGCTTCAAACGTTTCTAAAACCTTTATAGCCATTGCAATAAAAAGCCGAAATCCCGAAACCCATACTTTCTTCTGTGCCGATTTCTCCTAGCCAAATTTATTATCTTTTCCATCATTCTTAACCAATTCTCTAGTTCTCTAAACCTCAAGGTTCTGTCGAAAAGGCCATAGAAAAACCCTCCTATTTAATCTTTCTTTACACAGCTTCAACAAAAGTCGAAAACCCCACTCTCTTAGGGACTTGGCCGAATAGTGAGATCACTGAAGGCTCGACTTTTATTATCATTTGAGGGCTTAGATCGGCATCAGAATTGAGTAGAAATTAATTGGGATCATTGACCGAAGGAGTCAGTGGTAAGTCTTTTCAATCTAGTCTTTATTTCGTATTTTAGAAAAACTGAAACCCCTAAAGGTTAGGGAGGCTGTCGACTTGGACTTGTAGCCCTAAGGGGTTGTGATAATTGTTTTGTCTTGATAATAATATGATCTAGAGGCTACTGATCAAGGTCTTGGACAAGTGGAGCAACGGGATCTAACTCTAGTTCAAACTTCGGCAAAGGTAGGATTGCTAGTGCCTAAGGTGTTATGACCGAATAAGGTAAGGAGTTATTATGTAGTTCGTTTCGGTAGTAGATTAACATGGTAGTAATATAATTGTAGGTAGTTCGAGCGTGGATCTCGTCAACAAATCGTCATAAAATAGGTGTGTAACTGACACCCTTTCTTAGTCTAGATCGGCAAAAGCCGAAAAGTCGAAATGCCGAAAACTGGTATTTTGTAGATTTGCGAGTGTGCGAATGCTCGTGAGGTAAATCGATTAATGTTTTTGGTAAGCTGCAATGTTTGGACTGCAAAGTGCATGATTTACGTGCCCTCGATATTTTTGGGCTTATTGGGCCAAAATTGGGAAAAGACCAGCAGGCCCAATTCGTAAGAATCCTCGATGGCGATTACATTAGTGCGTGAAAGGTAGGAGTATGCATGAAAAACCCTAGAATAGATAAATTCTTGAAATACCTTTAAAAGTGGAAAATTTACAATTTTACCCTAAGAGATAAATTACCAAATACCCCAGGGTTAAATTGACCTAAATGCATGTTTGATTGTTGTTATTTCTTGCATACCATGTTGTTATTATCGATGCATGGAATGGGATATTGATGGAGGAAATCTTGAAAGTGGCTCATCCACGTCTTGGAGGCTTTGCCTCAATTCTTTGATAACGAGCAAAGAAGGCGCAAGCTGTGGAGTGTAGAAATTTGGGTGGGTTGAGCTATTCCCCACATGGAGTGTAGAAATTTGATGCGGGTGGAGTGTAGCGGTTGGTGGGTTGAGTAGACTCCCAAATAGGCTTGCATATGTTTATTGATGTTGCATGTATTTTGAAATGGGCCTATGGGCCATACTGTTATCTGAATAAGTGGCTAAGGCCCAGTTTAATGTAATCTAAAAAGGGCTCTGGCCCAGTATCACTGTTATCTGAATGGGCTTAGGCCCAATGGGCTTGAGCTGACTTGGGCTTTGGATGGGTTTCCTTACACACTGAGTTTCCAAACTCACCCCTTCTTTAACCTTGCAAGTGGGCCTTGATGTGGGTGTCTTGGAGCCGGAGGGGATTCAGAGTGGCCATGGTGAACGCTTTTGGGTTGAAAAAGAGACTGGTTTTCTTAAGCTATTTTTAATTACTATTTAATTTTTGAGTTGTAATAAGGCCATTTTAACTTTATTTTCTTCTTTGATTTTTTGGGATTATATTATTTTAAATAACTTTAAATTGATGGATAATAATTCAAATGGGCTAGACTTAGGGCGCGATTTCAAAACGATGCTTGTTTTAAAATAACACAACGTCACGAATATTCGATTTACCAAAGATAACCACTCAAAGAAATTTCAATTTGTTATAACCAAGTGTGGCAATGGATGTGGGCATGTCTAGGATTGGATCCAATAGAAGAGCTTGGTACTTAAGGAGCCTTCATGGCTCACTTCCTCTGTTACGGATAACTACCTAGTGCCCAACTTCCATTCACTTGGTTAGCTTAACAAAAGTCGAATTTTAAAACACTAAAAAGGGAACATGGGTTTGTAACTTCAATGTGGCATGTCGGATTCAGCCATAACATCTGAACCGGGTTTGGGGTGCTACATTGTTGATTAAGGACTTAAAGAGTGTCTTGATTGAATGTAGGGTTGGTGCTCGTGGGTTTCTACGTCGTTTTGCAACAAGGTGTGTAATCACATTGCTATAATCGTAACTCGACAAAAGCCAGAATAGGTGATCGTCGACCCTACACGAGCGTGCAGTCGCTCGTGTGGTAATCCGAACGTATAAACATGGGTGTTTGATCGTAGAGGCCACCATGAGCGATTTCATAGTTTTAGGCTACTTTGGGCCACGTTGGGCTGAACTGGCTTGTATAGGCCCTACGAGCTCATGGGCCCCACATGGGTAAACCACATGAACGTGTGGAGATTATTGGGCCAGGCTATGAAACTCACACAGCCAAGGCCATTTTTGGGCTTAATGGGCCCTACGGGCATGTAGGCCCATGTGGGTTGCATTATGGGCCTTGGGCCCATTTTCACTATTTTTCTGATAAGGTTGTACAAGTTGCCTGAGATGACTGTAGACCTACTATTGGGTCGATAAGTATACCTCGACCCTAAAATTTATAAATGTTTGTTATGCCCCTATGAGGTAAAATGACTATTATGCCCTTTTGAGATGTACGATTGTATTGAGCATGCCATTTTATACATGTTGCATACATGCATGATATTATGATATGTTGCATGGGGATGGGTTATTATGATTGGAGGAAGTGTACTGTACTAGTAGCTCTGCTGCAATTTCTGTTTAGTGCCGCCACTGGTGCTATTTTTGGTGTGTAGGGATGAGTGTCTTGATTTTATCCCCACATGGTGTGTAAGGTTGGATGGAGTGGTGTGAGAGGCTGGTGGGGTAGGATTTTTGATTTCATATCTGTATTATGACCGCTACTGAATTTGGCTAAAGCCCACACTGATTCTGATACTGTAATGGGCTAAGGCCCTAACTGAAATTAAACTGTTACTGAATCGGGCTTAGGCCCAGACTATAAATGCCTACTGTATGACTGACTGTTTTTAAGGGATTAAAACTGAGTTTTCGTAAACTCACCCTACTATTTAACTGGGTAGATAATCCCCAGTTTTAGGCAGGTTGATGCTGCGAGGGACTCAAAGGTGGCCACATAGTTGCATCGACTTTTTATTAAATTTTATTTTATAATTTAATTTGGGTATTTGGTTATGTAATAAGGCCTCTTTAATTTGTAAATTTTAATTTGGGATTTGTTTATTATGTTTCATATCTGTGAGTAGTAGGACACAGGTTTTCAAAAAGATAAATGCTTTTCAAAACATTACAAGTACGCAACATATTTCAAAAAACTTCCGCAACAAACAATGTTTTAATAAGGTAACTACGATTTAATTTGATTAAACATTTTGCTAAGAAAATTGGGCTTTAACACTGAACAAGACGGCCTAAATACTAGCTAAGATTACAAAAAGGTTTAATATAGAATGGGGTTTTTCAACTAAATTTTATTCTACGAAAAACACTTTCATGTGACACCGCCAGATTCGACCATAACGTCTAGGCTGGGTTTGGGGTGTGACAATATGTGATATAAGTATGAGAAATTATGCTACATGTGCAATGATTTGGGAATATATGAAAGGTATATGAACTATGTGGTTTGTGATAGTATTTGGTTATGGAGTATGTGTATTTTATGATGCTTATATGTTTAACATGATAAGTTTATTTGTATATGGTTTACTAAGCTTTAGAAAAATTACTTTGTGTGTTTTTCATCTATTTTATAGATATCGAAGCTATCGAGAGCTCAGTGATCGTCAAGGATCATCACCACACTATCAAACTTATCTTTGGTACCTTTTGAAAGTGTAAAAATTAAAGTATGGCATGTATAGTCTAGATAAATTGAGATATGTTTTTGAGTTATGAATATTTAGCCATGTGATATGGCTTGGTTTTGGTTGTGATTATGAATGACTTTTGAGTATAAATCATGAAATGCAATATTGCTAATATAATGTGTTCATGATTGGCTAAGAGAAAATGGTCAATTTGGTAGGATTTTGATATGACATTGATTGAAGTAAATTGAACTTATGAAACATATGTTTTGGTATGACTTTGGCTTATGATTTGGTATGATTTGGTATGGATTATAAGCATGAAATACGTTGATAATAATATAACATGAATGGTGTATGTTTTGGAAATGAAATTGGAAAAAATCATGGTGCTTTTGATGTTTATTTGGTGCTTGTAGGGAGGACCCAAAGTGGGTGGCATATTGGCCTTATAAATGCCTATTTTTGCCCACACGAGCTGGTGTAACACCCCTTACCCGTATCCACCGTCGGGACGGGTACAGGGCATTACTAGTGTAACAGCCCGATTTTGGGTCTAGTCGGAACAGTGGTTCTAGGACCACTAATCCAAAGTTAGAGAAATTATTTTATTATTAATTTTAAGTTATAACATGTTTATATTAGTGCATGAAAGTTTTGGTGAAGTAATTTTAGTGATTGCATGCTTAATTGTTAAAAAAGGACTAAATCGAATAAAGTGCAAAAGTCCTATTTTGATAGCTAAGAGTGTCAAATAGCTAGAGAACCTAAATTGGAGGTCTTTAAAGGGCAATTAGACCCTTTAGAATAGCATGGCTGGCCATAGGAGACAAAGGTGGTCAAAAGTAAAAAATTTGGTGAAATTAGGTGTTGAAATTGAATAAAATAAAACAAATAGTGAAAGTTGTCATTTTTTTTTCATCCCTCTCTTTCTTCTCCACCGATTTTCTCCAAGAAAATGACCATGGAAGCTTGAAAAATTTTCAGCAACTTAAATCCTTTGCAAGTAAGTGATTTGAGGGTTTTTCTTGAATATTTTTGTATTTTTGAGGTCCTTGTAGCATGAGCTTTCTAACAAGGGGACTATTTTGCAAAATGATTGAAAGTCTAAGGTTTTTCCATGATAGTAGAAATGTTGATTTCTGAAATTTTATGGAAGAATATGAGTTATAATTGTGAAATAAACAACTTTTGTGAAGTAGTTTTCATGGAAACCCTAACTAAGGACCAGTTTGTATAAGTTGTAAAATAGGTGATAAATGTGTGAAATAATGAGAATTGTAGGTTGCTCCTAGCTTGAAAAGTATTCGGCCAGGCTTGGTTGATGAGAAAATAGGATAAAAATCGATTTTCAGGTTTAGGGATAAAATGGTCATTTTGTGAAAGTCTAGGAGTAAAATGGTCATTTTGCCCAATTATGAATTATTGAGTACCTAGATCGGTAAAATGATTAAACTTGTGAATTTTTATCATTTCAGATCAAGAATTACACAATCCGGGCTTAGATCGGGGAAAAACAAAGCTAGCGGACAAAAATCGACTAGTCACCTATATTTTGATTACCGAGGTAAGTTGTATGTTAATAATGCAACTATTAAAGATGTGCAATTGTAATGATATGGCATAAAATGCTTTGGATTTGAGTATGAGAATACATGTTGAAAAATTAACATAGTAAGGACTTTAGTTGAACATTTTGAATAAACTTGGATATTGATACCTTGATATTGGAAGATATGTGAGCTAGTGTAAGACATGTGTGGGACATGCATCAGCCATGATATGAGAGCCAGTGTAAGAAATGTCTGGGACATGCATTGGCCTCGATTAAGCCAGTGTAAGACATGTTTGGGACATGCATCGACCTCAAGATAGACAAGCTAGTGTAAGACCTGTCTAGGACATGGCGTCAGCTTGTTGTGTGTCTGTATAAGACCTATCCGGGACATGACATCGACACCGATAGATGCGAGCCAGTGTAAGACCATGTCTGTGACATGGAGTCGGCATCTTAAATGTAACACCCCGTACCCGAGTCCGCTGCCGGAATCGGACACGAGGGGTTAACGGCTTAAACCATTCACTTTCACAGTCCATTTTAAAAATTTCCCAGGCAGTTAGCTAACTGCGTCACTATCACTTTAAAAATCATATCTTGAGTTCCAAAACTCGAAAACCAGTTTTGTAATTTTTCCCTGAAACTAGACTCATATATACATCTACAAATATTTTTATAGAATTATTGGTCAGGCCAATTAGTACAGTTTATTAGTTAAAGTCTCCCCTGTTGCAGGGATCGACTACACTGACCTTCGAGCGTTACGATTTGGATATCTCCCTGTACAGGGCTTCAATACTGATGTCATTTGTTTCTATAGAAACTAGACTCAAAGAGGAATCTATAAATATATTGAATGACTCCTAATTATCTCTGGTTAATTTACAATGAATTTCCAAAGTCGGAACAGGGAATCCAGAAACCATTCTGGCCCTGTCTCACGAAAACTTAAATATCTCTTAACATACTGTTCATATGATCGTTTCGTTACTTTCCTACGAAAATAGATTCATCAAGGTTCGACTACATAATTTATTCACTATTTAATTCCCTTTCTACTATTTTTAGTGATTTTTTACATTCACATCACTGCTGCTACCAGCATCTATTTTTAAGGTAAACTTTACCTATTTCATGATCCTCCATGGATCAACTAGAGTTTGTCATACATATACCAAAAGTGATCATGAATGACCATTCCCATGGCTAACCGTTACCAAAATTTCCATACCTCTTGACAACCAACATACAACGATTATAATGCTGTGATCAAAGTATATCTAAGCCATTTTCGCATGGCTATCCGAATTTACACAAAACCGAAGGGTACATGACCTACACCAAAAGGGTAGTCCTATACATTAACCAAGATATCCTCTCACTACTAGTCTATTCTATACATGCCATAAGATATTCCAAAATATAGCAGTACCAAGCAGTGGATAGTGATAGTGTGACTAGTTCTTGACGATCCCCGAGCACAGTAGCTTCCAAATGAGATCTATAAAACAGAGGAAACAAAGTACACGGAGTAAGCATTACAATGCTTAGTAAGTTTCAAGCAGTGTCAGCAGATAACAATCAAGTTATAACATAGTTGTTCGTATTTTATTTCACTCTTCCTTCAGACATACCACCCTTTATCCAAATATGCACATCTCATCATAATCATAGGAATAGTCTCATAGATTGGTCTCGTATACATCACATAACTACCTTATGGTTTAGTTTAAATCAAGCTCACATATAAGCTTGGAGTACATACCTGTTTAACCTTTCGCATTGCGTAATTTTATAAGCAATTCTTATAAAAGAAGTCTTACCCGGACATAATCTCCACACGTAGTCATCGGGTCTTACCCGGTCATAATCTCCACACGTAGTCATCGGGTCTCACCCGTAACATATTCCAAATTTCATGTACATTTAATTACATGTTACAACATTCACATTAGCCATTCGGCTTTACCACATATGCATGTCACACATATATTTTACATTAGCCATTAGGCCTTATCACATATACATACACTTTCACATTCACCACATCGGCCATTAGGCCTTATCACATATACATACACTTTCACATTCACCACATCGGCCATTAGGCCTCATCACATATACATACACTTTCACATTCACCACATCGGCCATTAGGCCTTATCACATATACATACACTTTCACATTCACCACATCGGCCATTAGGCCTCATCACATATACATACACTTTCACATTCATCACATCGGCCATTAGGCCTCATCACATATACATCCACTTTCACATTCATCGCATTGGCCATTCGGCCTTATCACACATATATGTATATCATACATATTTCATATTTTTCTTGTACATCAATTTCAGCAATAGCTTATAAGCAACTCAAATAGTTTCATCAAAGTTTACAACAAAATCACATATTCGCTACAAGCAGTTTTTCTGACCAACAGTCACTAAGTTGTTTATAACTGGAGCTACAAAACTCAAAATCAATTGCCGTTAATTTTCCCCAAATGTAGACTCATGTATCTTCCACCCATAAAATTTTAAGAATTTTAGGTTTGGCCAATCAATACCAGATTTTTCTTAAAGTTTCCCCTGTTTCACTGTTTGACTAATCTGACCACTCTTCACTACGAATCAAATTTTTCATTGTACAGAATTCATAATGTGTTATATTTGACTCCATTTGAAACTAGACTCATTAAGGAGTCTAAGCATATAAATCTTATCTCATAACCATTTTTGTATGAATTATAATGATTTTCCAAAAACAGAACAGGGGATTTCGGAGTCATTCTGACACTGTCCCGCACAACATTAAATATCTCTTTATAGGAAATTTCTTTGCTTCCACGGTCTCTTTTATAAGAAACTAGACCAACTAAGCTTTGATTACATATTTTATTCAGCCTATAATTCCACACCAACAATTTATAGTGATTTTCTAAAATCACCTTACTGCTGCTGTCCAAGCAATTTATTACAATTTGCTCTTAAATTTCCAAGTCCAAACACTTATGAACTTACCATTTGGGTTTAAGACATATCATGGCCACATCATATCTTATCAAATCAACTCATTATGCCCTATTATGATTGAATTTACTCAACGATTTATCGATTAAAACTTACCTCGAAAGTGGTCGACGACTAGATATCCACGGGTATTCGTTTACTTCCTCTTTTCCCTTATCCGACTTTGATCCTCTAGGCTCTTGAGCTAAATCAAACAATTTACTTCCCAATCAAACACCATCACACGGCATCCATATACATTTTAGAACCATTCTTAACATATTTACTACTCAAGCATGTAACTTAACAACTTAACCATTAGTTGCGAACCACAAACAAAACATATTCATACGTCGATATCTCAAACCTTACCATAACAACCAATATGCAAGATATCACATATACATAACTTAGCCTATGAGAACATATGTATTACATCATAAACACATCTTTTACCAATTACCTCACTTAAGCCAAATTTTTATAATCAATCACAAAGAAAATATACCACAATCACACTTCCAAAATGAGCTACTTCCATGGCGATTATACTTCATCATTGACATATCTCATTTTGAATCATATAATCAACATTTGTTCAAGACATCAAACCTCTTTAATTTAGGCTATTACTAATATAAACATTCACAAATATTTTCTTAGGAAGACCGATTTCTTTCCATAACACATTCATCATCAATACACCATCACATGCACCATTACAAAGCTTCACTTTTAGCATGCAAATGATATCAACACAATCTTACCTTAGCGAATATCATCTCCATGACATAGTAAGGATTGGAACCATGGCTAGTTAGAACTCAAGCTAACTACTAAAATATACATGAATCTCATGGCAAAACATCAAACTTACCTTAATAGTGACCTAGGATAGCCGAATGCTTCACTCCCTTTTTCCTTTTTCCTTCAAATTTTCGGCCAAAAGATGAATCAAAGGATGAACATTTTTTTTCTTTGTTTTCTTTCTTCCATTCACGGCAAGGGAGGGGGAGCATGGATGAGACCATTTTTTTTCTTTCTTTGCCCATGCTCTTTAATTTATTTTTCCACCCATGATGCACCAACAAAACATGTCTATGACATGTTTTGCCCATCATCCTTGTCATGGCCAGCCACTAGCAATTAAAAGGGGAATTTGACATGCAAGTCCTCCTTTTTGTTTACATGCACTATTAGATCCTTGTAGATTAGCCTATCACATTTCAAAAGTGTCACACAAGTCCTTTTGACTAAATTCACATGCAATTTACTAAATCGAAGCTTAAGATTTTCGCACATTCATATTCACATATTTTAGACCATAAATATCACATCCAAATAATTTGGTGACTCGGTTTAGCGGTCCCGAAACCGCTTTCCGACTAGGGTCACTTTAGGGCTGTCACATTAAACCATGTTAGGGTTATCGAGTGTCTGGTAGTATTCCAAATGGTTCAACAAAAGAGTCATGATTTATATTGAAATGAGAAAAGTTATGATTATGTGATGAGTGGTATAGGTACCTAATTGAAATGTATGAGATATGGGCTCAGTGTATGCTATATGAGCTGTGTCGGATGGTGATGAGTAAGTTGTACTTACGTTTATTTATGGTATTCATGAATTCACTATGAAAGATTGTGAGCATATTGCTTTATGATAAGTAGTTGTTGTTTATATTCATGCAACTTACTAAGCTTTGTGCTTACCCTATTTCCTTTCCATTTTCTTATAGTGCTACCAAAGTAGCTCGAGGATCATCGCTTACATCAGAGAAGCCAGTCACACTATCATTCAAAGCACTTAGTATAGTTAGATCTTTTATTTTGATTATGGCATGTATAGGACCTTGACTTTTGAGTTTTGTGTCATTGTTATTTGGCCAAATGTGTTGGCTTACTTTATCATTTGATTCACTATGTATAAGGCCATGGAAAATGGCTAATATGGAAAGTTTATATATGAATGCAAGGTAGTCTTTCATGAATATGAAATTGTTGGCATGGTTGAATATAAGAAATGTATGTAGGCCTTACCGATAGTTGTTTGGTTGAGAAATCATATTTAGTTAGACCTTGATATGTTGGTTGGCATTAAATTGTGTTTTGGGGTGGCAAAAAGGCTTGGTAAATAGCCTTATATAGTCCACACGGGTAGACACATGGGCATGTGTCTAGGCCGTGTGTGACACATGGTCATCCCCATGGGCGTGTTGTCCGATCGTGTGTCCCTTGCACGTAAAATTTGTAAGTCAGAATGCATGGTAGTAAACACACGAGCAGAGACACGGCCGTGTGGCTCAGCCGTGTGAAGGACATGGCCTCTGGCCATGGGCGTGTGCCTCAATTTGGATGTTGACATCAGAAATAGAATGTCAAGGTTTTTAGACACGGGCTAGGACACGGGCGTGTCATGGCCATGTGAGGGACACGGACCATAGACATGGACGTGTGTCAAGCCGTGTGAAAATGCTGTAGGTTTGAATTTGGAATTTAATTCAAACGGGTACTGGACACGGGCGTGTCCCTAGATGCTTAGCCCGTGTGTGTTATACGGACCATCAGCACAACCATGTGATAAAGACCATACGGGCGTGTTGTCCTTCACACGAGCATGTGCCCTATTTCAAGAGTCAAATTTTTATTATTTTATTAAATGGTTTAAGGACCTGAGTTGGTCCAAAATGGTTTTCAATGAAAGTTTGAGGCCTCGTAGGTCCACATTAAGAAGTTCAAACAAATTTCGGAAAAGCTTTAAATTTGATCAAGTCTTGGTGATTCGGAAATGTTTGATTGTAGATGTTTAAGTTGAGTAACACCTCGTATTCTGTCCCGGCGTAGGGCACGGGTGTGGGGTGTTAATTTAGTGGTATCAGAGCATGGTTTAGTCAGTTCTAGGACTAACCTAGCATGAGTACGAGTCTAGCTATACATGCCATAACTGTATATTGATAGTGTGACGACTCGTGACAATTGCAAATTATATTTTTTTTCATATAGTAAATGGATCCTGACGTAGCTACGGCGGATGATGTGGAGAGTAATGCGCCAGCTCCCGCTGAAGGGACCGTGCCTGTGTAACACTCCTAACCCACATCTATTGCCGGATTAGGGATACGAGGCATTACCGATCAAAAACACAATTTCAAAACATTCATTAATATATATGTAATTAATCAAGTCTGACTCATTTATAAATATAATATAAATCAATTCACATTTCATTACAAGCAACGAATTACACTTGGCATATACAGGTCACAACAAATCTCAACTTATTATTAACAATATATAATGCATTTAATATTACAACATTATCTATTACCAACATGGTTTAACATGCTTCCATTACCACCTATGTTATTATACATACAACCACCAAAATCATACACACATTCTTATAATTTAATAAATCATAATGCACATCTTAAACCACCACATATACGGCTTAAGTAATAATAAATTTTAAATTTGCATGCTTTACACCTTACTACAAATTGAAACAACCACGTGATATATTGTTCATACATTTGTATATAAATAATTTAGAATATTAATTATTAAAGTCTGTACACAACTACTTCAGTAATTAAGTTACGCGCAATTGGCCTTAGTAAATTTTAACCATTTCATGTACAAACCAACAAGAAGTACACTTATTATATATGCAAATTAGTGTGCCTAAAATTTCATATTCAATAATAAAGTAAAAGACAACATTCAGACATCTCAAATTATTGTTCCCTTAATGTCATACATGACTTAACTTTAATAGCAAATTCTTAGTAACCATGTTTAAGTGTACAATCCTGTTACATAATTTAATAAGTAATCACATATGTATATTTAGTACATTATACCATGGCCGAACATGCTAATAATGCACATGTACGTAATACTTAAGAATCATAATATGACATTTTACACATATATTTCTTATGTAGCTGAATACACAATCACACATGTATATACACATAGTTAAAAATCTCTTTAATAAAACTTAAGTTACTCATCTTCAAAGCCGAAATCACATATCATATTCATACATATTCATTATTAAGTTCATACACAACTGGTAACATACATAAATTAGCTTACTTACTTTACTTCCATAGATAACATATTATTACATACCAGATCTTTCAGCTCATATTTCTTATTTATTCACAATTTATCCATGCCCGATGAACTATTCAGAATTGGATAGGACACTCGGATGATCACACATATATGTACAATGCCAACGTCCCAAACGTGGTCATACATGTAATCTCTTATCGATGCCACTATCCCAAATAAGGTCTTACTCGTAAAAACATATCAGAATCACATATCAATGCCATGGTCTTACTTGCACACATATATCGAAATTCTATGTCATGACATATGTATCCTAACTATTCCTAAGGTTCATACAGGGCTTTTGAACGTCATAACTCGGTCGAAAAGAATGCTTGAACAAGTTACCAAGCTTATACACATTTGGAAATTGCATTTATAATATCATATAATTCAATTCAGCATCTATACTTTACATTTAATTAAAATTAAGTACATCTATTTACTTATAAACTTACCTCGGACAACAAAAAATCGGTACGGATCAACTAGTCGACAACTTTCGTTTTCCCCCGATCCAAATCCGATTTCTTTGGTTCTTGCTCTAAACATATTCAAATTAAGCTTATTCAAACATATTTTCATTCAATTTAGTCCAAAAACACATTAATGGAAAAATTACCATTTTACCCTTAACATTTACAATTTTTACAATTTAGTCCCATTGCACAAAACACAAAATACAAAAACTTTCAAAGTACCCATGTTGGGCCGAATGGTACCCATATCTATACAAGCCCGTATATTTTATTTATTTCACATTTTAGTCCTTCAAATTATTATTTTTGCAATTTAGTCCTAATTACTCAAAATTATTAAAAACTCTAATATAAAACATGTTAATCTAAAACATATCTTTCATATTTCATCATAAAAAAAATCACAAGTTATCAATAATGGCACAACTCAAAATATTCATCAAAATAAAAAATTAAAGCTTGGGTCTTGAAGATTACTAAGCAACGATCTCAAAAGTGTAGAAATTATCAAAAACCGAACAAAAACGAACCTTGATTAATCTTGAATATATGTCGAAGCCTAGCTTGGTTTTCTTTCTTTTTCTTTTGTTTATATTCGGCAAGAACAATGAAGAAATAACATATATGTTAACTTTATTTTATGTTTTATTATGTATAATATAACATATTATAAATTAAAACTTAATTTACTAATATAACCTTAATGAATTTATAATAAAACTTTATATTGTAAGCCTAATACCGTCCAACTAACATGAAAGTGGGTTATTTACAACATAGAGGTTCCCACTTAAAAAAGCCAATAACAAATAGGTCCCTTTTAGAAATAACCACCAAATTTTCATTTTACACGATTAAGTCCTTTTATTAAATCGGATACCTAATCGACAAAATTAAATCACAAAAATTTCACAGATATAAATTCACACAAAATAAACACAGAAAATAATTTTTAAATATTTTTTAGACTCAGATTAGTGGTCCCAAAACCACCGTTTCAATTAGGGTCTAAATCAGGCTGTACAGCCTATGGATAGTGGGCCTGTGACACTGAGTCAGGGAGGAGAAGTTAGAGAAGCTTACCATCACGTGATGGATGTTTGGTACACAGAGTTTGTTAGTGCGAATCTGAACACTCCACTTGTAACACCCCTAACCCGTATCCAACACCGGGACAGGGATCGAGGCATTATCGGAACTTTACACTTTTAGTATACTAACTCGAGTCACAAAATTTCATTTGAATTTAAAACTTTTCAATCATGAACACCTCGTCCCTTGTATAGGCCTTCGAGACCTATAACGTATCGAAAGGCAATGCGGGACGAATACGGGCACCTTCGATTAACCTTGGGCTCCTCAGAAAATTTTCCTTAACATAAAGGGACACACGCCCGTGTATCTTGGGGCACGCCCATACCCTTCAACCGTGGGCAATACTGACTTATCAAGACGGCCATGGAACACGCTCGTTCTGCCTGCCCATGGACGAAACTGTCATTTTAACACGGCCATGGTGCACGCCCGTGTGGCCTACCCATGTACAACTTTGAGCTAAAATTTTAAGTGCAGGGGACATACGCCCATGAGAGGGAACCGTATGTCACACACGGCCTTGACACACGGCCGTGTGTCCAACCATGTGGACTTTATTAGGCTATTTTCCAAGCCTTTAGTCACCCCTTTCTACTACTAGTGCCTAGTGGTTACCAAGTTTTAAAGAAAAACATAATTTTACGCTTGTAAATAATCTTAATGAAAATAGATGTATGGAAACCTCATATCATTGGTTTCATACATAAATGGTTATTCCCTATTTAGTTTCATGGGTTCCCATATTACATTAATCTATCTGAAATTGGCTCATTCATGTGATTCATTGCCAATTGATAGCAACCCATCATTTGTAATTAAAACCATGCATAAAATCGTAGGTCATAGCCTACTTAAATTAAGCTAATTTTCATGGCCATATACAAAGTGATAAACATATTTTTACATGCCTTTACCAGGCAAATCAAATGACACATATAAAAAAATACTCAAAAATACTATACATGCAATTGAGCAAAATAATCAGAGTCTTTATACCAAAGCTTGTTTAGTTGATAGTGTGTTGACTCTCTAATTGTCCTCCAATCCTTGTGAGTCCTTGAGCTCTGTAAAACAGGGAAAAGAGAGGGGTAAGCATTTTCATGCTTAGAAAGCTCGAATAACCGAAGAGTAAACTTACCGAGTAATTAGCATACATCCATGCTTAAATCATGAAATCATCCAATATGAAATGATTTCCTATCACATGCACTCAATCAATGAGTTAGTCACATAATCATGTATCATGTAATTTAACTAGATGAGCTCATCATTCAACATTTCATTCATACATGTATCCTATGTTAATCTCGTTGAATTTCGAGGAAATCTCGATGGAATACCAATTATCCGTCAATTCATTCAAATGATCTTTCCATATATGTAGTCCCGCGAACCTCACATCATATGCGGGATTACCAGTCCAGGCTAAATCCCCTATTATATGAACTCATAAGGTGTTGTCGGGATTGCCAGTCCAGGCTAAATCCCTTATAACGACAAGCTCCCTTAATGAGCTCGGATCTGAGTTACCAGTCCAGGCTAAATTCAGATCCTAATTAGATTACCCATCCGGGCTAAATCCACAATGCACTCATATTCTTCAGGAGGCTTGATCATTCAAGGAACACCCGTCCGGGTTAGATTCCTTTCCATACTCGAGATCATGGATTACCCGTCTGGGCTAAATCCTTACTGCAATACATGTATGATCTCCTTTCACATGTAAAACATGGTTTATCCATCGAATTCCCTTTTAACCTCAACCGAGATGGTTATCAACAAGTCATTATCAAAGATGCATTTCATGCATTTTCATGCCATTAATAATGCAATCATTATGCATTCATAAATCATACAATCATGCATATTATGGGTTTACTTTAAGTTATCCGAATTTACCTGGTAACAGTTTCAGAGTTATGTTTCGGTTATTCTGAAACCTTGCGTTTACCTTGATCGGCCTCCGGAATTTGTTCCTTGGGGTCTATAACAAAAAAATTAGCTCATTCATACCCCATATTATACATTTCAAGTTTAATATCTACCCCCGGTCCAAATGACCGTTTTGCCCCTAACATTTGACATTTTTACGATTTAGTCCCTAGGCTCATATAATGAAACACATGCAATTTCTATCTTACCCAAGCTTAACCGAACATTTTTCTCTCTTATGGAAACCAACATTTTTCATTATTTTTGTCATTTCTACCGTACATTTACATCTTTTGCAAAATAGTCCCTATAAGGGTTTCTCATGAAAACCAACTTGGAAAAGATGTTTAACACACATTTATCTTTCATATTCCTCCATAATCCATCAAAATACCAATAACTCATGCATGTTTAATTTTTGAACATGAACCTTAGCATGAAATATGGGTAGAAATGGAGAGAGTAAGCCACCAGGATTTCAAAAATGCAAAGAACATGAAAAACGAGGCTTGGGAGCACTTACTATTGAGCTTGAAAATTGAAGAAACCCTAGCTATGGTGTCCTCAAAATTTCGGTAGCTATGGGAAGAAGATGAGCATATTTTTGCTCCATTTTCCCTTTTTATTTCATTAAAATGACAAATGACCAAAATGCCCTTATGCCCTTTCTTTAAAATTTTATCCATACAAGCCTATTTTTGTCCAAAAATTTACAATTTGGGCAAATTAATCTCCAAGACCTTCTAATTCATAATCTATAGAAATTTCATACAAATTGCTTCTAGAATCCAAGTTTTGCAATTTATTCAATTTAGTCCCTAATTTCCAATTAGACACCCTATACTTAGAATTTCTTCATAAAACTTTAACACATGCATATACTCATATTCTAGGCCACATAATAATCATAAAATAAATATTATTGATGTCAAATTTATGGCCCCGAAACCACTATTCTGACTAGGCCCTATTTCGGGATGTTACACCACTTCTCCCACCTCCTCCGATTCCTCAGTATGCCCCTGTGGCTCTGCAAGGAGTGGACTTAGTTAGGAGAGGAGAAACCTCCAATAGATAAGATAAGAAAGCAAGAGGCCGAGGAATTTCAAGCTAAGCTTGATGATGACCCAGAGAGAGCAGAGTTTTGGCTGGAAAATACCATTAGGGTATTTGACGAACTATCGTGCAAACCAGAGGAGTGTGTGAAGTGCGTAGTGTCGCTCTTACGTGACTCGGCCCACTAGTGGTGGAACACCCTTATGTCGGTTGTACCAAGGGAAAGGATTACATGGGAATTCTTCCTGAAAGAATTTTGAAAGAAGTACATTAGCCAGAGGTTTATAGACTAGAAAAGGAAAGAATTTCTAGAATTAAAGCAAGGTCGTAGGATGGTGACGGAGTACGAGCGTGAGTTTTTGAGACTCAACAAATATGCATGGAAGTGCGTATCTACAGAAGCCATCATGTGCAAAAGGTTTGAAGATGGTCTAAATGAAGATATCTGTCTATTAGTTAGCATTTTAGAATTGGGGGAATTTGTGGTGCTCGTAGAGAGAGCATGTAAGGTCGAGGAATTGGCCAAGGAGAAGAGAAAAGCTGACATCGAGTCTCGAGACTCGAGGAAAAGACAGATAGGAAAACCACAGCAGACCTCATCTAAGAGATCGAGAGAGTTTCCTACCTGATCAAACGCATCAGTGGGGTTCTCAAATAAGAGCAAGAACAAGCAGAATACGGCTTCTAAAGCTCAAGCCACTTCTATTGCGAGTGTTGTTAGCGCTCGGCCAAATATGCCGTAATGTTCGTAGTGTGGTAGGCAACATTTCAGTGAGTGCCGAAGAAATGAGAGAGGGTGTTTCAAATGTGGGTCACTAGACCACTTCATCCGAGACTGCCTTGAATTAGATGGGAAAGAGGATGAGTAAGAAGTGAGGGTGAGTAGTGCTCCTACGAGAGGTAGGCCACAGAAGAACCCGGGCAGTGGGGCTAGTAGTAGAGGTGCCTCTAGAGATTCAACTGTGAGGTCCGAGGGCCGTGCGCTTGTAAGGACATATGCCATTCGCGCTTGCGAAGAGACATCTTCACCAGATGTAATTGCGGGTACTTTTTCTCTTCACGATATTTCTATTATTACTTTGATTGATCCAGAGTCTACTCATTCCTATGTATGCATGAAATTAGTACCCACTATGAATATGTCTGTTGAGTCTACTGAATTTGTGATAAAAGTGTCAAACCCGTTAGACAGGCATATGATAGTGGATAAGGTGTGTAGAGGTTGTCCTTTGATGATTAGAGGTCATTGTTTTCCAGCTAACCTCATGCTACTACCATTTGATGAATTTGATCTAATTCTTAGCATGGATTGGTTGACTGGTCATAATGTGATAGTTAATTGTGGTAGCAAGTTCATTGAAATGAAAAGTGAGAATTGGGATATTATTCGAGTTGAGTCAAGTGAACCGGATAACTCACCAGTGTTGATCTCATCTTTGACTGCCGAGAAATATTTGAGAAAAGGGTGTGCGTCCTACCTAGCATTTGCGTTGAACACCAAAGAGTCTGAAGTGAAAATTGAGGTAGTGCCTGTAGTATGTGAATATCTGGAGGTGTTTCCGAAAGAGTTGCCCAGATTGCCTCCAACCAAAGAAGTTGAGTTTGGTATCGAGTTGGTTTCCAGTACAACACCCATCTCGATTGCTTCGTATAGGATGGCACCAATAGAGTTAAAAGATATGAAGATACAGTTGTAAGAATTAACTGACAAGGGTTTTGCAAGACCGAGCTATTCATCGTGAGGTGCTCTGATACTTTTTATGAAAAAGAAAGACGGGTCGATGAGGTTTTGCATGGACTACCGACATCTCAATAAGGTGACCGTGAAGAACAAGTATCCCTTGCCAAGGATCGATGATTTATTTGATCAGTTCAAGGGAGATACCGTGTTTTCTAAGATAGCCTTAAGGTCAGGCTACTATCAGTTAATGGTTAAGGAGCAAGATGTACCGAAAATTGCGTTTAGGATGAGGTATGGGCACTATGAGTTTCTTGTTATGCCCATCGATTTAACAAATGCTCCTGTGGCGTTTATGGACTTGATGAATCACATTTTTCAGTCATATTTGGATCAGTTCGTAGTGATCTTTATTAACGACATACTGATTTATTCACGTGATGAGAGTGATCATGTGGAGCATCTGAGAACTGTTTTACAAACCCTAAGAGATAAGCAATTATATGCCAAGTTCAGTAAGAGTGGATTTTGGCTTAAAAAGGTTGGATTCCTAGGACACATCGTGTTAGGAGATGGGATCAAAGTTGACCCAAGCAATATCTCGGCTATTGTTGAGTGAAAACTGCTAAGGAATGTCACAGAGGTACGAAGATTTTTTGGGTTTAGCTAGGTACTATAGAAGATTCGTAAATGGATTCTTTATGATAGCTACTCCAATGACTAGGTTGTTGCAAAAGGATGTCAAGTTCAAATGGACAGAGAGGTGTCAATAGAGTTTTGAGAAACTAAAAGCTTTGCTGACCAAAGTCCCAGTTTTAGTGCAACCAAAACCGGGAAAGAAGTTTGTGGTGTATAGTGATGCATCCTTGAAAGGGTTAGGAGGTGTGCTCATGCAAGACGACAAGGTTATAGCCTCTGCCTCGAGACAACTAAAGCCACATGAGAGAAATTACCTGACACATGATTTAGAGTTGGCTGCCATTGTGTTCACGCTGAAAATTTGGAGGCATCATTTGTATGGCGAGAAATGTCAAGTATTCATTGACCATAAGAGTCTAAAGTATTTGATGACTCAAAAGGAATTGAATTTACGGCAACGAAGATGGTTAGAGTTGATAAAAGACTACGAGTTGGTGATTGACTACCTCCCCAGAAAGGCTAATGTAGTAGCCGATGCATTGAGTAGGAAATCATTGTTTGCCTTGAGGGCTATGAATGCTCAATTGTTAGTGACTAATGATGGTTCAGTTCTGGCAGAGTTGAAAGCTAGACCGATGTTTCTCCAAGAAATTTGTGAAGCTTAGAATAACTATGATGAATTAAAAGCCAAAAGAACTCAGTGTGAGTCGGGTGTTGAATCAAACTTTCAGATTAGTACCAACGGATGCTTGATGTACCAACACAAAGTTTGTGTACCAAGGAAAATGAACTCATTCAGAAGATTTTACGAGAAGCACATAGTGGTTGTTTATCTATCCACTCGGGTAGTGTGAAAATGTACAATGACTTGAAGAAAATGTACTGGTGGTCGGGGATGAAAAGAGACATTTTTGAGTTTTTCTAAGTGTCTAGTTTGTCAACAAGTAAAGGAAAAACACCAAGTACCATCGGGTTTACTTCAGCCTGTGATAGTTCCCAAGTGGAAATGGGACCAAGTAATCATGGATTTTGTGTCAGGGTTGCCTTTGACACCTCGAAAAAAGGATTCTGTTTGGGTCATTGTTTATAGGCTTACAAAGTCGACACATTTTATACCAGTGCGTACCGACTACTCCCTTGAGAAATTGGCCGAATTGTATGTTTTAGAGATTGTAAGACTTCACAGAGTGCCCATGTCGATTATTTCAGATAGAGATCCGAGGTTTACCTCGCGGTTTTGGAGAAAGTTGCAGGGGACATTGGGAACGAAATTGAATTTTAGCATGGCTTTTCACCCGCAAACCGACACTCAGTCAGAAAGAGTGATTCAGATATTAGAAGACATGTTATAGTGTTGTGTTCTCGAGTTCCAAGGAAGTTGGGAAAAATATTTACCGCTAGTCAAATTCACCTACAACAATAATTATCAGTCAAGTCTAAGAATGGCGCCTTATGAGGCTTTGTATGGGCGTAAGTGTCGAACACCCTTGTGTTGGACTGAGCTGAGAGAAAATCAGATACACGGGGTCGACTGAGTCAGAGAAACTGAAGAAAAGGTTAAAATGATTCGAGTTTGTATAAAGGTTGCATCGGATAGATAGAAATTCTACGTAGATTTGAAATGGAGAGAGATCAAGTTTCAAGTCAGGGATAAAGTGTTTTTGAAAGTATCCCTGTGGAAGAAAGTCCTTAGATTCAGTAGAAAAGGCAAGTTGAGTCCATGGTTTATTGGACCTTATGAGGTGACCGAGAGAATTGGCCCGGTAGCATACCGTTTAGCCTTGCCTAGTGAGCTAGAGAAAATTCATGATGTATTCCATGTATTGATGTTGCGCCGCTACCGATCTGACCCTTCACACGTGATTTCACTAGAAGAAATTGAAATAAGCCTGGGTATGACCTATGGTGAACAACCGATTAAGATTTTAGATCGAGAGGTCAAATAGTTGAGGAATAAAAATGTAGCACCTGTAAAGGTTTTATGGCGGAGACATGGAGTCGAGGAAGCCATGTTGGAACCTGAAGAGACTATCAGAGATCAATACTTGAACTTATTCACTGGTAAGATTTTTGGAGACGAAAATCCCTAAGTGGGAGAATTGTAACAGCCAGATTTTGGGCCTTGTCAGAACAGTTGTTTCAGGACCACTAATCCAAAGTCAGAGAAAGTATTTTATTATTAATTTTAAGTTATAACATGTTTGTATTAGTGCATGAAAAATTTGGTGAAGTAATTTTAGTGATTGCATGCTTAATTGTGAAAAAGGACTAAATGGCATAAAGTGCAAAAGTCCTATTTTGATAGCTAAGGGTGTCAAATAGCTAGAGAACCTAAATTTGAGGTCTTTAAAGGGCAATTAGACCCTTTAGAATAGCATGGTCGACCATAGGAGACAAAGGTGGTCAAAAGTAAAAAAAAATTGGTGAAATTAGGTGTTGAAATTGAATAAAATAAAATAAATAGTAAAAGTTGTCATTTTTTTCATCTTTCTCTTTCTTCTCCACTGATTTTTCTCCAAGAAAATAGGCATGGAAGCTTGAAAAATTTTCAGCAACTTAAAGCCTTTGCAAGTAAGTGATTTGAGGGTTTTTCTTGAATATTTTTGTACTTTTGAGGTCCTTGTAGCATGAGCTTTCTAACATGGGGACTATTTTGCAAAATGGTTGAAAGTCTAGGGTTTTTCCATGATAGTAGACATGTTGATTTCTGAAATTTTATGGAAGAATATGAGTTATAGCTGTGAAATAAACAACTTTTCTAAAGTAGCTTTCAGGAAACCTTAACTAATGACCATTTTGCATAAGTTGTAAAATAAGTGATAAATGTGTGAAATAATGAGAATTGTAGGCTGCTCCTAGCATGAAAAGTATTCAGCTAGGCTTGGTTGATGAGAAAATGGGATAAAAATTGATTTTTTGGTTTAGGGATAAAATGGTCATTTTGTGAAAGTATAGGGACAAAATGGTCATTTTGCCCAATTATGAATTGTTAAGTACCTAGATCGATAAAATGATTAAAATTGTGAATTTTTATCATTTTAGATCAAGAATTACACAATCCAGGCCTCGACCAGTGAAAAGCAAAACTAGCGAACTAAAACCGACTAGTCACCTACATTTTAATTACCGAGGTAAGTTGTATGTTAATAATGCAACTATATCTTTATGATCTGCAATTTTACTGATATGACATAAATTGCTTTGGATTTGATTATCAGAATACATGTTTTCATTGAACATTTGGAATAAACTTGGATATTGGTACCTTGATATTGGGAGATATGTATGCTAGTGTAAGACATGTCTGGGACATGCATCGGCCACAATATGAGAGCCAGTGTAAGATATGTCTGGGACATACATCGGCCTCGAGATATTTAAGCCAGTGTAAGACATGTCTGGGACATGGATTTGCCTCGAGATAGACAAGCTAGTGTAAGACCTATCTAGGACATAGCGTCAGCTTGTTGTGTGTCCGTGTAAGACCTGTCTGGGACATGGCATCGACACCGATAGAGGACAGCTAGTGTAAGACCATGTCTAGGACATGGCGTTGGCATCTTAAACCATGTTAGGGTTATCGAGTGTCTAGTAGTATTCCAAATGGTTCAACAAAAGAGTCATGATTTATATCGAAATGAAAAAAGTTATGATTATGTGATGAGTGGTACAAGTACCTAACTAAAATGTATGAGTTATGGGCTTAGTGTATGCTATATGAGTTGTATGGGATGGTGATGAGTAAGTTGTACTTACATTTATTTTTGGTATTTATGAATTCACTATGAAAGATTGTGAGCATATTGCTTTATGATAAGTAGTTGTTGTTTATATTCATGCAACTTACTAAGCTTTGTGCTTACCCTATTTCATTTCCATTTTCTTATAGTGCCGCCAAAGTAGCTCGAGGATCATCGCTTACGTCGGAGAAGCCAGTCATACTATCATCCGAAGCACTTGGTATAGTTAGATCTTTTATTTTGATAATGGCATGTATAGGACCTTGACTTTTGAGTTTTGTGTCATTGTTATTTGGCCAAATGTGTTGGCTTACTTTAGCATTTGATTCACTATGTATAAGGCCATGAAAAATGGCTACTATTGAAAGTTTATATATGAATGCAAGGTAGTCTTTCATGAATGTGAAATTGTTGGCATGGTTGAATATAGGAAATGTATGTAGGCCTTACCGATGGTTGTTTGGTTGAGAAATCATATTTAGTTAGACCTTGATATGTTGGTTGGCATTAAATTGTGTTTCATGGTGGCAAAAAGGCTTGGTAAATAGCCTTATATAGTCCACATGGGTAGACACACAAAATTTGGGCATGTATGTAGGAAATGTATGTAGGCCTTACCCATGGGCATGTTGTCAAGCCGTGTGTCCCCCACACGCAAAATTTGGAAGTTAGAACGCATAGTAGTAAACACACGGGCAGAGACACGGCCGTGTGTCTCAGCCGTGTGGTGGACACTGTAATATCCTGATTTTGGGCCTAGTCGGAATAGTGGTTTCGTGACCACAAAATTCGAGATAGAAATAATTATTTTATGATTATTTTAAGGTCTATGATATGATTGCATGATTGTGTGAAAATTTCGTGAAGAAATTTTATGCATAAAGTGCTTAAATTGAAATTAGGGACTAAATCGAATAATTTGCAAAACTTGCATTCTAGAAGTTTCTAGTATGAAACTGTTTTGAAATATTAATTAGGAGGTCTTAAATATAAATTTTACCAATTTCTAAGTCTATGGACAAAAATTGGACATGGATGGAATTTTTGGAAAGTTTAGTAGTAAGGGCATTTTGGTCATTTAGGGGTAAAATGAATTAAAATACAAAATTAAAAGCCAATTTTGCTCATCTTCAACCCCATGGCTGAATATAGCAAGGAGAAACCATGGCTAGGGTTTTTCAAGCTTCCAAGCTCGATTGTAAGTCCGTTCTAGCCTCGTTTTTAATGATTTTTACGTTTTTGGAGTCCCGGTAGCTTGATTTAGCTTATGCTAGCAATAATTTAACCTAAGGTTTATATTTGGACAAATACCCATAGGTGAAATTTGTGTATTTTGGTGTTTTATGATAGAATATGAGGTTTTAAATTATGTTAGACAACTTGTGCTACTCGGTTTTAAGTGAAAACGAGCGAAAGGGCTTAATCGGTAAAAATACCTAATAGTCATAAGTACATGTTAGAGTGAGAATTTGATGTTGCCATAGAAGGGAAAAATGATCAGCATGTCATAAAACATAAGAAAATAGGCTGAAGTTTAATTTACGAGCTTTGGGGCAAAAGTGTAAATATGCAAAAGTTTAGGGGCAAAATTGTAATTTTTCCAAAATAGGATTTTGGGTCAATTTGAATAATGTGAGTCCTAATTAGACTATATTTTAAATGATAGAGCAAGGAAAACTAAAATTCGGGCTACAATAGGGAAAATACCAAGTTGTGGACGAAATGGTAAAAGTAGCCATTTTCGCATACGAGGTAAGTTCATGTGTAAATATAGTAACATAATTGTCATTTTAAGCAATTTAATGTTGTTTATATGATATGATGCTGATTATTATCATGAAATATTATGCTTTGTGGTTATTGTTGAATAATATGTAATTATGTGAATTACTTGATGAGTATGAACTATCACCGAAGTATCAATTTCGATATTCCGTGGAAGATGGCAAAGATGTGTGATCGAGGAAAACGCCCGTTTTAACCTTAGGAATAGATTAGGATACAAGTGACATGTTACTAGGATGTTTAGGCATCCGAACTCGTTGAGTTGAGTCCGAGTTCACTTATGGATGCGAATGTCCGAACTCGTTGAGTTGAGTCAGAGTTCGTGAGATGTAACTAGGCATCCGAACTCGTTGAGTTGAGTTCGAGTTCACTCATAGATGCGAACGCCCGAGCTCGTTGAATTGAGTCCGAGTTCGCTTATGGGCGGGTTACATAGTAGCTTGGCTACATATGTGGCACTTATGTGCAAACTTTTCATGTATCCGAATTATATTCCGATGTGTTCAACGGGTAAAGTTCTACTCAAATGGAGGAATACTCAATATGAAAGGGACGTATTGGTAAGTGTTGTGAAATGAATACTTTGAACAGGTATGTACTTAACCCTCGGGTTGAAAACTTGATATAACAACAATATGGTAAGATGATAAATGAAAATGTGATATGAATGTCTTGGTGATGATTATGCAAATGATGTTTTATGTTTGCTTATATGGTTATGTTACTTGTTATTTGCATGTGAACTTACTAAGCATTTATGCTTACTCCTTCCTTTTCATTCCTTGTAGTGTTGACAAGCCAGCTCGGAAATCGGGAACGGTCGGAGGCATGCTCACACTATATCCGTATACCATCTTGGCATAATGGCTTGCATATTTTGAGTATGGCATGTATAGCATTATAATAATTTTGTATATATGGTCTTATGATATTGTTATTGAGTGGTATGGAAATGCTTGGTAATGATTAGCCATTGGAATGGCTAATCATGATCATATTGGTGTTATGTATGCTAAATTACTAGCTAATCCATGGAAAACATGAAATAGGTAAAATTTACCATAAAATAGATTCAAACAGCAGCAGTGATGTGAGTTTGAAAAATCATTAAAAATAGTAGAGATACAATTAGATAGTGAATAAAATATGGAAGTGAAGAATTATGAGTCTATTTTCATATGGATGGAACAAAACATGTATATGAGTTATATTTTATGAGATGTTTAAATTTTTGTGAAACAGGGCCAGAGCGATTTCTGGATCCCCTGTTATGACTTTGGAAATTTACCATATATTTTTCAAAGATAATTAGATGTCATGATTTATATGTACTGTAACACCCCGTACCCGAGTCCATTACCGGAATCGAACACAAGGTGCACACAAACTTAGTTTAACTATCTCCACAGTCCATTTAGAAATTTCCAGACAAGCTGGTTACTGCATCAGTGTCACCTTAAAAATCATATCTTGAGTTTCAAAGCTCAAAAATTTGTTTCGTAATTTTTCCCTGAAACAAGACTCATATTTCCATCTACATATTTTTTTCTAGAATTTTTCGTTGATCCAATTAGTACAGTTTATTAGTTAAAGTCTCCCCTGTTGCAGGGATCGACTACACTGACCTTTGTGCGTTACGAATTGGATATCTCCCTGTACAGGGCTTCAATACTGATTCTGTTTATTTCTATAGAAAATAGACTCAGAGAGGAATCTATAAATATATGGCATGACTCCTAATTATCTCTGGTTAATTTACAATGAATTTCTAAAGTCGGAATAGGGGATCCAGAAACCGTTCTAGCCCTATTTCACGAGAACTTTAATATCTCTTAACATATAATCTATATGACCATTTCGTTTCTTCCATATGAAAGTAGATTAATCAAGGTTCATTAAAATAATTTATTCACTATTTAATTCCATTCCTACAATTTTTAGTGATTTTTCAAATCTACACCACTGCTGCTGTCAGCATCTGTTTTTCAGGTAAACCTTACCTCTTTCGTGGTTTCTATGGACCAACTAAAGTTTTATCATACATAGGTCCACATATAATCATTTTTAGCCATTCCAATGGCTGATCATTTGCTCACACTTCCATTCAGTCCGTAGTCACATCATAAAACCATACATATATACATAAGCACAAATGGTCTAATGCCATACTCCACTTTTACGAGCCATTTTCGCATGGTCGTACACACATACATCACAAAAGTACTTAAAACGCAACAAAAGGGTAGTCCTATACATGCCATTTCAAAATCCAACCAAAATATATACCGAAAGGGACTTTGATAGTGTGGGAGACTTTGACTTCCAGAAATCCCGAGTTCGATAGCTGACGAGCCAAAATCTATAGACAGAGAAACAGAGAAACGGAGTAAGCAATTTATGCTTAGTATGTTAGAGCAAGGGATTCCAGCACAACAAAAGCATAACATTCATATAGCTAACGGATAATTTCATATGCACAAATTCTCAATATCATACTTATTTCACATTCCAACCCCTATATTCATACATAAGGGGTTCATCTTAGCCAAATGCCGAAAGCCCATTTCTCGATTGAGCGAATATTATTCGATGGGAATCAACTATTCCAAAGCACATACGAACATACCTCGTTGCTGAAATTTTCAAGCGTATTAGCTGAAATTTTACAGCGAGTTCATTCATTCTTGAATCACGTATCTTGAGTTTAACCAGATATGGCTACACATTCAAATGCCTTGGGACATAGCCGATTCTGATAACTTCGCACGAATGCCTTCGGACTTAACCCGGATTTAGTAGCTCGCTCGAAAGCCTTCAGATCTTAGTCCGATTTAGTAACTTCGCACGTATGCCGTCGGATCTTATTCAATTTAGTCACTTAGCACAAAGCCTTCGGGACTTAGCCTGGATATCATTCAATAACCATGTAAATTTATCAATAAATCATAACACATTCATATTTCGTTTTCATTAGCAAAATTCAAACACAAGTCACTTATCACATTTGCAATTTCGCTCAATAGCCACACACAAAGAGCATGATTTTAATTTGCTTTAAACATGATCTAATCAATTCGAATTTAAGCTCTATTACTCAAGAACTTACATAGGATGTCGTCGAACGATTTCAATGGCTAATCGACCACTTTTTCCTTCCCTTTGTCGAATCTAGTTCCCCTTTGCTCTTGAGCTTAATTTAACAAATAAATCGGTTTAATCATTTGAGCATCGATAGAGGAATACAAGGTACTTAGCCAATATATATACTCGTTAGGCATCAATATGCTTGCCTCTAACCGAATGCATGCACACCAATTTCCCCTCATGTGGCCGAATATGCATGTCCATGTTGAGGCCAATCATACACTTAATACCACACAAAAACAGCATACATTTTACTAACTAACGTATTACATATCGTAGCTTAATACACATCTCTCATTTATTTCATAACCGAAACATCATCATATGCAAAATATATACCTTGAGATAGTATATATGTCATACCAATACATCATGTGCAACATATATGCATGTAGGTGCAAGGGCCGAATCTCAAATTGATTATAACTATCCCATATATTTTCATCATGGCCGAATGTTCCTTCCACACCATTTATCATCACAAAGCATGGATTTCATCATCCAACTTACAAGCTTACAATGTCATGAAGTTTAATCTCATAGTATCTATCAAACTCTCACTCAAAAGTGTTAAAAAGAATATTCAAAATCATCAATCCACCATCACATGCACCATTACAAAGTTTCACTTTTAGCATGCAAATGTCATCAACACAATCTCACCTTAGCCAAATATCATCTCCATGACATAGTGAGGATTTGAACCATGGCTAGTTAGAACTCAAGCTAACTACTAAAATATACATGAATCTCATGGCAAAACATCAAACTTACCTTAATCTCAACACAAGTATGGCCAAACCTCCTCCTAATCCCCCCTCCAAACCAAGCATGAAGCAAGACCCCTTCCTTCTTCCTTAGAATTTCAGCTCAAAGAAAGTGAAAAAAAAGATGAACAACAATTTTTTTTCTTCTCTTTCCTCTACTCACGGCAATGGGGGAGAAGCCTTCACACACATTTTTTTTCTTTCTTTATCACCCATACTTATTTGTTTATTGTTTCTCCCTAATGCACCAACAAAACATGTTTCATGACATGTTTAGCCCATACACCCTTGTCATGGCCGGCCATTAGCTAATAAATGGGGAAGTTGACATGCAAACCCCTCATTTTTGCATGCATGATCAACTAGTCATTACACATTTCCCCCCTCATACTTTTCGAGTTTACTACTAGGTCCTTTCTAGTGAAATTCACATTTAGAACTCTAAATTAAAGCATCAAAAATGTCACACATCAGTTAACACATATTATAGGCATCAAAATAAATATCAAATTATTTTTATGCCTCGGTTTTGTGGTCCTGAAACCACATTTCGACTAGGGTTGTTTTAAGGCTGTCACAACTCTCCCCCACTTAAGAAATTTTCGTCCCCGAAAATCTTACCGGTAAATAGGTTTGGGTAACGCTCTTTCATAGAGCTCTCGGGTTCCCAAGTAGCTTCTTCCATCCCGTGTTTGAGCCATAACACTTTTACTAATGGAACCCTTTTGTTTCGCAACTCCTTCACTTCACGAGCTAGGATACGAATCGGTTCTTCTTCATAACTCATATCGGATTGAATTTCAACCTCTGATGGACTAATTACGTGCGACGGATCAGATCTATAGCGCCGAAGCATCGAAACATGAAAGACGTCGTGAATCTTTTCAAGTTCAGGGGGCAAAATCAAACGATACGCAACTGGACCGACTCGTTCGGATATCTCATATGGCCCGATGAACCTCGGGCTCAATTTGCCTTTACGGCCAAATCTGAGTATCTTTTTCCAAGGCGAAACTTTAAGAAACACTTTATCTCCCACTTGATACTCAATGTCTTTTCGTTTCAGATCCGCGTACGACTTCTGATGATCGGAGGCTATCTTCAGATTTTCACGGATTACTTTTACTTTTTGTTCAGCATCTTTAATCAAATCCACTCCAAAAATTTTGTTCCCATCGAGCTCGGTCCAAAACAATGGTGTACGGCATCTACGCCCGTACAAGGCCTCGTAAGGCGCCATCTTAATACTTGATTGAAAACTATTGTTGTAAGCGAATTCAATCAAAGGTAAGTACCGTTCCCATGAACCACTGAACTCGAGGATGCAACATCTCAACATATCCTCAAGTATCTGAATTATCCGCTCGGATTGACCATCGGTTTGGGGGTGAAAGGAGGTGCTGAAATGCAACTTGGTACCCAAAGCTTCTTGCAATTTCTTCCAAAATCGCGAGGTGAATCTCGGATCTCTATCCGACCAACAGAAATCGGTACCCCGTGTAATCTCACAATCTGAGAAACGTATAATTCAGCTAGTTTATCCCATGAAAAATCCGTACGCACAGGGATAAAGTGAGCCGACTTAATCAGTCTATCAACAACAACCCAAATCACGTCCTTCTTACTTGCTGACAATGGCAGTCCGGACACAAAGTCCATTGTGACTCTATCCCATTTCCACTCGGGTATCGTAATCGGCTGAAGTAATCCTGAAGGCACTTGATGTTCCGCTTTCACTTGTTGACATATTAAACATCTCGAAACAAAGTCGGAGATGTCTCGTTTCATACCATGCCTCCAAAATCGACGTTTCAAATCGTTGTACATCTTCGTACTCCCCGGGTGGATTGCCATTCGGCTACAATAGGCTTTGTTTAGAATTATCGAAATAAGTTCCGAATTCTTTGGAACACACAGACGACTTCTGAACCTCAAACAATCGTCATCATCAATTTGAAACTCCGATTCCTTGTTCGGATCACACTCAGCCCGTTTTGCAAGCAACTCATCATCATCTTTCTGAGCTTCACGAATTTGATGAGTCAACAATGGTTTGGCCTTTAATTCGCTACTAACACATTGTCGGGTAGGATAGACAAGTGTACATTCATCGTCAGAAGCTTAACGAGCAGTGATTTCCGACTTAAGGCGTCCGCAACCACATTAGCCTTTCCCGGGTGATAATCAATGACGAGCTCATAATCTTTTAACAACTCGAGCCAACGTCTTTGTCGCAGATTTAAGTCTCTTTGAGTCATCAAATATTTGAGACTTTTATGATCCGAATACACATGGCACTTCTCACCAAATAAGTAATGTCGCCATATCTTTAAGGCGAATACGATGGCAGCCAATTCGAGATCATGGGTCGGATAATTTTTCTCATGTGGCTTTAATTGTCTCGACGCGTAGGCCACAACTCGACCTTCTTGCATCAATACGCAACCTAACCCAAGTAGGGAGGCGTCACTATAAATGACAAACTCTTTGCCAGATTCGGGCTGCACTAAAACTGGAGCTTCTGTCAAATGAGTTTTCAATTGATCGAAACTTTTCTGACACTTTTCCGTCCATTCAAACTTGACATCCTTCTGAAGCAGTTTCGTCATGGGTGTGGCTATCATCGAGAATCCTTTTACAAACCGTCGGTAGTAACCGGCAAGTCCCAAAAAGCTCCGAACCTCAGTAATATTTCTTGGAGGTTTCCAGTTAAGTATGGCTGTAATTTTGCTCGGGTCGACTCGAATACCCGATGCAGATACCACATGACCCAAGAAGCTAACCTCTCTTAACCAAAACTCACACTTGCTAAACTCAACAGATAACCGCTTATCCCGTAAAATTTGCAACACTAATCTCGGTGTTCAAGATGTTCGGTCTCATCTCTTGAATAGACCAAGATGTCATCGATGAACACAACTACGAACCGGTCCAAATACTGTCTAAAGATCTGATTCATCAAATCCATAAATACCGCAGGGGCATTAGTGAGCCCGAACGGCATCACCAAGAACTCATAGTGACCATACCTCGTTCTGAAAGCAGTTTTGGGTACGTCCGAATCTCGAATCCGCAAATGGTAATACCCCGATCTCAAACCTATCTTTGAAAACACTGAGGCTCCCTTTAGCTGATCGAACAAGTCATCAATATGCGGTAACGGATATTTATTCTTTATCGTCACTTTATTCAACTGACGATAGTCAATGCACAACCTCATGGTTCCGTCCTTCTTTTTCACGAACAATACTGGTGCACCCCAAGGTGAGAAACTGGGTCGAGTGAAACCTCTATCCGTCAATTCTTGCAACTGAGCTTTCAACTCTTTTAACTCGGTTGGTGCCATACGATACGGAGCTATCGAAATCGGCGTAGTCCCAGGTACAAGCTCAATACCAAACTCTACTTCCCGAACAGGTGGTAGACCCGGTAATTCTTCGGGAAAAACATCCGGGTATTTACAAACCACCGGCACAGATTCGGGTTTCTTTTCCAATTCCTTGTCATCAAGTACATATGCAAGGTATGCTTCGCACCCCTTTCTCACATATTTCTGGGCCAACATTGCTGATATTATAGCTGGCAACCCCTTTAAGTCCGTAGACTCAACTCGGATTATCTCATTATTTGCGCATCTCAAATCAATAGTCTTGCCTTTGCAATTCACAACCGTATCATGCACGGTCAACCAATCTAAACCGAGGATAACATCAAATTCGTCGAACGGCAAAAGCATCAAGTCCGCCGGAAAACAAGATCCTCGAATTACTAGGGGGCATTTCTTACACACTTTGTCAACAAGCACGTACGACCCAAGGGATTTGACACCCGAATTACGAACTCAGTAGACTCAATAGGTAAAGTCTTCTTTGGATGCTAAGGTTTCGCATATATAAGAATGAGTGGAACCGGGGTCAATCACAAGAATCACATTAGTATCAAAGAGAGTGAAAGTACCGTAATAACATCCGGCGATGAAGCATCCTCGCGACGCACGATAGCATAAGCTCTAGCAGAGCGCGAGCCTCGATCTGGTCGTAGCATCTCTAGATCCTGTCTAACCACCACTAGCATTGCCCATATTTCTAGATGGTCTACCTCAAGGCGTTGGTAGCGCCGGTTTCCCAATCGATCTACATTCTGCTCGCATAACCTCGGGCAATCTTTAATGAAGTGGTCAACCGATCCGCACTTGTAACAGAGGCGGTCACGGAATCTACAACTTCCGAATGCCATTTGCCACAATGTCGACACTCTGTTCTATCTCGACGTTCATTCCCAACACTGGCAACCGAAGTGCCTCGTGTACCCATAGGGGGTCGATCACGATCTCGCCTAAAAGGCCCGGTGCCTCTAGACTGGCCCACATCATCTCGAAATTTCTTCGATGCCTGTTGAAGAGACTTTCCCGAGGATCTTTTACGAAACTCTCCAGTTCCCACGTCAACTTTTTGTTTTTCTTTTCTAAGCTCCTCGGCTTTACAAGCTCGCTCGACAAGTACTACGAACTCTCGTATTTCAAGAATGCCAACGAACATTTTTATATCTTCATTCAGCCCATCCTCAAAGCGTTTACACATGATAGCCTCGGACGAAACACATTCCCGAGCGTATCTACTAAGTCTAACAAATTTTCGTCAGAGTCGAATCGACATAGAACCTTGCTTAAGCTCAAGAAATTTCTTCCATTTTTGATCAACAAATCTCTGACTGATATACTTCTTCCGAAACTCAGTTTGGAAAAACTCCCAAGTTACTTGCTCTCGGGACACAACAGAAGTCAGAGTGCTCCACTAATGGTAGGCAGAATCGCGTAGCAAGGAGATAGTACACTTTAGGCATTCATCAGGTGTACAAGATAGCTCATCGAGTACCCGGATAGTGTTGTCCAACCAAAATTCAGCTTGCTCGGCGTCGTCGCTATCCGTAGCCTTAAATTCAGTAGCCCGTGTTTCGGATTCTATCAATGGGGCTTACTTGACCTTATTTGGTCGATTCACGAGGCATTGTAGGTGCGGGGTTGTATTTGTTGGGAATGGAGGTTGTGGAACAGCCGTATTTGTTCGAATGTATTGGTTAAACCAATCATTCATCACGCTATAGAAAGCTTGTCTAGCTTCATCATTTGGATTACTAGCATTAGGTTGAGAGTCCGCGGGCTGTCCCTTGTCTTGAGCAGGCGCTACACTCTCAAGATCATCAGCTACCGCTCGGTCGGGATCGGGATCCATTACTATAAATAAACACATTTCAATTGTCAGAAATCACCACACTATCAAATAATCACATAAAATGGCATGTATAGCTAGACCCAACACATTACGGTAGTCCTAGAATCGACTAAACCGTAGCTCTGATACCAATAAAATTGTAACACCCACTGAGTCCGTTACCGGAATCGAACACAAGGTGCACACAAACTTAGTTTAACTATCTTCACAGTCCATTTAGAAATTTCCAGACAAGCTGGTTACTGTGTCAGTGTCGCCTTAAAAATCATATCTTGAGTTTCAAAGCTCGAAAATTTGTTTCGTAATTTTTCCCTGAAACAAGACTCATATTTCCATCTACAGATTTTTTTCTAGAATTTTTGGTCAAGCCAATTAGTACAGTTTATTAGTTAAAGTCTCCCCTGTTGCAATGATCGACTACACTGACCTTTGTACATTACGAATTGGATATCTCCCTGTACAGGGATTAAATACTGATTCCGTTTATTTATATAGAAACTAGACTCAGAGAGGAATCTATACATATATGGAATGACTCCTAATTATCTCTAGTTAATTTACAATGAATTTCTAAAGTCGGAACAGGGGATCCAGAAACCGTTCTGGCCCTATTTCACGAGAACTTTAATATCCCTTAACATATAATCCATATGACCGTTTCGTTTCTTCCATATGAAAGTATATTCATCAAGGTTCATTCACATAATTTATTCACTATTTAATTCCATTCCTACAATTTTTAGTGATTTTTCAAATCCACACCACTGCTGCTGTCAGCATCTGTTTTTCAGGTAAACCTTACCTATTTCGTGGTTTCTATGGACCAACTAAAGTTTTGTCATACATAGGTCCACATATAATCATTTTTAGCCATTCCAATGGCTGATCATTTGCTCACACTTCCATTCAGTCCGTAGTCACATCATAAAACCATACATATATACATAAGCACAAATGGTCTAATGCCATACTCCACTTTTACGAGCCATTTTCTCATGGTCGTACACACATACATCACAAAAGTACTTAAAACGCAACAAAAGGGTAGTCCTATACATGTCATTTCAAAATCCAACCAAAATATATACCGAAAGGGAATTTGATAGTGTGGGAGACTTTGACTTCCAGAAATCCCGAGTCCGATAGCTGACGAGCCAAAATCTATAGACAGAGAAACAGAGAAACGGAGTAAGCAATTTATGCTTAGTAAGTTAGAGCAAGGGATTCCAGCACAACAAAAGCATAACATTCATATAGCTAACGGATAATTTCATATGCACAAATTCTCAATATCATACTTATTTCACATTCCAACCCCTATATTCATACATAAGGGGTTCATCTTAGCCAAATGCTGAAAGCTCATTTCTCGATTGAGCGAATATTATTCGATGGGAATCAACTATTCCAAAGCACATACGAACATACCTCGTTGCTGGAATTTTCAAGCGTATTAGCTGAAATTTTACAGCAGGTTCATTCATTCTTGAATCACGTATCTTCGGAGTTTAACCGGATATGGCTACACATTCAAATGCCTTCGGGACATAGCCCGGTTACAGTAACTCGCACGAATGCCTTCGGGACTTAACCCGGATTTAGTAGCTCGCTCGAAAGCCTTCAGATCTTAGTCCGGATTTAGTAACTCGCACGTATGCCGTCGGATCTTATTCCGGATTTAGTCACTTAGCACAAAGCCTTCGGGACTTAGCCCGGATATCATTCGAATAACCATGTAAATTTATCAATAAATCATAACACATTCATATTTCGTTTTCATTAGCAAAATTCAAACACAAGTCACTTATCACATTTGCAATTTCGGCTCAATAGCCACACACAAAGAGCATGATTTTAATTTGCTTTAAACATGATTTAATCAATTCAGAATTTAAGCTCTATTACTCAAGAACTTACATAGGATGTCGTCGAACGATTTCAATGGCTAATCGACCACTTTTTCCTTCCCTTTGTCGGATCTAGTTCCCCTTTGCTCTTGAGCTTAATTTAACAAATAAATCGGTTTAATCATTTGAGCATCGAAAGAGGAATACAAGGTACTTAGCCAATATATATACTCGTTAGGCATCAATATGCTTGCCTCTAACCGAATGCATGCACACCAATTTCCCCTCATGTGGCGAATATGCATGTCCATGTTGAGGCCAATCATACACTTAATACCACACAAAACAGCATACATTTTACTAACTAACGATACATATCTAGCTCAATACACATCTCTCATTTATTTCATAACCAAACATCATCATGTGCAAAATATATACCTTGAGATAGTATATATGTCATACCAATACATCATGTGCAACATATATGCATGTAGGTGCAAGGGCGAATCTCAAATTGATTATAACTATCCCATATATTTTCATCATGGCGAATGTTCCTTCCACACCATTTACCATCACAAAGCATGGATTTCATCATCCAACTTACAAGCTTACAATGTCATGAAGCTTAATCTCATAGTATCTATCAAACTCTCACTCAAAAGTGTTAAAAGAATATTCAAAATCATCAATCCACCATCACATGCACCATTACAAAGTTTCACTTTTAGCATGCAAATGATGTCAACACAATCTCACCTTAGCCAAATATCATCTCCATGACATAGTGAGGATTTGAACCATGGCTAGTTAGAACTCAAGCTAACTACTAAAATATACATGAATCTCATGGCAAAACATCAAAATTACCTTAATCTCAACACAAGTATGGCCAAACCTCCTCCTAATCCCCCCTCCAAACCAAGCATGAAGCAAGACCCCTTCCTTCTTCCTTAGAATTTCAGCTCAAAGAAAGTGAAAAAAGATGAACAACAATTTTTTTTTCTCTCTTTCCTCTACTCACGGCAATGGGGGAGAAGCCTTCACACACATTTTTTTTCTTTCTTTATCACCCATACTTATTTGTTTCTTGTTTCTCCCTAATGCACCAACAAAACATGTTTCATGACATGTTTAGCCCATACACCCTTGTCATGGCCGACCATTAGCTAATAAATGGGGAAGTTGACATGCAAACCCCTCATTTTGCATGCATGATCAACTAGTCATTACACATTTCCCCTCATACTTTTAGAGTTTACTACTAGGTCCTTTCTAGTGAAATTCACATTTATAACTCTAAATTAAAGCATCAAAATGTCACACATGAGTTAACACATATTATAGGCATCAAAATAAATATCAAATTATTTTTATGCCTCGGTTTTGTGGTCCCGAAACCACATTCCGACTAGGGTCGTTTTAAGGCTGTCACATGTACAGATTCCTTATTGAGTCTAGTTTTATTAGAAATAAACGGCATAGTCATTGAATCTCATGCGAGGGAGATATCGATTAAGTAATACAAATAGGTCGAGCGGTCAAACCACAAAGCAGGGAGACTTTAACTAATAAACTGTACTAATTGGCTTGACCAAAAGTTATAGAAAAAAATTTGTAAATAGATATATGAGTCTAGTTTCAGGGAAAATTTACGGAATTGGATTTCAAGTTTTGTAACTCTAGATATGAATTTTTAATCGACTATGATGCAGATTGTTAGCTTGACTGAAAATTTTAAAAATAAATTGTTTGAGCTGTTTAAGTAATGAATTAAGTCTGTTAACACCTCGTGTTCGACTCCGGCGACGGTCTCAGGTACGGGGCATTACATTTGGTGATATCAGAGCAGGTTTAGTCAGTTCTCGGACTAACCTAGCATGTGTAAAAGTTTAGCTATACATGCCAGCGATGCGTGATAGTGTGATGTCTTCCGACGCGTATGAGTCTTGTCTTATTTAGGCAGGTACTCTCCAACCGAAATGTGCCGACCATGTTCAATGTTATGTGAAGGTATTTGAGTAAAATTATGATTATGATAAATCTCGGTTCAGAAAAGTATGAATAAAAGTTTATGATACATATGTGATAAATATCCATATTTGCTTAATGCTCATACAATGTAGTGTATGTGGCTTACTTGATAAGATGAACGGAATAAATAGAAAGTAGTAGAGGTATGAATAAAGGTCATAATATCATGATACGAATGAAAATGTCCTTTTCTTGATTGGACGTTGAATGTTGATGAATGTTAATGATATACAATTTTATGAGATAAAGGATTATAATGAAATGAACTTATCTATGTTAAATTGTTGGGTGAATTATATGATTGTAATGATATGTACATGATGATGCACGAAATGAAAGTTGTGATTGTGATGCAAATATCTATGTTTGTTTGGCCTTATATGATGTCATGAGCATGAATTAAATTAATTAAATGAATGGATAAGTAAAACTATCTAGAAAACATAGAATGTATGCATAAGTATATTGTCTAAATAGGACAATAGGAAAATTGGTGTAAGCCAACATGAATGAATGACATGATTTTGATGATGTTGCTATGATGATGGGAGTTGTGTCATATGTGTATGTATAAGAAAGTCGAGTCGAGGTCCTACAACCCTCCCCTTACCAAAGTGGTACTTATAATGGAATTTCATGAGATTTGTATTGAATAAGTTTTGGTTGAGAACCCAAAGAGTTCGGTGATAGAATAATCATAAGTATGATCGAGAGATTGAAAATGAGCTGATAAGTAAAGTCGAGCCGATAAAGTATCGGATTGACGTAAAGATTATTGGAGTTATGCACTGTCTCAGTTAGAAAAGAAATTCTCCTCGGTAAACCGAATTACTCAGGTGCAAGGTCGAGAAAGGTGTAAATCGAAATTTATTCAGAACCGACCTTCTTTAGTGAATGGTTTAATATGAAATTTGTGACAGCGAAACTAGTTGGGGAAATGTTAATTGAAATGTGAACTATCTGAGTGTGATGATTATGATCGACAGATTTAGCGATCTCTTTTGAGGCGTTCTATGTGTTTACCCGCTCGAAATATTTCTATGGCTATTGATCTTCTGAAGAAATTCTTGTTATATGGGAATGTCTTTTAATCCTGGTGTTGGATGAAAGCATTGGTAGTCTGACTGGTTTATAATTTATATTGCTCTATTTCATCGGGTATTCTATTTCATTTCGTCTGATAAGAATTGATGAGAGAATACGTAAGATATTATGTTTCTGTTTCTTCTACTTGATGCTTCATCTGATATATATGTATGGGAAGATATATTGTTCTTGTTATATTTGATTCTAGTGGGATTAAATGATGTTTTCTTTTGGACTTTCTTTCTTTGAAGAATTATCGGGGTATTCTGTATTTTCTCTATGAGTTTGGTTTTCGATTCTCCGGCATAGTATCATATCTTGGGTTTCTTTATCCTGAATCTCTTTATTCTGGAATTCTTTATTCTGGATTTCTCTATCTTGGATTTCTTTATTCGGTTTCCTTGTTATCTTTATTCCATAATTTGTCAATTATGACTCGTGTTCGAAGTGCGTTCTGCAGCTCGTGATAATCATGTCAAATATGACCATACTTCTAATTTGATCTTGGTAATGTGGTGATTTTAGTATTGGGGTTTTTTCTAATTTACGTGTAAGGATTTGACATCGATAAAGGCATAAGTGATAAAAGCGCAAGTTTCATCGGTATGGTGAATTATCTATTTGAAAGATTTCATGTGACAATTATTTCGGATTATTTTCCCAAGTCGATAATAGAATTTCATTTTGTACGAATAAAAGAGTAAATAGTCCGAGCGAGAAGTGTATATTTATTAGAAAGAGTTTGATATTAGTTAAAGTCACTACGAATGATAAGGTTTTCGTCTTGTGAAAGCTAAAAGTTTATTACATGTTGACGAGTTCGGATAGATGAGAATATTGGTAATCAAGCGTCCCGAACTAGACTAGTCTACATTGAGTAAAGACTTCGACTTTCGAGAATGTCTTGTTGTATGAATTGTGATGTGTTTCAAGACGGTGAGGTAATGTGATAGTTTAGAGCATTCGATGTTACATAAAATCGGAGTTGTTAAAGGGGTTAAAGCGAGCATTGGGATCTATCAAAATTATCCTTGTCGGTGTTGATATTGGGGTGGAAATAAGAAGGATTATTCTTGAGGCCATATCGAATTATTTCCATGGCGAAAAGAGGAAAATGTGATGTATCCTATTGTTAAATGTTTGGCGAGATCTATAAATCATATATGTATTGAATGAATTCCTACTCATCAGATTCATGGAATTTCAGGTCTCTTTGATTGTTAGATTTCTTGAAATTCTGGTCTCCATTAATCAAGTTAAGATCTGGGTTTTATGTCATGATATCATGGGAAACTGAGAAGGGTTGAAAATTTAAGAACAGTTGAGAGTTGAAGCGTAAGCTTTCAAATCATATGAGAAATTAAAGAGATGTATTGGAGGTGCAGTCTAAGTGAAAGTTCTTGACACCGAATATGAGATTAAAAGTGAAGACCACTTTTACGGTAAGATTTTCGGGACGAAAATCCCTAAAGGGGAGAGTTGTAATATCCGATTTTGGGCCTAGTCGGAATAGTGGTTTCGTGACCACAAAATCCGAGATAGAAATAATTATTTTATGATTATTTTAAGGTCTATGATATGATTGCATGATTGTATGAAAATTTTGTGAAGAAATTTTATGCATAAAGTGCTTAAATTGAAATTAGAGACTAAATCGAATAATTTGCAAAACTTGCATTCTAGAAGTTTCTAGTATGAAATTGTTTTGAAATATTAATTAGGAGGTCTTAAATAGAAATTTTACCAATTTCTAAGTCTATGGACAAAATTTGGATATGGATGGAATTTTTGGAAAGTTTAGTAGTAAGGGCATTTTGGTCATTTAGGGGTAAAATGAATTAAAATACAAAATTAAAAGCCAATTTTGCTCATCTTCAACCCCATGGCCGAATATAGCAAGGAGAAACCATGGCTAGGGTTTTTCAAGCTTCCAAGCTCGATTGTAAGTCCGTTCTAGCCTCGTTTTTAATGATTTTTACGTTTTTGGAGTCCCGGTAGCTCGATTTAGCTTATGCTAGCAATAATTTAACCTAGGGTTTATATTTGGAAAAATACCCATAGGTGAAATTTGTGTATTTTGGTGTTTTATGATAGAATATGAGGTTTTAAATTATGTTAGAGAACTTGTGCTACTCGGCTTTAAGTGAAAACGAGCAAAAGGGCTTAATCGATAAAAATACCTAATAGTCATAAGTACATGTTAGAGTGAGAATTTGATGTTTCCATAGAAGGGAAAAATGATCAGCATGTCATAAAACATAAGAAAATAGGCTGAAGTTTAATTTACGAGCTTTGGGGCAAAAGTGTAAATATGCAAAAGTTTAAGGGAAAAATTGTAATTTTTCCAAAATAGGATTTTGGGTCAATTTGAATAATGTGAGTCCTAATTAGACTATATTTTAAATGATAGAGCAAGGAAAACTAAAATTCGGGCTAAAATAGGAAAATACCAAGTTGTGGACGAAATGGTAAAAGTAGCCATTTTACATGCGAGGTAAGTTCATGTGTAAATGTAGTAACATAATTGTCATTTTAAGCAATTTAATGTTGTTTATATGATATGATGCTGATTATTATCATGAAATATTATGCTTTGTGGTTATTGTTGAATAATATGTAATTATGTGAATTACTTGATGAGTATGAACTATCACCAAAGTATCAATTTCGATATTCCGTGGAAGATGGCAAAGATGTGTGATCGAGGAAAACGCCCGTTTGAACCTTAGGAATAGATTAGGATACAAGTGACATGTTACTAGGATGTTTGGGCATCCGAACTCGTTGAGTTGTGTAACACCCCATACCCGATACCGTTGCCAGAGTCGAACACGAGGTGTTAACGGACTTAATTCATTAATTAAACAGCTCATACAATTCATTTTAAAATTTCCAGACAAGCTGGCTAACTGCATCACAGTCGCTTTAAAAATCATATCTCGAGTTACAAAACTCGAAATCCAATTCCGTAAATTTTTCCTGAAACTAGACTCATATATATATCTACTAATTTTTTTCTAGAATTTTTGGTTGGGCCAATTAGTACAGTTTATTAGTTAAAGTCTCCCCTGTTTCAGGGTTCAACTACTCTGACCTCTGTGTATTACGTATCAGATATCTCCCTGTACAGAGCTTCAATGACTATGGCGTTTGTCTCTAATAAAACTAGACTCAATAAGGAATCTGTACATATAAAGCGTGATTTCTAATTATCTTTGTAAAATTTATGGTGAATTTCCAAAATCAGAACAGGGGATCCAGAAATCGCTCTGGCCCTGTTTCACAAAAATTTAAACATCTCATAAAATACAGCTCATATACCTGTTTCGCTTATTCCATATGAAAATAGACTCATCAAGCTTCGATTCCATAACTTATTCATTATTTAATTCCATTTCTACTATTTTTAGTGATTTTTCAAACTCACGTCACTGCTGTTGTCTGAATCTATTTTATGGTAAATTTTACCTATTTCATGGTTTCCATGGATTAGCTAGCAATTTGACAGACATAATACCAAATATGATCATGATTAGCCATTCCAATGGCTAATCATTACCAAGCATTTCTATTTCCATACCACTCAATAACCATATCATAAGACCATATATACAAAATGATTATAATGCTATACATGCCATACTCAAAATATACAAGCCATTATGCCAAGATGGTATACGGATAGTGTGGCGTGCCTCCGACCGTTTCCAATTTCCGAGCTGGCTTGTCAACACTACAAGGAATGAAAAGGAGGGAGTAAGCATAAATTCTTAGTAAGCTCACATACAAATAGCAAGTAACATAACCATATAAGCAAACATAAAACATCATTTGCATAATCATCACCAAGACATTCATATCACCTTTTCATTTATCATCTTACCATATTGTTGTTATATCGAGTTTTCAACCCGAGGATTAAGTACATACCTGTTCAAAGTATCCATTTCACAACACTTACCAATCGTCCCTTTCATCTTGAGTATTCCTCCATTTGAGTAGAACTTTACCCGTTGAACACATCGAATATAATTTGGATACATGGATAACTTGCACATAAGTGCCACATATGTAGCCAAGCTACCATGTAACCCGCCCATAAGTGAACTCGGACTCAACTCAACGAGCTCGGGCGTTCGCATCCATAAGTGAACTCGGACTCAACTCAACGAGTTCGGATGCCTAGTTACATCTCACGAACTCGGACTCAACTCAACGAGTTCGACGTCGCATCCATAAGTGAACTCGGACTCAACTCAACGAGTTCGGATGCCCAAATATCCCAGTGACATGTCACTTGTATCCTAATCCATTCCTAAGGTTCAACGGGACCTTTTCCCAATCATGTGTCTCAACCATCTTCTACGGAATGCCGATACTGATACTCGGTAGTATTTCACATTTTCCAAGTATATCACATAATTTGACATATTATCAAACAATTATCACAAGTATAATATTTCATAATAATTATCATATCATTTAAAAACATTAAAAATTTAAAATAATAACTATGTTACCAACATTTACATATGAACTTACCTCGTATGCTAAAATGGCTATTTTACCATTTCGTCCACAACTTGGTATTTTCCCCATTTTAGCCCGAATTTCAGTTTTCCTTGCTCTATCATTTAAAATATAGTCTAATTAGGACTCACATTATTCAAATTGACCCAAAATCATATTTTGGAAAAATTACAATTTTGCCCCTAAACTTTTGCATATTTACACTTTTGCCCCAAAGCTCGTAAATTAAAATTCAGCCTATTTTCTTATGTTTTATGACATGCTGATCATTTTTCCCTTCTATGGCAACATCAAATTCTCACTCTAACATGTACTTATGACTATTAGGTATTTTTACCGATTAAGCCCTTTTGCTCGTTTTCACTTAAAACCGAGTAGCACAAGTTGTCTAACATAATTTAAAACCTCATATTCTATCATAAAACACCAAAATACACAAATTTCACCTATGGGTATTTTTCCAAATATAAACCCTAGGTTAAATTATTGCTAGCATAAGCTAAATCGAGCTACCAGGACTCCAAAAACGTAAAAATCATTAAAAACGAGGCTAGAACGGACTTACAATCGAGCTTGGAAGCTTGAAAAACCCTAGCCATGGTTTCTCCTTGCTATATTCGGCCATGGGGTTGAAGATGAGCAAAATTGGCTTTTAATTTTGTATTTTAATTCATTTTACCCCTAAATGACCAAAATGCCCTTACTACTAAACTTTCCAAAATTCCATCCATGTCCAATTTTTGTCCATAGACTTAGAAATTGGTAAAATTACTCTTTAAGGACCTCTAATTAATAATCTAATTCAATTTTATGCAAAATACTTCTAGAACACAAGTTTTGCAATTTATTCAATTTAGTCCCAAATTTCAAATTAAGCACTTTATGCATAAAATTTCTTCACGAAATTTTCACACAATCATGCAATCATATCATAGACCTTAAAATAATCATAAAATAATTATTTCTATCTCGGATTTTGTGGTCACGAAACCACTATTCCGACTAGGCCCAAAATCAAGATATTACAACTCTCCCCCCCTTCAGGGATTTTCGTCCCCGAAAATCTTACCAGAAAAGTGGTCTTCACTTTTAATCTCATATTTGGTGCGAAGAACTTGCACTTAGACTGTACCTCCAATACATCTCTTCAATTTCTCATATGATCTAAAAGCTACGGTCTCAACTCTCAACTGTTCTTAAATTTTCAACCCTTCTCAATTTCCCATGATATCATGACATAAAACCCGGATCTCAACTTGATTTAATGGAGACCGGAATTCCAAGAAATCCAACAATCAAAGACACCTGAAATTCCATGAATCTGATGAGTAGGAATTCATTCAATACAAATGTGATTTATAGATCTTGCCAAACATTTAACAATAGGATACATCACATTTTCCTCTTTCCGCCATAAAAATAATTCTGATATGGCCTCAAGAATAATCCTTCTCATTTCCATCCCAATATCAACATTGACAAGGATAATTTTGATAGATCCCAATGCTCGGCTTTAACCCCTTTAACAACTCCGATTTTATGTAACATCGGATGCTCTAAACTATCACATTACCTCACTGTCTTGAACACATCACAATTCATACAACAATACATTCTTGAAAGTCGAAGTCATTGCTCAATGTAGACTAGTCTAGTTCGACGCCTTGGTTACCAATATTCTCATCTATCCGAACTCGTCAACATGTAATAAACTTTTCAACTTTCACAAGATGGAAACCTTATCATTCGTAGTGACTTAAACTAATATTCAACTCTTTCTATTAAATATACACTTCTCGTTCAAACTATTTACTCTTTTATCCGTACAAAATGAAATTCTATTATCGACTTGGGAAAATAATCCTGACATAATTGTCACATGAAATCTTTCAAATAAATAATTTACCATACCGACTAAAACTCGCGCTTTTATCACCTATGCTGATGTCAAATCCTTACACAGAAATTAGAAAAAATCCCAATACTAAAATCACCACATTACCAAGATCAAATTAGAAGTATAGTCATATTTGACATGATTATCACGAGCTGAAGAACGTACTTCGAACATGAGTCATAATTGACAAATTATGGAACAAAGATAACAAGAAAACCGAATAAAGAAATCCAAGATAGAGAAACCCAGAATAAAGAAACCCAGAATAAAGAAATCCAGAATAAAGAGATCCAGGATAAAGAAACCCAAGATACGATACTATGCCGGAGAATCGAAAACCAAATTCATAGAGAAAATACGAATACCACGATAATTCTTCAAAGAAAGAAAGTCCAAAAGAAAACATCATTTAATCCCAATGAAATCAAATATAACAAGATCAATATATCTTCCCATACATATATATCAGATGAAGCATCAAGTAGAAGAAATAGAATCATAATATCATATGAATTCTCTCATCAATTCTTATCGATTTAAATGAAATAAAATACCCGATGAAATAGAGCAATATAAATTATAAACCAGTCAAACTACCAATGCTTTCATCCAACACCAAATTAGAAGACATTCCCATATAACAAGAATTTCTTCAAGATCAATAGCCATAGAAATATTTACGAGAACGGGTGAACACATAGAACATCTCAAAAGAGATCGCTAAATCTGTCCGGTCATAAGCATCACACTCGGATAATTCACATTTGAAATATCATTTCCCCAACTAGTTCTGCCGTCACAAATTTCATATTAAATCATTCACTAAAGAATGTCAGTTCTGAATAAATTTCGATTTACACTTTTCTCGACCTTGCACTTGAGTAATTCGATTTACCAAAGAGAATTCCTTCTCTAACTGGGACAGTGCATAATTCCAATAATCTTTATATCAATCCGATACTTTCTGGCTCTGACTTTACTTATCAGCTCATTTTCAATCTCGGATCATACTTATAATTATTCTATCACTGAACTCTTTGGGTTCTCAACCGAAAACTTATTCAATACAAATCTCATGAAATTCCATTATAAGTACCACTTTGGTAAGGGGGAGGGGTTGTAGGACCTCTGACTCGACTTTCTTATACATACACATATGACACAACTTCCATCATCATCGTAACGTCATCAAAATCATGTCATTCATTCATGTTGGCTTACACCAATTTTCCTATTGTCCCATTTAGACAATATACTTATGCATACATTCTATGTTTTCTAGACAGCTTTACTTATCCATTCATTTAATTAAATTAATTCATGCTCATGGCATTATATAAGGCCAAACAAACATAGATATTTGCATCACAATCACAACTTTCATTTCGTGCATCATCATGTACATATCATCACAATCATACAATTCAGTCCAACAATTTAACATAGATAAGTTCATTTCATTATAATCCTTTATCTCATAAAAATTTGTATATCATTAACATTCATCAACATTCAACGTCCAATCAAGACAAGGACATTTTCATTCAGATTATGATATTATGACCTTTATTCATACCTCTACTACTTTTATTTATTCCGTTCATCTTATCAAGTAAGCTACATACACTACATCGTATGAGCATTAAGCAAATATAGATATTTATCACAACATGAACTTTCATCTCACATATTATCACATATGTATCATAAACTTTTATTCATACTTTTTGAACCGAGACTTATCATAATCATAATTTTACTCAAATATCTTCACATAACATTGAACATGGTCGGCACAAATTTCGGTTGGAGAGTACCTGTCTAAATAAGACGGTACTTATACGCGTCGGAAGACATCACACTATCACGCATCGCTGGCATGTATAGCTAAACTTTTACACATGCTAGGTTAGTCCGAGAACCGACTAAACCTGCTCGATACCACTAAATGTAACACCCCATACCCGATACCGTTGCGAGTCGAACACGAGGTGTTAACGGACTTAATTCATTAATTAAACAGCTCATACAATTCATTTTAAAATTTCCAGACAAGCTGGCTAACTGCATCACAGTCGCTTTAAAATCATATCTCGAGTTACAAAACTCGAAATCCAATTCCGTAAATTTTTCCTGAAACTAGACTCATATATATATCTAATAATTTTTTCTAGAATTTTGGTTGGGCCAATTAGTACAGTTTATTAGTTAAAGTCTCCCTGTTTCAGGGTTCAACTACTCTGACCTCTGTGTATTACGAATCAGATATCTCCTGTACAGAGCTTCAATGACTATGGCGTTTGTCTCTAATAAAACTAGACTCAATAAGGAATCTGTACATATAAAGCGTGATTTCTAATTATCTTTGTAAAATTTATGGTGAATTTCCAAAATCAGAACAGGGATCCAGAAATCGCTCTGGCCCTGTTTCACAAAAATTTAAACATCTCATAAAATATAGCTCATATACCTGTTTCGCTTATTCCATATGAAAATAGACTCATCAAGCTTCGATTCCATAACTTATTCATTATTTAATTCCATTTCTACTATTTTTAGTGATTTTCAAACTCACATCACTGCTGTTGTCTGAATCTATTTTATGGTAAATTTTACCTATTTCATGGTTTCCATGGATTAGCTAGCAATTTGACATACATAATACCAAATATGATCATGATTAGCCATTCCAATGGCTAATCATTACCAAGCATTTCTATTTCCATACCACTCAATAACCATATCATAAGACCATATATACAAAATGATTATAATGCTATACATGCCATACTCAAAATATACAAGCCATTATGCCAAGATGGTATACGGATAGTGTGGCGTGCCTCAACCGTTTCCAATTTCCGAGCTGGCTTGTCAACACTACAAGGAATGAAAAGGAGGGAGTAAGCATAAATGCGTAGTAAGCTCACATACAAATAGCAAGTAACATAACCATATAAGCAAACATAAAACATCATTTGCATAATCATCACCAAGACATTCATATCACCTTTTCATTTATCATCTTACCATATTGTTGTTATATCGAGTTTTCAACCCGAGGGTTAAGTACATACCTGTTCAAAGTATCCATTTCACAACACTTACCAATACGTCCCTTTCATCTTGAGTATTCCTCCATTTGAGTAGAACTTTACCCGTTGAACACATCGGAATATAATTGGATACATGGATAACTTGCACATAAGTGCCACATATGTAGCCAAGCTACCATGTAACCCGCCCATAAGTGAACTCGGACTCAACTCAACGAGCTCGAGGCGTTCGCATCCATAAGTGAACTCGGACTCAACTCAACGAGTTCGGATGCCTAGTTACATCTCACGAACTCGGACTCAACTCAACGAGTTCGGACGCTCGCATCCATAAGTGAACTCGGACTCAACTCAACGAGTTCGGATGCCCAAATATCCCAGTGACATGTCACTTGTATCCTAATCCATTCCTAAGGTTCAACGGACCTTTTTCCCAATCATGTGTCTCAACCATCTTCTACGGATGCCGATATCGATACTCGGTAGTATTTCACATTTTCCAAGTATATCACATAATTTGACATATTATCAAACAATTATCACAAGTATAATATATCATAATAATTATCATATCATTTAAAAACATTAAAAATTTAAAATAATAACTATGTTACCAACATTTACATATGAACTTACCTCGTATGCTAAAATGGCTATTTTACCATTTCGTCCACAACTTGGTATTTTCCCCATTTTAGCCCGAATTTCAGTTTTCCTTGCTCTATCATTTAAAATATAGTCTAATTAGGACTCACATTATTCAAATTGACCCAAAATCATATTTTGGAAAAATTACAATTTTGCCCCTAAACTTTTGCATATTTACACTTTTGCCCCAAAGCTCGTAAATTAAAATTCAGCCTATTTTCTTATGTTTTATGACATGCTGATCATTTTTCCTTCTATGGCAACATCAAATTCTCACTCTAACATGTACTTATGACTATTAGGTATTTTTACCGATTAAGCCCTTTTGCTCGTTTTCACTTAAAACCGAGTAGCACAAGTTGTCTAACATAATTTAAAACCTCATATTCTATCATAAAACACCAAAATACACAAATTTCACCTATGGGTATTTTTCCAAATATAAACCCTAGGTTAAATTATTGCTAGCATAAGCTAAATCGAGCTAAGGGACTCCAAAAACGTAAAAATCATTAAAAGCGAGGCTAGAACGGACTTACAATCGAGCTTGGAAGCTTGAAAACCCTAGCCATGGTTTCTCCTTGCTATATTCGGCCATGGGGTTGAAGATGAGCAAAATTGGCTTTAATTTTGTATTTTAATTCATTTTACCCTTAAATGACCAAAATGCCCTTACTACTAAACTTTCCAAAATTCCATCCATGTCCAATTTTGTCCATAGACTTAGAAATTGGTAAAATTACTCTTTAAGGACCTCTAATTAATAATCTAATTCAATTTTATGCAAAATACTTCTAGAACACAAGTTTTGCAATTTATTCAATTTAGTCCCAAATTTCAAATTAAGCACTTTATGCATAAAATTTCTTCACGAAATTTTCACACAATCATGCAATCATATCATAGACCTTAAAATAATCATAAAATAATTATTTCTATCTCGGATTTTGTGGTCACGAAACCACTATTCCGACTAGGCCCAAAATCAGGATATTACAAGTTGAGTCCGAGTTCACTTATGGATGCGAATGTCCGAACTCGTTGAGTTGAGTCCGAGTTCGTGAGATGTAACTAGGCATCCGAACTCGTTGAGTTGAGTCTGAGTTCACTCATGGATGCGAACGCCCGAGCTCGTTGAGTTGAGTCCGAGTTCGCTTATGGGAGGGTTACATAGTAGCTTGGCTACATATGTGGCACTTATGTGCAAACTTTCCATGTATCTGAATTATATTCCGATGTGTTCAACGGGTAAAGTTCTACTCAAATGGAGGAATACTCAATATGAAAGGGACGTATTGGTAAGTGTTGTGAAATGAATACTTTGAACAGGTATGTACTTAACCCTCGGGTTGAAAACTTGATATAACAACAATATGGTAAGATGATAAATGAAAATGTGATATGAATGTCTTGGTGATGATTATGCAAATGATGTTTTATGTTTGCTTATATGGTTATGTTACTTGCTTTTTTCATGTGAACTTACTAAGCATTTATGCTTACTCCTCCTTTTCATTCCTTGTAGTGTTGACAAGCCAGCTTCGAAATCGGGAGCGATTCGGAGGCATGCTTACACTATATCCAGTATACCATCTTGGCATAATGGCTTGCATATTTTGAGTATGGCATGTATAGCATTATAATCATTTTGTATATATGGTCTTATGATATTGTTATTGAGTGGTATGGAAATGCTTGGTAATGATTAGCCATTGGAATGGCTAATCATGATCATATTTGGTGTTATGTATGCTAAATTACTAGCCAATCCATGGAAAACATGAAATAGGTAAAATTTACCATAAAATAGATTCAGACAGCAGCAGTGACGTGAGTTTGAAAAATCATTAAAAATAATAGAGATACAATTAGATGGTGAATAAAATATGGAATTGAAGAATTATGAGTCTATTTTCATATGGATGGAACAAAACAGGTATATGAGTTATATTTTATAAGATGTTTAAATTTTTGTGAAACAGGGCCAGAGCGATTTCTGGATCAACTGTTCTGACTTTGGAAATTCACCATAAATTTGTCAAAGATAATTAGAAGTCATGATTTATATTTACAGATTCCTTATTGAGTCTAGTTTTATTAGAAACAAACGACATAGTCATTGAATCTCTGTACAGGGAGATATCTGATTCATAATACACAGAGGTCAGAGCAGTCGAACCCTGAAACAGGGGAGACTTTAACTAATAAACTGTACTAATTGGCTTGAAAAAAAATTATAGAAAAAAATTTGTAACTAGATATATGAGTCTAGTTTCAGGGAAAATTTACGGAATTGGATTTCAAGTTTTGTAACTCTAGATATGAATTTTTAATCGACTATGACGCAGATTGTTAGCTTGACTGAAAATTTTAAAAATAAATTGTTTGAGCTGTTTAAGTAATGAATTAAGTCTGTTAACCCCTCGTGTTCGACTCCGGCGACGGTCTCGGGTACGGGGCGTTACAGACATGGCCTTTGGCCATGGGCGTGTGCCTTGGCCGTGTACCTCAATTTGGATGTTGATGTCAGAAACATAATGTCAAGATTTTTAGACAAGGGCTAGGAAACGGGCTTGTCATGGCCGTGTGAGGGACACGAGCCATAGACACAGGCGTGTGTCAGGCTGTGTGAGAACCCTTGTAGGTTCGGATTTGGAATTTAATTCACACGGGTATGGGACATGGGCATGTCCCTAGATTCTTAGGCTGTGTGTGCCACACGGACCATCAGGATGACCATGTTATAAGGACCACAAGGGCGTGTTGCCCTTCCAAACGGGCGTGTGCCCTGTTTCAAGAGTCATTTTTTTATTATTTTATTAAATCGGTTTAAGACACTGACTTAGTTCCAAATGGTTTTCAATGAAATTTTGAGGCCTCATAGGTCCACATTAAGGAATTTAAACAAAGTTTAGAAAAGCTTTAAAGTTGATCAAGTCTTGGTGATTTGGAAATGTTTTATTGCTGATGTTTTAAGTTGAGTAACGCCTTGTATTTCGTCCCGGCGTAGGGCACGAGTTGGGGTGTTACAACTGGGCTAAAATGTAAACATACATATAGAACCAAGTCATAAAATTTCTTTTGAATACAAAACTGTACATACACATGCACATCATCCCTAGTACGGGCCTACAAGGCCCAAAGCATACATCGGGGGTGATTTGGGATTAAACTATGAAATTTAGGAAATTTTTCGTAAAACAGGGTCACACGCCCGTGTGGACACAAGGACACACCTGTGTGCCCTTGACACGCCCGTGTCCTCAGGCTGTGTAACTCTCTGTTTATGACGTTAGCATAAATTTAAGATCACACGGCCAAGTCACATGCCCGTGTGCTAGGCCGTGTGGCGAATTTAATTTTTGCATTTAAGGTGCAGACTTTATACGGCCTGGGTACACGCCCATGTTCTAAGGCTGGGTCCTCCACACGGCTAAGACACACGGCCGTGTCTCTGCCCGTGTGTTTACTACCATGCATACTAACTTGTAAAATTAGGGTGCAGGGGACACACGGCCAGACTACACGCCCATGGGGCTGACTGTGTGTCACACACGGCCTAGACACATGCCCGTGTGTCTACCCGGGTGGACAACTTTGAGGCTATTTTCCAAGCCCTCTTGTCAACCTTAACAACGCCAACACACACTCACATGCCAATGGTGGTTGTCATGGCATAAAAGGGTTATTTAGACATCCATAACTTTAACACATGCATGATAAATTCATATCAAATATACCTAATTGGGACACCTTGACTTGTTAAGTTCATTCAATACATTTCTTTACCTTTATTAATATAGTGACCATGCCAATTGACATCATTTATCCATCAAGCATAAATTCCACATTTTATCAACCATTTGGCACACACCAAAAAAGTAATAACACATCTCATGTGTAACAGTCCGGTTTAGACCCTAGTAAGAACAGTGGTTTCGGGACCATGAATCTGAGTCAGCAAAATATTTTAATATTATTTTCTATGTTTAAAGAATGTGAATTGATATGTGTGAAATTTTCGTATGAAAATTTTATCGTTGTATGCTTAATTTAATAAAAAGGACTAAATCGCGTAAAACGTAAAAGTTGCATGCTATTAGTTAAAGGTGTCAATTGGCCTTGGATTCTTAATATGATGGCCTTAAATGGTAAATAGCCCATTTATAAGATAGTGGATGATATTTGGTTTGGCATTTGTGTAAATATGAATTTATTTTAATGGTAAAATGGTAATATGTTAAAAAAAAGTTTAATTAAATAAATCAAAAGCCATGTTTTTTGTCTTTTTATGCTATCATCTTTCTCCATAGCCGAATGTGAAAAGAAAAAGATGAGTTTGGAAGCTTTGAATATTTGGCACCTTTGGAAGCTTAATTCGGGTATGTGTTTTACTCGGTTTTTGATAATTTTTATGTTTTTAAGATCGTTGCTTCGAGTACTAGTAAACCCATGCCTTAATTTTTGGATTTAATGAAGAATTTGAGATTTTCCATTGTTTATTATGTGATGAAATTGTTGTTTGATGATGAATAATAAATCTTTGATGTTTGATTTTCATGTTTAATTAAGTGATTTTTGATGAAAATGTGTATTAAGGACTAAATTTAGAAATTTGTAAATTGAGGGGTCAAAACGTGAAATAAATAAAAGAAATGGGTTGCTAGAGACCTAAGATAAATTCGGCCTAACATTGGTTTGATGAAATTCTGAGTAATTTGTGTTATTTTGAAATAGGGACTAAATTGTGAAAATGTGAAATGTTAGGGGATAAAATGCAGAATGCCCAGATTATGTGTCCTTAGATAAAATTTAATGAAATGTTGAATAAGTGAGTTAATTTTGATATTAATTAGATTGGCAAAAGTGGAATTCGGATTTGGATCGGGGGGAAAATCAAAATGGTCGATTAGTCTTCTCGTTTCGATTACCGTTGTCCGAGGTAAGTCTATAAGCAATAAACGTTTTAAAATTTGAATGTATATGATCTTTATATGTTGAATTTAATTGTGTGAATTTTTATTAGTTATAGCGGAATGTATAAATGTTTATGAGATTTGGGAACAAGTTCAATTCAATTGAGATATGATGTTTGAAAAGCTTAATATGAACATTAATAAATAATTAGGATTTCCGAAATATCAATTATGTGTAAGACCGACTTTGTATCAGTGATATTCGGGCTTTATTGCCTTGCAGGCTTTGTGCCGGTGTATTATATCAGGCTTATTGCCTAGCAGGCTTTGTGCCGGTGTATTATATCAGGCTTATTGCCTAGCAGGCTTTATATGCCGGTGTATTATATCAGGCTTATTGCCTAGCAGGCTCTGTGCCGGTGTATTATACTAGGCTTTATGCCTAGCAAATTTTATGTGAACAATGGTAAAAGTAATCAAATGTGTTAAATGAGCTAAAGTGATCAGGTATGTGAATGTGGTTTACTTATTTGAAATGAAGGTAAATTGGCTGAAAGATATGTGATAAAAATGTTATGTAATGCAATTTTTTGACGCATGAAAAATCGATTTAAAAGGCTCAGGTATGTTTTCATACTAAATTATGAAATTATGGAAAGTGGAATGTTCGAATAAATGATATAAATGTTACATGTTAATGTGAATTATATGTATGCATATGTGAAAGTATACATTCGGTTTACTTATGTATTCATGACATAAATGAGAGTATATATGTATAGGAAAATCTATAATTGGCCAAATGAAAAGTATAGATGATTTTGTAAATGAAATGTATGTGTTTTCATATTTGGGCAATTGTAAAATATATATTCGACCACATATTATGTATATATATGTGTTATTATGGTTTGATTTATGAAGATATGTATATAAGAGTTTAAATATTCTGGTTATATATACATTGATAATATGGCTTTGAAAGGGTATGTTATTTTGATAATAGATACATGTATATTCGGTCAAGGTAAAATTTGTACATAGAAGTATATGTTATATATGAAATTGTGAGCTTGAAAATAAATGTGATCATGATAGTATAAATTAGTTTGATTAAACTAAGTTGATATTAATATTGAGTTATTTATTTGCTTATGACTTACTAAGCTCTCGAAGCTTACTCTGTGTGTTTTTCCTATGTCTTTAGAGTTTCAGTGAATTGCTCGGGTTGGAAGTTGTTGGAGACATCATCACACTATCCGGTTATCATTTCGGTAACTAATGCTTTGAGATTTGGTTATGTGGCATGTATAGGCTTGTTTTGATATATTTGGTTTTGAAGTTTGTATATTTATATATATAGCCATACGAAAATGGCTTGATTATAATGTTAAAGTTAGTGTGTATGTGGCTATGACTTAAACTTATTTTTGAAGTATCAAATGTGGTATAATGTGTGCTGGATGATTGTATAATATGGCTTGGTGATGAGGTAAAATGAAGGATATGTATTTGGTTGTAAATTGGCTTTATAGGTTCGGATCCAAATGGCTAGAAATAATGTTTATGATTATATAGATTTGATCATGATATATGTTCATGTGGGGAATTAGGTTTCATGGTACTTATATGAGGTGTGTTTGATATATGAATCAATTTGGAAACTGTTTATAAACTGTTGTGTATTCGGTTATGTGATGAAATTATATATGATGATTATAATCAACTTTGTGATTTGGCAATGATAGTTTAAATCATTTAGTCAAGTGTTTAGTAAAATGTTAATGTTAAATTTGTTGTATTGGTCTTATTATAAAGATTATTTATGTGTAAAATATATGTGTTTACTATGCCGTGGAAATAGTTTAATTTAGATTATTTTGTTAACCGAATAATTCATGAGGTGAATAAAATATATATATATGAATTGGCTTGATTATTAAATTTGTAAATTGATTATACTTTGATTAGTAGTATGTGTTTTAAAATGGTTTATATTAATTAGGTAAAATGAGTACATGACGTTGATGTTTAAAAATTTATACTTGATCATTTGGTGAGGTTGATTATACCGAATGTGTTTTGGTTTATTTGCCATGTGATATTGCATATTAAGTATAATATGCGCATGTATTGGAATAAAATACAATGCATGATTATATTTGGTTAAACATAGTTAAAAAAAAAATTTATTGTAAAGGAGTTAATATTACTATGTGCATGATTGAATTGTATGACTGTATTGAGTGGTAATTTGATCGGTAATGCCTCGTAACCCTAATCTGGCGACGGATACGGGTTAGGGGTGTTACATCATGCATGTAACAATATTTAGGGATTTCAACCCAATAATCAATATGAGCCATATTTCATGGTCATATACAAAATGGAATAATATACCAAAAGGACCCATCACTTTGGCTAACAAATATGACACATATAACAAAATGCTAGGCCCCTATACATGCCATACTTAAATGTAGTAAACTAATTATACCCCAAAAGATTTGTTGATAGTGTGACTCGAGCTTTGACATACACGATCCCCGAGCTAGCTTGACGATGCTATAAGAAAGAGGAAAAGAGAGAGAGGTAAGCATATAGCTTAGTAAGTCGAGTGCAAATAAAACATAAGTCATGAAATTCATGGATTAAACATGCTATCAATTTCCAACACGTCATCATATTACACATATTGAACACATTGAGAATTGAAAATAAATGCCTTTGAACATCATGCTTATCTTACTCTTTCATAACCATACTAGATTTCCCAACATGAATCGAGTCCAATATTCATGAAGTATACGTACATACCTGTACCATACATTCTTACTCATTCTACCCCACTTCTTAACCATAATCTTAAACGGTCCGTTTAATCACCCAGAATACTAAAGGACGTTTGGAATCATCATGCACCATATAGAATTCCAAAGCCATGTCCCAGACATGGCCTTACATGGGTCTACATATCGATGCTATATCCCAAATATGGTCTTATACGAAATCTCACGTCAGTGCCAATGCCATGTCCTGTAATGCCCCAAAAATCCTGAAATCCAAAACTTTCTTTGTTTTTGGTTTTGATGAAAATTATGTTTTATGTTCCTAGCCATGTGATAATTATAGTAGGTCTTAATTAAGGTTTGAGTTCGAACCTAGGAATAAATGAAATTATAGTTTAATTATTAAAAGAATCAGGGTTGGCAAGTAGTTGAGCTTTTAAATAAAAATAGGGGAAAAATAGCATTAGAAAGCATTGTGGAGGAGTGGCTAAGTGACGCCACTTAGGGAGTAGGGAGGTGGCGTTAATAGCTATCAAGGAGATCCAAGGTTTGAATCCTAGCTTAGTATTTTTATAAGTTTAATTTTGGCCTTCTAGAAGGATGGAAGTGGCGTGAAGATGGACTCAAAGGGGAGTGTTCAGAAGAGAAAATTAAGGAAAAGATCAAGGGGTTATCAGGGAGAAAAACAAGGAGATGAGAAGGGAGAAGTGATGGAGCTGAATTGGGAATTAGGCATGGAAAATTCAGCTATAAGGGCTATAAATAGGGGCCGAATACAGGGTTGTCAGGCTACTGTCGAAATTCTTCTTCACCTTGTTGCCATATACCCCTTTCTCCAAAAGCCGAAAACCCTTTTCTTTTCAAGATCCAAAAAGCTGAAAACCCTTTTGTTTTTCACTCTTTTCTTCCTGCCGATTTCTATTCTTCTCTACACAATTTTCTTTGTTTCACTTAGCCGATTTCTTCTTCTACTCTTCTTCTTTAATTTGTACCAAATAAACCTTATTCACCATACTAAGTTTGAAAAGCCGAAAAGCCAAAAAGCCGAATCTCCCAAGGGCTGAATACTTTTTGACCGAATCTAGTGTAAGTGTTGCTCTTCCAATCGGTTTTCTTTTCTAGGTATCAATTATTGTCCCTCACTCTTTCGATTAACTTTGGTAGGGAATTAATATCGGATCTCGGATCTTAGCTCTCTGCCGAATTACTTTTTAGGTGTTTCCAGTTTTGGTAAGTATTCCTCATCCATTGGCTAAGGTTGGCCGAATAGCCATAGTAAGGTAAGGGGACTTGTGTTGGATACGAGTCACCTATTATTCTGGTTTTAATAGTTACGATTGGTGCAGATCTAGGAGTTGATCGTGGTTAGTGAAGGGGTTGTTATACTTATCGCACAAGGTAAGGTTAAGGTGTGATTCTGGCTTTTGGTAAAGTATTCGATAAGTATGTAAGATTAATCTTTGAGTGATATCGATTGTAGGTTTGGGCTAAGGAGATCGCATCACGCTTGCTTACCAAGTGTGTACATAAACTGCACACACATTATGTATCGGCAAAAGCCGAAATGCTGAAAAGCCGAAAAGCTGAAATGTCGAAAAGCCAAAAGTTTGGCTACAGTAGTCTTGCGAGTGCGTGAACACTTGTGAGGGGGAGACCGATAGGCTGCCTAAGGCCCATGAGCGATTCCGTGGACTTGGGTTGTGATTTAGCCATATGGGCCGGAATGGGCTAAATGGGCCCAATAGGCTGTTGGGCCCATAATAGGTAAAAACTGAATGTTGATGCTATGTGATAGGAACTGGTATGTGAGCATGAATATGAATGTGACTGGGCCTAACGGGTCATATAAATGTGATTTGGGCCTAATGGGCCATATGAATATGATTGGGCTTAATGGGCCAGATACAGGTATGTGAAATTGTTTGGGCTTTGTAAGGGGTTTTGGGCCTAGTATATGATATCCACATAAGACTTAATTAATATATTACGACTGTCGACAAGTCAAAAGGTTAAGGTGTGGCAACGGGTATATGCATGTCTAGGATTGGATCTAGGGAGAGTTTGGTAGTTAAGCGGTCTTAATGGCTCACCTCTTCTTCTCGGAATCTTACCTGGTGCATAGTGTTCGTTCATCTTAGCTCACTGGACTCGTTAACGGGCCAAGGTAAGGGAAAATTATCGAAATGCCCCTAAGGTCGAAAATAACCAAAATACCCCTAGGTGTTGAATGTAAGTTTTATGGATGTGACATGCATACATATGATGCTCTGCTTAGGTTGCATATGGTGTGGAAACTATGGAACGAAGGAAGTATATGAGGATCGCATGGTTGCCTGACAATCGTGGATCCACCGACGGCTTTTAAAGCCTAATATAAAGTCCGCAACTGGGCTACCATTGGTGTGTGGGCTGGGTGGGTCGATATTTATATCCCTACATGGTGTGACGGGGGACGGAGCTGGTGTGTAGCAGATGGATAATTTGGATGGGATTGCATTGTATGTTTGATAATTTCTCTTTGAATGCTTGTTTTTCATTGAGGGTTGTACACACTGAGTTTTCGAAAACTCACCCCTCTTTTATTTTATTTTTAGGTGATGCTCAGTAGAAGGTTCGATGTTTGAAGGGACTCTGGGTGGCTGGCTAGCAAGATAATTTGGACTTGGTTTTTTTTTCTAAGCATTTAAGTTTTTATTTCTTTTTAAGTGTGTTTAGATCAGATTGTAATAATTTTTCATTATGTTATTATTACTTGAATTATTATTATTATTTTCATTGTAATTATAAGAAGTTGAACATGGTTTCTTAAGCTATACTATGTCTTTTCTACGTTTCCGCAACTAAATTTTTAAGTGACATGTTTTCATCAAATCTTATGTTTCAAACAAGTGATAGAAAGGAGTTTAGTTTTAAGATGTTCTTTTATTTTAAGAAAGGTTTTCAATGAAAACACGATTTTTGCTAAAACACTTCAATGTGACACACCGGATACAGCCATAACGTCTGGGCCAGGTTTGGGGTGTTACATGTCCCAGGCATGCTCTTACATGGGACCTCACATCAACGCCGTGTCCCAGACATGGTCTTATATGAAATCTCATATCAATGGAATTTCCCAGATATGGTCTTATACGAAATCACATAACGAGATTAACACCATATCCCGATATGGTCTTACAATGACACACATATCCATGCCGATGCCATGTCCCAGACATGGTCTTACACTGGCTATCATATCAACGCTAATGTCATGTCCCAGGCATGGTCTTACACTGGCTCTAATTAATCGTGGTGTCATGATATCCAAATCCTAAGCACTCCTCAGGGTCACCGAGACTTCCGAGATATAAGGCTATCACCAAACTTTCAGTAAATTGTCACAAGCAAATTTCATTAGATCATTCAAATATGTATTATAGAACATCAATTATTAAACTCATGATAATGGAATTGTTAAATTACTTACACCCAGCTTACCTCGGTTCAAAATATGACAATTTGCGATTTAGTCCACAACCTTGCCTTTTCCTCGGTCAAGGTCTATCCCTCGTCCCTCTTGATCTATAATAGCACATTTAGTTTATTTAATACACGCACTATTCAATTCAGTCCAAAAATCACAATATGGCAAAATTACAATTTTGCCCCTAAAATTTCACAAAGTTACGAAATTGCCCCTAGGCTCGTTAAATGAAAAGTATCCATTTTTCCCATTATTCAAGCTTAGCCGAATCATTTTCTCTTCTATACCAACTCACATTTTTCATTTATTCATACATTTACACATAGTTTCTACAACTTTTACTATTAGGTCCTTTTTATCAATTTCACCAAAAACCACCTAGTAAAAGTTGTTCATCACACCTCAAGCTTTCATATTCTTCCATTAGACATCAAAGCACAAGCATATCATTCATGGGTATATTTTTTTACATGAACCCTAGCTCAAATTAAGGGTAGAAATAACTAAATCGAGCTTCGAGGACTTCAAAAATATAAAGAACATTAAAAACGAGGCTAGGATGCACTTAATTTGAGCTTGAAAGATGAAAGAAACCCTAGTTATGGCTTCTTGTGAAATAAGAAGAATGAAGATGGACATAAATTTTGACTATTTTCCCTTTTAATTACCAATGGACCAAAATGCCCTTCCATTAAAACTTTGATATTTTATCCCTCCTATGTCCACTTTTGTCCATAATAACATATAATGGTCTAATTGCCAAATAAGGACTTCAAATTTCAAATCTCATCACAATTAATCCCTTAAATAAACTAGAACACATGTTTTTCACTTATTGCAATTTATTCCTAATAACTCAATTCGACACCTTATCGATAAAATTTCTCATCGATATTTCACACAGGAATGCATATATATAATGAACCTTGTAAAATTCATAAAATAATTAGTTCTATCTCAGATTTGTGGTTTCAAGACCACTGTTCCGACTAGGCCCTAATTTGGGATGTTGCAGCAAGGACACAGGCGTGTGTCTCTGCCATGTTACTCGAGGGCCATTTCAAAATGAGCCTACGTAGACCACACGATCGCATACATGGACATGTGCCAAGCCATGTGGCCAAGTCAGTTTCAAGCACAGGCTAGACACACAGGTGTGTGACTGGCCGTGTGACCCAAGTCAGTAGCCTCCTTAGTTTTCACATGGCCTGGCACATGGGCGTGTCATATGGCCGTGTGGATAAGTCAATATGTATGCTCTGTTTCACCACAGCCTAGTTACACGGGCTTGTCTAATGCCGTGTGAGGCATACAGCTTGTTCACACGGGCATGTGACTTTTGTAATTTAGAAAATTGTTAAGTTTCAGAAAAATTTTGTATGTGTTCAGTTTAGTCCCGACCTCTTCCTAATGCATATTTAGGGTCTCATTGACCTAATAAAGAGACTTTATAATGATATTTGAATTTGATATGATAATGTATAACTTTTGATTTTGAAATATTCCGATATGTCCGGTAATGCCTCTTAACCCTAATCCGGCGATGGATACAGGTTAGGGGTGTTACATTTGGTTGGTATCAGAGTTACGATTTTGTCGATTCTAGGACTAACATAGTGTTTGTGAGTCTAGCTATACATGACATATATACGAACTACGATAGTGCGATGATTCTTGACAATGAAAATGTATTTTTATATAGTAAATGGATCCCAAAAGAGTTGTAGTTGACGATGTTGAAAGTAATGCGCCTGCTCCCGCTCAAGGGACAGCGCCATCTGATTCTAGACCTGCTACTAGTAGCCACGAGGAAGAGGCTAAGCAAGCCTTTTACCAAATGATGAATGATTGGTTCACTCAGTATATTAGAACCAATCCAATTATGCCACAACCTTCACCCCCACTAAATCCTCCACAAGTTCCTGTCATACCACAAGGTAATCCGATTTAATTGAATAAGACTCCTGTTGATAAAATTAGTTCCGTGCTACTACTAATGATAATGCTGAGAGAGCTAAATTTTGGTTAGAGAATACGATACGAGTGCTCGATGAATTGTCATGTACTCCCGATGAATGCCTTAAATGTGTTGTTTCACTTCTGAGAAATACAACATATCATTGGTGGAAGACGTTGATATCAGTGGTTTCGAGAGAACAAGTCACCTGAGATTTCTTTCAAGCTAAATTCTGAATGAAATGCATCAGTTAGAGATTCATTGATCACAAACATAAAGAGTTTCTTGAATTGAAATAGGGCCGTATGTCTGTTACGAAATACGAGCGAGAATTTGTGAGATTGAGCCAGTATGCACGAGAATATGTCTCGAATGAAGTAATTATGTACAAAAGATTCAAGGATGGTTTGAATGAAGATATCAGCTTATTTTTCAGAATTTTGGAGATAAAAGAGTTTGTTGTGCTTGTTGAACGAGCATGTAAAGCTGAAAAAGTTGGGAAAGCGAAAAGAAAAGACAATTTAAAAGCTAGAGAAGTGCGAAAAAGATCATCAAGCAAGTTATTTCATTCAGCATCAAAGAAGTTTCGAGATGATTTTAGTCATTTAAAGGCTAATGTGGGACATTCGAGTAGAGATTGTATTAGATCGTATTCGAGTTGCAGAGCTCCAGTTACTTCTATTACAAGTGTTGGAAATGTCAGATCCGATCCACCCGAGTGTAGATATTGTGTTAAAAGACATCCTGGAAGTTGTAGATTAAATGACTGAGCTTTCTTTAGATGTGGATCCTTAGATCATTTTATCTGTGAATGTCCTGAGTCTGTAGAGCAAGAGATTGTGCAAAATTCGAGGCCTAGTGGCAATACAGCTCGAGTTAGACTACCTAGAAATACAAGTAATATGAGTGGCAACCAGAGGGGAACTAAAGATACGACTGTTAGATCTGAGGCTCGTGCACCTGCTAGAGCCTATGCTAGAGCCAGATGTTATTATTGGTACTTTCACTTTTTATGATACTTCTGTGATTGCATTAATAGATTCGAGATCAACACATTCTTATATATGCATGAACTTATTAAGTAGTAAGACTTTGCCTGTAAAGTCTGCTGAATTTATAATTAGAGTATTGAACCCCTTAGGTCGGTGTGTTTTGGTTGACAAAGTGTGTAAGAATTTTCCGTTGATGATTCGAGATTCATGTTTTTCACCGGATTTGATGTTATTACCATTCGACAAATTTGATATAATTCTGGGTATGGATTGGTTAACTTTGCACGATGCTATTGTAAACTACAAATGGAAGACTACTGATTTGAGATGTTAGAATGATGAGATTATTCGGATTGAGTCTAATGATCTTAATGGTTTATTGGTAGTGATTTCTTCAATGTTAGCTCAGAAATATGTGAGAAAGGGTTGTGAAGCTTACTTTGCTTATGTGATTGATTCGAAAATGACAGAAAAGCAAATTGAATTAGTGCCTGTTGTCTATGAATTCCCTGATGTGTTTCCTGAAGAACTTCTAGGATTATCTCTGATTCGAGAAGTTGAGTTTGGCATTGAATTTGTGTCAGAGACTACTCCGATTTCAATAACTCCATATAGAATGACTCCGACCAAATTAAAAGAATTAAAGTCTTATTTGCAAGAATTGACTGATAGAGGATTTGCACGGCCAAGTTTTTCTCCCTGGGGTGCTCCTATTCTGTTTGTAAAAAAGAAAGATGGTACGGATGAGAATGTGCATTGATTATCGTCAGTTGAATAATGTGACTATCAAGAATAAATATCCTCTGCCACGTATTGATGATCTGTTTGATAAGTTGAAAGGGGTTACAGTGTTTTCAAACATAGATCTGAGATCGGGTTATTATCAGTTGTGGGTAAAGGATTTAGGCATTCTGAAAACTGCTTTTCGAACGAGGTATGGACACTATGAATTTTTAGTTAATGCACCTGCTGTTTTTATGGATTTGATGAACAAAATTTTTAGATCTTATTTAGATCGATTTGTTACCGTATTCATTGATGACATTTTGATATATTCTTGCAATGAATCTGAGCATGTCGAACATCTGAGAATATAGTGTTACAGACTTTGCGTGATAAGCAGTTGTATGCGAAGTTTAGCAAATGTGAATTCTGGTCACGAGATGTAACAGCCCGATTTAGGGCCTAATTGGAATAGTGGTCTCGAGACCAAAAATCTGGAGCCGAATAAATTATTTTATAATTATTTTGATGTTCTAGCATGATTATATGAATGCACGGAAAATTTGGTCAGTTAATTTTGATGTTCGTGAGCTCAATTGAGAAAAAGGACTAAATCACATAAAATGCAAAAGTCCTATTTTGATAGCTAAAAGTGCCAAATAGCTAGAGAACCTAAACTGGGGGTCTTTAAAGGGAAATTAGACCCTAAGATTGTTCATGGCCGACCAAAGTAGGTAATTTGGTAAAAAAGTCCAAGTTTGGTGGGTTTGGTGGCTAATTTGACTAAAATAGAAATAAAATAAAAGAAAGATGATATCATCCTATTTCCCATTTCTTCTCCACCAACTTTTCAGCCATTTTTTTGGGTTTTGAAAGCTTAAAAATTTCAGCAAACTTTAAGCCTTCACAAGTAAGTGATTTTCTAACCCTTTGTTGAATATTTTTGTAGTTTTGAAACCCTTGAAGCATGAGCTTTCAAATGAGGGTACTATTTTGCAAAATGATTAGGAGTGTAGGGTTTTGACATGAAAGGGTTTGAAATTTTTTCTGGGTTTTTATGGAAGAAAATAAGTCTTGGGTGTATTATGAGCAATTTTTGTGAAAGGTGTCAACATGGAAACACCTAAGATGACTATATTGCATAAGTTGTAAACTAGATGTTAAGTATGTGAAATAGTGGGAATTCGAAGTTGCTATATGAGTAAAAAGGGTTCGGCTAGGCTTAAGATATGAAGAAATTTGATAAAAATTAATTTTCGGGCCTAGGAGTAAAATGGTCAATTTGTCAAAGTCTAGGGATAAAATGGTCATTTTACCAAAAATATGAATTTTTGATTGCGTAATTTTATTTAGTGACTAAATAAGTGCATTTTACTATTATAGATCAAGAAATATCGAATCCGAACCTAGACCAGGGGAAAGCCAAGCAAATCGACTAAATCGACTAGTCGCCACATTTTATAATCCGAGGTAAGTTGTATGTAAATAGTACAGCTACAATATTAATGTATGACTTGAATTGTACTTGAACTTAATATAGCATGAATTGCTTGATTGTGGAATTGAGAAAGCAAGATGATAATAGAGGTAGTAGAGTTCCCGTTTGAACCTAGGAAATAAATCGGATATTCATGCCATAGCATATGGGCTATTGTGAGCTAGTGTAAGACATGTCTGGGACTTGCATCGGCTACATTTTGAGAGCCAGTGTAAGACCATGTCTAGGACATGGCATTGGCATTGAGACGAGTGCTAGTGTAAGACATGTCTAGGACATGCATCGGTCTCGAGACGTAAGTCAGTGTAAGACATGTCTGGGACATGCATCGGCTATTTGATGTGTCAGTGTAAGACCATGTATGGGACATGGCATTGGGACAAATATGCTAGATCTTGTGTAAGACCATGTCTGGGACATTGCATCGGCTCTTTACCCCATGTTTGAGGCTTAATGAATATCCGATAATGTTTCAAATGGTTCAACAGTGAAGGTTACGATTTCAAGTTAATGAAGAAAGTATAACTGAGTTGTGAGTGGTATAGGTATCCTGTTTGGTATATATATAAAATATGAGCCCAATTTTTATGATATACAATGTGTACTGAATATTGATGAGTAAGTTTTGCTTGTGCCCAATCGTATGTTATGAGCTTGTTGATAAATGGAAAAGTTATGTTGTATAATTATTTATGTGCAAATTACTAAGCTTTACGCTTACTCCCTCTCATTTTGAATTTTCTTATAGTGCCGCCTATCTAGCTTAATGATTAATTGAAGTCAGAGATATCGATCACACTATCAGTCAAAGGATTCAGTATAGTTTGATTTATATTTTTGAATATGGCATGTATAGGGCTTATACTTTACTATTTTTGTGTCATTGAGAACTGACCAAATGTGTTGGCTTGGGTTGAGAACCCTTCATTTTGTATTAAGCCTTGAATGGTGGAAAATATTCATTTTGATTTATATGCAAAGATGTATTTTCATAGACGAATAAAATGCATTATTTGAATGTTATCTATTATGGCTGATTGGTTTAAATAAGTTATCCTTGTATTGGTTCGATTGTCTTTGTGTAGGTTGTATAAGTAAGGGTGGCAAATAGACTTGGTAAATAGCCTTATATTGTCCACACGGATAGACAAACAGGCGTGTGTCTAGGCCGTGTGTGGCACACGGTCTGCCCTACAGGCGTATGGTCTAGCCGTGTGTCCCCTGCACGTAAAAATTTCAAGTCAGTATGCATGATAGTAAACACATGGGCAGAGACACGGCCGTGTGATGGACACGACCTAGCACACGTGTAACAGCCCAAAATAGGGCCTAAACAAAATAGTGGTTGCGAAACCATGAATTCGAGATAGAAAAGTTTATTCCACTTAATTTTTATAATTTATTGAGTGATTAGATGCATGTGTTAGAGTATCGATGAAACATTTTATAGATAGCATGCTTAATTTTCCTACTAGTGTCACGGACTTAAGATTCTTGCCTCAGAATCCGTGCGGCCTTAGGCAGTTTCTTACTCCAAAAACGCCTAAGTCAGCCTAACTTCCACAAAAGAAGGATTCAACAGAATTCCTCCCAAAACACAACTCAAGCGAAAGCAACTCAAAGCCAACAAGATGAAAGAAGAATGAGATAAGAACAAGCCAGGGAAAATAAGAACACAAGAGAGAAAAGTTTGAGTGAATGCTCTCAAGGATTCTTCTTACTCAAAACTCAAGTGATTTACAATGAGGAAGAGGTCTCTTATTTATAGTTGAGCCTCTCCAAATCCAACGGTACAAAATTAAGCACATCAATGGCTAAGATTAAAAGGCACCTACCACCAAATATAAAATCATATCTTCTAAGATTACATATCTTATCTAAGATATGTAATCTTATAAAATAATATCTTGTAAAATCATGTTTCCATATTTGTCTAACTTGTAGATGGGCCTTCAATCTCTTCAAGCAACGGGCCAGTCCGATTGGTCCAAATGACCTCCTTCCTTCTTGATAGTTCACACAGATGTGTCATGGTTATGGGCTCCCATGCAACCCATGACATTCTCCCCACCAAATCTAGCGGCGCCTCGTCGCGTCCTCTGCATGGTATCGATCTATCTTGTCTTGGAATTGCCACAGGGCTTTAGCAGGTTCCCAACTCGTCTCACTATCCAGGAATCCTTTCCATCGGACTAAGTATTCGCGCCGCGGTCGGTAGTACTTACGTCTGACCACACGATCCGCTTCAATGTTCTCGACCTCTCGATCATAGGCGACTTTTACCCCCATTGGTGCTCGTTCAGACTTGCTTCGATTTGGGTCTTCTCCATCTTCATGGAATGGCTTAAGCATACTCACATGGAATACTGGATGGACTTTAAACTTTTCAGGCAACTCAAGCTTGTAGGCCACCTTGCCTACCTTCTTCACAATTCGAAATGGCCCCTCATACCGCCGAACGAGTCCTTTGTGTAACCCATCATGTCGCAAAATCAGGTGTAGTTTGGCAAGAACTGGGTCACCAACTTGAAATTGGAAGTTCCTTCGATTTCGATCCGGCCATTTCTTGTTGCGCTTACTTGCCTTATGTAGACAAGCTCTAGCTAGATCGTTTTGCTCTTGCCAATCCCTCGCAAATCGATAAGCTGCTGGATTCGGTCCCGCATAACGAGTTGCAACTGCATTGGGTGTAAGCAGCTGTTGCCCCGTCACTATCTCAAACGGACTCTAGTTCGTTGCCCCACTTCGTTGTAAGTTATACGAAAACTGGACCACATCCAACAACTTTGGCCAATCCTTTTGTGTTGCACTTACATAGTGCCGAAGATACGTCTCCAACAATGCATTCACTCGTTCGGTTTGCCCATCAGTTTGGGGATGCATGCTAGTGGAAAAGTTTAAGTCTGAGCCCATTAATTTGAACAACTCTGTCCAAAATCGACCCGTGAATCGCCCATCTCGATCACTGATGACAGACTGGGGTACCCCCCAATACTTCACCACATGCTTAAGGAATAAGCGAGCTGCCTCCTCAGCGGGGCACTCCTTGGTTGCGGGGATGAAAGTTGCATACTTTGAAAACCTATCCACCACAACAAAAATACTCGCGAATCCATCGGATTTAGGCAAACCTGTGATAAAGTCCATGGACAAACTCTCCCATGGGCGCTCCGAAATGGGCAACGGTTGTAACAAACCAGCAGGGGCTTTCAACTCAACCTTATCTTGTTGGCATATTAAATAAGTTTTCACATAGGTCTCCACATCATCACCCATGTGAGGCCAATAAAATCGATCCTCCAACAGAGCCAAGGTGCGGTGTACTCCGGGATGGCCAGCCCATTTTGAATCATGACATTCCTTCATGACTTCTCTTCGTAAATTCCCATGTTGAGGCACATATAGACGTCGCCCATGAGTGTATAGCAATTCTCCCTCGAGCCAAAATCGCCTTGTCTTTCGATCTCTAGCAAGCTCCATCAGATTTTTGGCCGTGGGATCATGGGACAGTCCTTTTTGAATGCGCTCTAATAAGGGACTCTTGGGTTGGTTTATCGTTGCAAATTCCATTTTTCGGCTAAGTGCATCGGCCACAATGTTGGCACTCCCCGGCTTGTATTCCATGCTAAAATCAAACTCTGCTAGGAAAACCTGCCAACGAGCGTGCTTGGGGGACAACTTTTTCTGGGTTAAGAAATAGCTATTTGCAACATTATCAGTGAATACCACAAACCTGGAACCCAGCAAATAGTGTCTCCATGTGCGTAAACAATGCACCACTGCCGTCATCTCTTTTTCTTGGACCATGTATCTCCGTTCTGTCTGGTTAAGCTTTCGACTCTCGAAAGTAATCGGATGCCCATCTTGCATCAACACCCCTCCAATCGCATACTCTGAAGCATCTGTGCGCACCTCATACGCCTTTGAAAAATTTGGCAATGCGAGTACAGGCTCACTCGTCATCGCTTGCTTCACTTGGTTGAAGGCTTTCTTACACTGAGGGTCCCAATCCCACACTTTGCCCTTTTTCAACAGGTCCGTCAAGGGTGCAGTGATCTTGGAATAGCCTTCAATGAAGCGACGGTAGTAATTTGCTAATCCAAGGAAAGACCGCAACTCCGTCACCTTGGTTGGTGGCTCCTAATCGGCAATTGCTCGAACTTTATTTTCATCCATTCGAATCGTGCCACCTCCCACAATATGGCCTAGAAATGGCACTTCTCGTTGGGCAAAGGAGCATTTCTCCTTTTTGACATATAGCTCATTTTCTCGTAGAGTTTGGAACACCTCCCCCAAGTGTCCCACATGCTCTTCGAGCGTTTTACTATACACCACAATATCGTCAAGATAAACAACCACAAAACGATCCAAGAAAGGTTGTAATACCTTATTCATTAGGGACAGAATATGGCCGGAGCATTTGTCAACCCGAACGGCATCACCAAGAACTCAAAGGACCCATACCTAGTTACACAAGCTGTCTTGGGCTCATCCCCTTCGGCTATTCTCACTTGGTGGTACCCCGATCGCAAATCCAACTTAGTAAACCATCTCGCGCTACCAAGTTGATCGAACAAATCTGCAATAAGAGGAATGGGATACCTATTTTTTATAGTGATTTTGTTTAAGGCCCTGTAGTCGATGCACATTCTCAAAGATCCATCATGCTTCTTTTGAAATAACACAGGTGCACCGAATGGGGCTTTAGATGGTCTAATGAACCCGGCATCTAAAAGCTCTATCAACTGCTTCTGCAATTCCTCTAGTTCCGATGAAGCCATCCGATATGGCGCCCTTGCTGGCGGTTCAGTATTGGGCAATAGCTCAATCTTGTGGTCCACCTCCCTCTTTGGTGGCAATCTTTTGGGCAACTCCATGGGCATTACATCTTGAAATGACTTTAGCAACCGTTCCACTTCCTTTGGAATTTCCCCCTCAAATTTATCATCCATATTGTCTCTCAAGGTAGCTAGGTACGAGACTTCATTTCGACGGACTCCTTTGGCAAATTGAATTGCCGACAAGATTTTTCCCTCCATGCTTCCCTTCCTTTTCATTCTCACCATATATCGTTGGTTTGCATCGGAGATTGTCATGTAATTCTCGGAAGGGTGAATATCCGCATTAAGCTTGTCAAGTAAACTTAATCCAACTACAAAATCGTAATTATCAAGTGGGATTACCTTAATGGTCGCTTTGCCCGCCCATTTGCCAAGTTTGAGTTCTACCCCTTTTGCCACTCCTGTTATGGGAATGCTTTCTGAATTCACCGTTTTGATTCGTCCCGAATCTTCCTCAATTCTAAGGCCAAGTTCCTTTGCCATTTCTTTGGACATGAATAAATCAGATGCACCAGTATCAACAAGTGCATTCAATCTTCTGCCAGCTACGATGATGTCCACAAACATCAACCCATGGCTTAACTTCTCTTCGACACCTCCTAATATCGAATTAAGGCTTTTGGTGTCATCTTCGGCTTCCTCGCGTGCCTCTATGGCATTAAAAGCGACTCTCTTTGGACAGACACTTATTCTATGTAGGCCTTGGCAAAGAAAGCACTTCATTGGTCCTTTTCTATCCCAAGGTTTACCTTGACTAGACTTTGGGCCTTCGTCATTCTTTTCCCCTTGATCCTTGTCTCCCCCACCATTGCCTTCGGGTCTCGACTTGGGTTTGAAAGAATCATTATTATCAAACTTTCTACCCCCAACATCATAGAAATTTTCTGCCTTCGCCATAGCTTCGGTCAATTCGGTGATATCTAGGCGATGCAACTCTTGCTTGGCCCACATTTTTAAACCATCCTCAAACCAATAGAATGCTTCTTTCTCATTCAAGTCTCGAGATCCAAGCATCAACTCTGAATTCGAACATAATCTCGAGCGATTGCCTTGTTGCGTAGTTTACGCAACTTAGCACGAGCCTCCTTTTCGGCATGTTGTGGATAAACCGCTTCTTCAACTCTCTTTGGAACTCCTCCCAAGTTCCAATGGTCGTTCCTCCACGTTTCTCATCCGTGGACCTCGTCTCCACCACAAGAGAGCAACATCAGAAAAGTAAATTGAAGCGGTGTTTACCTTGGTGGCATCATCCTCAATGCCAATTGCTTGAAAATATTGCTCCAATTCCCACAGGAAGTTGTCCACTTCTCTTGCGGACCTAATCCCCTTGAACTTCTCGGGTTTTGGAACATCCACATGACGTTGCTTCGGTCCCGAAGCCAACATCCCACTTCCCAGGGCAGCCTTACAGATTCTCGAGCTCCCCTTAAGCTCAAGAATCTCTTCCTTCATGGCGCCGCCAGGCCTCAAGAGCTTCGTCCCTCCCTGTCAATTTGTCCGAAGTGGATCTGAGGGAGTCCAACACAAACTCCTTGCTATCTTCCCTCAGTTCCTCCATACGGGTTAGGACCACTTCGAGTGTCTCCTTCATGTCACCAACGGACTCCTCGAGATTAACCACTCGAATTTCCAAGCTCGACAACATATCCCTCGATCGACTAGCCTTTCTAGCCCTCCCACGGGTCTCCATTGGCTCATTCTGATCAACAACTTCTTTCGACATATCTCAAAAGTGCTTTCGAACTGGCTCTGATACCAACTGTCACGGACTTAAGATTCTTGCCTCAAAATCCGTGCGGCCTTAGGCGCTTTACTCCAAAACGCCTAAGTCAGCCTAACTTCCACAAAAGAAGGATTCAACAGAATTCCTCCCAAAACACAACTCAAGCGAAAGCAACTCAAAGCCAACAAGATGAAAGAAGAATGAGATAAGAACAAGCCAGGGAAAATAAGAACACAAGAGAGTAAAGTTTGAGTGAATGCTCTCAAGGATTCTTCTTACTCAAAACTCAAGTGATTTACAATGAGGGAAGAGGTCTCTTATTTATAGTTGAGCCTCTCCAAATCCAACGGTACAAAATTAAGCACATCAATGGCTAAGATTAAAAGGCACCTACCACCAAATATAAAATCATATCTTCTAAGATTACATATCTTATCTAAGATATGTAATCTTATAAAATAATATCTTGTAAGATCATGTTTCCATATTTGTCTAACTTGTAGATGGGCCTTCAATCTCTTCAAGCAACGGGCCAGTCCGATTGGGCCAAATGACCTCCTTCCTTCTTGATAGTTCACACAGATGTGTCATGGTTGCGGGCTCCCATGCGCAACCCATGACACTATGGCTTAATTGCAAAGTTTATAAACATGAGTTTTAGATGCTAAAGGATTAAATTAAAGAGTATAATTGAAGTAGAGGTCCTTAAATGGTAATTAGACCATTAGGATTTGATGGAAAAAAATGAACATACATAGATAAAAATAACTAATGTTTTAATGAAGGGTATTTTAGTCATTTGGTAATTAAAAGATTAAAAAAGGGAAAAAGATGGCAAAATATGCCCATCTTCTTCATTAGGCAGAAATTCAAGGGTTTTTCATAGCTAGGGTTTTGTTAATATTTCAAGCTTCATAGTAAGTGATTCCAAGCTTCGTTTTTAATGCTCTTTACGTTTTTGATGTCCTAGTAACTTGATTTAGCTTATTCTAGCAATAATTTAACCTAGGGTTCATATGTGGAAAAATACCCATAGGTGAAATGTGTTTATTTTGATGTTTTATGGTAGAATATGAAGCTTGAAATTATGTTAAACAACTTGAGCTAAGCGATTTTAATCGAACACTAGTAAAACGACATAATCGGTAAAAATACCTAATGGTAATAAGTACATGTTAGAGTGGGAATTTGATGTTTCTATAGGTAAATAAATGATTAGCATGTCATAGAACATAAGAATTAGGGATAAAGTTTCATTTCCGAGCATTGGGGAAAAGTGTAAATATGCAAAAGTTTAGGGGCAAAATTGTAATTTTTCCAAAGTTAGAGTTAAGGACTGTTTTGATAAATGTGAATATTAAATAAGTTAAATTTGGTATTATAGATCAAGAAGAACGAAATTTGGGGTTAGACCGAGGAAAGAAAAAGGTTGAGGACTAAATTAAAATATTTGATCATATTTTGTATCGAGGTAAGTTTGCGGTAAATAAATGCAATGTTGTATTATTTATAATTAATGATGTTATTTTTCAGCATCTATATATTTATTTTGTAAATTTATTCCTTGATGATTCAAGTAAGAATTGACAGAGAAATGATACTTAAAAGTCCCGGTTGAACCTTAGGAATGTGTAGGATATGTAACACCCCGAACCCGAGACCATCGCCGGTGTCAGACACGAGGGGTTAACAAGCCAAATCCACATATTGCACCCACCAATTTGACATTTCCAGACAGGCTGGAAATCTGCGTCACTATCGCCTTAAAAATCATATCTCGAGTTTCGAAACTCGGAAACTGATTCCGTAAATTTTCCCTGAATTTAGACTCATATATCCATCCATGGATTTATTTTTAGAATTTTTGGTTGGGCCAATTGGTACAGTTTATTAGTAAAAGTCACCCATGTTACAGGGATCGACTGCTCTGACCTTCGCGCGTTACAACTTGAATATCTCCCTGTATAGGGCTTTAATACTGCTGCCGTTTGTTTCTAATGAAACTAGACTAAAAATGGAATCTCCAAATATAAGGCATGACTTCTAATTCTTTCTGGATAATTTATAGTAAATTTTTAAAGTCGCGACAGGGGACCCAGAAACCGTTCTGGTCCTGTCTCACAATAGCTTTAATATCTCTTAACATGTAACTCCTATGACCGTTTCGTTTCTTCCATATGAAAGTAGACTCATAAAGGTTCATTTACATAACTTATTCACTATTTAATACCATTCCTAAAAATTTTGGTGATTTTTCAAAACCACACAACTGCTGCTGCCAGCATCTGTTTTCAAGGTAACCATTACCTATTTCATGATTTCCACGATTCAATTGGCCCTTTTTGCATACATAGCACAAAGTGTGATCACGATTAACCATTCCAATGGCTAATCTTTTCAAACAATTCCATACCCCATAATGATCATCATACAAACGATTATAGAATCATACTAAAACGATATAAGCCATTTTCGCATGGCTATCCAAGCTTACACAAAACCGAAAGGTACATGACCTTCAACAATAGGGTAGTCCTATACATGCCATTTCAGAGTTCAACCAAAATTATACCAAAATGGAGGCTTTGATAGTGTAGATGACTTCGGCTTTAATGATCCCGAATCCGATCGCTAACGAGCAAAATCTATAAAACAGAGATCCAAAGCAACGGGGTAAGCATTTTTTTATGCTTAGTAAGTCTCAAGCAATAAATCCAGCTTTAACTAAAGCATTACATTCACATAGCCAAATGAATCATTTCATTAATACACATTCACATAATCATATTTACTTCACACTTCATCATTATACACTTTCACAAGATATCAACCAATTCAATAGCTGAAAACTCGTTAGTCGATTGAGCGAATGTTACTCAAACATATCGACTTTTCCAATGCACATATAAACATACCTTATTCTTTGGGCTTTTCGAGCGTACTAATTAAATTTATTACAGCAACCAACGCTCACCTCCAGCCCAAGCTTCTTCGGAATACAACCGGATATAACCACATGCACGAATGCCTTCGGGTCTTAGCCCGGATAGAACGACTTGCACAAATGCCTTCGGGTATTAGCCCGGATTTAACAACTTGCACGAATGCCTTGGTCTTAGCCGGATGTAGTCACTAGCACAATTGCCTTGGTCTTAACCGGATATAATTACTAGCATAAATGTCTTGGGACTTAGCCCGATATCATTCAATTGCTCATGCACACATATACATCAATAATCATTACACATCCATATTTCATTTTCGTTACTAAGGCTCAAACACAAACATATCACTAGCATAATCGCCTTGGGACTTAGCCCGGTATCATTCAAATACTCATACACACATAAATCAATAATCATTACACATCCATATTTCATTTCACATAATTCGAGTAGGGTCATTTCTTGAGGACTTACCTCGGATGTCGTCAGACGGCTTCAACGGCTATTCGACCACTTTTTCCTTCCCTTTATCGGATTTAGCTCCCTTTGCTCTTGAGCTTAACGAATACAAGTAGAAGTATTCAATATTTTTATCAATAATGTTTACTTGTCAATCACATTCGCATCTCATATCATCTCGCTTTATTATAATTTATCATTCAACCTTTAAACCAAAACGCCATTATATGACCACATATACATACATCCATATATTTAAGCTCAAGAATTTTAATATAACATCAAGTGCTCAAATTACTCATGTGGCCGATTATACATGGTCATAATACACAAAATCAAAAATAAATTCCAAGACTTTCACATCATATATGTACTAAGCTGAATACGTTGGCCAAGTTCACATACATTCTTCAACAATTCCTTCTTTAAACAAACACATCTAAGCCTTCCTTTCATATTATCAACTCCAACCATATACATTATTCAAGTATAACATTTTCATATTCGCAATAGTGTTACACATAATAGCCGATTCTTCTTACTTTGTATTTATGCATCTACTTGATCATTCGCTTAGTTCAAGCACCCATACACCAAGATTCATCAAGTTTAGCATGAAACATAACCTTAATCCTCAATAACCATTATGGCCGAAAGTTCTAGTCACCCCAAAATCACAATTTCTAACATGGGTCACCTAAAAAAACTTGGTAACTAGCTCAATTTCATCTAAAATTTCAAGGATTCATATGAATTTCTCACCTTATTTATGGCTTAGAAACCAAATGGTTGCTCTCTTTTCTCCCTTAGAATCGCCAAGAAGAATCAAGAACAAAGACTTGTTTCTTTCACCCATTTCTAATTATTCCTTAAATCATAAAGGCAACAACCATTTCCCTAAACATCTTCCATGGCGAACACTTGTATTACTATCACCTTCAAAATTTTTGACATGGGCAAGTAAAGGACTTAGTAACTAGCTTCATATATGCAAAGATTTCAAAGACTAACATGGATTCCATACCTTAGTTCAAGCTCAAGTGACCGAATGCTAACTCTTCCCTTTTCTTCTTGAAGGATCGGCTAAGCTAGGAGGAAGATGAACCAAACTTTTTTTTTCTTTGCTCAATACACGGCAATGGGGAGGGGGCAACCACACATACCCATTTTTTTTTTCTTTTCTTCCTACTAACACCAATATAATAACCATTCTAACATCAACCATTAGCAAAACATGTTGGAAACATGTTCCTTTGCCCATAATTTGTCATGGCCGCCACTAACCTTAGGAAATGGGATAATTGACATGCAACTCCATTTATTTCACTTCATGCATTATTAGGCCACTTAAAATTCACCTATCACATTTTCAAGTCCTAACACATGGGTCCTTTCTTATAAATTAGCACCTAATTAATAAAAATCAAGACACGAAATATTTACGCATACAAATTCCACATACAATAAGCACGAAATATAACACCTAATTATTCTTGTGACTCGGTTTTGTGGTCCCGAAACCACTCTCCGACTAGGGTCACATTAGGGTGTCACAACTCTCCCCACTTAAGAGATTTTCGTCCCGAAAATCTTACCGTAAATAGGTTTGGGTATCGTTCTTTCATAGAGTTCTCGGGTTCCCAAGTAGATTCTTCTATCCGTGTTTGAGCCATAACACTTTTACTAACGGAACCCTTTTGTTTCTCAACTCCTTCACTTCACGAGCTAGGATACGAATCGGTTCTTCTTCATAACTCATATCGGCTTGAATTTCAACCTCGATGGACTAATCACGTGCGATGGATCGATCTATAGAGTCGAAGCATCGAAACATGAAAGACATCGTGAATCTTTTCGAGTTCGGGGGCAAAATCGACGATATGCCACCGGACCGACTCGCCGGATATCTCATATGGCCCAATGAACCTCGGGCTCAACTTGCCTTTACTACCGAATCGAGTATCTTTTTCCAAGGTGAAACCTTGAGAAACACTTTATCTCCCACGATGCTCGATGTCTTTACGCTTGAGATCCGCGTGCACGACTTTTGACGATCGGAGGCTATCTTCGACTTTCACGAATTACTTTCACTTTCTGCTCAAATCTCTAATCAAATCCACCCGAAAATTTTGCTTTCACCGAGCTCGGTCAAAACAATGGTGTACGGCATTTACGACCGTACAAAGCCTCGTAGGTGCCATCTTAATACTTGATTGAAAGTCTGTTGTTGTAAGCGAATTCAATCAACGGCAAATACCGCTCCCATGAACCATCGAACTCGAGGATGCAACATCTCAACATATCCTCAAGTATCTGAATTATCCGCTCGGATTGACCATCGGTTTGGGGTGAAAGGCGGTGCTGAAATGCAACTTGGTACCCAAAGCTTCTTGCAACTTTTTCCAAAATCGCGAGGTAAATCTCGGATCTCTATCCGACACGATGGAAATAGGCACCCGTGCAATCTCACAATCGAGAAAGCGTACATTCGGCTAGTTTGTCCATTGAAAAGTCCGTGCGTCGGGGACAAAGTGAGCCGACTTAGTCAATCTATCTACAACGACCCAAATCGTATCCTTCTTACTCACCGACAATGGCGGTCCGGATCTGAAGTCCATTGTGACTCGATCCCATTTCCACTCGGGTATCGTGATCGGTGAAGTAATCTCAAGGCACTTGATGTTCCGCTTTCACTTGTTGACATATTAAACACCTCGAAACAAAGTCGGAGATGTCTCGTTTCATACCATGCCACCAAAACCGACGTTTCAAATCGTTGTACATCTTCAGACTCCTCGGTGGATCGCCATTCGGCTACAATGGGCTTCGCTCAAGATATCGAAATAAGTTCAATTCTTTGGAACACACAGACGACTCTGAACCTCAAACAATCGTCATCATTGATCCGAAACTCCGATTCCTTGTTCGAACACACTCGCCCGCTTTGCAACCAACTCATCGTCGACCTTCTGAGCTTCACAAATTTGATGCATCAATAATGGTTTGGCTTTCAATTCAGCTACTAACACGTTGTCGGATCGAACGGACATGTGCACATTCATCGCTCGTAAAGCGAATAATGATTTACGACTCAAGGCATCCGCAACCACATTCGCCTTTCCCGGGTGATAGTCAATAACCAGCTCAAAATCCTTTAACAACTCGAGCCAACGTCTTTGTCGCAGATTTAAGTCTCTTTGGGTCATCAAATATTTGAGACTTTTGTGATCCGAATACACATGGCACTTCTCACCAAATAAGTAATGTCGCCATATCTTTAAGGCGAATACGATGGCAGCCAATTCGAGATCATGGGTCGGATAATTTTTCTCATGTGGCTTTAATTGTCTCGACGCATAGGCCACAACTCGCCTCTTCTTGCATCAATACGCAACCCAACCCAAGTAGGGATGCGCCATCAAATGACAAACTCTTTGCCCGATTCGGGTTGCACTAGAATTGGGGCTTCACCAAATAAGTTTTCAGTTGATCGAAACCTTTCGACATTTCTCCGTCCATTCGAACTTAACATCCTTTTGGAGTAAGCCGTCATTGGCGTGGCTATCGTTGAGAAACCTTTACAAATCGTCGGTAATAACCTAAAGCCCCAAAAGCTCGAACCTCGAAATATTTCTGAGGCTTCCAATTAAGTATGGCTGAAATTTTGTTCGGTCGACTTGAATACCCGATCAGATACCACATACCCCAAGAAGCTAACCTCTCTTATCCGAACTCACACTTGTTTGAACTTAGCATATAACCGCTTATCCCGTAAAATTTGCAGCACTAACCTCGGTGTTCAAAGATGTTCGGTCTTATTTCTTGAATAGACCAAGATGTCATCAATGAATACGACTACGAACCGATCCAAATATGGTCTGAAGATCCGATTCATCAAATCCATAAATACCGCAGGGGCATTAGTAAGCCCAAACGGCATCACTAGGAACTCGTAGTGACCATATCTCGTTCTGAAGGCAGTCTTGGGTACGTCTCAATCTCGAATTCGCAATTGATAATAGCCCGATCTCAAATCTATTTTCGAGAACACCGAGGCTCCTTCAGTTGATCGAACAAATCGTCGATCTGTGTAACGGATATTTGTTCTTTATCGCGCTTTATTAAGTCGACGATAGTAGATGCACACCTCATGGTTCCATCCTTCTTTTCACAAACAACACCGGCGCACCCAAAGGCGAAAAACTCGGGCGAGCAAAACCTCATCCACCAATTCTTGCAACCGAGCTTTCAACTCCTTTAATTACATTGGTGCCATACGATACGGAGCTATCGAAATTGGAGTGGTACCGGTACCAATTCGATGCCAAACTCTATTTCCGAACAGTGGTAAACCCGCAATTCTTGAGGAAAACATCCGGTATTCACAAACCATCGGCATCGATTCGGGTTTCTTTTCGACTCCTTGTCATCGAGCACATACGCAAGGTACGCTTTGCACCCTTTTCTTACATATTTCCGCCAACATGGCTGATATTACACCGGCAACCCTTTAAGTCCGTAGACTCAACCCGAATTATCTCGTTATTCGCACCCTCAAATCGATAGTCTTGCTTTTGCAATTTACAATCGCATCGTGCATGGTCAACCAATCCAAACCAAGAATAACGTCGAATTCATCGAACGGCAAAAGCATCAAGTCCATTGAAAAACAAGAACCTCGGAATACTAGGGACTTTTCTTGCACACTTTGTTGACAAGCACGTAATGACCCAAGGGTTTGACACCAATTACAAACTCAAGAGACTCAATAGGCAAAGTCTTTACGGATGCTAAGGTTTCACATATATAAGAATGAGTAGAACCAGGTCAATCAAAGCAATCACATTAGTATGGAAAAGAGTGAAAGTACCGTAATAACATCGGTGAGGCAAAGATCCTCGCGTCTGGCGTATGGCATAAGTCCTAGCAGAGCACGAGCCTCGAGATCTAATGGTAGTATCTCTAGATCCTCTCTGACCGCCACTAACATTTCCCATATTTCTAGGTGGCCTACTTCGAGCAGTGGTAGCACCCGGGTTTCCACTTTGACTTATATTTTGTTCGAGCAACCTCGGGCAATCCTTGATAAAGTGGTCGGCCGATCCACACTTATAACAGGAGCGATCACGGAACCTACAGCTCCCCGAATGTCATTTGCCACAATGCAGACACTCCGCTCTCTCTCGGCGATCATTTCCACCACTGGCGATCGAAGTGACTCGTGTGGTCACAGGGGGTCGATCGCGATCTCGTCTAGAAAAGCCCGAAGCGCCTCTAGACCGGCTCACATCATCTCGAAATCTCTTCGATGCCTGTTGAAGAGACTTTCCCGAGGACCTTTTTCGGAATTCTCCAGTTCCCACATCAACTTTTTCTTTCTCCTTTCTAAGCTCTTCGGCTTTACAAGCTTGCTCAACAAGTACTATGAACTCTCGTATTTCGAGAATGCCAACGAACATCCTTATATCATCATTCAGCCCATCCTCGGCGTTTACACATAATAGCTTGGACGAAATGTATTCTCGCTGCATGGCTAAGCCTCACAAATTTTCGTTCGTGATCGATGGCGACATAGAGCCTTGCTTAAGATCAAGAAATTCCTTCGCTTTTGGTCGATGAATCTCGATGATATACTTTTTTCTAACTCGGTTTGAAAGAATTCCCAAGTCACTTGCTCTCTAGGCACCACAAGTCGAGTACTCCACTAATAGTAGGCGGAATCGCGTAGCAAGGAGATGGTACACTTTAAGCACTCATCGGGTGTACAAGATAGCTCATCGAGCACCCGGATAGTGTTGTCCAACCAAAATTCAGCTTGCTCGGCATCGTCGCTATCCGTGGCCTTGAATTCAGTGGCCCCATGTTTACGAATTCTGTCGACTGGGGGCTTACTTGACCTTATTTGGTTAGTTACCGGAGGTATTGTAGGTGCGGGGGTTACATTAGTCGGGAATGGAGGTTGTGGAACAGCCGTGTTAGTTCGAATGTATTGGTTGAACCAATCATTCATCACACTATAAAAGGCTTGCCTAGCCTCATCATTCGGATTGCTGGCCATAGGTTGAGAGTCCGCCGGCGCTGTCCCTTGCGCGGGAGTAGGCGCCACACTCTCCACATCATCAGCTATTGCTCGGTTGGGATCGGGATCCATTGCTATAAACAAACACAAATTCAGATTGTCAGAAATCACCACACTATCAATTTATCACTATATGGCATGTATAGCTAGACCCCAAACATATCACGATAGTCCTAGAATCGACTAAACCGTAGCTCTGATACCAATAAAATTGTAACACCCCGAACCCGAGACCATCGCCGGTGTCGGACACGAGGGGTTAACAAGCCAAATCCACATATTGCACCCACCAATTTGACATTTCCAGACAGGCTGGAAATCTGCGTCACTGTCGCCTTAAAAATCATATCTCGAGTTTAAAAACTCGGAAACTGATTCCGTAAATTTTCCCTGAATTTAGACTCATATATCCATCCATGGATTTATTTTTAGAATTTTTGGTTGGGCCAATTGGTACAGTTTATTAGTAAAAGTCACCCATGTTACAGGGATCGACTGCTCTGACCTTCGCGCGTTACAACTTGAATATCTCCCTGTATAGGGCTTTAATACTGCTGCCGTTTGTTTCTAATGAAACTAGACTAAAAATGGAATCTCCAAATATAAGGCATGACTTCTAATTCTTTCTGGATAATTTATAGTAAATTTTTAAAGTCGCGACAGGGGACCCAGAAACCGTTCTGGTCCTGTCTCACAATAGCTTTAATATCTCTTAACATGTAACTCCTATGACCGTTTCGTTTCTTCCATATGAAAGTAGACTCATAAAGGTTCATTTACATAACTTATTCAATATTTAATACCATTCCTAAAAATTTTGGTGATTTTTCAAAACTACACAACTGCTGCTGCCAGCATCTGTTTTCAAGGTAACCATTACCTATTTCATGATTTCCACGATTCAATTGGCCCTTTTTGCATACATAGCACAAAGTGTGATCACGATTAACCATTCCAATGGCTAATCTTTTCAAACAATTCCATACCCCATAATGATCATCATACAAACGATTATAGAATCATACTAAAACGATATAAGCCATTTTGCATGGCTATCCAAGCTTACACAAAATCGAAAGGTACATGACCTTCAACAATAGGGTAGTCCTATACATGCCATTTCAAAGTTCAACCGAAATTATACCAAAATGGAGGCTTTGATAGTGAAGATGACTTCGACTTTAATGATCCTGAATCCGATCGCTAACGAGCAAAATCTATAAAACAGAGAGCCAAAGCAACGGGGTAAGCATTTTTTTATGCTTAGTAAGTCTCAAGCAATAAAATCAGCTTTAACTAAAGCATTACATTCACATAGCCAAATGAATCATTTCATTAATACACATTCACATAATCATACTTACTTCACACTTCATCATTATACACTTTCACAAGATATCAACCAATTCAATAGCTGAAAACTCGTTAGTCGATTGAGCGAATGTTACTCAAACATATCGACTTTTCCAATGCACATATAAACATACCTTATTCTTTGGGCTTTTCGAGAGTACTAATTAAATTTATTACAGCAACCAACGCTCACCTCCAGCCCAAGCTTCTTCGGAATACAACCGGATATAACCACATGCACGAATGCCTTCGGGTCTTAGCCCGGATAGAACGACTTGCACAAATGCCTTGAGTATTAGCCAGATTTAACAACTTGCACGAATGCCTTGGTCTTAGCCCGGATGTAGTCACTAGCACAATTGCCTTGGTCTTAACCGGATATAATTACTAGCATAAATGTCTTGAGACTTAGCCGGATATCATTCAATTGCTCATGCACACATATACATCAATAATCATTACACATCCATATTTCATTTTCACATACTAAGGCTCAAACACAAACATATCACTAGCATAATCGCCTTCGGGACTTAGCCCGGTATCATTCAAATACTCATACACACATAAATCAATAATCATTACACATCCATATTTCATTTCACATAATTCGAGTAGGGTCATTTCTTGAGGACTTACCTCGGATGTCGCCGGACGGCTTCAATGGCTATTCGACCACTTTTTCCTTCCCTTTATCGGATTTAGCTCCCTTTGCTCTTGAGCTTAACGAATACAAGTAGAAGTATTCAATATTTTTATCAATAATGTTTACTTGTCAATCACATTCGGCATCTCATATCATCTCGCTTTATTATAATTTATCATTCAACCTTTAAACCAAAACGCCATTATATGACCACATATACATACATCCATATATTTAAGCTCAAGAATTTTAATATAACATCAAGTGCTCAAATTACTCATGTGGCCGATTATACATGGTCATAATACACAAAATCAAAAATAAATTCCAAGACTTTCACATCATATATGTACTAAGTCGAATCGTTGGCCAAGTTCACATACATTCTTCAACAATTCCTTCTTTAAACAAACACATCTAAGCCTTCCTTTCATATTATCAACTCCAACCATATACATTATTCAAGTATAACATTTTCATATTCGCAATAGTGTTACACATAATAGCCGGTTCTTCTTACTTTGTATTTATGCATCTACTTGATCATTCGCTTAGTTCAAGCACCCATACACCAAGATTCATCAAGTTTAGCATGAAACATAACCTTAATCCTCAATAACCATTATGGCCGAAAGTTCTAGTCACCCCAAAATCACAATTTCTAACATGGGTCACCTAAAAAAAATACTTGGTAACTAGCTCAATTTCATCTAAAATTTCAAGGATTCATATGAATTTCTCACCTTATTTATGGCTTAGAAACCAAATGGTTGCTCTCTTTTCTCCCTTAGAATCGGCCAAGAAGAATCAAGAACAAAGACTTGTTTCTTTCACCCATTTCTAATTATTCCTTAAATCATAAAGGCAACAACCATTTCCCCTAAACATCTTCCATGGCCGAACACTTGTATTACTATCACCTTCAAAATTTTTGACATGGGCAAGTAAAGGACTTAGTAACTAGCTTCATATATGCAAAGATTTCAAAGACTAACATGGATTCCATACCTTAGTTCAAGCTCAAGTGACCGAATGCTAACTCTTCCCTTTTCTTCTTGAAGGATCGGCTAAGCTAGGAGGAAGATGAACCAAACTTTTTTTTTTCTTTGCTCAATACACGGCAATGGGGAGGGGGCAACCACACATACCCATTTTTTTTCTTTTCTTCCTACTAACACCAATATAATAACCATTCTAACATCAACCATTAGCAAAACATGTTGGAAACATGTTCCCTTTGCCCATAATTTGTCATGGCCGGCCACTAACCTTAGGAAATGGGATAATTGACATGCAACTCCAGTTATTTCACTTCATGCATTATTAGGCCTCTTAAAAATTCACCTATCACATTTTCAAGTCCTAACACATGGGTCCTTTCTTATAAATTAGCACCTAATTAATAAAAATCAAGACACGAAATATTTACGCATACAAATTCCACATACAATAAGCACAGAATATAACACCTAATTATTCTTGTGACTCGGTTTTGTGGTCCCGAAACCACTCTCCGACTAGGGTCACATTAGGGGTGTCACAGGATACAAATGTCATGACATTAGGGTTTAAGGATACCAAGTAAGACCATGCCAAGGCATGGCATTGGTAAGTTTTACAAGGCAAGGAAATCATGTAAAACCATGTCAAGACATGGCATTGATAAACTACTATAAGGCAAAGATCCCATGTAAGACCATGCCAAGGCATGGCAATGGTGAGTTCATAAGGCAAGGATACCACGTAAGACCATTCTAAGACATGGAAATGGTAAGTTTAAAAAGGAAAGGTACTCGTGTATCCTTAGTATTCAAAATGGTTCAACGGAAAATTCAATGAGTGTACAAAAGGAAGGTAAGATAAGCCCATGTCCGAGAGGTTCAGATTATCTTGATAATTCATTTAGAATGTTGTTATTTATTTACATGCAAACTTACTAAGTTTTATGCTTAGTCCCTTTCTTTTCTCTATTTTTTATAGTATCGCAAAGCCAACTTGGAAAATCGTAAGGACGTCGAAGATCGCCTCACACTATCAACGAGTTATCTCGGTATTTTGTGACTAGAAATACTTTAAGTTATGGCATGTATAGGGACTTGGCTATTTTGTGTGTATGTCCTTATGATACGTTTAAAGAATGGCATGTGAATACTTGGTAATGATTAGGTTATGATATAGCTAATTAAGAACGTGTTTCGGTACTATGTATGCCTAAATGAGGTTTGATGCAAAGAAACTATGAAAGAGGAAGAGTTGGCCATGGAACAGTTAGGAAACAACAGTAGTAACGTGGTTTTGAAAAATAACTAAAAATTTTAGAAATGGAATTAAATGGTGAATGAGATATAGAATTAAAGCTTTTTGAGTCTATTTTATAGGAAGGACACAGAGCATGCAAAGAAAGTCTATATTCTGAGATATGTAAATTTCTGTAAGACTGGTTCAGAGTGACTTCGTGATCCCCTTTTCCAAATTCAAAAAATAACTAAAAATTGTAAAAAAAATAATTATAAGTGAAATTTCATATTTTTAGATTCTTTAGTGAGTCTATTTTCATTAGAAACAAACAAAAATGTTATCCAATTTCTATATAATGAGATAATAGATCTTAAGTGAAGAGAGGTCAGGTTTGTGAACTGCAAAATAGGGGAACATTTAATGAATAAACTATTCTAATTTGCCAAACCAAAAATTCTGGAAACATTATGGTAAGAAGATATATGAGTCTAGTTTCAGTAAATATTTACAGATTTAAATTTTGAGTTTCGTAACTCAAGTTATAATTAATTTAGTGACTGTTACGCAGATGGATAGTTTTATTATGAATAGTGAAATAAATTGTTTTGATTTGTGTAAGTAGTCGGAAAATTTTTAATGTTCCCGATTTGGTCCCGAACCGTTCCAATTACACATTTTAGGGCCTCGAGGGCCATTTTTAGGGATTTATTGGATGAATTTGAGCGAATTAATTGTTTTTCAAAGTAAATTTTTTTATTCCCCGAACAAGTAAGATAAGTCCGATAACACCTCGTGCTCGACTTCAACGACGGTCTCGGGTAAGGGGTGTTACATTTATTGCTATCAGAGCAAGAATTTTGTTGGTTCTTAGAATATTCAGTATGAGTAAGAGTCTAGCTATACATGCCATACTTATATTTTAATAGTGTGTCGACTCTTGACGATTTTAAAATGTTTTTCTTTTATAGTTACGGATCCCGAACGAGTCGGTGCAGATGATGTAGAAAGTAACGCGCCCGCTCCTGTAGAAGGAACGGTGCCACCAGATAGTAGTGAAAGGCCCCTTACAGTTTGTCAAGGAGGAGGGGCTCGAGAAGCCTTCTTTCAAGCTATGAATGAATGGTTTGCCGAGTTCGTTTGGACGAATTCAGCCGTTAGACCTCCACCCCCTCATGATCCTCAGACTATCCATGTAGCTTCTCTAGTCACAGGTACAGTTAGAAGAGAGAAGCCACCAGTTGATAAAATTAGAAAACAAGGGGCCGAAGAGTTTCGGGCTACAAAAGATAACGATGCAGAAAAAGCTAAATTTGGCCTCGAGAATATTATCAGGGTCTTTGATGAGTTATCCTGCACACCTGAAGAGTGCATGAAGTGTGTTGTATCACTTTTACGAGACTCAGCCTACCATTGGTGGAAGACACTTGTGTCAGTAGTACCGAAAGAGAAGGTTACTTGGGATTTCTTTTAGGAGGAGTTCCGTAAGAAATACATTAGTCAGAGGTTCATTGACCAGAAAAGAAAAGAATTCCTTGAACTAAAGCAGGGTAAGATGACAGTGACAGAATATAAACGTGAATTTGTCAGACTCAGTAATTATGCTCGAGAGTGTGTGTCTACTGAAGCTATTATGTGCAAGAGATTTCAAGATAGGCTCAATGATGATATTTGACTGTCAGTCAGTGCTTTAGAAATAAAAGAGTTCGTCATTTTAGTTGGAAGAGCTTGTAAGGCAGAGGAGTTACTGAAAGGAAAGGGTAAAACTGAAATTGAGATGCAAGAGACAAAGAAAAGACATATGAGCAAGTCGTTTCAGTCTACATCCAAGAGGCCTATAGAGTTCTCTATGAGATCTAATTTTTTAGAAGGGTATTCTAGCCTAAACAGAGATAGAAGATTTATGGCTCAGAAAGCTCAAACCACTTCAATTGCGAGTGTTGGCAGTATTTAGCCTGATAGACCTGAGTTTCCTCAATGTGGTCGACGTCATCCAGGTCAATATCGGGCAACTGAGACTGGTTGTTTCTGATGTGGTGCATTGGATCATTTCATTCGGGAGTGTCTTGAGATGGCTAAAAGAGAAGTAATACCGAGTGTATGATCAGGTAATGCCCCTGTTAGAAGCAGACCTCAGAGAAGTCCAGGAATAGGGGCAGATAGAGGTGCATCTAGAGATTCAGCAGTGAGACCAGATGTTAGAGCACCTGCAAGAACCTGTGCTATCTGTGCTCGTGAAGAGGCATCCTCCCCTGATGTAATTACGGGTACATTTTCTCTTCATGATGTTAATGTTATTTCTTTGATTGATCTGGGTTCGACCCGTTCCTATGTTTGCATGAAATTGATGCCTAGTATGAACATGTCCATAGAGTCTACGGGGTTTGTGATTAAAGTATCGAATCCATTGGGTCATTATGTATTAGTAGACAAAGTATGCAAAAATTGCCCTTTGATGATTAAAGGTTACTATTTTCCAGTCGATCTCATGCAATTGCCATTTGATGAGTTTGATGTGATTTTTGGTATGGATTGGTTGATTGCACATGACGTGATAGTGAATTGTGGAAAGAAATTCATTGAGTTGAAATACGAAAATGGTGAAATTCTTTGGGTTAATTCAGATGAGTCAGATAGTTCAATTGCCATGATTTTGTTATGTCTGCTCAGAAATGCTTGAAAAAATGATGTGAAGCTTATCTTGCTTTTGTGTTGAATACTAAAGAACCAGAGTTGAAAATTGAATTAGTACTTGTGGTATGTGAGTTTCCTGATGTGTTTCTGGAAGAATTACCAGGTTTGCCTCCTATCAGAGTTGAGTTTGGTATTGAATTAGTTCCGGGTACAACACCCATTTCTATTGCTCCTTATAGAATGGCTCTAATGGAATTGAGAGAATTGAAAGTTCAGTTGCAGGAACTAACAGAGAAAGGCTTTGCAAGACCTAGTTGTTCACCATGGGGTGCACCAGTGCTCTTTGTGAAAAAGAAAGATGGTTTGATGAGATTGTGCATAGATTATCGATAGCTTAACAAGGTGACTATTAAGAATAAGTATCCACTGCCTAGAATTGACGTTTTGTTTGATCAATTGAGGGGAGCTACTGTGTTCTCCAAGATAGATTTGAGATCTTGATATTATCAGTTACGAGTTAAAGATCAGATGTTCCGAAGACTGCTTTCCGGACTAGGTATGGCCATTATGAGTTCCTTGTGATGCCATTTAGCTTGACTAATGCTCCTGCCATTTTCATGGACTTAATGAATCAAATTTTCAGACCTTAATTGGATAAATTTGTAGTTGTGATCATTGATGATATCTTGATTTATTCTCATGATAAGACTGAGCTTTCAGAGCATTTGAGAATAGTTTTACATACCTTGAGAGATAATCAGCTTTATGCCAAGTTTATCAAAAGTGAGTTCTGGTTACGGGAAGTTAGTTTTCTTGGACATATAGTCTTAGGTGAAGGTATTAGAGTTGATCCGAGCAAGATTTCAGCCATTGTTGATTGGAAGCCTCCAAGGAATGTATCAGAGGTCAGAAGTTTTCTTGGTCTCGCTGGTACAGAAAGATGTCAAGTTTGAATGGACTGAAAAATGTCAGCAGCGTTTTGACAAGTTAAAGGCATTATTGACTGAAGCTCCTGTCTTACTACAACTAGAACTGGGTAAAGCGTTTGTGATTTACAGTGATGCGTCCTTGAATGGACTAGGCTGTGTACTTATGCAGGAAGGAAAGGTAATTGCTTATGCCTCTAGACAGCTAAAGCCACATGAGAAAAATTATCCGATATATGATTTAAAACTAGCTGCCATTGTATTTGCATTGAAAATCTAGAGACATCACTTGTATGGTGAGAAGTGTCGAATATTTACTGATCATAAAAGTTTGAAATACTTGATGACTCAAAAAGATTTGAACTTGAGGCAAAGAAGATGGCTAAAGTTGATTAAAGATTATGAACTAGTGATTGATTATTACCTCGGTAAGGCAAGCATAGTTGCTGATGCTTTGAGTAGAAAATCTTTATTTGCATTAAGAGCTTTGAACACTAGTTTAACCTTATCGGATGATGGTTCTATCTTAGCCGAATTAAGAGCTAAGCCAATGTTTCTTGAAAAAATTTGTGAAGTTTAGATAGATGATAGTGAGTTGCAAGCCAAAAGAGCTCAGTATGAGTCGGGTATAGAGTCAGATTTTCAGATCAGTTCTGACGGTTGTTTAATGTTCAAAAATTGGATATGTGTACCAAAGAATGTTGAGCTTATTCGAAAGATTTTAGAGGAAGCACATAGCAGTACTTTATCTATTCATCCAGGTAGTACAAAGATGTATAATGATTTGAAGAAAATGTATTAGTGGGTAGGAATGAAGAGAGATATCTCAGAGTTTGTTTCTAAATACTTGATCTGTCAGCAGGTAAAAACTGAACATCAGGTACCTTCAGGTTTATTGTAGCCTATGTTAGTTCCTGAGTGGAAATGGGACCAAGTTTCCATGGATTTTGTGAAAGGATTGCCATTGACACCGAGAAAGAAAGATGCAGTATGGGTTGTAATTGATGGGCTAACAAAGTCGGCTCATTTTATTCCAGTTCGTATGGATTATTCACTTGACAAGTTGGCCGAGTTATGTATTTCATAGTCAGACTACATAGAGTACTGTTGTTGATTATTTCAGATAGAGACCCGAGGTTCAGTTCGTGGTTTTGGAAGAAGTTATAGGAAGCTTTGGGTACAAAGTTGAGTTTTAGTACAACTATCCATCCTCAGACCGACGGTCAGTCAGAGAGAGTTATTTAGATTCTGGAGGATATGCTCAGATGTTGTGTCTTAGAATTTCAAGGTAGTTGGGAGAAATATTTGTCGTTGGTAGAGTTTTCTTACAATAATAGTTACCAGTCAAGTTTGAAAATGGCACCTTATGAAGTTTATATGGACGTAAATGTCGCACACCTTTTTATTAGACGGAGGTTAAAGAAAATCAGATTTATAGGGTTGATTTAGTTAAAGAAACTGAAGAGAAAGTGAAAGTTATCAGAGATTGCTTGAAAGTAGCTTCAGATAGATAGAAGTCTTATGCAAACTTGAAAAGAAAAGAGATTGAGTATCAAGTTGGTGACAAAGTGTTCTTGAAAGTATCCCCGTGGAAGAAAGTCTTTAGATTTGGCAAGAAAGGCAAACTAAGTCCACGTTTTATTGGACCGTTTGAGGTGACTGAAAGAGTTGGACCATTAGCATATTGGTTAGCTTTGCCGTCAGAGTTAGAGAAGATTCATGATGTGTTCCATGTGCCCATGTTACGTCGTTGCCATTCTGATCCTTGACATGTGATTTCACAGACAAAGGTTGAGATTTAGCAAGTTATGACTTATGGTGAAGAACCAATAAAGATTTTAGCTCAAGAGGTCAAGCAACTAAGGAACAAAAGTATTGCACTTGTGAAAGTATTATGGAATAGGTATGGGGTAGGCGAGGCTACATGGGAGCTTGAAGAGGTTATACGAAAATAGTATCCAAATCTTTTCACAGGTAAGATTTTCGAGGACGAAAATCCTTGAAGGGGGAGAAATGTAACATCCAAAATAGGGCCTGAACGGAACAGTGGTTGTGAAACCATGAATTCGAGATAGAAAAGTTTATTCCGATTAATTTTTATAATTTACCGAGTGATTAGATGCATGTTTTAGAGTATCGATGAAAAATTTTATAGATAGCATGCTTAATTTGCCTACTAGGGCTTAATTGCAAAAGTTGATAAACATGAGTTTTAGATGCTAAAGGATTAAATTGAAGAGTATAATTGAAGTAGAGGTTCTTAAATGGTAATTAGACCATTAGGTTTTCATAGACAAAAATGGACATAGATAGATAAAAATAACTAAAGTTTTAATGAAGGGTATTTTAGTCATTTGGTAATTAAAAGATTAAAAAAGGGAAAAAGGTGGAAAAATGTGCCCATCTTCTTCATTAGGCTGAAATTTCAAGGGTTCTTCATAGCGAGGGTTTTGTCAAGCTTTCAAGCTTCATAGTAAGTGATTCCAAGCCCCGTTTTTAATGTTCTTTACGTTTTTGAAGTCTCTGTAACTTGATTTAGCTTAATCTAGAAATAATTTAAACTAGGGTTCATATTTGGAAAAATACCCATAGGTGAAATGTGTTTGTTTTGATGTTTTATGATAGAATATGAAGCTTGAAATTATGTTAAACGACTTGAGCTAAACGATTTTAAGCAAAAACGAGTAAAACGACATAATCGGTAAAAATACCTAATGGTCATAAGTACATGTTAGAGTGGGAATTTGATGTTGCCATAGGTAAAAGAAATGATTAGCATGTCATAAAACATAAGAATTAGGGATAAATATTAATTTTCGAGCAATGGAGAAAAAGTGTAAATATGCAAAAGTTTAAGGGCAAAATCATAATTTTGCCAATGTTAGAGTTAAGGATTGATTTGATAAATGTGAATATTAAATAAGTTAAATTTGCTATTATAGATCAAGAAGAATGAAATTTGGGGTTAGACCGAGGAAAGAAAAAGGTTGAGGACTAAATCACAATATTTGATCGTATTTTGTATCGAGGTAAGTTTGCGGTAAATAAATGCAATGTTTTATTATTTATAATTAATGATGTTATTTTTCAGCATCTATATATTTATTTTGTAAATTTATTCTGTAAATTTATTCCTTGATGATTCAGTAGGAATTGACAGAGAAATGATACTTAAAAGTCCCGGTTGAACCTTAGGATTGTGTAGGATACAAATGTCATGACATTAGGGTTTAAGGATACCAAGTAAGACCATGCCAAGGCATGAAATTTGTAAGTTTTACAAGGCAAGGAAATCATGTAAGACCATGTCAAGACATGGCATTGATAAACTACTATAAGGCAAAGATCCCATGTAAGACCATGCCAAGGCGTGGGAATGGTGAGTTCATAAGGCAAGGATACCACGTAAGATCATGTCAAGACATGGCAATGGTAAGTTTAAAAAGGAAAGGTACCCGTGTATCCTTAGTATTCCAAATGGTTCAACGGAAAATTTAAAGATTGTACCAAAGGGAAGGTAAGATAAGTCCATGTTCGAAAGGTTCGAGTTATCTTGATAATTCATTTAGAATGTTGTTATTTATTTACATGCAAACTTACTAAGCTTTATGCTTACTCCCTTTCTATTCTCTCTATTTTATAGTATCACAAAGCCAACTCAAAAAATCGTATGGATGTCGGAGATCGCCTCACACTATCAACGAGTTATCTCGGTATTTTGCGACTAGAAATACTTTAAGTTATGGCATGTATAAGGACTTGGCTATTTTGTGTGTATGTGCTTATGATATGATTAAAGAATGGCATGTGAATACTTGGTAATGATTAGGTTATGATATAGCTAATTAAGAACATGTTTCGGTATTATGTATGCCTAAATGAGGTTTGATGCAAAGAAACTATGAAAGAGTAAGAGTTGGCCATGGAACAGTTAGGAAATAGCAGCAATGATGTGGTTCTGAAAAATCACTAAAAATTTTAGAAATGGAATTAAATGGTGAATGAGATATAGAATTAAATCTGATTGAGTCTATTTTTATAAGAAAGAAACAGAGCAAGCAAAGGGAGTCTATATTCTGAGATATTTAAATTTCTGTAAGATCTGTTTAGAGTGACTTCGTGATCCCCTGTTCCAACTTTGGAAAATCACTAGAAATTTTTAAAATGGAATTACAAGTCAAAATTTATATTTTTAGATTCCTTAGTTAGTCTATTTTCATTAGAAACAAACAAAAACATTATCCAACTTCTATATAATGAGATAATAGATTTGTAGTGAAGAGAGGTCAGGTCTGCTAAACTGCAAAAAAAGGGAACATTTAATGAATAAACTGTACTAATTGACCAAACCAAAAATTCTGGAAACATTATGGTAAGAAGATATATGAGTCTAGTTTCAGGAAATATTTACGGATTTAAATTTCGAGTTTTGTAACTTGAGTTATAATTAATTTAGTGACTGTTACGCAGATGGACAGTTTTATTATGAATAGTGAAATAAATTGTTTTGATTTGTGTAAGTAATCAAAAGTTTTTTAATGTTTCCGGTTTAGTCCCGAACCGTTCCAATTGCAAGTTTTAGGGCCTCGAGGGCCCTTTTTAGGGATTTATTGGATGAATGTGAGCGAATTATTTTTTTTTAAAAATAAATCTTTTTATACCCCGAACAAGTAAGATAAGTTTGGTAATGCCTCGTGCTGGACTCCGGCGACAGTCTCGGGTAAGGGGTGTTAAAATATGGGTGTGTGCATTGGCTGTATGATATTTTAGGGATGCTGAGCTCAGAAATAGAGTGTCCTTGTATTTGCACACGGGCTAGGACACGGGCGTGTCATGGCCGTGTGAAGGACACGGGCCAGGGACACTGGCGTGTGCTAGGCCGTGTAAAAACCCCTGTAGGTGTTCATTTAGAATTATTTTCTCACAGATGGAGGACACAGGCGTGTCCCTATATTACCTAGGCTATGTGAGCCACACGAGCCATTAACACGACCATGTTGAAATGGCCACACGGGCGTGTTGTCCTTCTACACTTGCGTGTGCCTTGTTTCAAAGTCAAATTTTCTATAGATGGTTGAAGGCTCAGGTTGATCCCAAATAGTTCCCAATGATTGATTAGGGGCTCACAGGCCCATAAAAAGAGGTTTAAAGTAGAAATTGAAAAAGTTTTAAATTGGATTGAGTCTGGGTGACTTGTGAACATTTGTGTTCATGAGATCGAGTTAGGTAATGCCTCGTATTCCGTTCTGGTGTGGGTTATGGATATGCGGTGTTACATTTAGTGGTATCGGAGCTATTATTTAGTTGGTTCTAGGACTAACCTAGTGAGAGTATGGGTCAGCTATACATGCCATTATTGTATATTGATAGTGTGAATACTTCTGACGATTATAAATTGTATTTTTATATAGTAAATGGATCTTGATAGAGCCACGGTGGATGACGTAGAGAGTAACGTGCCGACTCCCGCCGAGAGGACAGCGCCGTTGAGAGTGAGCCCGTGACTATGGGCCAAGACGAAGGGGCTAGTGAAGCCTATCTCTGAATAATGGATGCTTGGTACACGGAGTTTGTTCGTGTGAATCCGAACACTCCACCTCCCCCACCTCCTTCGATTCCTCAGTATGCCCCGGTAGCTCCGCAAGGTACAGACATGATTAGGAGAGAGAAACCTCCAGTGGATAAGATTCGAAAGCAAGGGGCCGAGGAATTTCGGGCTAGTATAGATGATGACCCAGAGAGGGTAGAGTTTTGGTTGGAGAATACCATTAGAGTATTCAACGAACTATCGTGCACACCTGAAGAGTGTATGAAGTGTGCAGTGTCACTCCTACGAGATTCGACTTATTAGTGGTGGAATACTCTCATGTCTATTGTACTGAGAGAGAGGATAACTTGGGAATTCTTTTAAGAAGAATTCCGAAAAAATTATATTAGCTAAAGGTTCATAGATCAAAAAGGGTAGGAATTTCTAGAACTAAAGCAAGGTCGAATGTCGATGACAGAATATGAACATAAATTTGTGAGGCTTTGTATGTATGCACGGGAGTGTGTGTCTACAGAAGCCACCATGTGTAAAAGGTTTGAGGATGGTCTAAATGACGATATTTGAGTATTTGTTGGCATTTTAGAGCTAAGGGAATTTATGGTGCTCGTTGAGAGAGCATACAAGGTAGAGGAGCTGGTAAAAGAGAGGAGGAAAGTGGCTTTTGAGTCACGACATTTAAAGAAGAGACAGATGGGGAAATCACATCACTCCTCATCTAAGAGATCGAAGGAATTCAGTACCTGATTGAATGCTTCGGTGGGGTTTTCGAATAGAAGCAAGAACCGGTAGAGCACAACTTCTAGAGCCCAGACCACTTCTGTCGCGAACATCAGTAGTGCTCAGTCAAATAGGCCAGAATGTTCACAATGTGGTAGGTGTCACTTCGATGAGTGCCGAGGAAATGAAAGAGGATGCTTCAAATGTGGATTTCTGGACCATTTCATCTGAGACTGTCCCGAGCTAGATGACAAGGAGAAAAAGCACGATGTGAGAGCAAGTAGTTCTCCTTCGAGGGGTAGACCACAAAAGTGCCCTGGAAGTGGGGCTACCAGTAGAGGTGTGTCAAACGATACTACAGTGAGGTCCGAGGGTAGAGCACCTGCAAGGACTTGCGCTATTCATGCTTGTGAAGAGGTAGAGTCTCCCGACGTGATCACGGGTACCTTTTCTATCCATGAAATATCTGTTGTTGCTTTAATTGACTCGGGGTCTACCCACTCTTATATTTTTATGGAATTAGTACCTCGTATGAGCATGATAGTAGAGTCCACTGAGTTTGTGGTAAAAGTATCCAACCCTTTTGCCAGACATGTGCTAGTAGACCAAGTGTGTAGAAATTGTCCTTTGGCAATTAGGGGTCATTGTTTTCTGGCTAACTTGATGTTATTGCCATTTAATGAATTTGATGTAATCCTTGGGATGGATTGGTTGACTTCTCATAGTGTTGTAATGGACTGTGGGAGAAAAGTTATTGAGATGAAATGAGAAGACGAGAATATTCTTCAGGTTGGACTAGATGAGTCGGATAATTTACCCTTGATAATATCGTCTTTGACTACTGAGAAATGTTTAAGGAATGGATATGAGTCATATTTCAATTTTGTGCTTAATACTCAAGTGTCTGAATTGAAGATAGAATTAGTACCAGTGGTTTATGAGTTTGTGGATGTATTTCCGGAGGAATTACCCGGATTACCTCCAGTGAGGGAAGTTGAGTTTGGAATCAAGTTGGTCCCCAGTACGACACCCATCTCTATTGCTCCGTATAGGATGACTCCTACTGAGTTAAAGGAGTTGAAAGTTTAACTACAAGAGTTAACTGACAAGGGCTTTGTGAGACCGAGCTTTTCCCCGTAGGGTGCTCGGGTGCTCCAGTGCTCTTTGTGAAAAAGAAAGATAGGTTGATGAGGTTATGTATCGACTATAGATAGCTCAATAAAGTAACAGTGAAGAACAAGTATCCTTTTTTAAGAATCAATGACTTGTTTGATTAGTTAAAGGGAGCCACTGTATTTTCTAAGATTGACTTGAGGTCAGGATACTACCAGCTAAGGGTAAAAGAGCAAGATGTATCGAAGACCGCATTTTAAACAAAATATAAGCATTATGAGTTCCTTGTCATGCCCTTTGGTTTGACTAATGCTCCGGCAGTATTTATAGATTTGATGAACCGCATTTTTAGCCCATAGTTGTGGGGGCCTTTATCGACGACATATTGATTTATTCGTGTGATGAAAGTGAGCACGCGAGGCATTTCAGATATGTATTACAAACCCTGAGAGACAAACAATTGTACGCCAAGTTCAGTAAGAACAAGTTTTGGTTTTAGGAGGTTGGATTTATAGGACACATTGTGTCGGGTGATGAGATTAGAGTTAACCCAAATAAAATCTCGGCTATTGTTGAATGGAACCGCCAAAGAATGTGACAGAGGTCCGAAGCTTTTTGGGTTTGGCCAGATATTATAGGCGGTTTGTAAATGGATTTTCTATGATAGCTACCCTGATGACACGATTGCTGCAAAAAGATGTCAAGTTCGAATCGACAAAAAAGTGCCAATAAAGTTTCAAGAAATTAAAGACTTTAATGACTGAGACCCCAGTGTTAGTGGAACTAGAGTCGGGCAAGGAGTTTTTTATATATAGCGATGCCTCCTTGAATGGTTTGGGGTGCATGCTTATGCAAGAAGGTAAGGTCATAGCTTATGCTTAGACACAACTAAAGCCTCATGAGAAAAACTACCCGAAGCATGATTTAGAGTTGGCCACCATCGTGTTCGCGCTGAAGATTTGGAGACATCATTTGTATGGAGAGAAATACCGAGTATTCACTGATCACAAAAGTCTTAAGTACTTGATGACTCAAAAGGAGTTAAATTTATGTAAACCATGATGGTTAGAACTAATAAAGGATTATGAGATGATTACCGACTACCATCTGGGAAAGGTGAATGTAGTCGCTGACGCTCTGAGTCGAAAGTCATTATTTGCCTTGAGAGCCATGAATACTAAGTTGCCTATGTCTAGCGATGGTTCGGTCCTAGCAGAGTTGAGAGCTAGACCGACATTTCTACAAGAGATCCATGAAGCTCAGAAAGGTGATAAAGAGTTGCTAGCTAAGATAGCTCAATGTGAGACGGAGAGTAAATTTGAGTTTCGTGTTGGTGTCGATGGGTGTTTGATGTTCAAAGATAGAGTTTGTGTACCCAAGAACAAAGAATTGACCTAGAAGATTTTAGATAAGGCACTAGAGTTTGTGTACCCAAGAACAAAGAATTGACCTGGAAGATTTTAGATGAGGCACATATTGGGTGTTTGTCTGTCCACCCGGGTAGTGTGAAAATGTATAATAACTTGAAGAAAATGTATTGGTGGTTGGGGATGAAAAGAGATATTTCAAAGTTCGTTTCTAAGGGCCTTGTGTGTCAGCAAGTGAAGGCTGAACACCAAGTACCTTCGGGTCTACTTTAGCCTATCATGGTCCCCAAATGGAAGTAGGATCGGATCACTATGGATTTTGTGACGGGTTTCCTAGTAACCTCGAAGAAAAAAGATGTTGTTTGGGTTGTTGTGGATAGGCTAACAAAGTCGACACATTTTATACCAGTGCGTATCGACTACTTCCTTGAGAGATTAGCTAAATTGTACGTTTTCGAAATTGTGAGACTACACGGGGTGCCTTTGTAGATTGTTTAATATAGGGACCTGAGATTTACCTCGAGGTTTTGGGAAAAAGTTACAAGAGGCATTGGGAATAAAGTTGAGTTTTAGCATGGCATTTCACTCGCAAATAGACAGCCAGTCGGAAAGAGTAATTCAAATTTTAGAAGACATGTTTCGATGTTGTGTTCTCAAGTTTAAAGGCAGTTGGGAAAGGTACTTGCCATTGGTTGAATTCACCTCCAATAATAGTTATGAGACAAGTCTGAAAATGGTGCCTTATGAGGCTTTGTATGGGCAAAGGTGTTGAACGCCCTTATATTGGACTGAGCTCAAAGAGAGCTAGATTCACGGGGTTGATTTAATCAAAGAGACTGAAGAGAAAGTTAAAGTGATTCATGACTGCTTGAAGGCTGCCTTGGATAGACTGTAATCCTACGTGGATCTGAAGTGAAAGGGAATTGAGTTTCAAGTCAACAATAAGGTATTTTTAAAAGTATCCCTGTGGAGTAAAGTCCTTAGATTTGGTAGGAAAGGGAAGTTGAGTCCACATTTCATAGAACCTTATGAGGTTATCGACAAAGCAGGACCAGTTTCCTATCGATTGGCTTTGCCACTAGAATTGGAAAAGATTCACGACGTATTTCATGTGTCCATGCTATGCCGATATAGATCAGACCCTTCGCACGTGATTGTGCCGACAGAGGTTGAGATTCATCCAGACATGACTTATAGCGAAAAGCCAGTCAAGATATTGGCTTAGGAAGTCAAACAGTTAAGAAATAAGAGTATTGCACTTGTGAAAGTTTTGTGGCATAGACATGGAGTCGAGGAAGCCACATGGAACCCAAGGAGACTATGAGAGATCAGTACCCGAACTTATTCGCTGGTAAGATTTTCAAGGACGAAAATCCCTAAGAGGGGAAGAAATGTAACAATCCGATTTAGGGCCTAGTAAAAATAGTGGTATTGAACCAAAAATCCAGAGTCAAATAAATTATTTTATAATTATTTTGATGTTATAGCATGATTATATGAATGCATGGAAAATTTGGTAAGTTAATTTTAACATTCGTGAGCTTAATTGAGAAAAAGGACTAAATCGCATAAAATGCAAAAGTCCTATTTTGATAGCTAAAAGTGCCAAATAGCTAGAGAACCTAAATTGGGGGTTTTTAAAGGGCAATTAGACCTTAAGATTGGGCATGGCCGGCCATAGGAAGTAATTTGGTCAAAAAGTCCAAGTTTGGTGGGTTTGGTGGCTAATTTGACTAAAATAGAAATAAAATAAAAGAAAGATGATATCATCCTATTTCCTATTTCTTCTCCACTGATTTTTAAACCATTTTTTGGGGTTTTGAAAGCTTAAAAATCTCAGCAAACTTTAAGCCTTCACAAGTAAGTGATTTTCCAACCCTTTGTTGAATATTTTTGTACTTTTGAAACCCTTGAAACATGAGCTTTCAAATGAGGATACTATTTTGCAAAATGAATAGGAGTGTAAGGTTTTTCCATGAAAGGGTTTGAAATGTTTACTGATTTTGTATGGAAGAAAATAAGTCTTGGGTGTATTATGAACAATTTTTGTGAAAGGTGTTAACATGAAAACACCTAAACGGACTATATTGCATAAGTTGTAAAATAGATGTTAAGCATGTGAAATAGTGGGAATTTGGAGTTTCCATATGAGTAAAAAGGGTTCGTCTAGGCTTAATATGTGAGGAAATTCGATAAAAATCATTTTTCGAGCCTAGGGGTAAAAGGGTCATTTTGTCAAAGTCTAGGGCAAAATGGTCATTTTACCAAAAATATGAATTTTCTATTGCTTAATTTTATTTAGTGACTAAATAAGTGTATTTTTCTATTATAGATCAAGAAATATCGAATCTGAACCTAGATCGGAGGAAAGCCAAACAAATCGATCAAATCGACTAGTCGCCACATTTTGTAATCCGAGGTAAGTTGTATGTAAATAGTACAACTACAATATTAATGTAAGAGTTGAATTGTACTTGAACTTAATATAGCATGAATTGCTTAATTGTGGAATTGAGAAAGCAAGATGATAATAGAGGTAGTAGAGCTCCCGTTTGAACCTAGGAAATCAATCGGATATTCATGCCATAGCATATGGGCTATTGTGAGCTAGTGTAAGATAGGTCTAGGACATGCATCGGCCACATTATGAGAGCCAATGTAAGACCATGCCTGGGACATGGCATTGGAATTGAGACAAGTGCTAGTGTAAGACATGTCTGAGACATGCATCGGTCTCGAGACATGAGTCAATGTAAGACATGTCTAGGACATGCATCGACTACGAGATGTGTCAGTGTAAGACCATGTCTAGGACATGGAATCGGTACTGACATGCTAGATCCTGTGTAAGACCATGTCTGGGACATGACATCGGTACCTTACCCCATGTTTTAGGCTTAATGAATATCCGATAGTGTTCCAAATGGTTCAATGGTAAAGGTTACGATTTCAAGTTAACGAAGAAAGTATAACTGAGTTGTGAGTGGTACAGGTATCCTCTTTGGTATATATATAGAATATGAGCCCAAATTTTATGATATACGATGTATACTGAATATTGATGAGTAAGTTTTGCTTATGCCCAATCGTATGTTATGAGCCTGTTGATAAATGGTAAAGTTATGTTGTATAATTATTTATGTGCAACTTACTAAGCTTTATGCTTACTCCCTTTCATTTTCCAGTTTCTTATAGTGCCGCCTATCTAGCTCAAGGATTAACTGAATTCAGAGATATCGATCACACTATCAATTGAAGCATTCGATATAGTTTGATTTATATTTTTGAATATGGCATGTATAGGGCTTATACTTTACTATTTTTGTGTCATTGAGAACTGGCCAAATGTGTTGGCTTGGGTTGGGAACCCTTCATTTTGTATTAAGCCTTAAATGGTGGAAAATATTCATTTTGATTTATATGCAAAGATGTATTTTCCTAGATGAATAAAATGCATTATTGGAATATTATCTATTATGGCTGATTAGTTTAAATAAGTTATCCTTGTATTGGTTTGGTTGTCTTTGTGTAGGTTGTGTAAGTAAGGGTGGCAAATAGGCTTGGTAAATAGCCTTATATTGTCCACACGAGTAGACAAATGGGCGTATGTCTAGGTCGTGTTTGGCACAAGGTCTGCCCTACGGGCGTGTGGTCAGGCCGTGTGTCCCCTGCACGTAAAAATTTCAAGTCAATATGCATGATACTAAACACACGGGTAGAGACACGACCATGTGTCTTAGCCGTGTGATGGATACGGCCTAGCACATAGGTGTGTGCATTGGCCGTGTGATATTTTAGGGATGCTGATGTCAGAAACAGAATGTCCATGTATTTGCACATGGGCTAGGACCCCAGTGTGTCATGGCCGTGTGAAGGACACGGGCTTATGCCAGGCCATTTGAAAACCCCTGTAAGTGTGCATTTAGAATTATTTCCACAGGGGTGGAGGACACAGGCGTGTCCCTATATTACCTAGGCCTTGTGAGCCATACAGGCCATTAACACGACCATGTTGAAATTGCCACATTGGCGTGTTGTCCTTCTTCAAGGGCGTGTTCCTTGTTTCAAAGTCAAATTTTCTATAGATGGTTTAAAGGCCCGGTTGATCCCGAATAGTTCCCAATGATCGATTAGGGGCTTTAGGCCCATAACAAGATGTTTAAAGTAGAAATTGAAAAAGTTTTAAATTAGACCGAGTCTGGGTGACTTGTGATCGTTTGTATGCATGAGATCGAGTTAGGTAATGCCTCATATACTGCTTTGGCATGGGTTACGGATATGGGGTGTTTCACGGTAAGTTAGTTTTTTGGGACATACTGTGTCAGTATCTGGTATCCGAGTTGATCTGAGCAAAATTTCAACTATATTGGCTTGGAAGCCTCCGACAAATGTTTCTGAAGTCTGCAGTTTTCTGGGACTTGCTGGTTATTATAGATGATTTGTGAAAGGCTTTTCTATGATTGCTACTCTGTTGAAGAAATTACTTCAGAAAGATGTGAAATTTGAATGGTCTGAAAAGTGTCAGAAAAACTTTGATCAGTTGAAAGCGTTATTGATAGAAGCTCCGGTGTTAGTACAACCACAATCTGGTAAAGAATTTTTAATATATAGTGATGCATCGTTGAATGGTCTGGGTCGCGTTTTGATGCAGGAAGGCAAAGTTATAGCTTATGCCTCGAGACAGTTAAAGTCGGACAAAAAGAATTATCTGACACACGATCTGGAATTGGAGGCTATTGTGTTTGCTTTAAAGGTTTGGCACCACTATCTGTTTGGTGAGAAATGTCATGCTTATTCTTATCATAAAAGTTTAAAATATCTGATGACTCAGAAAGAGTTGAACCTACGACAAAGATGATGGTTAGAACTGCTAAAAGATTATGATCTTATTATCGATTATCATTTAGGAAAAGCAAATGTTGTTGCTGATGCTTTGAGTCAAAAATCAATGTTTGCACTGTGTGCGATGAATACTCATTTAGTTTTGTCCAATGATGGTTCAATTTTAGCCGAATTGAAAGCAAGACCTTTGTTTTTACAATAGATATTGATGCTTAGAATATTGATAATGAGATTATAGTAAAACGAGTTCAGTGTGACTTGGATTCTGATTCTGAATATCAAATTGATAGTGACGATTGTTTGAAATTTCGAAGTCAAATTTGTGTTCCGAGAAATTTACAGTTGATTCAGATGATTTTGAACGAAGCTCACAATAGTTGTTTATCTGTACATCCGGGTAGTACAAAAATGTATAATGATTTGAACCATCATTACTTGTGGTTTGGAATGAAAAGAAATATCTCCGACTTTGTTTCAAAATGTTTGATCTGTCAAGAAGTTAAAGGTGAACATCAGGTGCCATCTGGTTTGTTACAACCGATTATGATTCCAGAGTAGAAATGGGATAGAATAACGATTGATTTAGTTTTGGGTTTGCCCTTGTCTTCAAGAAAGAAAGATGTAATTTGGGTTGTGGTTGACCGATTGACGAAATCAGCTCATTTTATTCTGGTACAATCTAATTACTCGCTTGATAAATTAGCTGAGTTATACATTTTAGATATTGTAAGATTGCATGGGGTGCCATTGTCTATTGTGTTAGATAGAGATCTGAGATTCACCTCGCAATTTTGGAAGAAACTACAAGAGGCTTTAGGTATGAAATTACACTTCAGTACTACTTTTCACCTATAGACGGATGCTCAATCTAAGTGAATTATTCAGATTCTTGAGGATATTTTAAGATGCTACATTCTTGAATTTGAAAGTACATGGGAATAGTATTTGCATTGAATGAATTTGCTTATAATAATAGTTTTCAATCGAACTTTAAAATGGCATTGTACAAAGCCTTATATGGTAGAAAATGTCTTACACCATTGTATTAGTCAGAGCTTAGTGAGAATAAGATTCACGGGGTTGATTTGATAAAAAAGACTGAACAGAAAGTAAAAATAATCTGCGATAGTCTGAAAGCAGCTTCTGATCGTTAGAAATCATATGCGGATTTGAAATGAAAAGATACTGAATTTGAGATCGGCGACAAAGTATTTCTGAAAGTGTCTCTGTGGAATAAAGTACTTCGATTTGGCTTTAAAGAAAAATTGAGTCTGAGGTTCATCAGGCCGTACGAGATTATAGAACGTACTGGACTAGTTGCATATAGATTGTTATTGCTACCTGAGTTAGAAAGGATTCATAATGTATTTCATGTATCGATGCTTCGACGATACAGATCAGATCATTCGCATGTGATTTCTCCATCTAAGATAGAAATTTAGTTCGATATGACCCATGAAGAAGAACCGATCTGTATCTTGGCTCGCAAGGTTAATTAATTAAGAAATAAGAAAATTCCATTAGTAAAAGTAATGTGGCATCGACACGGTGTTGAAGAGGCTACGTGGGAGCCCGAATATGCTATGAGACAGCAATATCCGAATCTGTTCAATGGTAAGATTTTCGGGGACGAAAATCCCTAAGGGGGGAGAGTTGTAACAACTTGGTTTAGGCCCTAGTCAGAATAGTGATTTTGGGACCACTAATCTGAGTCAAAAATTATTTTAATATTATTTTTTGTGGTTATAATATGTGAATTGATATCTGTGAAAATTTCGTGTGAAAATTTTATCGTTTGTGCGCCCAATTTGATAAAAAAGACTTAATCGTGTAAAATGTAAAAGTGGCTAGCTATTTGTTAAAAGTACTTAAGTGATATGTCTTATTAATTGAGAGGTCCTTATGTTGTTAATAAACCATTTGAATAATGGATTGACAAAAATGCCTATAGTTAATGGAATTTTAATTTATTTCATTAAGGGCATAATATTAAATTTTGTATAATGATATAATAAATAAAAGAAAACATGAAATTAGTGCTTCATTCATCCTTGTTTAGCCGAAATTGAAGAAGAAAAGATAGGGTTTATGTGTTTGAAGCATTCAGCCAACATCTAGCTTTATTAAAGGTCCACTTCGATTCGGTTTTTAGTAATTTCTATGTTTTTGTGATTGTTGCTTAGTAATCTTTCAAGCCCATGTCTCAATTTCTGAATTTGATTATGATTTTGAGTTGTGCCATTGTTGATAATTTGAGTTTTATGAAGTTAGATGATAGAAAAGGAAAGATATGTGTTAGATTACTATGTTTTGTATTGGAATTTTTGATGAATTTGAGTATTTTGGACTAAATTGTGAAAATGAGAAATTGAGGGGATAAAATGTGAAATAAATGAAATATATGGACTTATTTGGGCTAGAGGAAAATTCGGCTAGGCATGTATGAAAGGAAATTATGCATATTCTGTGATTTTATGAAATAGGGACTAAAATGTTAAAATGTGAAAATGTGAGGGCTAAGTTGTATAATGCCCTAAATATGTGTTTATGGATTGAATTGAATGATTTTTTGAATAAAAGAGTTAAATTTGAATTTATATAGATCAAGAACCAAAGAAAATGGAATTAGATTGAGAAAAATCGAAAGTCGTTGATTAGCCGTTCATTTCCGTTCATTTCTGTACGAGGTAAGTCGATATACAAATAAATGTGTTTGAATTGAATTGTTATTGCTTATATGTTAATGAAATATGGTGAATGACTATTTGAGTTGAATATGAGAAATTTGAGAAAGTTTCGATAATGTGACGACATCAGAAAGCCCCATACGAACCATAGGAATAGTTAGGATACATATGTCATGACATAGGATTTCAGATATTCGATTTTGTGTAAGACCATGTCTGGAAAATTGGCATCATATTTGATTTCATGTAAGACCCTATCTGGGACAGTGGTATTGATATTTGATTACATGTAAGACCATGTGTGGGACGTTGGCATTGTACGAGCTTTCCGAGCTATCCGCGTATACTATTAAATTCCATACGATTTGACGGGCATTCTGAAAATATGTGATTGAATAAATAAATAACTGATTCAGGTACGTAGAGAAGTGTTTAACATTTTTTAATGAGAAGTAAGTATATGTGTAAGTGATGATATGTGATATAAGTATGAGAAATTATGTTATACGTGCAATGATTTGGGAATATATGAAAGGTATATGAACTATGTGGTTTGTGATAGTATTTGGTTATGGAGTATGTGTATTTTGTGAAGATTATATGTTTAAAATGATAAGTTTATTTGTATACGGCTTACTAAGCTTTTGAAAGCTTACTTTATGTGTTCTTCATTTGTTTTATAGATATCGAAGCTACCGAGAGCTCAGGGATCGTCAAGGATCATCACCACACTATCAAATTTATCTTTGGTACCTTTTGAAAGTGTAAATATTAAAGTATGGCATATATAGTCTAGATAAATTGAGATATGTTTTTTGAGTTATGAATATTTAGCCATGTGATATGGCTTGGTTTTGGTTTTGATTATGAATGACTTTTGAGTATAAATCATGTGATGCAATATTACTAATATAATGTGTTAATGGTTGGCCAAGAGAAAATAGTCAATTTGGTAGGATTTTGATATGAGATTGATTGAAGTAAATTGAAGTTATGAAACAAATGTTTTGGTATGGCTTTGGGTTATGATTTGGTATGATTTGGTATGGATTATAAGCATGAAATAGGTTGATAATTATATGACATGAATGGTGTATGTTTTGGAAATGAAATTGGTTGAAATCATGGTGCTTTTAATGTTTATTTGTTGCCTGTAGGGAGGACCCAAAGTGGGTGGCATATTGGCCTTGTAAATGGCCTATTTTTGCCCACATGGCCAAGGACACGGGCGTGTGTCTCTCCTGTGTTTCTCGAGGGCTATTTCGAAATGAGCCTAGGTAGATACACAGTTGTACACTCGGGCATGTGCCAAGCCATATAGCCAAGTCAGTTTCGAGCACGGGCTAGACACACGGGTGTGTCACTGGCCGTGCGACCCAAGTCAGTAGCCTCCCTAATTTTCACATGGTCTAGCACAGGAGTGTGCCATGTGGCTGTGTGGGCAAGTCAATATGTATGCTCTATTTTGGCATGGCCTAGACATACGGGTGTGTCTAATGCCGTGTGAGGCACACGGCCTGTTCACACGGGCGTGTGACCTTTGTAACTTAGAAAATTGTTAAGTTTCGAAAAAATTTTGTATGTGTTCAGTTTAGTCTCGACCTCTTCCTAATGCATATTTAGGGTCTCGTTGACCTAGAAAAGGGACCTTATGATGATATTTAACTTTGATATGATAATGTATAACTTTTGATTGTGAAATGTTCCGATATGTCTGGTAATGCCTCTTAACCTTAGTTCGGCGACGGATACGAGTTAGGGGTGTTACATTCCCCGGATGGTAATCAATAACGAGATCATAATCTTTCAATAATTACAACCACTTATGTTGTTTCAAATTTAGTTCTTTTTGTGTCATTAAATACTTCAGACTTTTGTGATATTTAAAGATGTGACATTTTTCACTAAAAAGATAATGCCGCCATATTTTCAATGCAAACACAATAGCTGCTAATTCAATATCAAGTACTGGGTAATTTCTTTCATGTTAGCTACCTAGATGCATAAGCCACTACCTTACCATCTTGCATCAATACACATCCCAAACCATTCAATAAGGCATCGCCGTAGACTATAAATTCTCACCCAATTCAGGTTGGACTAATACGAGTGCTTCCGTCAATAAAACTTTCAATCTATTAAAACTCTGCTAGCACTTATCTGTCCACTCGAATATCACTTCTTTTTGCAACAATTGAGTCATCGAAGAAGCTATCATTGAAAACCCTTTAACAAATATTTGATAATATCCTGCTAGTCCCAGAAAACTTTTGACTTCTGAAACAATCTTCGGTGACTTCCAACTTACAATAGCTAAAATTTTATTCAGATCCACCCAAATACCCTCTACAGATGCAACATGTCCAAGGAAACTAACTTCCCGTAGCCAGAATTCACATTTACTAAATTTAGCATACAGCTGTTTCTCACGCAGACTTTGTAATACAATTCTCAAATGCTCAGCATGTCCATTCACATCCTGAGTAAACTAAAATATCATCAATAAAAACAACCACGAACCTGTCTAGGTATGGTCTAAAAATTCTATTCATTAAATCCATAAATACCGTTGGGGCATTTGTTAATCCAAATGGCATCACCAAAAACTCATAATACCCATATCTAGTTCTAAAAGCTATCTTTAGCACATCTGAATCTTTTACTCGTAGCTGATAATAACCAGATCGTAGGTCAATTTTCGAAAATACAATGGCACCTTTTAATTGATCAAACAAGTCATCTATACGAGGCAATATGTACTTATTCTTTACTATGACTTTACTAAGCTGGGTCTGGCAAATCGTCGTCCCTGGCAGAAGGTCTATGGAAATTTTCACCTCTCTAGCTAGAGGTAAACCAGGTAGTTCTTCTGGAAATAACTCAAGAAACTCACAAACAATCGGCACCGACTGGATTTTCAACTCTAATACTTTGGTATCTAGTACAATAGCAAGATAATCCTCATACCCCTTTTTAATATATCTCTGTGCTGATATTGCTAAAATCACATTAGATAACCCATACAGTTTCTCAGATTTAACTCGGAGTAACTCACCATTCTGACACTTCAATACAATGTATTTATGCTTACAATTTACCATTGCATCATGTTGGGTTAACCAATCCATTCCCAATATTACATCAAATTCATCAAAGGCTAACAACATCAAATTAGCAGGAAAATAGTAACCCTCTATCATCAATGGGAAATTTTTACAAAATTTTTCCATCATAACATGCTGACCCAAGGGGTTTGAAACTTTATCCACAAATTCGGTGAATCCAATAATCATATTTTTAACAGACACAAATTTTGTGCATATATATGAATGCGTGGAACCAGGATCAATCAAAGTAATAATGTCAGTATCAAGTAGAGAGAATGTACTAGTGATAACATCTGGTGTTGAAGCATCTTCCCTTGCACGTATTGCATATGTTCTTGCCGGAGCCTGAGCCTTGGATTTAGCTGTTGAATATTTTGCAGCACTACGACTACTACTGACATTTTCGAAATACCGTGGTGTTCTACCCCTCGAGACAGGATTACTCGGCTTCGAGGTCTGTTCAATGTCTTTCTCAACTCTATCTGGGCAATCTTTAAAAATTGGTTGAGAGAACCACACTTAATGCAGGCCCTACTTTTCGTCCAGGATTCTCCAAAATGCAATTTATTATAGACATTGCATTGCGGTTTGGGGTTTACAACACTCCTAACACTGGTTTTTAAGGGAGACGAAGACATCGTGTTGGTGCATTTAGAACTTCGTTACTTTCCTGAATACTCCTTTGATGTAGCAAAACACTCATGATAATTCTTTGATTTCTTTGAAGCAGATGATTGCGTCTTGTTCATAAATCTTTTGCTTGTAACTCGAGCTTTCCTTTCCACTTGCCTCTTTTCTTTGCTTAATTTCTTGGCCTTGTGTGCTCGTGCAGCCAACACCACGAATTCTCTTAATTCAAGAATTCCAATCAACAGCTTGATATCTTCATTTAGCCATTCTTCAAATCGTTTGCACATTTTGACTTCAGTCTGAACCCATTCACTAGCATACTTGCTCAATCTAACAAATTCTCATTCATACTCAGACACTACCATATTTCCCTGTTTGAGCTCTAGAAATTCCTTCTTTTTCTAGTCCAGGAATCTTTGACTAATATACTTATGTTTGAACTCTATTTAAAAAAAATCCCACGTAATATTTTCCCTTGGCACCAATGGTAGGCTGTGTCTTTCAACAAAGATACCGCACATTTCAAACATTCGGTTAGTGTACATGATAACTCATCTAAAACCTAAATAGTATTTTCCAGCCAAAATTCATCCCTCTCTGAATCATCATTAGCCATACATGTTTTTTGATTTTATCTACTGGAGCCTTACCAATTCAAACAAGTCTAACATCCTGTGGCATTTCACCATGTTGTGAAGCAGGTGGGGGAGGTCATTGAACAGCAGGATTTGTTCTCATATATTTACTAAGCCATTCATCCATCAATTCAAAAAAGGCTACTTTTGCCGCCTCACTTCAGTCCTCAGATATAGGCCTTCTACTACCAGTAGATGCAGCTTGTTGCATGGAAGCTTGAGTAGCACTCTCAGCTTTCTCAGTCTCGACTCTAGCTTGTTTGAAAGACATTACTATATGAAAATACATTTAAAAGTGGTCAAGAGTTATCACACTATCATAATTTATATAATGGCATATATAACTAAACTCGTACTTGCTACATTGGTCTGAGAATCGGCTAAATCGTAGCTCTCATACCACTAAATGTAACTCCCCTAACCCGTATCCGTCACTGGGACAAGGTTACGGAGTATTATTGGAGTTTACAGAATCATCCTAGATAAATCAAGTAAAAGTACTATTCATATCTGAAAACAATCAATCATCCCTTAAATGGACCCACGAGGCCCAATACGAACATTAGAAACAAATAGGAACTCAATTGGGATCTCATAAATTTTTTCTCAAAATTTTAAAAGTTTGCTTATGAACAGTACCCACACGCCCGTGTGGTCGGGCTGTGTGACTACACACGCCCGTGTCCCTAACCCATCTAACTCTCTGACTTATAAGGCATGAAGAAATTTAAGTCACAAGCCCAAGTCACACGCCCGTGTGCTACGCCGTGTGGAAAATTTTATTTTTGAAATTTAGGTGCAGTTTTCACACAGTCGTGTAACACGCCTGTGTTCAAGGCCGTGTCTTCCACATGACCAAGACCACACCCATGTGCCTAGTTCTGAGCATTCTATTTCTCATTTTTAAGATGCAAGGGACACACGACCGGACCACATGCCTATGGGACGAGCTGTGGGTCACACACAGCTAAGACACATGCCCGTGTGTCTATCCGTGTGGACAAAATGAAGCCATTTCCTAGCCTCATTTGTCACCCATAACCTACCATTTTTCTGCACCAAAACTCACAAGCATATATCCATCAATCCAACATCATATTCACATAAAATTAGTCATCAATCATGTGGTATTATCTCATGCATCTATGGATGTAAACTTATATGCTAACATAATTCCATCAAACCAACACATAATAAGCATTTGTGTAATTACCAAAACAAAACTTTTAAGATAACCAAGTTAGATCATCACTAGCCATTCCAATGGCTAGTTTACAAAACAACAACTACAAGCTATCATTGGCCAAATAAGCTTATACATGTCATTATACCAAAATGAGATATCTATTTATACCAAAATGAGATAGTGGATAGTATGATGATTGCTCTAATTCACTTCCAAACTTCAAGAGCTTTTGAGCACTATAAAACAGGGAAAATTAAACGGACTAAGCATTTTATGCTTAGTAAGTTTGTTTAACAAAAAATAAACTTGTAACACCTCATATCCGTATCCTACGCCGGGATAGAATATGCGGAGTTACCTAACTTAAACTCGTGCTTTACGACCAATTCTGAGTCTCCAAGACTTGGAAAAATTTATAATTTCTCAAGCTTATCAACATGCCCTTAATATGGGCCTACGATGCCCAAAACACACATCAAAAACCATTTAGAACCAACTCAGGTTCTTTAGTCAAATTTAGAAAGGTGGCACTTGACGCAGGGGCACACGCCTGCGTGGGAAGGGCAACACGCCCATGTGACCAAATTGACATGGTCGTGCAGTTGGATCGTGTGACTCATACAACCTAAGTAATACTGGGACATGCCCATGTCCCTCACGCATGTGGAATTAATTCTAAATTCACACCTACAGAGGTTTTCACACAGCCTGGCACACGCCCGTGTCCTAGCCTGTGTGCAAAAACCTGGACATTCTGTTTCTGAAGTCAGCAATTCTTAAGGGTCACACGGCTATGGTACACGCCCGTGTGCTAGGCTATGCCCTTCACACGGCTGAGACACACGACCGTGTCTCTGCCCATGTGTTTACTATCATGTATACTGACTTGCAAAATTTACGTGTAGGGAACACACGGCCAGACAACATGGCCATGGGGCTGGCCCTTGTGCCTTCCCGTGTGGACAAAATAAGGCTATTTACCAAGCCTCTTTGCCACCCTTACTTACATAACCTGCATATGATCACTCTATACCAATACAAGGGCACATCATATGGTCAAATCAACCATAATAGACAACATTTCAGTTGTGCAAATTTACTCATCCATAAAAAGTAACATCTACTACACAATATCAAAATGAATATTGACAATTACCTATGACCTAATACAAAATGAAAGGATTTAACCCAAGCCACACATTTGGCTAATTTCTCAAGGACACAAAACAATAAAGTCTAAGCCATATACATGCCATACTCAAAAACAAGAAGTCTAATTATACTGAGTGGTTCGGATGATAGTGTGATCGTAGCCTCCGGCGTCTGTTGAATCCTCGAGCTATTTCAGTGTTACTTTAAGAAAATGGGAAAAGAGAGGGAGTAGCATAAACCTTAGTAAGTTGCACATAAATAAATATACGATAAAAATTTTACCATTCATCAACATGCTCATCACACAAAAGTGGGCATAAGCATAACTTACTCATCACTATCCATATATATCTCATAGCATATATCGAGCTCATATCTCAAGCATGTCAAATAAGTACTTGTGCCACTCACAACACGATTATACCTTACTCGTTGCTTAAAATGCATCTCTCACTATTGATCCATTCAGAAATTTACTGGATATTTGATAAGCCTCAAACATGGGGTAGGGTGCCGATGCCATATCCCAGACATGGTCTTACACTGACTATCATTTCGTAGCCGATGCATGTCCCAGACATGTCTTACACTGGCTAATGTCTCGAGGCCGTGCATGTCCCAGACATGTCATACACTAGCACTCGTCTCGATGCCGATGCCATATCCCAGACATTGTCTTATATAGGCTCTCATAATGTGGCCGATGCATGTCCTAAACATGTCTTACACTAGCCCACAATAACCCATATGTCATGGCATGGATATCCGATTTATTTCCTAGGTTTTAACGGGAACTCTACTATCTCTATTATCATCATACTTTCTCAACTCCACAATCAAGCAATTCATGCTATATTAATTCAAATACAAATCAACACATATATTAGCAATGTAGTTGCATTATTTACATACAACTTTACCTCGGATTACAAAATGTGGCGACTAGTCAATTTGCTTGGCTTTCCCTTGATCTAGGTTCAGATTCGGTATTTCTTGATTTATAATAGAAAAATGTATTTATTTAGTCACTAAATAAAATTTGGCAATCGAAAATTCACATCTTCGGTAAAATAACCATTTTGCCCCTAGACGCAAAAATCGATTTTTATCGAATTTCTTCATATCTTAAGCCTAGTAAAACTCCTTTTTCTCTTATAGTAACCCCAAATTCTCACTATTTCACACATATATCATCTATTTTACAACTTATACAAAATAGTCCTTTTAAGTGTTTTCATGCTAACACCTTTTTCAAAAGTTGTTTATAACACACCCAAGACTCATTTTCTTTCATAAAAACTCAACAAATATTACAAATCATTTCATGGAAAAACCCTAAACTCTTAATCATTTTGCAAAATAGTACCCTCATTTGAAAGCTCATGCTTCAAGGGTCTCAAAAGTAAAATAATATTCAAGAAAAGCCATTAAAATCACTTACTTGCAAGAGGAATGAGTTGCTAAAATTTTTGAAGCTCAAAACTCCTAACAATGGCTGAAAAATCGGTGGAAATGAAGAAAGAATGAAAGAAAAAGATGATAGCTAGGCTTAGGGCATTATTATATCATACATTATGTCATCAAATTACCTAATGTTGACTTTTCAACATTTTTATCTCCTATGGCCGGCCAGCTAAGATTTAAGGGTCCTTTTTCCCTTTAGAGACTGCCAAATTAAGGTTCATAACAATTTAATACCCTTAGCTATCAATTTAAGACTTTTGCACTTTATGCAATTTAGTCCTTTTTCAAAATTAAGCAAGCAAACGCTAAAGTTATTTCACCAAATTCTTGATGCACTAATATAAACTTATTATAAGTCTAAAAAATTAATAAAATATTTTCTCTGACTTCGGATTGGTGGTCCCGAAACCACAGTTCCGACTAGGCCTAAAATCGGGCTGTTACAATTCTCCCCCTTAGGGATTTTCGTCTCTAAAAATCTTACCGGTGAATATGTTTGGGTATTGATCTCTCATGGTTTCCTCAGGTTCCCATTTGGCTTCCTCGACTCCATGTCTATACCACAAAACTTTCACAAGTGCTATACTCTTACTTCTCAATTGTTTGACTTCTCGAGCCAAAATCTTGACCGGCTCTTCGCCATAAGTCATGTCCGGACGAATCTCAACCTCTGTCGGTGCAATCACATGTGAAGGGTCTGATCTATATCGACACAATGTGGACACATGAAGCACGTCGTGAATCTTTTCCAATTTTGATGGTAAAGCTAATCGACAGGCCACAGGCCCTACTTCTTGATAACCTCATTAGGTCCTGTGAAACGAGGACTCAACTTACTTCTTCTACCAAATCTGAGAACTTTTCTCCATGGGGATACTTTAAAAAACACTCGATAACCAACTTGAAATTCGATCTCTTTCTGTTTCAAATCCGTGTAGGATTTTTGCCTATCCGAGGTGGCCTTCAAACAATCATGAATCACTTTAACTTTCTCTTCAGTCTCCTTGATTGAATCGACCCCGTGAATTTGACTCTCCTTGAGCTCACTCCAATATAAGGGCGTTCGTCAATTTTGCCCATATAAAGCCTCATAAGGCGCTATCTTCATGCTTAACTGATAAATATTGTTGTAGGTGAATCCAACCAATGGTAAGTACCTTTTCCAACTACCTTGAAACTCAAGAACACAAGACCGCAACATGTCTTCTAAAATCTGAATCACTCTTTCTGACTGACCATAGGTTTGCGAGTGAAATGCCGTGCTAAAGCTCAACTTTGTCCCCAATGCTTCTTGTAACTTTTTCCAAAACCTTAAGGTAAATATTGGGTCCTTATCCGAAATAATCGAGACACAAGGCACTTGTAAACGAAGTCTGAAATGTCTCTTTTCATTCTCGACCACCAGTACATTTTCTTTAGGTCGTTGTACATTTTTACATTACCCGGGTGGATAGACAAGCAACCACTATATGCCTCTCGTAGAATTTTTTGAATAAGCTTATTGTCCTTGGGTACACAAACTCTATCTCTGAACATAATACACCCCTCGGTACTAATACGAAAGTCAGATTCTTTTCCCATCTCGCACTGAGCCATATTAGCTTGCAACTCTTTATCACCTTTCTAAGCTTCACGGATCTCTTGTAGAAATGTCGGTCTAGCTCTCAACTCTGCTAGAGTCGAACCATCATTAAACACATTCAACTGAGTATTCATGGCTCTCAAGGCAAATAATGACTTTCTACTCAAAGCGTCGGCAACTACATTCGCCTTTCCCGGGTGATAGTCAATTATCAACTTATAGTCCTTTATTAGCTCTAACCATTGTCGTTGTCGTAGGTTCAACTCCTTCTGAGTCATCAAATATTTGAGACTTTTATCATCGATAAATACTCGGCATTTCTCGCCATACAAATGATGTCTCCAAATTTTCAACGTGAACACAATGGCAGGCAACTCTAAATCGTACGTCGGGTAGTTTTTCTTGTAACGCCCCTTACCCGTGTTCCACATTGAAACAGGGTACGAGGTATTATCAAATCATAATATATATCATTAAACGAAACCGAAATAGAAATATGTCATCCAAATAGATAATGTATCATTATAACATATGTCTTGAACAATATTAGCCAACTTCAATGGCTTATATAAAATAATTTGGTTAAATAATGTAACCAATATTTTTAAACCTAGGCAATTATGACACGTAACAAAATAACGAAGCCTACTATACATGCCATAATTCAAAAGAAATGTTTAGTTCAAATACCCAAAAGTATTGATAGTGTGGCAGATCTTCAACGATTCTTAACTCCCGAGCAATGCCGGACGACACTATAAGACAAAAGAGAGAAAAGAAAGTAAGCTTATATAGCTTAGTAAGTTAGTATATAAATAATAATTAAAGAATCTAATATGTTTACACATTAACTCAAGTGTATTTACTTTTAATTTCAATATTTACTCCACTTTGATTGAGCTGTCTCTCCTGCATCATGTTCACTAAATAAATCATAACTCGAGTTACAAAACTCGAAATAAATCATCATGTTCACTAATTTTTTTCTAGAATTTTTGGTCTAGCCAATTAGTACAGTTTATTAGTTAAAGTTTCCCCTGTTATACAGCTCGACTGATATGACCTCTGTTCACTACAAGTTGAATTTATCCCAGTACACAATTCAAATAGCCATGAAACATGTTTCATTTAAAACTAGACTCAATAAGGAATTTATAAATATAAACTATATTTCTTAATTATTTTTGTACAATTTTTAATGATTTATCAAAGTTGGAACAGGGGATCACATAGTCAATCTGAACAAGTCACACACAAATATAAATATCTCAAAATATGGAGTTCATTTGCTTCCTCTGTTTCTTTTATATGACAATAGACTCATTGAGCTTTAATTTCATATCTCATTCAGCCTCTAATTAAATTTATACTATGTTTGGTGATTTTTCAAAGTCACGTCACTGCTACTGTCCAAAACAGTATTATTGCAAATTCAGTCTTTCACACTTTCCTTGTATTAACCTCACTTAGCATACATATCACAATTCATTTTCACCACATTTTATACATCACAAGTATAAGTCCATGATTACAATGCCACCGTAAAATTATCCCGTTGAACAATTCGGATCAATCCTCGATACTTGATGGTTTCAACACACTACCCCACTATCATATTTCATATAATTCGGCTCTCTTGTACACATGGTGAACACTTAGTACCACCCATGTGACCTAGCCAATTTATCTCCTAGCTCTCTTGTCTACATGGTGTCCTTCACTTGGAATCACACATGCGACCTAGCTACATTTATCTCTCCCGTAGCTCTCTTGTCTACATGGGATACATCCCGTATCACACATGTGACCTAGCTACTACATAGTATCTCGTAGCTTTCTTGTACACATGATGTGCACTCAACACCATACATGTGACCTAGCTACACTCCATCTATATTATTCAATCTTTCCGAATGTTCAACCGGGATTTCTCTCTCTATTACTTATTTCCATTCCTCCAATAGTCGATTTATGCTTCAAAATTAGCTAAAATACATATAATAGGCTGAAATATAAAAATGTAAATGAAGTTAATGTATTATTTACATACAAACTTACCTCGGTGCAAAATATATAAATTTTGCAATTTAGTCCAAAACATTTTCCTTCCCCTGTTTGAGATCGATTCCACGCCTTTCTTGATCTATAACAACACATTTAGCTCATTTAACACTCATACTATTCATTTCAATCCAAAAATCACATTATGGAAAAATTACATTTTTGCCCCCTAACTTTTACAAAGTTACGATTTTTCCCCTAGGCTCGGAAATTTAATTTCAGCCCTTATTATTATGTTTTATGACATGCTGATCATTTTTCCCTTCTATGACAACATCAAATTCTCACTCTAACACATAGTTATGAACAATAGGTATTTTTACTGATTATGTCGTTTTGCTCGTTTTCGCTAAAAATCGTTTAGAAAAGATCATTCTCCTAACTTCAAACATTCATATTCTACCATCAAACATCAAAATACATGCATATCATTCATGGGTAAAATTTAAAACATAAACCCTAACTCGAAATAATGGTAGAAATAGGTAGACCGAGCTACAAGGATTTCAAAAATGTAAAGAACATTAAAAACGGGGCTTGAATGCACTTACTATTGAGCTTGAAAGCTTGGGAAAAACCCTAGCTATGGAGAACATGTAAGTTTCGGCCAAGATTGAATGAAGATGAACACATATTTGTGTTATTTTTCCCATTTTATTTCATTTAATATACAAATGACCAAAATGCCCTTACTACTAAACTTTCTTAAGATTCCATCCATGTCCTAATTTTTGTCCATATAAACTATAATGGTCTAATTACCATTTAAGGACCTCTACTTAAAACCCCCATTTCAATCAAGTACTTTATGAACTAGAACACACATTTTTTTACCTATTTCAATTTAGTCCTAAATATCAAATTAAACACCCAATCGATAAAATTTCGCAACGAAATTTTCACACAATTATGAAATCATAATATAAACACTAAAACTTAATCAAAATAATTTCTTTCAACCTCGGATTCGTAGTTTTGAAACCACTATTCCATTTTGGCCCTAAATCGAGCTGTTACATTTCTCATGAGGCTTCAGCTGTCTCTAAGCGTAAGCTATAACCTAACCTTCTTGCGTAAGCACGCACCCCAAACCATTCAATGAGGGTCTCCATATATCACAAATTCCTTGCCCGACTCCGGTTGCACTAACACTAGGGCTTCAGTCAACAAGGCCTTTAATTTCTCGAAACTCCTCTGGCACTTTTTTGTCCATTTGAACTTGACATCTTTTTGCAGCAGCCTTGTCATCAGAGGAGCTATCGTAGAGAATCTGTTTACAAACTGTTTATAGTATCCTGCCAAGCCCAAAAAGCTTCAAACCTCTGTCACATTCCTCTACGGTTTCCACTCAACAATAGCCGAGATCTTGCTTGGCTCAAGTCTAATCCCATCTCCTAACACGATTTGTCTTAAGAACCCAAACTCTCTATGCCAAAATTCACTCCTACTGAATTTGGTGTATATCTGCTTATCTCTCAAAGTTTGTAAAACCATCCTCAGATGCTCTGCATGTTCACCCTTATTACGCGAGTAAATCAGTATGTTGTCGATAAAGACCACTACAAACTTATCCAAATATGACTGAAAAATGCGGTTCATCAAATCTATAAACACCACCAGGGCATTAGTCAATCCAAAGGGCATGATGAGGAACTTATAATGCCCGTACCTCATCTGAAATGCAGTCTTCGATACATCTTGCTCCTTAACTCTTAACTGCTAGTAGCCAGACCTCAAATCAATCTTAGAAAACATGGTGGCTCCCTTCAACTAATCGAACAAATCATTGATCCTTGGCAAAGGATACTTGTTCTTCACAGTCACCTTGTTGAGCTGTCTATAGTCGATACATAACCTCATCGATCCATCTTTCTTTTTCACAAAAAGTACCGGAGCACCCCACGGTGAATAGCTCGGTCTCGCAAAGCCTTTATCTGTTAACTCTTGCAATTGTACCTTCAACTCTTTCAATTCTATTGGAGCCATCCTATACAGAGCGATCAAGATAGGTGCCGCACCAGGGACCAACTCGATACCAAACTCAACTTCCCTAGTTGGAGGTAATCCGGGTAACTCCTCCCGAAACACAGCTATAACCTCACAAACCACTGGAACCGATTTAATTTTCAACTCAGACACTTGAGTATTTAACACAAAAGCGGGATATGCCTCATATCCTTTTCTCAAATATTTTTCAGTAGTCAAAGATGACATCATTATAGACAATTAATCCGATTCATCTGGTCCAACCCGAAGAACATTCCCATCTTCACATTTCAACTTAATAACTTTCCTTCCATAGTCCACTACAACACTATGAGAGGTCAACCAATCCATCCCAAGGATTACATCAAATTCATTAAAAGGCAATAACATCAAGTTAGTCGGAAAACAATGACATCTACTTGTCAAAGGACAATTTCTACACACTTGGTCAACAAGCACATGTCTGCCTAAAGGGTTGGACACTTTTATCACAATTTCAGTGGACTCTAATAGCATGTTCATACGGGATATCAATTCCATACAAATATAAGAGTGGGTAGACCCCGGTTCAATTAAAGCAAGACATATCATGGATAGAGAAGGTACCCGTGATCACGTCGAGAGACTCTACCTCTTTACGGACACGAATAGAGTAAGTCATTGCAAGCGCTCTGCCCTCGGACCTTACTACAACATTTATTGATGCACCTCTACTGGTAGCCCCGCTTCCAAGGTTCTTTTGTGGTCTACCCTTCAAAGGAACACTAGTTGCTCTCACTTCTTGCTTTTCTCTTTGTCATCTAGCTCGAGACAGTCTCGGATGAAGTGATCCAGTGACCCACATTTGAAGCACCCTCTTTCTTTACCTGAGCACTCTCCGAAATGGTGCCTACCACATTGCGAACATTCTAGCCTATTTGGCCGAGCACTGACGACACTCGCGACAGAAGCATTTGATCGGGTAGTGAATTCCTTAGATTTCTTAGATGAATATTGATGTGATTTCCTCATTTGTCTTTTCCTTGAATCACGCGACTCAATAACCGCCTTCCTCCTCTCTTTAATCAACTCTTCTGCTTTGTATGCTCTCTCATCGAGTACCACGAATTCCCTTAACTCTAAAATTCCAACAAATAATCAGATATTATCATTAAGACCAACCTCAAACCTCTTACACATGGTGGCTTCTGAGGACACGTACTCCCCCACATACTTGCTGAGTCTCACAAACTCACATTCATATTCCGTCACTGTCTTACTGCCTTTCTTGAACTCTAAAAATTTCTTCCTTTTTTGGTCTCTAAATCTCTAGCTAATGTACTTCTTTCGAAACTCTTCCTGGAAGAATTCCCAAGTTACTCTCTCTTGGTACAACAGACACGAGAGTATTCCACCATTGGTAGTCTGAGTCTCGTAAGAGTGGCACTGTACACTTCACGCACTCTTCAGGCGTACACAACAGTTCATCAAATACTCTGACAATATTCTCTAGCCAAAACTCTACTCTCTCCGGGTTGTCATCTATTTTGGCCCGAAATTCCTCAGCCCCTTACTTTCGAATCTTATCTACCGGAGGCTTATCCCTCCTAAACAAGTTCGCTCTTTGTGGAGCTGTAGGGGCATACTGAGGAATCGGAGGAGGTGGGGGAGATGGAGTGTTCAGATTCGCACGAACAATCTCCGTATACCAAGTATCCATCATTCAGAGATAGGCTTCCCTAGCCCCTTCGCCTTGGCCCATAGTCACGGGCTCACTCTCAACTGGTGCGGTCCCTTCAGCGGGAGCCGGTGTGTTACTCTCCACGTCGCCCGCGGTAGCTCTATCAGGATCCATTTACTATATGAAGATATAATTTATAATAGTTAGGAGTCATCACACTATCAACATACAGTTATAGCATGTACAACCAGATCCGTACAAATGCTAGTTTAGTACTAGAACCGACAAAACTATAGCTCTGATACAATTAACTGTAACACCCCATACTCGTATCCTATGCTAAAACGGAATATGAGGTGTCACCTAACTTTAACTTGTGCTTACAACCAATTCTAAGTCTCAAAGACTTGGACAAATTTAAAACTTTCTCAAGCTTATCAACACGTCTTTAATATGGGCCTATGAGGCCCAAAACATTCATCGAAAATCATTCGGAACCAACTCGGGTTCTTTAGTCAACTCTAGAAAGATGACACTTAACACAGGGGCACACACCCGTGTGACCAAATCAACATGGTCGTGCTGTTGGCTCATGTGACTCACACGGCCTAAGCAATATAGGGCCAATGTCCCTCACCCGTGTGGAATTAATTCTAAATTCACACCTACAGTGGTTTTCACATAGCCTGGTACATGCCCGTGTCCCTGGCCTGTGTCTTTCACACAGCCATGACATGCCCGTGTCCTAGCCCGTGTGCAAAAACCTGGACATTCTGTTTCTGACGTCAGCAATTCTTAAGAGTCAAACGGCCAAGGCACACGCTCGTGTGCTAGGCCGTGCCCTTCATACGGCTGAGACACACGACTGTGTCTCTGCCCGTGTGTTTACTATCATGCATACTGACTTGCAAACTTTACATGCAGGGAAAACACACGGCCGGACAACACGCCCATGGGGTTGGCCGTTTGTCACCCACGACCTAGTCACAAGCTTGTGTGTTTACCCGTGTGGACAAAATAAGGCTATTTGCCAAGCCTCTTTGCCACCCTTACTTACATAATCTGCATATGATCACTTTATACCAATACAAGGGCACATCATATGGTCAAATCAACCACAATAGACAATATTTCAATTGTGCAAATTTACTCATCCATAAAAAGTAACATCTACTACATAATATCAAAATGAATATTGACCATTACCCATGGGCTTATACAAAATGAAAGTATTTAACCCAAGCTACACATTCGGCTAATTTCTCGAGGACAAAAAACAATAAAGTCTAAGCCATATACATGCCATACTCAAAAACAAGAATTCTAACTACACCGAGTGCTTCGGATGATAGTGTGATCATGCCTCCGACATCCGTTGAATCCTTGAGCTATTTCAGTGTCACTATAAGAAAATGGGAAAAGAGAGGGAGTAGTATAAAGCTTGTAAGTTACACATAAATAAATATACGACAATAATTTTACCATTTATCAACATGCTCATCACACAAAAATGGTCATAAGCACAACTTACTCAACACTATCCATATAAATCTCATAGAATATATCGAGCTCATATCTCATGCATGTCAAAAAATTACCTGTACCACTCACAACACGGTTATACCTTACTTGTTAGCGTAAACTGCGTCTCTCACAGTTGAATTGTTCAGAACTTTATCGGATATTCGATAAGCCTCTGTGACAGCCCAAAATAGACCCTAGCCGGAATGTGGTTTCGGGACCACAAAACCGAGGCATAACAATAATTTAAAATTTATTTCGATGCCTATAATATGTGAGTATTCATGTATGACATTTTTTGATGATTGATTTAGTGTTATAAAGGTGAATTTCACTAGAAAGGACTTGTGTGAGAAAATTTAGAATTGAGATAGGCAAATGTGGAAGTGGCCTATTGATGCACACTAGGAAATGTTGTCCTTGCATGTCAAATTCCCCAAATTTGACTATAGTGGCCGACCATGGTGATGAATATGGGCAAAAGAAAACATGTCTTAAACATGTTTTGCTAGTGGTGCATGTTAGAAATAATAAAATAAGAGTATGGAAAAAAAAGGAAAAAAAGTGTTCATCTTTCACCACTTCTTGGCGAATGTCCTAAGGAAAGAAAAGAAAATTTTGCTCATCCATTTTCACTTCTTGGCGAATGTCCTAAGGAAAGAAAAGAAAAATTTTGCTCATCCATTTTCACTTCTTGGCGAAAATACTAAGGAAAAGGGGAGGATTTTTGCTTCATGCTTGGTTTGGAAGAGATCTAGAAGGAGATTTGGCTAAGTTTGCATCAAGATTAAGGTATGTATGAGGTTGTGTTAGGAGTTTCATGCATGTCTTGGTTGCTAACTTGATGTGCATGTTAGCCATGGCTCAAATCTTTGTTATGCCATGGAAATGGTATTTGGCCAAAGTTGTTATGGTGATAAAGCCATTGCATGCTAAGTGTGAAGCTTGATGATGATGCATGCAATGATGGATTTTCTACTCATGAGTAAGATTTTGAGTTTTCTCTTTGTTTTATCATGATTGAAGTTGAAAAGGAGCATGATTGTCATATTCGCCATGATGCATTCTTGAGCATGATTCATGCTTCTTGCATGTTAGTTAAAATTTGTGTTTTGGATGGCTATGGACACCTTGAAAATTCGCCATGCTCATATATGCATATATATGATTGCACATTATGTTTTGGTTATGAACTAAGTGATGAATATATTGGTTTAAAGAAGAAGATGTGGAAGAATGCTTGTGAAATTGCAAGCACAATTCGCCTAGCACACATGTAGGTGCTTGATGCTATATTATAAGTTTTAATACAATGTGCAAAGCATTAATTAGTAAATTGCATGCTGTTTTTGTGAGGTATTAAGTGCAAAATTGACCTCAACATGTACATGAATATTCGGCCTTGGGTAGCCTATTGAAGGCCTTAGCATTTCCTTGATGCTCGAATAAATTGTATTGAATTGCTTGATGTAGTATAAAATGTGCATGACCATTGTGTATTCAAGCTAAAGGGTGGCCATATGACCATTTAAACTCCTTGTCATATTCGCCAAAAGCTAGCACAATGAGGTTTTAATAAATTGAATTTGTTTGAATTAGCTCAAGAGCTTAGAGGGCCACAATTGGACAAGGGAAGGAGAAAGTGATCGAATAGCCGAAAAAGCCGTTCGACAACATCCGAGGTAAGTCCTCAAGAAGTGACCCTACTTGAATTGTGTGAAATAAAGTATGGATGTGTATTGATTATTGATTATGTATGCATGAGTATTTGAATTCTACCCGGCTAAGTCCCAAGGCGAATATGCTTGCGACTATAATTGCGTTTGAGCCTTAGTAACGAAAATGAATTATGTATGTCCAATGATAATTGATGTATGTGTTCATGGAAATTGAATGATATCCGGGCTAAATCAAGACAATTATGCTGGAAATTATATCCGGTTAAGACCAAGGCAATTGTGCTAGTGGCTACATCCGGCTAAGACCGAAGGCATTCGTGCGAGACATTCTATCCGGCTAAGACCAAGGCATTTGTGCTCGTGATTATATCCGGTTATATTCGAAGAATCTTGGGCTGGAGGTGAGTGTTGGTTGCTGTAATGAATTCAATTAGTACACTCGAAAAGCCCAAAGGATAAGGTACGTTATATGTGCATTGGAAAGTCGACATGTATGAGCAACATTCGCTCAATCGACTAATGAATTTCAGTTATTGAATTGATTGATATTTTGTGAAATCATATAATGATGAAGTGTGAATTAAGAATGTGTATTAATGAAATGATGTATTTGGCTATGTGAATGTATTGCTGTAATTAGAGTTGATTATATTCCTTGAGACTTACTAAGCATAAAAATGCTTACCCCGTTGCTTTGGCTCTCAGTTTTTTTTTTAGATTTCGCTCGAAGCAATTGGATTTGGGATCGTTGAAGTCGAAGTCATTCACACTATCAAGCCTCCATTTTGGTATAAATTTTTTATTGAACTTGAGATGGCATGTATAGGACTACCTCTTGTTTATTAAATATGTTGTAATGTAAGTATGTACGGCCATGCGAAAATGGCTCGAAAAGGGAAGCATGAACTTAGACTAATTGTGGGTTGTATGTATATATTTGGTGTCATGATGTGGCTATGGCTTGGAAATGGGAATGTTGGTCATATGATCAGCCATTTGCATGGTTAAAATGATCATATATGAACCTATGTATGGCAAGACTAGTTGATTCGTGGAGACTACCAAATAGGTAAGTCCTACCTTAAAAACAGATGCTGCCAGCTGCAGTGGCATGAATGTGAAAAATCACCAAAATTCATAGGAATGGAATTAAATAGTGAATAAGCTATGTAAATGAACCTTGATGAGTCTATTTTCATATGGAAGAAACGAAATGGTCATAGGAGTTACAGGTTAAGAGATATTAAAGCTATTGTGAGACAGGGCCAGGACGGTTTCTGGGTCCCCTGTCGCGACTTTGAAAATTTACTATAAATTATCCAGAAGTAATTAGAAGTCATGGCTTATATGTACAGATTCCATTTTGAGTCTAGTTTCATTAGAAACAAACGGGACCAGTATTAAAGCCCTGTACAGAGAGATATTCAAGTTATACCACGCGAAGGTCAGAGCAGTCGATCCCTGTAACATGGGTAACTTTAACTAATAAACTGTACCAATTGGGCCGACCAAAAATCCTAGAAATAAATCCATGGATGGATATATGAGTCTAAATTCAGGGAAAATTTACGAAACCAGTTTCCGAGTTTTGATACTCGAGATATGATTTTTAAGGCGACAGTGACGCAGTATTCCAGCCTGACTAGAAATGTCAAATTGGTGGGCAAAACATGTGAACTTGGTTTGTTAACCCCTCGGGTCCGACACCGGCGATGGTCTCGGGTTTGGGGTGTTACAGCCTCAAACATGGGGTAGGGTGCCGATGCCATATCCCAGACATGGTCTTACACTGACTATCATCTCGTAGCCGATGCATGTCCCAGACATGTCTTACATTGGCTTACGTTTTGAGGCCGATGCATGTCCCGGACATGTCTTACACTAGCACTCGTCCCGATGCCGATGCCATATCCCGGACATGGTCTTACACAAGCTTTCATAATGTGGCCGATGCATGTCCCACACATGTCTTTCACTAGCCCATAATAACCCATATGTCATGGCATGGATATCCGATTTATTTCCTAGGTTCAAATGGGAACTCTACTATCTCTATTATCATCATACTTTATCAATTCCACAATCAAGCAATTCATGCTATATTAATTCAAATACAAATCAACACACATATTAGCAATGTAGTTGTATTATTTACATACAACTTAACTCGGATTACAAAATATGGCGACTAGTCGATTTAGTTGATTTGCTTGGCTTTCCCCCGATCTAGGTTCAAATTCAGTATTTCTTGATCTATAATAGCAAAATGTATTTATTTAGTCACTAAATAAAATTTGGCAATCGAAAATTCACATTTTCAGTAAAATGACCATTTTGCCTCTAGACCCAAAAATTAATTTTTATCGAATTTCTTCATATCTTAAGCCTAGCCGAACTCCTTTTTCTCTTATACTAACCCCAAATTCTCACTATTTCACACATATATCATCTATTTTACAACTTATACAAAATAGTCCTTTCAGGTATTTTCATAACAAAATAGTCATTTTAGGTATTTTCATGCTAACACCTTTTTCAAAGTTGTTTATAACACACCCAAGACTCATTTTCTTTCATAAAAACTCAGCAAAAATTACAAATCCTTTCATGGAAAAACCCTAAACTCTTAATCATTTTGCAAAATAGTACCCTCATTTGAAAGCTCATGCTTCAAGGGTCTCAAAAGTACAATAATATTCAAGAAAAGCCATTAAAATCACTTACTTGCAAGATGAATGAGTTGCTGAAATTTTTGAAGCTCAAAAACCTTAACAATGGCTGAAAAATTGGTGGAAATGAAGAAAGAATGAAAGAAAAAGATGATAGCTAGGCTTAGGGCATTATTATATCATACATTATGTCATCAAATTACCTAATGTTGACTTTTCAACATTTTATCTCCCATGGCCAGCCAGCTAAGATTTAAGGGTCTTTTTTCCCTTTAGAGACCCCCAAATTAAGGTTCATAACAATTTAACACCCTTAGCTATCAATTTAAGACTTTTGTACTTTATAAAATTTAGTCCTTTTTCGAAATTAAGCAAGCAAATGCTAAAATTTTTTCACCAAATTTTCCATGCACTAATATAAACTTATTATAACTCTAAAATATTAATAAAATATTTTCTCTGACCTCAGATTGGTGGTTCCAAAACCACTGTTCCGACTAGTCCCAAAATTGGGCTGTTACAAAACTTACCAATCATATTTATCAATACAAGCATACATAGTCATACTTCCCATAAACTTTGGTGAGTTTACCTAAACACAAACACTTAATCAAACAAGTTAATCACATAACCTCATATAAGAATCAAGTAAACATAGATGAGTTCATCACATTACCAGCATCCATTAATTTTACCTTTCCACACTTCAATAGTCTTTTCCGTCGAACTATTGAAATTTCGATGGATGTTCGGGTAATATACTCATGTACAAAAGTACCCATTAGGGTACATTGTAAAAAGGCACACTCTTAAGCCACACATTTTATAGTAGGATTACCAGTCCAGGCTAAATCCAATCCGTAGCGTATGCTCTAGAGAGATTAATTTGGATTACCCGTCCTAGATAAATCCAATTTATAACCTAAGCTCAAGAGGTCTTCCATTAGAATTACCCGTCCAGGCTAAATTCTATCTGTAACATGTGCAATATTATTCTTATTTAAGAAATCACCTTAATCCATCGAAATTCAACATTCAACCGAAACATGATAATTTGTCTATATTTCACAACTTATGACTATTTCATTATGTATATCATCTCATACATATCAACACAATCATACAATTCAATTCAAGCATATTAACACACATATATAAGTTACACGAACTTACCTTGATAATGGTTCGTATTTGAATTTCAACTAATCCGAAACCTTTTGCTTTCCTTGTTCTAGTTCCGTAGTTGGTCTTTCCAGATCTATATGGGTAAATTTAACTATTAATCTATCACATTTCATATGCATTTGCATCCCATTACATCCTAGGAAAAATTATCATTTTGACCCTATCTTTTTCAAAAATTTTGATTTCGTCCCTAGGCATGGAAAATGAAACTCATGAAATTTAACCTTCTTTCCAAGCCTAGTCGAAATTTATATACTACATTTATAGCACATACATTGTAACACCCCTCACTCGTATGAGGCAATTTTGTGCAGAGTTTTATTACTATTAATGGGTGGCTACACGATTTCTTATGGGCACAAGCATCCTAGGTAATTCAGTCTTATGGTTCTTCATTATCTGCATATGGCCTTCTTTTCTTTGGTTCTCATTTTGTATGGGCTTTTAGTTTAATGTTTCTATTCAGCGGACGTGGTTATTGGCAAGAGCTTATTGAATCCATCATTTGGTCTCATAATAAAAGTTGCTCCTGCTTCTCATCTTAGAGCCTTGAGCATTGTACAAGGGCGTGCTTTAGAGGTAGCCCATTACCTTCTGGGTGGAATTGCCACAACATGCGAATTCTTCTTAGCAAGAATTATTGCAATATACTAATTCCATGTAACCCTCCATAACATTTAGTCTAAATCACCAATAATTGGTTCACATACTCGATCATTAAGGGGTATCATAAATGCAAAATAGGGACACATACATGCAGTCAGGGGCACTGAAGTGCAAACAGGGGCACAGATATGCAAACAGGGGCACCATAGTGCAAACAGGACTATCAAAGTACAAGCAGGGGAACTAATGTGCATTCATGAGCACTTTTTTCATTTCTGTATACATACTTAAATTCCTTTCATTCCCATATAAATTTAGTACAATTCCAAGAAAAGCACTACTAATAATCTCTTATCAATTTCATAAATACATAAAAATACTTGTAACGCTTATTGTTATATAAATAACCAAAATAATTTCACATATATATATAAATCCATTAACTAGAAAACAACGATATAAATCACAGAAAATTACATTTACATATTGAAATACTATGAACTTACCTACTAACACTTTCGAGTAAAACATAAGGACCTATTCCGCAATTTTTCCCTTTCCTAGGTTAATGTCTTTTTAGCCTAGTTCTTGATCTATATAATAATTAAATTCAATCGATTAAAATTCACATTCAATTTAATACATATGACTTTTAAGTTTTCATTAATAACACTTTTCCTTAAACTTTTTCATTTTTCACAATTTAGTCCCTAAATCTCAAAATTCCAATTTATCGAAATATTAAACTACCATAACTAGCCAAATTTTCACCTTAACATATTCAGCCCACATATATTAAAATTTCACATAATTCTTTATTATTTCTATCATTTAATCAATATAGTCCTTTAACCAAAACTAACAAAAGATACTTTATAATTTCATTATAACCAATAACCAACACCTTAAATCAAAGTTTTAACATCACAACAAGAAGGGTTTATTAATGGAAACATTAAAAAGCTTTGGTAGTTTCAAAAGAAAAGGTACAAGTTAGATGAACCTAGTTGCAACGACCTCAAAAACATAAAAATTACAAAAATTAAGCTCAATTTGAACATTCATGAAAAGAGTACCTTGATCGAACCTTGCTAGCACAACAATAGAGAATTTTATTTTCTATTTTCGATGGGGGAAATTCCTTAAGATGATACTCATTTTGTTTTAATTTTACTTAAGTCATAATACTTTATTTATTAAAATACCCTTTTAATATATCACTCAATTAAGCCAAATGTAACAGTCTATTTTTAGTGAAATCGGAACAGTGGTTTTGGGACCACAAATCTGAAGTGAAAATAATTATTTTAATATTATTTTAAGGTCTACAGCGTGATAGTATGATTGTATAAATATTTCATTAAGAAATTTTAACGTTTGCATGCTTAATTTGATAAAAATGACTAAATCGCATAAAGTGTAAAAGTTGTGTTCTAATAGCTAAAGGTGTCTAATAGCTATAGAACTTTAAAGTAAAGGTCCTTATATGGTAATTAGCCCATTTATGTTGATAGTGAAAGATGTTGGCTTGGTATAAATGAAATTTATAATGTTTTAAAATGTTAGAAAGATAAATTAGTAAATAATGCAAAAAATTAATTAAAACAAAGGTATCATCTTCTTCATTTTCGTCTAGTTCAACCGAAAATCAACATTGGAGGAGAGTTAAGGTTCGGTCAAGCTATTCACTTGCATGTAAGTGCAATTTTGCCCTATTTTTAATGATTTCTATGTTTTTGGAGTCGTTGTAGCTTAATCTAGCTAGCTCAAGAACTAATTTGTGAAATTGTTAAAGTATTAGAGTTTTACCTATAACACCCCCTTACCCGAGACCGTCGCCGGAGTCGAGCACTGTAACACCCCAAACCTGACCCAAATGCTATGGCCGAATCTAGTGTGTCACGTTGAAGTGTTTTAGTGAAAACTGTGTTTTCATCGAAAACCTTTCTTAAAATAAAAGAAACCATAATTAACTAAAAAAACCCTTTCAATTATGAAAGCCTTGTTTAAAACATTTTATTTTTTTTAAAAAACTTAGTTGCGGAAACGTAGAAAACATACTATAATTTAAGAAATCCAGGTTCAACTTCTCATAATTACAATGACAATAATAATAATTCAAATAATACTAACATAATGAAAACCTTATTACAATCTGATCTGAACACACTTAAAAAGAAATAAAAACCTAGAAGCCTAGAAGAAAACCAAGTCCGAATTATCTTACTAGCCGGCCACCCAGAGTCCCTCCAAACATCGAACCTTCTACTAAGCATCACTTGAAAATAAAATAAAAGAGGGGCTGAGTTTTCGCAAACTCAGTGTGTACAACCCTCGATGAAAAACAAGAATTCAAAGAGAAATCATCAAACATGCAATGCAATCCCATTCAAATTATCCATCCGCTACACACCAGCTCCGTCCCCCGTCACACCATGTGGGGATATAAATATCGACCCACCCGACCCACATACCAATGGTAGCCCGGTTGCGGAACTACCTTCATTTACATATTGGGCTTTAAAAGCCGTCGGTGGATCCACGATTGTCAGGCAACCATGCGATCCTCATAGACTTCCTCCGTTCCATAGTTCCCACCCCATATTCAACCTAAGCAGAACATCATATGTAAGCATGTCACATCCATAAAACTTACATTCAACTCCTAGGGGTATTTTGGTCATTTTCGCCCTTAAGGGTGTTTTGATAATTTTCCCTTAATTATGGTTTCCACTTAACTTGACCCATTAACAAGTCCCACGAGCTAAGGTGAACGAATACTATGCACCAGGTAGGATTCTAGAGAAGAGGAGGTGGGTCATTAAGACCGCTTAAGTACCAAGCTCTCCCTAGATCCAATCCTAGACATGCATATACCCGATGCCACACCTTAACCCTTTGACTTGTCCACGATCATAATATATTAATTAAGTCTTATGTAGTTATCATATACTAGGCCCAAAACCCCTTGGGCGTCCCAAACAAATTCACATACCTGTATCTGGCCCCGTTAAGCCCAATTATATTCATTTGGCCGATTAGGCCCAAATCACTTGAATATGGCCCATTAGGCCTAAATCACATTTATATGGCCCGTTAGGCCCAGTCACATTCATATTCATGCCCACATACAAATTCCTATCACATAGCATCAATATTCAGTTTTTGCCTATTATGGGCTTAACAGCCCATCGGGCCCATTTAGCCCATTCTGACCCGTATGGCCAAATCACAACCCAAGTCCACGGAATCGCCCCTGGGTCTCAGGAAACCTATTGGTCTCCCCCTTACGAGTGCTCACAAGACTAAGACTACCGTAGCCAAACTTTTAGCTTTTTGGCATTTCGGCTTTTGCCGATCCGTAGTGTGTGTGCAGTGTATGTACACACCTGGTAAGCAAGGTGATGCAATCTCCTTAGCCCTAAACCTACAATCGATATCACCCTTCAATTAATTGCATGTTTAATACATAACTTTTCTAAAAACCAAAACCTCACCTTAAGTGTGATAAGTATAATAGCCCCTTCTTAAATCCCTAACCACGATCAACTCCTAGATCAAAATCGGAAACACCTAAAGAGAAATTTCGACAAAGAGCTAAGATCTGAGATCTGGTACTAATTCCACTAGATTCGGTCAAAGAGTATTCAGCCCTTGGAAGATTCGGCTTTTCAGCTTTCAAACTTAGTATGGTGAATAAGGTTTATTTGGTACAAATTAAAGAAGAAAACTAGAAGAAGAAATTGGCTACGTGAAATAAAGAAAATTATGTAGAAAAAGAATAGAAATCGGTACAAATAAAAGAGTGTAAAAAAAAGGGTTTTTGACTTTTAGGGAAAAGGGTTTCCAGTAACAGGGTGAAGGAAATTTGACACTAGCCTAGCAATCCTGTATTCGGCAGTTATTTATAGCCACCATAGCCGAATTGCCTGGCCCTCAGTTCCCCATTCGGCTCCATCACTTTCCCCTTCTCATCTCCTCGTTTTTCTCCCTGATAACTCCTTGATTCTTTCCTTAATTTTCCCTTCTAAACATTCCCCTTAGAGTCCATCTTCACGCCACTTCCAACCTTCTAGAAGGCCAAAATTAAACTTCCAAAAATACTAAGCTAAGATTCAAACCTTGGATCTCCTTGCTAGCTACTTAACGCCACCTCCCCACACCCTAAGTGGCGTCACTTATCCACTCCACCACAAGGCTTTTTGATGCCATTTTCCCTTATCTTTATTTATAAGCCCAACTACTTGCCAACAAGGTCCTTTTAATTATTAAACTATAATTTCTTCGACCCCTAGATTCAAACTCAAACCTTGACCAAGACCTACCAATACGTAATTAACACTTAACCGAAATTGCTAAGCACAAAAAGAAAAAAATTCAAGATTTCAGGATTTTTGGGGCGTTACAAGCACAAGGCGTTAACAGACTTAAATTATCACTTAAACAATTTCAAACAATTTATTTCACCTTTCATAATAAACTACCCATCTGCATCCCAGTCGCTAAAAAAATCATATCTCGAGTTACGAAACTCAAAATTAAAATCTGTAAATTTTCCTTGAAACTAGACTCATATATCTATTTAATAATTTTTTTCTAGAATTTTTGGTCAGGATAATTAGTATAATTTTTTAGTTAAAGTTTCCCCTATTTCAGTGTTTGACTGCTCTGACCTCAGTTCACTACGAATCACTTTTCTCTCTGTACAGAATTTAGATGACTATACCGTTTGTTTCTATTAAAGTAGACTCAATAAGGAATATATACATTAAATTATGACTCCTAATTATTTTTTTAAAATTTTTAGTGAATTTCTAAAGTCAAAACAGGGGATTCAGAAATCGATCTGACCCTGTTCCACCAAAACTCAAATTTCTCATAAAATACAACTCATTTACCAATTTTGTTTCTCCATATGAAAATAGTCTCAATAAGCTTCAATTTCATATTTAATCATCATCTAATTCCGTCTCTACTATTTTAGTGATTTTTCAAACTCACATCATTGTTGTTGTATGATACTGTTTTATAGCAAATTTCACCTTTTTATGAATTTCCATGGATTAGATAGCACATTAAGTATACATAACACCAAATATGATCTTGATTAGCCATTCCAATGGCTAATCATTACCAAACATTTCCTTACTACCCAATAGCCATATCATAAGATCATATACACAAAATGATTATAATACTATACATGCCATACTCAAAATATACAAGCCACTATACCAAAATGGTCTACGAATAGTGTGAGCGAGCCTCCGACGGTTCCCAATTTTTGAGCTGGCTTGTCAAAACTACAAAGAATGGAAAGGAGGGAGTAAGCTTAAATTCTTAGTAAGTTCACATGTATATAGCAAGTAACATAATCATGCAATCCAACATAAAACATCATTTGTATAAATATCACCAAGACATTCATGTTACATTTGCATTTACTATCTTACCACGATTACATCATACCACGATTAACATCACACTTGCCATCACAGGGAATCAAACCCAGGCTTTCCTCCTACCACTTACACGCCACCTTTTTAGCTCCTTAGTGGCGTCACTTAGCCACTTTACCAGAGGCTCTCTTGTGATACATTTTACCCACAATTTTTAATAAGACCACCTATCCAAAGCCCCTAACTTCTTAAATCCAAAATTCAAAAATTCTACCGGGTTTTGGCCATCACATGGGCCTTCCATAAGCCCATTTACACACTCCAATTATGAATTTCACAACCATATACCAAATTTTAAAAATTTACCAAAATCTCGCGAATCAAAGAAAAACCCGAAAATCAGGATGTTACAATGATTTTTGACTCAAAGCATCAACAACCACAATTGCTTTTCCCGGGTGATAATCAATCACAAGTTCGTAGTCTTTTAGTAGTTCTAACCATCTTCTATGTCGTAAATTCAAATCTTTTTGCGTCATCAAATACTTCAGAATTTTATGATTAGAAAACACGTGACATTTCTCACCAAACAAATAGTGACACCAGATCTTCAAAGCAAATACAATGGCAGCTAATTCAAGGTCGTGTGTTGGATAGTTCTTCTCATTCGGCTTTAATTGTCTCGAAGCATAAGCAAAACTTTTCCTTCTTGCATTAAAACACAACCAAGTCCATTCAACGAAGCATCGCTGTAAACAATAAATTCTTTACCTAACTCAGGTTGTACCAATACCGGAGCTTCAGTTAACAGAGCTTTTAACCGATCAAAACTTTTATGACATTTCACAGACCATTCAAATTTCATATCTTTCTGAAGTAATTTTGTCAACAGAGTTGCTAACATAGAGAAATCTTTTACAAATCATCTGCAGTAACCAGCAAGTCCCAGAAAATTGCGGACTTCAGAAACATTCCTTGGAGGTTTCCAATCCAGAATAGCTGAAATTTTGCTAGGATCAACTCGGATTTCGGAGGCTGATACAATATGGCCCAGAAAGCCAACTTCTCGCAACTAGAATTCACATTTACTGAATTTTGCATACAATTGTTTATCTTGCAGAGTTTGTAGCACTATTCTCAAATGCTTGGCATGTTTAAATTCTTCACGTGAATAAATCAATATGTCATCAATGAATACTACAACAAATTGATCTAAATACGGTCTGAATATTCAATTCATCAAATCCATAAAGATAACAGGTGCATTCGTTAATCCAAAAGGCATAACTAAAAATTCATAATGCCTGTACCTCGTTCAAAAAGTAGTTTTTGGAATATCAGAATCCTTTACTCGCAACTGGTAGTAACCCGATCTCAGATCTATCTTAGAAAATACAGTACCACATTTCAACTGATCGAATAAGTCATCAATTCTAGCAAAGGGTGTTTGTTCTTTACATTCACTTTATTAAGTTGATGGTAATCAATACACATTCTTATTGTGCCATCTTTCTTTTTCACAAACAGAACAGGAGCACCCCATGGTGAATAGCTCAGTCTAGAAAATCCTCGATCGATCAATTCTTACAACTGAGATTTCAATCCCTTTAATTCTGTTGGAGCCATTTTATACGGAGCTATCGATATCAGAGTAGTACCAGGTACTAATTCAATGCCAAACTCAACTTCTCGAATCAGAGGCAAACCAGGTAGTTCTTCAGGAAACACATCATAGAATTCACAGACAACAGGCACTAATTCAACTTTCTTATCATTCACTTTTGAATCTAAAACTTAAGCTAAGTAGGCTTCACAACCTTTCTTCACATATTTCATATTTTCATTACAGATATCACAGCTGGTAGTCCACTCAAATCACTAGACTCAATCAGATTATCTCATCATTCATACACCTTAAATTAATGACTTTTCGTTTGCAATTCATAATAGCATCGTGCAAAGTCAACCAGTCCATTCCCAGAATTATGTCAAATTCATCGAAAGGTAAAAGCATCAGATCAGCAGGAAAACAGATATTTCGTATCATTAATGGGCAATTCTTGCAAGCTTTATCAACCAAGACACTTTTTCCTAAGGGGTTCGATACTCTAATTATGAATTCATTAGACTCTACAGGTAAAGTTTTACTATGTACTGAATTCATACAGATATAAGAATACGTTGATCCAGGATCTATCAATGCAATCACAGAAGTATCATAGAGAGTAAAAGCACCAGTAATCACATCTAGAGACGAGGCTTCCTCACGAGCTCGGATAGCATAGGCTCTGGCAGGTGCTTTGGCCTCAGATCTAAAAACAGTATCTCCAGTAGCTCTTTGACCATTGTATTTCTTATATTTCTGGAAGGTCTACCTCTAGCTGAGGTGTTAATCGGTCTCAGGTTCTGTACATTCTCTTGCTCAGTAGGTTCGGAATAATCTTTTACAAAATGATCCAGAGATCCACATCGAAAACAGGTTCGATCATTCAATCTACAATTTCCCGGATGTATTTTACCACAGTGTTTACATTCAGGTTTCTCAGATCGAACATTTCCAACACTTGCAACAGAAGTAACAGAAGCTCTGGAATTCGAGTGCAACCTAGCTCGATCTCAGTTCGAGTATCTTACATCAGTCTTTGAATAGTTTCGATCATCTCGAAATTTCTTTGACTCAGATTGAAATGCTCTACCCAAAGATCTCTTTCTAACATCTCTAGCTTCAAAATCAGCTTTTCTTTTTTCTTTACTTAATTCTTCGGCTTTACAAGCTCGCTCAATGAGTACTACCATTTCTTTAATCTCCAAAATCCCCAATAACAGACGGATATCTTCATTTAGTCCATCTTCAAACCTTTTTGCACATTATTGCTTCATTCGATACACATTCTCGAGCATACTGGCTCAATCTCACAAACTCCCGTTCGTATTCAGTAACAGACATACGACCTTGTTTAAGCTCGAGAAACTCTTTACGTTTCTGATCAATGAATCTCTGACTAATGTATTTCTTCTGAAATTCAGCTTGGAAGAAATCCCAAGTGACTCGTTCACTCGAAACCACAGACAGTAAAGTTTTCCACCAATGGTAAGCTGTATCTCTCAGGAGGGAAACAACACATTTTACACACTCCTCAGGATTCAGAGACATTTCATCAAACACTCGTGTTGTATTCTCTAACTAGAATTCGGCTTTTTCAGCATCATCGTTCGTTGTAGCTCGGAACTCTTCAGCCCCATACTTTCTAATCTTATCAACCGATGGTCTACTCAACTGTACCAGATTCACTCGTGGCATAACACTATCACAGATTCAGATAAATGGCATGTATAGCTAGACTCACATACGCTATGGTAGTCCTAGAACCGACTAAACCATAGCTCTAATACCAATAAAATGTAACACCCCTAACTCGTAACTGACATCAGATTAGGGTTATGAGGCATTACCAAACAGACAAAACATTTCAGACCAATTTAGAATCACAGATATTATTTAATATCATTCCATAAGCAATCATCTCATAAGATGGTCTACGAGACTTAAAACATATGTTTAAGAACGGTTAGAGCTAAACCAAACACATTCATAAAATTCAGAACACAGAAAATTTTACAATTTTGTTGAGGTCACATGTCAGTGTAACCAGGCCGTGTGCCTCACACGGGCATCAGACAAACCTATGTGAACCAGCCCTGCCAAAACAAGGTAACCATACTGACTTTCACCCACGGCCAATAGGCACGCCCGTGTGCTATGGCCGTGTGATAGTTGGCTAGCTACTGTCTTTAGCCCACGGCCACATGACACGTCCGTGTCCCTTGACCGTGTGGCACCATGCAGGCTTGATTTAAACCAATTTGCCTCCCCTTTTTGGGTCCAATCCTACAAGAAATAATATAAAACATTCATACCAAAATTTCCTACCAGATCCATGCTTAAGAATGACCAAAACATATTAGAACTGTAAAACATGAACACTTTCAAATATGTACACTTTCAAAAGTACCAAAATGAGATCGATAGTGTGGTGACGATCCTCGACTATTCCCGAGCCTTCAGTAGCTACGATAACTGTAAAACAGGCAGTAAACACACAAAGTAAGCTATAAAGAGCTTAGAAAGCCAAATACAATTAGTCTAACTACTAAAGCATATAAGTACAATTCAACCATAAAAATTTATAGCCATTTCATAGATTAATTCATAAGCTTAACCGTGCTCCTTTGTTTGCATTTATGCCATGCTTCATTTCCAAATTCCATACATATTTCCCAGAGAGAGAGCCTTTCATATTCAGAATTTTAGTACAATTCATTCGTACCTGTACAAGTTATACATTTCATACTCTATCATTAGACGGTTCAAAAATGAAACAGATACTCGTAAACAAGTACAAGGCCGACGTCCTGGACGTGGTCTTACATGTAATTCAATATCTATGCCTCTGTCTCTGACAAGGTCTTACACGAAATCAAATACGATGTTGATGTCCCAGACATGGTCTTATACATAAATCTCAATCGAGGCCTGTGTCCCAGACACGGTCTTACACGATATCTCAAATAGATGTCAATATTCCTTTAGAAGTATACAGAGGTTTTAGGATACTAACAAATTATCAGACTTTAGTCGAAAGATATTCATCAGGCTCTAAAGGCCATCCAATACAGGTTACAATTTATATATGTGGAAATTAGTAAATTTAACACGTAATTGTAATTTGACTTACCTCATACGGATTTCAAACGGACACGAGTCGACTATTCAACTACTTTGGACTTCCCTCGATCTAAGTTCAATTTTCTTTGTTCTTGATCTAATACAATGCAAATTACACCATTCAATTATTCATTTCATTCAATTTAATCCATATACACATTTAAGGCACTATGCATTTTAGCGCTTACATTTTCACACTTTGACAATTTAGTCCATTTTCCACAAAATCATAAATATGCAAAATTCACCAAGACTTTAGCTTAGCCGAATATACATGGCTTCCATACAAGTCCAAATAACACATTTAATTTACAAATTAGTCCCTCAGAACTCATTTTTACAATTTAGCCCAAATAGCTCATTTCATCAAAAATTCATGAACAAAACACGATAATCTCACATATATCTTTCATAATCCATATAAGAACACTACAAAGCTCATATAATCATCAACGACACATTTTATAATCTTCAACAAAAATAGAAATTTAGACATGGGTTTTGAAGAACACAAAGCAATGATCATCGAAACGTAGAAATTATCAAAAACTAAGCAAAATAAGCTCACATATTAAGGCATGCACTAGCTGAACATCAAAATGCTTCAATGGCTTCTTCTTTCTCTAATTTTTGAAAGGTGAAAATGCATGGCCATTTTATGTTTATTTTATTTTATTACACATTAAAAGCCATATACCAACTTTACCCTTATTATTTACATGTAAAAATTCACCTACTAATGTCCATATTTGTCCACAATTAAAAAAAAATGGTAAATTTGACATGCAAAGGCCTTTATTTTAAAAGCCAAGCCAATTAGGTGCTTTAACATTTAGCGCTCAACTTTTACACTTTACGCGATTTAATCCTTTTTCATAATTAAGCACAGAAACAGACAAATTTAATCACAGAAATTTCACAGACATAAATTCACATATCACAGACACAAAAAATAATATTAAAATATTTTTTGAACTCAGATTTGTGGTCCCGAAACCACTGTTCTGACTAGGGTCAAAACTAGACTATTACACAAATAGCTAGAGAATAAAAATTGGGGGTCTTTAAAGGGCAATTAGACCAATTGTGATAGATTGGCCGGCCATGAGAGATGAAAGTGTGGTAAAGTCAACATCAGGTAATGTTGATGACATAAGGTGTGTTATAATAATACCAAAAAGCCTAGCTATCATGTTCTTTTCTCTATCCTTTCTTTTGACCAAAATTTTCAGCAAAGAAATTGGGTTTTAAGAGCTTGGAACTTTAGCAACTTTAAGCCTTCACAAGTGATTTTAATGGCTTTTCTTGATATTTTTGTACTTTTGAGACCTTTGAAGCATGAGCTTTCAAATGAGGGTACTATTTTGCAAAATGATCAAGAGTGTAGGATTTTGCCATGAAAGGATTTGTAATGTTTGTTGAGTTTTTATGGAAGAAAATGAGTCTTGGGTGTCTTATAAACAACTTTTGTGAAATGTGTTAGCATGAAAAGACCTAAAAGGACTATCTTGCATAAGTTGTAAAATAGATGATAAATGTGTGATATAGTGGGAATTTGGAGTTACTATATGAGTAGAAAGGATTCGACTAGGCTTAAGATGTGATGAAATTCGATAAAAATTGATTTTCGGGCTTAAGGGTAAAATGGTCATTTTGCAAAAGTCTAGAGGTAAATTGGTTATTTTGCCCAACTATGAATTGTTGAGTGTCTATGTTGATAAAGTGATTAAATAAGTGCATTTTGTTATTATAGATCAAGAAATACAAAATTCGAGGAAAGTTGTATGTAAATAGTACAACTACATAAATAATATATGTATTTGAATTGTATTGAAATTATTATAGCAAAAATTGCTTGATTGTGGAAATGAGAAAATGTAATGAGAATAGAGATAGTAAAATTCCCGATTGAACCTTAGGAAATAAATCGGATATTCATGGCATGACGTTTGGGTTACTTGTGTGAGCCAGTGTGTGACATGTCTGGGACATACATCAGCACATTTTGAGAGCCAATGTAAGACCATGTTTAGGACATGCATTAGCCACATTTTGAGAGCCAGTGTAAGACCATGTCTGGGACATGGCATCGGCATTGAGACGAGTGCTAGTGTAAGACATGTTTGGGACATGCTTCGGCCTCGAGACATAAGCCAGTGTAAGACATGTTTGGGACATGCATCAGCTACGAGATGTGTCAGTGTAAGACCATTTCTAGGACATAGAAAACGGAACAAATATGCTAGAACTTGTGCAAGATCATGTCTAGGACTGGCATCGGCACTTGACCCCATGTTTGAGGATAAATGATTGTCCGATAATGTTCCAAATGGTTCAACGGTGAAAGTATGATTTCATGTTAACAAGCAAAGTATAACCGTGTTGTGAGTGGTATAGGTACCTATATGGTATGTATGAAATGTGAGCTCGATATATGTTATATGAGGTGTATTGAATATTGATGAGTAAGTTTTGCTTATGCCACTTCTGTATTATCATACTTGTTGACGAATGGTAAAGTTATGTTTGTATTTATTTATTTGCAACTTACTAAGCTTTATGCTTACTCCCCACCTTTTTCATTTTTTTTATAGTGCCGCCTATCTAGCTTAAGGACCAAAGGAAGTCAGAGATATTGGTTACACTATCAATCGAAGCATTCAGTATAATTTGGTTTATATTTTTGAATATGGCATGTATAAGGCTTAGAATTTACTATTTTTGTGTCATTGAGAACTGAACAAATGTGTTGGCTTGTAACACCCCGAACCCGAGACCATCGCCGGTGTCGGACACGAGGGGTTAACAAGCCAAGTTCACATGTTTTGCCACCAATTTGACATTTCGAGTTAGGCTGGAAAACTGCGTCACCGTCGCCTTAAAAATCATATCTCGAGTTTCAAAACTCGGAAACTGGTTTTGTAAATTTTCCCTGAATTTAGACTCATATATCCATCCATGGATTTATTTCTAGAATTTTTGGTTGGGCCAATTGGTACAGTTTATTAGTTAAAGTCGCCCATGTTACAGGGATCGACTGCTCTGACCTTCGCGCGCTATAACTTGAATATCTCTCTGTACAGGGCTTTAATACTGGTGTAGTTTGTTTCTAATGAAACTAGACTCAAAATGGAATCTTTAAATATAAGGCATGACTCCTAATTCTTTCTGGATAATTTATAGTAAATTTTTAAAGTTGCGACAGGGCACCCAGAAACCGTTCTGGCCCTGTCTCACAATAGCTTTCATATCTCTTAACCTGTAACTCCTATGACCATTTCGTTTCTTCCATATGAAAATAGACTCATCAAGGTTAATTTACATAGCTTATTCACTATTTAATACCATTCCTACAAATTTTGGTGATTTTTCACATTCACGTCACTGCAGCTGGCAGCTTCTGTTTTAAGGTAGGTCTTACCTATTTTGTAGTCTCCATGAACCAACTAGTCTTGCCATACATAGGTTCATATATGATCATTTTAACCATACCAATGGCTGATCATGTGACCAACATTCCCATTTCCAATCCATAATCACATCATGACACCATATATATACATACAAACCAAAAATAGTCTAAGTTCATGCTTCCTTTTACGAGCCATTTTAGCATGGCCGTATACATATACATCACCACATTTTTAAACCAACAAGGGTAGTCCTATACATGCCATTTCAAAGTTCAAACAAAATTTATACCAAAATAGAGGCGTTGATAGTGTGGATGACTTGACTTTATTGATCCCGAATCCGATTGCTATCGAGCGAAATCTATAAAGCAGAGAGCCAAAGCAACGGGTAAGCATTTTATGCTTAGTAAGCCTCAAGGAATATAATCAGCTTTAATTAAAGCAATACATTCACATAGCCAAATGCATCATTCCATTAATACACATTCACATAGTCATTCTTACTTCACACTTCATCATTATATACTTTCACAAAGTATCGATCAATTCAATAGCTGAAATTGTTAGACGATTGAGCGAATGTTGCTCAAACATGTCGACTTTCCAATGCACATATAAACGTACCTTATTCTTTGGGCTTTTCGAGCGTACTAATTGAATTCATTACAGCAACCAACACTCACCTCCAGCCCAAGATTCTTCGAATATAACCGGATATAACCACGTGCACAAATGCCTTGGTCTTAGCCGGATAGAATGACTTCATACGAATGCCTTGGTCTTAGCCGGATGTAGCCACTAGCACAATTGCCTTCGGTCTTAACCGGATATAATTTCCAGCATTAACGTCTTCGGGCTTAGCCGGATATCATTCAATTTCTCATGCGCATACATCAATAATCATTGGACATACATATTTCATTTTCGTTACTAAGGCTCAAACACAATTATGATCACTAGCATAATCGCCTTGGGACTTAGCCCGGTATCATTCAAATACTCATGCACACATAATCAATAATCAATACACATCCATACATCATTTCACATAATTCAAGTAGGGTCACTTCTTGAGGACTTACCTCGGATGTTGTCGAACGGCTTTTACGGCTATTCGATCACTTTCTCCTTCCCTTGTCCAATTGTGGCCCTCTAAGCTCTTGAGCTAATTCAAACAAATTCAATTTATTAAAACCTCATTGTGCTAGCTTATGGCGAATATGACAAGGAGTTTAAATGGTCATATGGCCACCCTTTAGCTTGAATACACAATGGTCATGCACATTTTATACTACATCAAGCAATTCAATACAATTTATTCGAGCATCAAGGAAAAGCTAAGGCCTTCAATAGGCTACCCAAGGCCGAATATTCATGTACATGTTGAGGCCAATTATGCACTTAATACCTCACAAAAACAGCATGCATTTTACTAGTTAATGCTTTGCATATTGTAGCTCAAAACTTATAATATAGCATCAAGCACTCATATGTGTGCTAGGCCGAATGTGCTTGCAATTTCACAATTATTCTTCAACATCTTCTTCTTTAAACAAACATATTCATCACTTCCTTCATAACCAAAACATCATGTGCAAACATATATATACATATATGAGCATGGCCGAATTTCAAGGTGTCCATAGCCATCCAAAACACAAATTTTAACTAACATGCAAGAAGCATGAATCATGCTCATGAATGCATCATGGCCGAATATGACAATCATGCCCCTTTTTTAACTTCAATCATGGTTGAACAAAAAGAAAACTCAAAATCTTACTCAAGAGTAGACAATCCATCATTGCATCATCATCATCAAGCTTCACACTTAGCATGCAATGGCTTTATCACCATAACAACTTTGGCCAAATACCATTTCCATGGCATAACAAATATTTGAGCCATGGCTAACATGCACATCAAGTTAGCAACCAAAACATGCATGAAACTCCCAACACAACCTCATACATACCTTAATCTTGATACAATTTAGCCAAATCTCCTTCTAGATCTCTTCTAAACCAAGCATGAAGCAAAAATCCTCCCCTTTTCCTTAGTATTTTCGGCCAAGAAGTGAAAATGGATGGACAAAATTTCTCCTCTCTTTTCCTCTACTCACGGCAACAAGGGCATCCAAGCTCATCTTTCTCTTTTTTTTCATTTTTTATGCTTATTTTTATTATAATACTTCCTACATAACTCACTAGCCAAACATGCTGGAAACATGTTTTCCCTTGCCCATAATTTGTCATGGCCGGCCATCCACCTTAGGAAATGGGATAATTGACATGCAACTCCATTTATTTCACTTCATGCATTATTAGGCCACTTAAAAATACACCTATCACATTTTCAAGTCCTAGCACATGGGTCCTTTCTTATAAATTTGCACCTAATTAATAAAAATCAAGACACGAAATATTTACGCATACAAATTCCACATACAATAAGCACAGAATATAACACCTAATTATTCTTGTGACTCGGTTTCGTGGTCTCGAAACCACTCTCCGACTAGGGTCACATTAGGGGTGTCACATGGCTTGGGTTGGAAACCCTTCATTTTGTATTAAGCCTCGAATGATGGCTATTATTCATTTTGATTTATATGAAAAGATGTTATTTTCATAGATGAATAAAATGCACAAATGGAATGTTGTCTATTGTGGCTAATTTGGTTGCATGAGATAGTCTTATCTTGATTGTGGTTGCTATTATGTAGGTTGTGTAAGTAAGGGTGGCAAATAGGCTTGGTAAATAGCCTTATATTGTCCACACGGGTAGACACACAGGCTTGTGTCTAGGCTGTGTGTGATGCACGGTCTGCCCTATAGGCATGTGGCCCTATCGTGTGTCCCCTACACGTAAAAATTTCAAGTCAATATGCATGATAGTAAACACACAGACAGAGACATGGCCGTGCGTCTCAGCCATGTGATGGACATGGCCTAGCACATGGGCATGTGCCTTGGCTATGTGACATTTTGGGGATGCTGACATCAGAAACAGAATGTCCATGTTTTTGTACACGAGCTAGGACACGGGCATTTCATGGCCCTGTGAAGGACACAGGCCAAGGACACAGACGTGTGCTAGGCCATGTGAAAACTCCTGCAAGTGTGCATTTAGAATTAATTCCACATGGGTGGAGGACACGGGCGTGTCCCTGTATTGCTTAGGCCGTGTGAGTCACACGGGCCAATAGCTTGACCATGTCGAATTGGTCACATGGGTGTGTTGCCCTTCCACACCGGTGTGTACCTTGTTTCAAAGTCAAATTTTCCATAGATGGTTTAAAGACCCGGGTTGATCCCAAATAGTATCCAATGGTCGATTTAGGACTCGTAGGTCTATGATAAGGAGTTTAAAATAGAAATTGAAAAATTTTTAAATTGAGTCGAGTTTGGTGACTCGGAAATGTATGGAAGTTCGACTTTAGAGTTAAGTAATGCCTCGTATCTCATCCCGGAAAAGGGTACAGGTGTGGGGTGTTACAAGTGAAATTAACAAAAATGGATTAAAAAAAACTCGATTAGTTGGATGACCAATTTAAAAAAGTTCATAGTTGGGAAACCATAAAAGAAACAAATCCATAATTGGGCGACCAATTTTAAAAAAAAATCATAATTTTTAAAATATTTATATTTAGTTTAAAGATTTTTTTAATTTTTTAGAATTATTGTTAAGAATTTTTAAAAAAATAAAAATTATATTTTAGCTACATTTCAGGGACGAAATTAGTAATTAACCATTTAAATTAACACTCCACGTCATTTAACAGATAAAGTTTAACGGATGGGTTAAGTTGCACATTTCAAAATATATAAGAGTTAATTTACCTACTTTTCAGGAAAAGAAACTAAATGCAATTTTCCCATGTTACAGCTAAAAAAAAAAAAGCTTATATAAGAATGAAATGGAATGGTAGCACTTTTGTGGTTGGTTATGTTAGAGGTGGATAAAATCTCGAAATAACAGTCTTCCAACTTTTTTTCAAAGTACTTTTTGCAAAAAATCTTGTGGGCTAAAACCTTCTCCACCCTTGGATTAACATCATGTAAGAAAACATCATTCACAATATAAGGAAATCAACTTTCAAGTTTATGTATGCTAAAATATTGGATTACAATTAAGAGGTTAAAATATGCTTTGAAATTCTTATGTTTCTTCTTCTTCTTCTTTTTCATTTGGAATTAGTTATTTTGTTTTTGGCATAATAATAAATTTAGCATTTAACGTTTACATCTTTAATCAATTTGGACCTTATTCTTTTTTTTAGCTAAATTTGATCATCAACTTTTTAAAAGGAGTTTTATTTCACCCTCAACCTTTCAAAAAGAGTTGAATTGTGATTTATTTAACGAAAATGATGACTCAAACATTAAATTCTCAAACATGATAGCCCACATGACAATCTACGTGTACTTCATGTAATTATTTTAATTTTTATGAATTTTATAATATCTTTTGAATTTTGAACATTTTGAATTTTGATTTTTATTGAATCTTTTATAAATTTTAATTTATTTGTCGACGTGGCAAATAAGACAAAATGACATATCAAGATGAAATATATATGGATTGCCACATGAGTTGCCACACTAAAATTGTTAAAAATAAATGTTTTAGCCAATATTTTTGTTAAAATGATTTGACTTTTTTTAAAGTTGGTTAAATTTAGCTAAATGAAAGAATAATGGTAAAATTGACAAAATATGTAATTGTAGATAGCTAAATTTATCATTATGTTTTTTTTAAGTAAACTCTCTTATTTATATTTTTGTTTTTTTTTTGGTCAAACAAAATAAAATTACAACCAATTAAACAAAACCAACAAAAGGGCTTTCTGCAAATAACTCTAAACCTTCCTCTCTATCAAACCCCATTTTAGCTATTTGATCTGTTTCTTTATTTTCTTCTCTAGGAAAATGCTTTAATCACCTATTCCTTACACTATCCAAAAGCTATCGAATATGCCTGATTAAGGCTGAATAAGAAGACTATGAATTTGGGTCCTGAATAGCTTTAACAACCTCCAAGCTATCTATTTGTATCAACACTATTTCACATTGTTTTCATTGAAATAGAGGCAACCTGTCTAAACTACCCCATAGCTTAGCATTAAAAATAAAGCATATCCCCAAATGCCTGTTGAAACCAAAAAGCCATTCCCCTCAATCATCTCTCAAGACTCCCCTTGCAGCAGCCTATCCAAATTCTATCTTAACTAGCTTGTAGTCTTACTAATTATAACCACAAACAAACTCATCTCTCCTTAAATTCTTCACGTCAACAATGCCCTTATGCCTAGATGTATATTACTTAGCCCAACTATGAGCAGTTTTAAGGATTTCTTGTGAATTCTATATCACTCCTTGAAAGACTAGGAGGTTCTTGTTTTAAAATATTCTCCAAATAAAATGTCCAAAAATATCATCCAATCAATCCTCCCAATTGTGAGCTTTTGACTATTTTTAAAATTAGAGAGTAGCCACTCTTGGAAATTTCCAGAGAAGAAATGAATGTGTCTCTCAACTGGGATAATTTGAGCCCAAACATCTTTAGCTACACTACAATCTCGTAAGACATGAATGATGTCCTCTGGTTCAAGCCCACACACTGGGCAATGATCATTATGCTTAACATATATCCTTTGCCTTTCCACTTGCGTTAACAGATGTTTCTTGAGAACCAAACAGATAAAAAATCGTACCCTTTGAGGCCACTGGTATTTCCATACAGATTTTCACATTTCATCCATCTAACACCACGAATCCTCCTTAAGCATCCTATAAGCACTCTTGATAGAGAAGCAGCCTAAAGAGGTACCTGCCTAAGCAACCATGTCAGAACCTGAAGAAGAGTGGGGGAAAGGAATACTTACAACGCACTCAATGATCTCCTCAAGTAGCCAAATCTAAAAGAGGTCAAGGTTCCATAATCCTTCCTCCATAATCATTTCTTTGAGAAAGTAGTAAACATCAATATTATTTTGAGTTATAATAAAGTTTATAAGGGGTCTAATACCGGGAATCTAAATGTCCTTCCAACATCTTATGCTGGATCCATCTCTAAATAACCAGAGTACGTTCTCACAAAGAAGGGACCAAAGCTTAGAAATGGCTCTCCACAGAAAGGAGCAGTTACCTTGGTTGATATTATCAGGAATGCCTTCCTCTAGTTGGTATTTTGAGTGAAGTGCATGAACCCATAGTGCCTCAGTGTTAGACAAGACATTGTACCCTGACTTTAGCATGAAAGATGTATTTTAATCCTTGAATTGTCTTAGTCCTAGTTTTGGGTTGACAATTTGACAAAAGCTATCTTCTTGTTTCCTCTAAAACTTCCCCAAATAAATTGTCTAGCTATTCGTTCTATCTCCTCACAAACTCCTTGAGGGATCTTCATGGACTGTATAAAATAGTTAGGAATTGTGAGGAGAAGTGACTGTGCTAACATAAATCTGCTAGTTGTAGAAAGTTGTCTCGCATTCCCACCACTACAGTTTAGCCTTGACTTTATCCATCGCAAATCTCAATGAACTGACAGTGATCCTTTAATGAAAAAGTGGAACACTCAGATATGTACCAAGATTGTGGACCTTACGAAACCTTAGAATCCCACATAATCACATCCCAAAATCTTCGTCAACCCATTCATCTTATGAGCATTAATCTAATGGCCAGAGAAAGCACATAATTTATCTAAAATAAATTTGATATGTTTGGCCTATTCCAAATCAGATTTACCAAAAATCACCATATCATCTACAAAAAAACAAATGGGTAAGAGGTAATCCTATTCTGGACAAGAAATTATGAGCCCATTGACTAGAGATAATAGAAGAATGAATGATATGCTCCAGCCATTCCATGCATAGGACTAAGGGATAAGGGGGCAAAGGGCACCCTTGTCTTGTACCCTTTACCAGATTAAACGTCTAAATCGGAACCTTATTCCATAGTACTTGCATAATTACATGTAACACCCCAAACCCGGCCCAGACGCTATGGCCGAATCTGGTGTGTCACATTGAAGTGTTTTAGCGAAAATTGTGTTTTCATTGAAAACCCTTTCTTAAAATAAAAGAACATCTTAAAAAAGAAACACCTTTCAATCACTTGTTTGAAACAAGAGATTTGATGAAAACATGTCACTTAAAAATTTAGTTGCGGAAACGTAGAAAACATACTATAATTTAAGATATCCATGTTCAACTTCTTGTAATTACAATGAAAATAATAATAATAATAATTCGAGTAATAATAACATAATGAAAACCTTATTACAATCTGATCTGAACACACTTAAAAAGAAATAAAAACTTAAATGCTTAAAAAAAACCAAGTCTGAATTATCTTTCTAGTCGGCCACCCAGAGTCCCTCCAAACATCGAACCTTCTACTGAGCATCACTTGAAAATAAAATAAAATAGGGGGTGAGTTTTCGCAAACTCAGTGTGTACAGCCCTCGAAGAAAAACAAGCATTCAAAGAGAAATCATCAAACACGCAATGCAGTCCCATCCAAATTATCCATCCGCTATACACCAGCTCCGTCCCCCATCACACCATGTGGGGATATAAATATCGACCCACCCAACCTACACACCAATGGTAGCCCGGTTGGGTAACTACCTTCATTTACATATTGGGCTTTAAAAGCCGTCGGTGGATCCAAGATTGTCAAGCAACCATACAATCCTCATATACTTCCTTCGTTCCATAGCTCCCACCCCATATGCAACCTAAGCAGAACATCGTATGTATGCATGTCACATCCATAAAACTTACATTCAACACCTAGGGGTATTTTGGTCATTTTCGCCCTTAAGGGCATTTCGATAATTTTCCCTTAATTATGGTTTTCACTTACCTTGACCCGTTAACAAGTCCTGCGAGCTAAGATGAACGAATACTATGCACCAGGTAGGATTACAGAGAAGAGGAGCTAGGTCATTAAGACCGCTTAAGTACCAAGCTCTCCATAGATCCAGTCCTAGACATGCATATACCCGTTGCCACACCTTAACCCTTTGACTCGTCCATGGTCGCAATATATTAATTAAGTCTTATGTAGTTATCATATACTAGGCCCAAAACCCCTTACAACACCCAAACAAATTCACATACATGTATCTGGCCCATTAAGCCCAATTATATTCATATGGCCCATTAGGCCCAAATCACCTAAATATGGCCTATTAGGCCCAAATCACATTTATATGGCCCGTTAGGCCCAGTCACATGCATATTCATGCTCACATACAAATTTCTATCACATAGCATCAATATTCAATTTTTTCCTCTTATGGGCCCAACAGCCCATTGGGCCCATTTAGCCCATTCTAGCCCGTATGGCCAAATCAGAACCCAAGTCCACGGAATCGCCTGTAGGTCTCAGAAAACCTATTGGTCTCCCCCTTATGAATGTTTGCGCACTCGCAAGACTACCGTAGCCAAACTTTCAGATTTTCGGCATTTCGACTTTTGCCGATTCATATGTGTGTGCAGTGTATGTACACACCCGGTAAGCAAGCGTGCCGCAATTCCTTTAGTTACCAACCTTGAACACCAATCCCTAATAGCTTTTCCTTGATCATGTACTCCCTAGATCAAAACTGCAAAATACTTATGTGACACCCCTAATGTGACCCTAGTCGGAGAGTGGTTTCGGGACCACGAAACCGAGTCACAAGAATAATTAGGTGTTATATTCCGTGCTTATTGTATGTGGAATTTGTATGCGTAAATATTTCGTGTCTCGATTTTTATTAATTAGGTGCAAATTTATAAGAAAGGACCCATGTGCTAGGACTTGAAAATGTGATAGGTGTATTTTTAAGTGGCCTAATAATGCATGAAGTGAAATAAATGGAGTTGCATGTCAATTATCCCATTTCCTAAGGTGGATGGCTGGCCATGACAAATTATGGGCAAGGGGAAACATGTTCCCAACATGTTTTACTAATGGATAATGTTAGAAATAATAAAATAGGAGTATGGAAAAAAAATTAGTGTTAGTAGGATGAGAAACAAAAAAAAAAAAGTGTTCATCTTTCTCCATAGGCTTGGCCAAATATCCTAAAGAAAGAAAAGAAAAAATTTGTTCATCCTTTCTCATCTTCTTGGCGAAAATACTAAGGGAAAAGGGGAGGATTTTTGCTTCATGCTTGGGTTGGAAGAGATCTAGAAGGAGATTTGGCTAAGTTTGCATCAAGATTAAGGTATGTATGAGGTTGTGTTGGGAGTTTCATGCATGTTTTGGTTGCTAACTTGATGTGCATGTTAGCCATGGCTCAAATCTTTGTTATGTCATGGAAATGGTATTTGGCCAAAGTTGTTATGGTGATAAAGCCATTGCATGCTAAGTGTGAAGCTTGATGATGATGCATGCAATGATGGATTGTCTACTCTTGAGTAAGATTTTGAGTTTTCTTTTGTTTAATCATGATTGAAGTTGAAAAGGGCATGATTGTCATATTCGCCATGATGCATTCATGAGCATGGTTCATGCTTCTTGCATGTTAGTTAAAATTTGTATTTTGGATGGCTATGGACACCTTGAAATTGCCATGCTCATATATGTATATATATGATTGCACATTATGTTTTGGCTATGAAGTAAGTGATGAATATGTTTGTTTAAAGAAGAAGATGTTGAAGAATGCTTGTGAAATTGCAAGCACATTCGGCCTAGCACACATATGAGTGCTTGATGTTATATTATAAGTTTTGAGCTACAATATGCAAAGCATTAACTAGTAAATGCATGCTGTTTTTGTGAGGTATTAAGTGCCTAATTGGCCTCAACATGTACATGAATATTCGGCCTTGGGAAGCCTATTGAAGGCCTTAGCATTTCCTTGATGCTCGAATAAATTGTATTGAATTGCTTGATGTAGAATAAAATGTGCATGACCATTGTGTATTCAAGCTAAAGGGTGGCCATATGACCATTTAAACTCCTTGTCATATTCGCCATAAGCTAGCACAATGAGGTTTTAATAAATTGAATTTGTTTGAATTAGCTCAAGAGCTTAGAGGGCCACAATTGGACAAGGGAAGGAGAAAGTGATCGAATAGCCGAAAAAGCCGTTCGACAACATCCGAGGTAAGTCCTCAAGAAGTGACCCTACTTGAATTATGTGAAATGAAGTATGGATGTGCATTGATTATTGATTATGTGTGTATGAGTATTTGAATTCTACCCGGCTAAGTCCCAAGGCGAATATGCTTGTGAATATATTTGCGTTTGAGCCTTAATAACTAAAATGAAATATGTATGTCCAATGATAATTGATGTATGTGTTCATGGGAAATTGAATGATACCGGGCTAAATCCAAGACAATTATGCTGGAAATTATATCCGGTTAAGACCAAGGCAATTGTGCTAGTGGCTACATCCGGCTAAGACCAAGGCATTCGTGCGAGACATTCTATCCGGCTAAGACCAAAGGCATTTGTGCACATGGTTATATCCGGTTATATTCAAGAATCTTGGGCTGGAGGTGAGTGTTGGTTGCTGTAATAAATTCAATGAGTACACTCGAAAAGCCCAAAGAATGAGGTACGTTTATATGTGCATTGGAAAGTCGACATGTTTGAGCAACATTCGCTCAATCGACTAATGAATTTCAGTTATTGAATTGATTGATACTTTGTGAAAGTATATAATGATGAAGTGTGAAGTAAGAATGTGTATTAATGAAATGATGCATTTGGCTATATGAATGTATTGCTGTAATTAGAGTTGATTATATTCCTTGAGACTTACTAAGCATAAAAATGCTTACCCCGTTGCTTTGGCTCTCAGTTTTCTAGATTTCGCTCGATAGCAATCGGATTTGGGATCGTTGAAGTCGAAGTCATCCACACTATCAAGCCTCCATTTTGGTATAAATTTTTGGTTGAACTTGAAATGGCATGTATAGGACTACCCCTTGTTGGTTAAATATGTTGTGATGTATATATGTACGGCCATGCGAAAATGGCTCGTAAAAGGAAGCATGAACTTAGACTATTTGTGGTTTGTATGTATATATTTGGTGTCATGATGTGGCTATGGATTGGAAATGGGAATGTTGGTCACATGATCAGCCATTGGCATGGTTAAAATGATCATATATGAACCTATGTATGGCAAGACTAGTTGGTTCATGGAGACTACCAAATAGGTAAGACCTACCTTAAAAACAGATGCTGCCAGCTGCAGTGACGTGAATGTGAAAAATCACCAAAATTTGTAGGAATGGTATTAAATAGTGAATAAGCCATGTAAATGAACCTTGATGAGTCTATTTTCATATGGAAGAAACGAAATGGTCATAGGAGTTACATGTTAAGAGATATTAAGGCTATTGTGAGACAGGGCCAGAACGGTTTCTGGGTGCCCTGTCGCAACTTTAAAAATTTTCTATAAATTATACAGAAATAATTAGGAGTCATGCCTTATATGTACAGATTCCATTTTGAGTCTAGTTTCATTAGAAACAAACGTCACCAGAATTAAAGTCCTGTACAGTGAGATATTCAAGTTGTAACGCGCGAAGGTCAGAGCAGTCGATCCCTGTAACATGGGTAACTTTAACTAATAAACTGTACCAATTGGCCCGACCAAAAATTCTAGAAATAAATCCATGGATGGATATATGAGTCTAAATTCAGGGAAAATTTACGAAACCAGTTTCCGAGTTTTGAAACTCGAGATATGATTTTTAAGGCGACGGTGACGCAGTTTTCCAGCCTGACTGGAAATGTCAAATTGGTGGGCAAAACATGTGAACTTGGCTTGTTAACCCCTCGTGTCCGACACCAACGATGGTCTCGGGTTCGGGGTGTTACAACTTAAGGAGCAATTCGGCAGAGAGCTAAAATCTGAGATCTGATACTAATTCCACTAGATTCGGTCGAAGAGTATTTGGCCCTTGGAAGATTTGAATGTCAACAATTGCTTATTTGGCACCAAAAGAGAGAGGAAGAAGAATTGGCTAAACCCAAAAGTGAAACAAAGAAATCAGCACAAGGAAAATAAAAAGAAGAACAAGGGTTTTTGGCTTTTGGAGAAATCAACAGAAAGAAAAGGAAGAAAACAAAATGGTTTTTGGCTTTTAGGGAAAAGGGTTTCTGGCAACAAGGTGAGAAAAAGATTTCCGCATTAGCCTCATACCCTTACATTCGGCACCTATTTATAACCCTTATGGCCGAACTCCTCAAGCCCAAGTTCCCATTTCGGCTCTACTTGCTCCTCGCTTCTTATCTCGTTTTTCTCCCTGATAACCCCTTGATCTTTTCCTCAGATTTCTCTCCTGAACACTTCCCTTGGAGTCCATTTCCATGCCACTTCCAACCTTCTAGAAGGCCAAAATTAAACTTCTAAAAACACTAAGCTAGGATTCAAACCTTGGACCTCCTTGCTAGCTTTTAACTCCACCTCCCTACACACTAAGTAGCATCACTTAGCTACTCCCCCACAAGGATTTTCGATGCTATTTTCCCCTATTTTTATTTAAAAGCCAAACTATTCCCAACCCTAGTTCTTTTAATAATGAAATTAAAATTCCTCCACCTCAAAACTCGAACCCAGAACTTCTCCAATATACCTAGACACTCCAAATTCCGTAAACCCTTATAGCCAACATGGCATTTGTCATTTTCTTGCTCACTTAAAAATTTTATAAGACCCAAAGCCCAAGGACCAATTCATCTAAGCCGAAAATTCGGGGCATTACAACTCTACCCCTGTAACACCCCAAACCCAGCCTGGAAGTTTGGCTCGAATCTGGCGTGTCACATTGAAATGTTTTTCGAAAACCATGTTTCCATTAAAAACCCTTCTTAATAATTAAAAACTTATACCCTTTTTAAACCTTGTTAGAAAACCTCAGCTGAATAACATTCTTAACAACTTTGTAAAAATCTAGGTAGTTGCGGAAGCTTAATTTAAAAACAATTGCGGATACGTGATGTTTTGAACAACAGTAGTTGCTTTGGAAAACCGTGTTCTAATACTAGCAATTATAACAACAATAAATAAAATTCCCAATTTGAAATCCATAAAATTACAACGGCTTTACTACAACTCACATAAAAACATTTAAAAGTAATAATCAAAACTGTAACATAAACAGTGTGTGCGACTTCCTCCGAGCCCCTCACAGCTCCGATCCGTCTAAGGCTGGAAATTACCTGAAAGGTTAATAAACGAGGTGAGTTTACGAAAACTCAGTGCAAAATCCCCTACTATATAAAAGGAATAGTCAGTCATATAAAAGAATTAAAAGTCTAGCCCCAGCCTGTAATAGCCCAAAATTGGGTCTAGTTGGAACAAAGGTTTCGAGACCACAAAATCCAAGATATAAATAATTATTTTATGATTATTTTGAGGTCTATGATATGATTACATGATTGTGTGAAAATTTCGTGAAGAAATTCTATGCATAAAGTGCTCAATTTGAAGTTAGGGACTAAATTGAATAAGTTGCAAAACTTGCATTCTAGAAGTTTCTAGTATGAAATTGCTTTGAAATATTAATTAGGAGGTCTTAAATAGAAATTTGACCAATTTCTAAGTGATAGACAAAAATTGGACATAGATGGAATTTTTGAAAGTTTAGTAAGGAAGGGTATTTTGGTCATTTGGTAATTAAAAGAAATAAAAAGGGAAAATAAAGCCAAAATTGACTCATCTTTCTCATGGAGGCCGAAATTAGCATGGGGGAAGCCATGGCTAGGGTTTTTTCAAGCTTTCCAAGCTCAATAGTAAGTCCGTTATAACCCGCTTTTCAAGTTTTTTACGTTTTGGAATCCTTAATTTGATTAAGCTTATTCTAGCAATAATTTAAGCTAGGGTTCATATTTGGAAAAATACCCATAGGTGAAATGTGTTTATTTTGCTGTTTTATAATAGAATATGAGGTTTTAAATATTTAGCCAACTTGTGCTACTCGGTTTTGAGTGAAAACGAGTAAAAGGGCTTAATCGGTAAAAATACCTAAGAGTCATAAGTATATGTTAGAGTGAGAATTTGATGTTTCCATAGAAGGGAAAAGTGATCAGCATGTCATAAAACATAAGAATAAGGGATGAAGTTTAATTCCTGAGCCTAGGGGCAAAAGTGTAATTATGCAAAAGTTTAGGGGCAAAATTATAATTTTTCAAAAGTTTGAGTTAAGGACTGTTTTGAATGGTACATTAATTAAATAACTAAAATATGATGTTTTAGATCCCGAAAAACTAGATTTGAACCTAGAATGAAAGAAAAATCAAAAATTGGGAAAGTTGGTAAAATGGCCGTTTTAGTATCGAGGTAAGTTCATATGTATAATAAGCATTAATTTATGCATGTTTCAATGTAAAATTGATATATTCATTATGATTTCGAGGTGTTGAAAGTATGTAAGTTGGTATGATAATAATACAACAATAATCTCAGTAATTTATATTTGAAAGTTAAATTTAGTGAATTAATTGAATTATATTAAATTAAATGATTATGGTGCCAAGTTTATGAATTGATTTAAAAATATGTCTATGTTACACAAAGTGCATTGAATTATCATACATAAATGTGATTTCTATGATTATGGATATTATGGGAAATTGTAAGTTCATATGATTTTTAATAAGGCAAAGTGTAATTTAATGTTATTGCCTTGATATTAAATGAGATGTAAGTTTATATGTAAGTAATACATCAATATTACTTGTATTATGATATTTTATAATAATATTGGAAATATGTTTGTGGATAATTACTTGATTGGTGAAATTGTTGGAAAAGAGAGAAATCCGGTTGAACCTTGGAAAGATTGGATGATCTGATAGTATGTAGCTAGGTCACATGTATGGTACTGAGTGCACATCATGTGTACAAGAGAGCTACAAGACATTATGATGTAGCTAGGTCACATGGGTGATACTATGTGTACACCATGTAGACAAGAGAGCTACGGGATATATGTAGCTAGGTCGCATGCATGGTTCCAGGTGAAGGACACCATGTAGACAAGAGAGCTACGAGATAAATTGGCTAGGTCACATGGGTGGTACTGAGTGTTCACCATGTATACAAGAGAGCCGAACTATATGATGGGTGGAGCTATGTGCTGAAACCACCAAGTATCGAGGATTGATCTGAAGTGTTCAACGGGAGACTCTCTATGTATTGCTTTGTGAGTTTTGTGATGAATAAGTGCAGGAACTTGATTATGTGAATGATGTGTTCATTAAGTGACCAGGATGTGGTGAGGTTATAATACATGAGGATGATTTTATGGTGACCTTGTGATCATGGGCCTATACTTGTGATGTATGAAATGTGGTGAAAATGATTTGTGATATGTATGTTAAAATGAGGTTAATAAAAAGAGAGTGTGAAAGAGTGAATTAGCAATAAAACTGTTTTGGACAGTATCAGTGACGTGATTTTGAAAAATCACCAAAAATATTAGAAATTGAATTAGAGATTGAAGGAGATATCAAATTAAAGCTTAATAAGTATATTTTCATATAAAAGAAACTGAACAAGAAAATGAGTTCTATATTTTGTGAAATTTATGTTTTTGTGAGACTGGTTCAGAATGATTATGTGATCCCCTATTCTGACTTTGGAAAATCACAAAATTTTGGATAAAAATAATTAGAGGCTTAAACTTATATTTTTAAAATCCCTAATGAGTCTATTTTCAAGATAAATCAACAAGAACATTATCTCGAGTTCATCTTGTGAGATAACTAATTTTTAGTGAAGAGAGGTCGAACTGTCGGAAAAAGTGAAACAGGGAAAATTTAATGAATAAACTGTACTAATTGGCTAAACAAAAAATTATGAAAATTTTATGGTGGAAATATATTTGAGTCTAGTTTTAGGGGAAATTTACGGATCTTAATTTCGAGCTCTTTAGCTCGAATTATAAATAAGTAAGTGACTATGACTCGTGTGGACAGTTTGATGTGAGCATTTATTAGTAAATTGTGAAATCATACTTACAAGAATGCTATATACATTAAGGATATGGAATGGAGAGGAGGAGGAGGAAAATAAATATATGTGGAATACATGGAAACTATGGTATGTGAAATATTGATATAATGAAATAAATGATATGTGTTTATAAGAAAACAGAAAGAGAATGATATGTATCATGACATGTATATATATATATATATATTACTAGTCTCAATGTAATGCTTGTTGGGTATGGAGTTGAATTGAAATGTTTTAGGAAAACATGTTATTTTATGATCTGAATTGTGGTATTTTATAAAGATATGATCTAGTTTTAAATATGAATGCTTGATGATTAAGTGAAGATATTTTGTAAGATGATAATCTTGGTATAAATGTATAAGTGGTACTATAATAAACAAGGTAAAATGAGTATGAGAGACACATGTATGATGACATACAAATGCTATGTTTGTGGTTTAATTGAGAATATTTAATCATTAAATGAATACCATGTTATATGCTTTTGATTTTGTATAAGTGTGTAAGAGATTAAGGTTGACCAAAGCTTGGAAAAGAGCTTAGGTATATTCCACACAGGCAGAGACACGACCATGTGTCTCAGCTGTGTATGGAACACGACTTTGGGACTCAGGCGTGTGGAGCCTTAAAGCATAAAATTTCCAAGATTTTTGTAAGTTCTCGGTTTAGTCCCGAACCTTTTCTAAAGTATGTTTTGGGCTTCGTAGACTCAAATAAGGGACTATGTGTAAGTGAATGAACTTTTTGAAATATGAATGAAATTTTATGGCCCGTATTTTAGTTTAATGTTTGTATGTTTGTTCGATAACACCTCGTACCTTATCCCAGCCTCAGGTACGGGTAAGGGGTGTTACACAACCCTACTTACAGTTTCAGTATCAATTGGGCCTTAGCCCATTATAACAGACAGCACCAGATGGGCCTTAGCCCATTACAGAATAAGAAGCATTATCAGAACTAGAATCAAAATGAGAATCGAAATCAAAATCGGTGATGAATCGAAATCGAATCGAATCGAATCGAATCGTAATTAGTCGATGTAATCGTAATCGATGTCGAAATGTAATTAGAATAAGAATCGAATCGAATTAGGTGACGAATCATAATCGAGATCGGTGGCCAATCGAATCGAATGTGAATGCAATCCCAACCCAATCCAACCGTATACACCACCCGACCAGCCCATTACACCATGTGGGGAATAACTCAACCCACCCATCCGCTACGCACCGCAGAATTTGCAGCATGGCTGCCAGAACAGATATTGTGGCAAAGCCACCAGAACAGATATTTGTGGCATAGCCACCAGAAACAGATAATGTGGCAAAGCCACTTAACAGAAAACGTGGCACAAAGCCATCGATAACTGCATTATGTTAGGCACATAGCCATCAACTAGATTAACATAACCAGCACACAGCCCTAGGTAAATGTGATCGACACAGAGTCGTCAATAACCATATATTGGCACATAGCCTTAGGCAAATACGTTTGGTACACAGCTATAATCAAGTTGGCACAGAGCCATATGTAGGTTGGCACAAAGCCATAATCAGAATAATTGGCTTTAAGCCATTGGTAGTTGTATCACGTTAAGCACATAGCCATCAGCGACGGTAATATAGTCAACACACAACCTTGAGTAAATATGATCGAAACAGAGTCGTCAATAATCATATATTCGCACATAGCCTTAGGCAAATACGTTTGGCACACAGCCTTCGGTATCATGATCGGCACTCAGTCATCGACCGGTCCACAGTCGTCTTGGGTGACCCGTGAGACCTTATCAAATCAATACGAATAAACGGCTCTTAAGCCTCCAGTGGATCCACAGTCATCAAGCAACCATGCGATCCTAATAGATCAGATCTTCCTCCGTACAAAATCCCAACCCATGCAACATGTCATGTATGCAGAATGTCATGCCCATATTTGAATCAAACAATCACAGTCAAGTCATTCATATCACCAACATATATTCACAATCAAATCCGTCAACTACACAATCCAAGTCAGTCACTTGGCCACAAGGGCAAAACAGTCATTTAACACCTTAGAGGCAAAATGGTAATTTTACCCCACAAGGGTATCTCGGTAATTCTACCCTACAGGGGTATTTCGATATTTCTACCCTACAAGGGTATTTCAGTAATTCTACCCTAAAGGGGTATTTCAATAATTTTGTAAATCGAGGGTAAAACGGTAGTTCTGTAAATCGGGGTACTTTGGTAATTTTACAAGTCGAGGATATTTTAGTAATTTCACAAATCAAGGGTATTTTGGTAATCTTACAAACTAGGGGTATTTTGGTAATTTTACAAACCAGGGGTATTTTTGTAATTTTACAAACCAGGGGTATTTTTGTAATTTTACAATCCAGGGGTATTTTGGTAATTTTACAAACCAGGGATATTTTCGTAATTTTGCTAATCGAGGGTATTTTGGTAATTTTGCTAATCGAGGGTATTCAATAATTTTTTAAACCAAGGGTATTTCAATAATTTGGTAAACTAAAGTATTCTAAACAGGGATAACCATACGAATGGGCCTAAAGCCCTTCTTAGCCCAAATGGGCCCACACGCTCATGTGGCCCTTTTAGCCCAAATCTAGCCACAGATATGAGATTCACCTAGCCTAGTCCAATATTTACTACACTATCAAACAACTTATCCAATTGGGCCCGTAGGCCCATTGGGCCCACATGGCCCCTTTCTGCCCATCACAGCCCGAAGTAGCCATCCTACAGCTAGAGTAGTGAGAAATACACACCCGATAGGAGACTGGAGTTAATCCGCGGTCCGAGCACTCTCAGCCGAAGCCCAACCCAAACAAGCACGCCATAAAGCGAAAGGGATCAGCCAAGAAAGGTACCTTTACTCTCCTCATGGTTCTCTCTATTTAAAGCCAGCTTCGTATCCACTCTTATGTTAGCTTCCCGATGGGGGATCCCTCCATCATCAGAGTTTAAATTCAATACCAACTCTTGCCGCCCCCTGTTAGCAAAATAAATGCTTTTTGATTGCCATGAGTTTCGAACCTTGGACCTCCTTGCCAACTCTATGACGCCATCTTCCTGCCTCTTATGTGGCACTACTTTGCCACTAGACCACAAGGCTTTTTGTGGCACAATTTCTCCAACAATATTCTTAAGGCCTACCTACTACACCCAGGGTTTGATTCACCTTAAACCAATTTTTTTACTAGAGTCCAGGTTGGAACCCAGGACTTCTCCAACATTTCTCAGCACACTTAACCACTAAAACAAGCCTTCATTAACGAAATTTACATGCACAACAAAATATTATAAGCTGCCTTCAACCGCTCCCATGCTCAAGGCCCAAAACTTCTAGGCCCAAATTCAGGGTGTTACAACCCCCTAAAAGAAATTTCATCCTCGAAATTTCCAATTATTAGTACAACTGCATAACATAGACTACCACACCACGCTCCCGCTGCGCACTCTAATTCCAAACTAAGTAAATAGCACATTATGTATAAAGTACGTACCAATATCCACCTCTGGAGCTTCTCTGTCCTCTCGATGACGTGCTGCATAGACCAACACTGGCTGTCTCACTTCAGCATGACCAGCAACTTTTCCCGGTGCTCCACGGCCCAAATTGTTTCCACCCCTGGCCTGACCATGGCCTCTGGGCGGCTACTGACCACCCCTCGGTGGCTGAGCACCACCTTAACCCACTACTGGCACTCAACCCAGTATTCTAGGGCAATCTCTGATCCTATGCTCCAGATACCCACAAGCTAAACAAGCTCCCATCCTCTTCCAACACTTGCCTCCATGGCTTCTCCCACAATCAGCACAATGTGGCACCCCTGAATTAATAGCAGGGGGCCCTGCTCTAACTGGCCCATTATCTCTGGCCCTGGCCCTAGGCTTTTGTCCAACACCAAAAGTCTCAGCCTCCCTTTTATTCTTACCCCTTTCTTTTTCCTGATGCAGGCGCTCCGTGCGCTTTACCTCCTCCGCTACCTTTGCCTTCTCCACCAACTTCGAGAAAACTCGCTCCCTTTGTGAACCTATCAGTACCCTGAGGCTATCTCTAAGTCCATCCTCAAACCTAACGCAATGCTCACAGTCTGTTGCCACCATTACACTTGCATACCTACTAAGGTGTAGAAACTCTACTTCATACTCTGCCACCGATTTGTTTCCTTGGGTCAAGTTCAAGAACTCCTTCCTTCTTGCATCCACATAGCTTGCACCCACATACTTTCCTTTGAATGTAGCCTTGAAAAACTCCCAAGTGACCTGCTCAGGTTGAGTGCCCTCTTTCACTGTCAGCCACCACTGGTAAGCTTCTTCCTTTAGCAGTGACACTGCCCCTTTTAGCTTTTGTTCAGGTGAACAGTCCAGATCCTCCATTATCCTTTTTGTGGCCTTCAACCAATATTCAACCACGTTAGGAGCCACACTCCACGTCCTTAAAGACTTAGCCCCATTCGATCGAAGTCACTTCGGAATGGACCCACGATTTTCAGTGCCATTATTCGGCCCAGCGACCCTCTCCAAAATTCTCAGCATTACCTGCGACTATGCATCTTCTCTTGCAGCCCGATCATACGGTCCATTCCCAGCCACAGGTGAGGCCGGAGCCTTTTCTACTCCAACAGCAGGCATATGGCTCGATGCCGACGATTCAGCCCTAACACTTCCGCAGCCTCGGCAACGGTCCCTTGCACCTCTTCTGGCACTCATCGTCGATTCGCGTATTATCTGTATTAGAAATTTTATGAAGTTTTAGTTAGTTTAATAATTAAACCGATGTTTTATGAAAATATTTAAAGAGGAGATTGTTTTCGAAAATCCTCTACAGTTTCAAGATCTTACGGGCTTCAGTTCCACTCTACAGCATTATCTAAAGTAGCCCTCTAACTATCTACTGTATAACAATTTAAACAAGCTTAGGAACAGAAGTACTTACTTGGCTCGACGTCGAAGATTCGGTGTGTCGCTAAGCAAGATTTTTTCCAAAATAATTTGATCAAAGATTTTTTTTTAAAACACAAAAACAAAGTAATAAGGCCCACTTCACAGCCTGAGTTTTACAACTTGGCTCTGATACCACTAAATGTAACGCCCCAAACCTGGCCCAAACGCTATGGCCAAATCTGGTGTGTCACATTGAAGTGTTTTATCAAAAATCGTTTTTCATTAAAAACCCTTCATAAAATAAAAGAACGTCTTAAAAAATAAACACCTTTCAATCACTTGTTTGAAACATAAGATTTGATGAACACATGTCACTTAAAAATTTAGTTGCGGAAACGTAGAAAACATACTATAATTTAAGAAATTCAAGTTCAACTTCTCGTAATTACAATGAAAATAATAATAATAATTCGAGTAATAATAACATAATGAAAACCTTATTACAATTTGATCTGAACACACTTAAAAAGAAATAAAAACTTAAATGCTTAAAAAAACCAAGTTCGAATTATCTTGCTAGTCGGTCACCCAGAGTCCCTCTAAACATCGAAGCTTCTACTAAGCATCACCTAAAAATAAAATAAAAGAGGAGGTGATTTTTTGCAAACTCAGTGTGTACAACTCTCGAAGAAAAATAAGCATTCAAAGAGAAATCATCAAACATGCAATGCAATCCCATCCAAATTATCCATCCGCTACACACCAGCTCCGTCCCCCGTCACACCATGTGGAGATATAAATATCGACCCACCCAGCCCACACACCAATGGTAGCCCTATTTCGGAACTACCTTCATTTATATATTAGGCTTTAAAAGCCGTCGATGGATCCACGATTGTCAGGCAACCATGCAATCCTTATATACTTCCTCCGTTCCTCCGTTCCATAGTTCCCACCCCATATGCAACCTAAGCAGAACATTATATGTATGCATGTCACATCCATAAAACTTACATTCAACACCTACGGGAATTTTGGTCATTTTCGCCCTTAGGGGCATTTCGGTAATTTTCCCTTAATTATAGTTTTCACTTAACTTGACCTGTTAACAAGTCCCGCGAGCTAAGATGAACGAATACTATGCACCAGGTAGGATTACAGAGAAGAGGAGCTAGGTTATTATAACCGCCTTAAGTACCAAGCTCTCCCTAGATCCAGTCCTAGACATGCATATACCCGTTGCCACACCTTAACCCTTTGACTCGTCCACGGTCGCAATATATTAATTAAGTCTTATGTAGTTATCATATTCTAGGCCCAAAACCCCTTACAACACCTAAACAAATTCACATACCTGTATCCGGCCCATTAAGCCCAATCATATTCATATGGCCCATTAGGCCCAAATCATCTGTATATGGTCCATTAAGCCCAAATCACATTTATATGGCCCGTTAGGCCCAATCACATTCATATTCATGCTTACATACAAATTTCTATCATATAGCATCAATATTCAGTTTTTGCCTATTATGGGCCCAACAGCCCATCGGGCCCATTTAGCCTATTTTGGCCCGTATGGCCAAATCACAACCTAAGTCCACGAAATCGCCTGTGGGTCTCAAGGAACCTATTTGTTTCCCCCTTACGAGTGTTCGCGCACTCGCAAGACTACCATAGCCTAACTTTCGACTTTTCGACATTTCGATTTTTCGGCATTTCGGCATTTTGGCTTTTGCCAATTCATAGTGTTTGTGCAGTGTATGTACACACCTGGTAAGCGAGCGTGCCATGATTCCCTTAGTCACCAACCTTGAACATCAATCCCTAATAGCTTTTCCTTGATCACGTACTCCATAGATCAAAAATGCAAAACACCTAAGGAGTAATTCTGCAGAGAGCTAAAATCCGAGATTCGATACTAATTTCACTTTATTCGGTCAAAGAGTGTTTAGCCCTTGAAATATTTGAATGGAAACAATTGCTTATTCGACACCAAAGGAGAGAGGAAGAAGAATTAGATAAACCCAAAAGTGAAACAAAGAAATCGGCACAAGGGAAATAAAAAGGAGAACAAGGGTTTTCGGCTTTTGGAGAAATCAACAGAAAGAAAAGGAAGAAAACAAAAGGGTTTTCGACTTTTAGGAAAGAGGGTTTCTAGAAACAAGGTGAGAAAAGGATTTTCGCGTTAGGCTCATACCCTTGCATTCGGCACCTATTTATAACCCTTATGGCCGAACTCTTCAAGCCCAAGTTCCTGTAACACCCTGAATTTGGGCCTAGAAGTTTTGGGCCTTGAGCATGGGAGCGGTTGAAGGCAGCTTATAATATTTCTTTGTGTATGTAAATTTCGTTAATGAAGGCTTGTTTTAGTGGTTAAGTGTGTTGAGAAGTGTTGGAGAAGTCCTAGGTTCAAATCTGGACTCTAGCAAAAATTTTGGTTTAAGGTGAATCAAACCCTGGGTGTAGTAGGTAGGCCTTAAGAATATTGTTGGGGAAATTGTGCCACAAAAAAGGAGTGTGGTGTAGTGGCAAGGTGGCGCCACTTAGGGGACAAGGAAGTGAAGCCATAGAGGAAGCAAGGGGTCCAAGGTTCAAGTCTTGGCTCTAGCAATATATTTTGGTTTTTCTTTTCAATAAATCTGGAAGCAAGTAGGTGCGCTTTAAAGTTTAATGTGTTGGACTTATGACACAAATGAGTTGATGGCCTAGTGGTGGTGGCGTGAGTTGGCATGTGAGAGGACTTTGGTTGAATCCTTGCACGCAAAGGTTGATTATTTTGCTATGTTGGGACGGCAAGAGTTGGTATTGGTTTTAAACTCGGTGGCGGAGGATCCCACATCGGGAAGCTAACATAAGAGTAGATAGAGAGCTGGCTTTAAATAGAGCAAACCATGAGGAGAGTAGGCATACCCTTTTTGGCTGATCCCTTTCGCTTTGTGACGTGCTCGTTTGGGTTGGACGTTGGCTAAGAGTGCTCGGAGCGCAGATTAACTCCAGTCTCCTATCGTGTGTATTTCTCACTACTCGGGTCAGGGATGGCTACTTCGGTCGCGATGGGCCGAAAGGGGCCATGTGGGCCTAATGGGCCTACGAGCCCAATTGGATAAGTTGTTTGATTGTGTAGTAAATATTGGACTAGGCTAGGTGAATCTCATATCTGTGGCTAGATTTGGGCTAAAAGGGCCACACGAGCGTGTGGGCCCATTTGGGCCGAGAATGGGCTTTAGGTCCATTCGTATTGTTATCCCTGTTTAGAATACTTTAGTTTTACCAAATTACTGAAATACCCTCGACTTGTAAAATTACCAAAGTACCCTCGGTTTACAAAATTACCGTTTTACCATCGATTTACAGAATTACTATTTTACCCTCGATTTATAGAATTACTGTTTTACCCTCGATTTATAGAATTATTGTTTTACCCTCGATTTACAAAATTATCGTTTTACCCTCGATTTATAGAATTACTGTTTTACTCTCGATTTACAGAATTACCGTTTTACCCTCGATTTACAGAATTATTATTTTACCCTCGATTTATAAAATTATCGTTTTACCCTCGATTTACAAAATTACTATTTTACCCTTGATTTCCAGATTTACCATTTTACCCTCGATTTACAGAATTACTGTTTTACCCTCTATTTATAGAATTATTGTTTTACAGAATTACTATTTTACCCTCAATTTACAAAATTACCATTTTACCCTCGATTTACAAAATTACTGTTTTACCCTCGATTTACAGAATTACCAGTTTACCCTCGATTTACAAAATTACTGTTTTACCCTTGATTTACAGAATTACCGTTTTACCCTCGATTTATAAAATTACCATTTTACCCCTAGGGTGTTAAATGATTGTTTTGCCCTTGTGGGCAAGTGACCGACTTGGACCGTGTGGTTGTTGATTTGATTGTGAATATATGTTGGTGATATGAATGACTTGATGTGGACTGCTTGATTCAAATATGGGCGGATATTACGATTACGTATGTTGTATGCCATGACATGTATATTTGTTGCATGGGATACGGGTTATATTGATGGGGGAAGCGTTCTGGCAGCCTCGCTGCAATCTGGTGGCTTCTCCACACATACACACACACACACACACACACATATATATATATATATATATATATGTTCTGGTGGCCTAGCCATAATATCTGTATCTAGTGACTTCATCACAATATCTGGCAGCCTCACTGCAATTTCTGTGGTGTGTAGCGGTTGGGTGGGTCGAGTAGTCTCCCCACATGGTGTAAGGTTGGTACGGGGGTGTATACGGCTGGATTGGGTTGGGATTGCATTCACATTCCAATTTTGATTCTGTTACCTGATACTTATTCTGATTCTAATTTTGTCACCTAATTCTGATTCTGATTCTATCACCTGATTTTGATTCTGATTCTCATTTTGGTTCTAGTTTTGATAATGTCTCTTATTCTGTAATGGGCTAAGGTCCATCTGGTACTGTCTGTTGTAATGGGCTAAGGCCCGATTGGTACTGAAATTGTAAGTAAGGTCAAATGCGGACTTTTAATTCTTTTAGATGACCGATTGTTCCTTTTATAGTAGGGATTTCACATCGAGTTTTCGTAAACTCACCCCGCTTATTAACCTTTCGTAATTTCTAGCCTTAGACGGATCGGAGCTGCGAGGGGCTCGGAGGAAGCCACACACACTGTTTATGTTACAGTTTCGATTATTACTTTTAAATGTTTTTATGTGGGTTGTAGTAAAGCCGTTGTAATTTTCTGGATTTCAAAATTGGAATTTTATTTATTGTTCTTATAATTGCTAGTATTAGAACACGGTTTTCCAAAGCAACTACTGTTGTTCAAAACATCACGTATCCGCAATTGTTTTTAAATTAAGCTTCCGCAACTACTAAGATTTTTATAAAGTTGTTAAGAATGTTATTCAGCTGAGGTTTTCTAACAAGGTTTAAAAAGGGTATAAGTTTTTAATTATTAAGAAGGGTTTTTAATGGAAACATGGTTTTCGAAAAACACTTCAATGTGACACGCCAGATTCGAGCCAAACTTCTAGGCCGGATTTGGGGTGTTACAGTTCCCATTTCAGCTCCACTTGCTCCTCACTTCTTATCTCCTCGTTTTTCTCCCTGATAACCCCTTGATCTTTTCCTCAGATTTCTCTCCTGAACACTTCCATTGGAGTCCATTTCCACGCCACTTCCAACCTTCTAGAAGGCCAAAATTAAACTTCTAAAAACACTAAGCTAGGATTCGAACCTTGGACCTCCTTGCTAGCTTTTAACACCACCTCCCTACACTCTAAGTGGTGTCACTTAGCCACACAAGGCTTTTTGATGCTGTTTTCCCCTATTTTTAATTAAAAGCCCAACTACTCCCGACCTTGGTTCTTTTAATAATTAAATTAAAATTCCTCCACCTCAAAACTCGAACCCAGAACTTCTCCAACATACCTAGACACTCCAAATTCCTCAAACCCTTATAGCCAACATGTCATTTGTCATTTTCTTGCTCACTTAAAAATTTTATGAGACCCAAAGCCCAAAGCCCAATTCATCTAGGCCCAAAATTTGGGGCGTTACATTACTTCTGTGATTACCGACATAACAACCCTTCGAAGAAACTTTGACATACCTGCCACTTGGAGAGATGTTTCAATAAAGTACCACCGCACCTTGTCGTACAGTTTTTCCAAATCTATTACAATAGCCATCTATTTCTTATTCTTGCTTTTACTCCTCATAGAATAGATCACCTCCTGTGCTAAGATAGTGTTGCTTGTAATACTTCTCCAAGCAATGAAACCTGTCTATTTTGGGCCAATAATCCTAGGAAAGACCACCTTGAAACGATTAGAGATATCCTTCATGATCAGCTTATAAAGAATAAAACATAGGCTAATTGGACAGAACTAGGAGAAACCTTGGGATTGGAGACCTTCGAGGTAAGAACAATCAGTGTATTATTTAGTTTATTTTCTATAGTTTTTCTAGTAAAGACCTTTTGAACCCATGCACATATGGCCCCACCAATCTTATCCCACTAATTCTGAAAGAAAAGAGCATGAAAGCCATCACTCCCTAGAGATTTCAATAGAACCATGTTAAAAAGTGCAGTTTTGATCTCTTCCTTAGGCACCTCTTTATTTAAGAAAAGAACACCACTACGATCGAGATTAGAGAAAGAGCTAGGAGGTAATTCCATCATTTGATTTAGTTGTTCACCATACATATTTTGGAAAAAATTAACCGCCTCTGATTTAAGTTCCCTTTTATCAAAGATCTAATCACCTTCTTCGTTTTTCAAACTAGTAATGTGATTGTGTTTTCTTCTCAGAATAGTGTGAAAATGGAAATTTTTAGTATTCTGATCTCCAAAATATAACCAATCTAATGAGCTTTTTTTTTTCCATAATAACTCCTTGTGATGAAGACCAGTTTCTAATTCCTCCCTTACCTACAACTCTAACTAAAGAGAAGTGATAAAGTTCATTTTTTCCAAGTCTATTTAAACTTTAAACAGTTTCTATAACAAACTTCTTTTACACAAGCCTATATGACCATAGATAAACTTATTCCAATATCTAATGTTCAAGGTCAAATGTTGGAGAGTCTTTTCCATATTATCATTGAAGCACCAATTTTCATCAGCAAATTTAGAAAAATTCAAGTGTTCCACCCAAACTGCCAGAAATATGAACGGACGCCTCCTAAATACATTTTCCACTGTGTTAAGAGAAAAAAGTAATAGCCTATGATCTGACTTGAGCCAGGCAGATGAGAAATGAAATCTCTAGGGAAGGCTTTAATCTAATTATCATTCGCAATCGCACTATCAAGTCTCTCAAATGTTCTGCCCCAATGCCAGGTGAAAGCGGGACCCTAAAAACCCAAACCATGAAGCTTAGGCCTATCAAGAAACTCCTCGAATAAAGTGTAGTTAATACCAATTCGACTGCCTCTTTTCTTGTCATAGGACGAAAGTAACACATTAAAATCCCTGATGGCTGCCCAAGGGGTATCTCTAGAGGATAAAACCAAATAAAGATCACTCCAAAGATTTCTCATTTTCTATTTATCAAGGATTCCATAGAAAACAAAAATATGGATAAGGGAAGAGTGAATCCCCTTAAGAACCCAAACGTAAATGAATTATGGATAGCTACAAATTACCTTAACTGTGACTGAGTTATTCCAACCAACCTAGATATCCCTGGAAAATTTAATAGCCTCCACTATGTGAGAAAATTGGAAACCCAGATTGGCAATGACTTTATCAGCTTTGTCTCCACTAACCCTTGTCTCTTGTAAACTAACAGTATCAGGCTGGTGTTCTTTATATATTCGTAAAAACTTGATGTTGGCACATCCCTGATAACTCCAAGAAAATATAGACAAACTAATAAAATCAAATATATAGAGAGAAGAAAACCAACCTTATTGCTTTTAAGGCTCAGGCTATTTTATTTACATTCCATTTGAAAGCGCCACTCCACTCCCTTCCACATTCCTAAGTTAGGCATTAATTAACTCCACCATGGATTTCATAAAGTCAAAATAGGGATATGCTAGTATTTCTAGCTAATATAAATCGATCCCTACGATCTCTAATAGTTTTGTTGAGCTTTTTTCCAATCTTATTTTTAGAGAAAAAATATTTGACTTCTTTTGTAGAAAAATCAGCCTCACCTGAAACACCATTTTTGTTTAAATCAGTATTTTCCTTGAAAGTCACTACTGAGTGTTTACCCGGGTTCAAATTCGCAACATCCAGATTAACGTTCACACCACTAGTGTCCTCAAAAGTAGGATTGAATGAGTGGTTGTACCAAACCCCAAATCACCAATATGTGATATATTTGAATTATTGGAAAGCGTTAACTCCAAGCTATTGCTAGAAGAGCATGCATGTGGATTCCCTACTGCAACAGATTTAAAGAGAGAGAGGAATTAGAATTAAAATTAAATTTAACATTTGCAATTGAATCTAAATTATTAAAGGTTGAAATAAAGTCTCGCGCAGGCCTCTTCCCTAAGTTTTTAGACGCTAGCGCAACATCATCATGGCTCACTCCCTCCTTGACACCAGTCTTCACCCCCTATCGACATAATACACCCCACTTAGCCATCAATCACCTTTTCAGTGCCTTAGCTTGCCCCAGACTTGTTCTCTAGAAATTTCTTAGAATTTCTTTTAACCTTAGTGCCTGTGATAGTAGCTACCAAAGTTTCCTTTTCTTCAGTCCCTTTGCCCGAAATTAACTCCCCCACTCCACCATAAACGCCTTGTAACAGTCCGGTTTAGACCCTAGTTGGAATAGTGGTTTTGGGACCACAAAACTAAGTCAGAAAAATGTTTAAATATTATTTCCTATGTTTATGATGTGTGAATTAGCATGTGTGAAGATCTCATTTGAAAATTTGAATGTTTGTGTACTTAATTTAATAAAAAGGACCTAATTGCGTAAAATGTAAAAGTTGTGTGCTAGATGTTAAAAGTGCCTATTTTACTTGGCTTTATAATTGAGAGGTCCTTATGTGGTTATTATTCCATTTACATGTATAATGGCCATTTTATAGCCTTAATCAATGTGAATTTATAAAGGTTTAATGAAAGGGAAAAATTGTCATTTAGATTATATGTTAATTAAAATAAAACAAAAGCTTAAAATAAGCTCATTTCATGCTTATGTTGTCGAAATCATCAAAAGAAAAAGAAAAGAAATACAAGCTAGGGTTCGAACTTGATTTTCATTGATTAAGGTATGTGTTTTGATCGGTTTTTGATCATTTCTACATTTTTCCAATCGTTGCTTCGTATACTATCAAACCCATGCCTCAATTTATAATTTTGATGATGATTTTGAACTGTTTCATTGATGAAATTATGAGCTTTGTAAAGATAGTTGTTGATAAATGAAAGTTTGATATTGGGTTTACATGTTTTGTCTTTGGATATTTGATGATTTTGAGTAAAATGGACTAAATTGTGAAAATGAGAAATTGAGAGACTAAAATGTAAAATAAATGAAATGTGTGGACTAGTATGAGTATTGGGAGAATTTGGCTAAGCTTGTGTACAAGCAAATTATGTGTATTTTGTGATTCTGTGATTTACGGACTAAAGTGTCAAAATGTGAAAATGTGATGGTTAGTTTGCAAAATGCCCTAATTGTGTATATGGATTGGTTTGAATGATTTAGTGAATAAAAGGATTAATTTTAAATACATATAGATCAAGGAAAGAGGAATTCAGACTTAGACCGAGGGAAGTCAAAGATTATAGAGTAAATAGTCCGAGTCCACAATTTCGAGTACGAGGTAAGTTCGTACGTAAAACATGATGTTACAAATATATTTTTGATGCTTGGATTATACCTAGATTGTATATATAATTGATTATGGTTGAATACGATGATAAATTAATGGTATTTGGCACTAAATGTGCGATTCAAAATAGCTTCGGCTATCTGAGGCACTAAGTGTGTGATATCGAGATAGCTTCGGTTAATTGAAATAGTACTAAGTGTGTGGAATCATTCTTGTAATATCCTAATTTTGGGCCTAGTCGGAATAGTGGTTTCGTGACCACAAAATCCGAGATAGAAATAATTATTTTATGATTATTTTGAGGTCTATGATATGATTGCGTGATTGTGTGAAAATTTCGTGAAGAAATTTTATGCATAAAGTGCTTAAATTGAAATTAGGGACTAAATCGAATAATTTGTAAAACTTGCATTCTAAAAGTTTCTAGTATGAAATTGTTTTGAAATATTAATTAGGTCTTAAATAGCAATTTTACCAATTTCTAAGTCTATGGACAAAAATTGGACATGGATGTAATTTTTGGAAAGTTTAGTAGTAAGGGCATTTTGGTCATTTAGGGGTAAAATGAATTAAAATCCAAAATTAAAAGCCAATTTTGCTCATCTTCAACCCCATGGCCGAATATAGCAAGGAGAAACCATTGATAGGGCTTTTCAAGCTTCCAAGCTCGATTGTAAGTCCGTTCTAGCCTCGTTTTTAATGATTTTTACATTTTTGGAGTCCCGGTAGCTCGATTTAGCTTATGCTAGCAATAATTTAACCTAGGGTTTATATCTGGAAAAATACCCATAGGTGAAATTTGTGTATTTTGGTGTTTTATGATAGAATATGAGGTTTTAAATTATGTTAGACAACTTGTGCTACTCGATTTTAAGCGAAAACTAGAAAAAGGGCTTAATCGGTAAAAATACCTAATAGTCATAAGTACATGTTAGAGTGAGAATTTGATGTTGCCATAGAAGGGAAAAATGATCAGAATGTCATAAAACATAAGAAAATAGGCTGAAGTTTAATTTACGAGCTTTGGGGCAAAAGTGTAAATATGCAAAAGTTTAGGGGCAAAACTTTAATTTTGCCAAAATATGATTTTGGGTCAATTTGAATAATGTGAGTCCTAATTAGACTATATTTTAAATGATAGAGCAAGGAAAACTAAAATTTGGGCTAAAATGGGGAAAATACCTAGTTGTGGACGAAATGGTAAAAGTAGCCATTTTCGCATACGAGGTAAGTTCATGTGTAAATGTAGTAACATAATTGTCATTTTAAGCAATTTACTGTTGTTTATATGATATGATGCTGATTATTATCATGAAATATTATGCTTTGTGGTTATTGTTGAATAATATGTAATTATGTGAATTACTTGATGAGTATGAACTATCACCGAAGTATCAATTTCGATATTCCGTGGAAGATGGCAAAGATGTGTGATCGAGGAAAATGCCCGTTTGAACCTTAGGAATAGATTAGGATACAAGTGACATGTCACTAGGATGTTTGGGCATCCGAACTCGTTGAGTTGAGTCCGAGTTCACTTATGGATGCGAATGTCCGAACTCGTTGAGTTGAGTCCGAGTTCGAGAGATGTAACTAGGCATCCGAGCTCGTTGAGTTGAGTCCGAGTTCACTTATGGATGCGAACGCCCGAGCTCGTTGAGTTGAGTCCGAGTTCACTTATGGGCGGGTTACATGGTAGCTTGGCTACATATGTGGCACTTATGTGCAAACTTTCCATGTATCCGAATTATATTCCGATGTGTTCAACGGGTAAAATTCTACTCAAATGGAGGAATACTCGAGATGAAAGGGACGTATTGGTAAGCATTGTGAAATGAATACTTTGAACAGGTATGTACTTAACCCTCGGGTTGAAAACTCGATATAACAACAATATGGTAAGATGATAAATGAAAATGTGATATGAATGTCTCGGTGATGATTATGCAAATGATGTTTTATGTTTGCTTATATAGTTGTGTTACTTGCTATTTGCATGTGAGCTTACTAAGCATTTATGCTTACTTCCTCCTTTTCATTCCTTGTAGTGTTGACAAGCTAGCTTGGAAATCGGGAACGGTCGGAGGCATGCTCACACTATATCCGTATACCATCTTGGCATAATGGCTTGCATATTTTGAGTATGGCATGTATAGCATTATAATCATTTTGTATATATGGTCTTATGATATTGTTATTGAGTGGTATGGAAATGCTTGGAAATGATTAGCCATTGGAATGGCTAATCATGATCATATTTGGTGTTATGTATGCTAAATTACTAGCTAATCCATGGAAAACATGAAATAGGTAAAATTTATCATAAAATAGATTCAGACAGCAACAGTGACGTGAGTTTGAAAAATCATTAAAAATAGTATAGTTACAATTAGATGTTGAATAAAATATGGAATTGAAGAATTATGAGTCTATTTTCATATGGATGGAACAAAATAGGTATATGAGTTACATTTTATGAGATGTTTAAATTTTTGTGAAACAGGGCCAGAGCGATTTCTGGATCCCCTGTTCTGACTTTGGAAATTCACCATAAATTTTTCAAAGATAATTAGAAGTCATGATTTATATGTACAGATTCCTTATTGAGTCTAGTTTTATTAGAAACAAACGGCATAGTCATTGAAACTCTGTATAGGGAGATATCTGATTCGAAATACACAGAGGTTAGAGCAGTCAAACCCTGAAAAAGGGGAGACTTTAACTAATAAACTGTACTAATTGGATTGACCAAAAATTCTAGAAAAAAATTAGTAAATAGATATATGAGTATAGTTTCATGGAAAATTTACAGAATTGGATTTCGAGTTTCGTAACACAAGATATGAATTTGTAAGCGACTATGATGCAGATTGTTAGCTTGACTGAAAATTTTAAAAATAAATTGTTTGAGCTGTTTAAGTAATGAATTAAGTCTGTTAACACCTCGTGTTCAACTCCGGCGACAGTCTCAGGTACGGGGCGTTACAATTCTAGCTTCGGCTAACCCTTAAAGCATTAAGTGTGCGGATGTTAAAGCATGAATAATCTCCTGAAAGTGTTAAAATATCTGAATGAGAGATGAGAATGAAAATGAATAAATACGGGAAGGTTCAGGTATGTATGATACCTATGTGATAGATGATGTTATACATATGAATTTCATTGAATTCGTATAAATATATGAATGGTGTTGGTATGGAATTGATAGATTAATTGAGAATTAATAAGTATCCCGGTGTTAATGTTTTACATTTTATAAACTGTTGATGATTTTTGGTACGAGCTTACTAAGCTTTTGAAAGCTTACTCTGTGTATGTTTGCATTGTTCTTATAGATATCGAAGCTACTGTGAGCTCGGGGATCGTCGAGGAACGTCACCACACTATCAAATCTCATTTTGGTACCTTTTGAAAATGTATCTAGAAAAGTATGGCATGTATAGGCTAGAAGTAGTTTGGATAGGTTTTGTAATGTTTATATTTAGCCATGTGATATGGTTTGATATGGTTGTGTTTATGTTTTGGTTTTGGTATATGAAATATGATGCAAAACGATCTATTTGATGTGTTCATGAATGGCTAAGAGAAATGGTAAGTTTGGTAAGTTTTTGTATGAGATTTGGTCATGAGTTTAGAGATTATGAGACCATATGTTTTGATATGATTTGGCCTTATGTTTTGGCACAATTGAGTTGAGTTTATAAGCATGTAAATGGTTGATAATGTTATGTCATGAATGTTGTAAAGTTTGGTATAGAAATTGGCTGAAATTGTTGTATAAATATGCTTGGTTTGGTACTTATAGGTTTGACCCATTTGGGGTGGCAAGTTGACTAGTCAAATGGCTTATTTTTGTCCACACGGGCAGGGACACAGGCGTGTGTCTCAGCTGTGTGCGAAACACGGCTATGTTGCACGGTCGTGTGTCCCCTAGGGTACCCTACAATTATAAGTCAGGCTTGAGCACAGCCAAGGCACATGGGCGTGCGGCTAGCCGTGTGGTCCGAGTCAGATTCTACCATGGCCAAAGCACACGGGCGTGTCTTGTGGCCATGTGAACAAGTCAGTATGTATGCCCTATTTTGATAAGGTCTAGACACACGGGCGTGTCTAAACCCGTGTGAGGCACATGGCCTGTTCACATGGGCGTGTGACCTATACTTGTTTGAAAAATGTTTAAATTTTGGAGAAATTTTGCATGTGTTTGATTTAGTTCCGACCCCTTTTTAATACATGTTTAAGGTTTCAATGACCTATATAAGGGACTCTATATTAGTGATTGATCTTTAATGCTTTGATGCTTATGAAATGAATGTTAATGTTCTGATTTTGTTTGGTAATGCCTTTAACCCATGTTCAAAAACGGGTACAGGTTAGGGGTGTTACAAATTATTGGTATCAGAGCTATGGTTTAGTCAGTTCTAGGGCTACCATAGCGTATGTGAGTCTAGCTATACATGCCATATTTATGAACTGCGATAGTGTGATGAATCTTGACATTGAAATGTGCTTTTATTTAGCAAATGGATCCCAAACGAGCCGTAGCGGACGATGTCAAAAGTAATACGCCTGCTCCACGCAATGGACGATGCCATTCAATTCTAGACCGGCTATGAGTAGCCGTGATGGTGAGGCTAGACAAGTCTTCTATCATATGATGAACGATTGGTTTAGCCAATATATTAGAACCAATCCGGCTGTACAATAACCTCCACCCCAGGTCAATCCTCCACAAGCTCCTGTTATGCCATCCGTGAATTTGGTTCAATTAAGTAAGCCTCCGGTAGATAAGATTAGAAAATATGGGGCCGAAGAGTTCCGAACTACAACGAATGATGATGCTGAAAGAGCCAAGTTCTGGTTAGAGAACACGATAAGAGTATTTGATGAATTATCTTTGAATCCTGAAGAATGCATAAAATGTGTCATTTCACTTTTGAGAGATAAGGCGTACTATTGGTGGAAGACTTTGACATCAGTAGTTCCAAATGAGCGAGTTCCCTAGGATTTCTTCCAAACGAAATCCTGAAAGAAATACATTAGTCAGAGATTTATCGACCAAAAACGTAAAGAGTTTCTTGAACTTAAATAAGGTCGTATGTCTATTACTGAATACAAGCGAGAATTTGTGAGGTTGAGTCAGTATGCTCGTGAATGTGTATCTACTGAGGCAATAATGTGAAAAATATTTGAGGATGGCTTGAACGAAGATATCCATTTGTTAGTCAGGATTCTGGAGATCAAAGAATTTGTTGTGCATGTTGGACGAGCCTGTAAAGTTGAAGATCTCAAGAAAGAGAAAAGAAATGTCGATTTTGAAGCTAGAGATGTACGAAAGAGATCATCGGGCAAGCCATTTCAGTCTGCAGCAAAGAAATATTGAGATGATAATAGCCGTTCAGAGACTAGTGTGGGACATTTGAATAGAGATCGTGCTAGATCGCAATCAAGCTTTAAAGCTCCAGCTATGTCTGTTGCCAGTGTTGGTAATGCAAACAATGAAAAACCTGAGTGTGATCAATGTGGAAGATGAAATTTTGGAGAGTGCTGGGAAAAGAGTAACAACCGAGCTTGTTATAGTTGTGGTTCACGAAATCATTTTATAAAAGATTGCCTAGATTTTGTTGAAAAATATAATGTTCATAATTAGAGGTCAAGTGGCAATGTTTCTCGTGGTAGACCTCCTAGAATTACGAGAAATGTAAGTAGTAGTCAGAGAAGGACAAAAGATACAACTGTTAGATTAGAAGCTTATGTTACTGCCAAAGCCTATGCTATCCGAGCTTGCTAAGAAGCTTCGTCGCCAGATGTGATTAGGGGTACATTCACTCTTTATGATACTTTTGTGATTGCTTTGATAGATCTTGGATCAACACATTCGTATATATGCATGAACTTAGTGAACAGTAAGACTTTGCCTGTAGAGTCTACTAAATTTGTAATTAGAGTTTTGAACCCCTTAGGCAGATATGTTTTGGTTGATAAAGTCTACAAGAATTACTGGTTAATGTTTCAAAAAACTTATTTTCCAGCTGATCTGATGTTGTTACCTTTTGATAAATTTGATATAATTCTGGGTATGGATTGGTTAACTTTGCATGATGCTGTTGTGAACTACAAACCAAAAACTATTGATTTGAGATGCAAAAATGATGAAATAGTCTGAATTGAATATAGTGATTTGAATGGATTGTCTACTGTGATATCTTCAATAAAACCTTTGAGTATTGTGAGACAGGGTTGTGAAACCTACTTTGCTTATGTGATTGATTTGAAAGTGTCAAAAAAGAAAGTTGAATCAGTTCCTATTATATGTGAGTTCCTTGATGTATTTCCTGAAGAACTTCTGGGATTACCTCCGGTTAGAGAAGTTGAATTTGGCATTGAATTGGTACCTGGTACTACTCCGATTTCGATAGCTCCGTATAGAATGGATTTGACTAAACTGAAAGAATTAAAGTTACAGTTGCAAGAATTAACCGATAGAGGATTTGTTAGACGTAATTTTTCACCTTGGGGTGCTCCAGTTCTATTTGTGAAAAGAAAGACGGAACAATGAGAATATGTATAGATTATCGTCAGTTGAACAAAGTAACTATCAAGAATAAGTATCATCTGCCTCGAATTGATGATTTGTTTGATCAGTTGAAAGGAGCTGCTATGTTTTCGAAAATAGATTTGAAATCAGGCTATTATCAGTTTCGAGTGAAAGACTCAGACATTCTGAAAATTACTTTCAGAACGAGGTACGGCCACTATGAATTTTTAGTTATGCCTTTCGAATTGACTAATGCACCTACTATTTTTATGGATTTGATGAATAGAATTTTTAAACCGTATCTAGATCAATTTGTTGTTGTATTCATTGATGACATATTGATTTATTCACGTGATGAATCCAAACATGCCGAGCATTCGAGATTAGTGCTACAGATTTTGCGAGATAAATAGTTGTATGCGAAGTTCAATAAATGTGAATTCTAGTTGCGAGAAGTTGGTTTTCTGGGTCATATTGTAACAGCCTCTGGTATCCGAGTTGGTCCGAGCAAAATTTTAGCTATTTTGGATTAGAAACCTCTGAGAAATGTCTCTAAAGTCCGTAGTTTTCTGGGACTTGTTGGTTATTATAGAATATTCGTAAAAGGTTTTTAAATGATTATGACTTTGTCGACAAAACTGCTTCAAAAAGATGTGAAATTTGTGTGGTCTGAAAAGTGTCAGAACAGCTTCTATCAGTTGAAAATTTTGTTGACTAAAGCTCCGGTATTGGTAAAACCCAAATCGGGTAAAGATTTTGTGATATATAGTGATGCTTCGTGGATCGGTCTGGGATGTGTTTTAATGCAAGAGGGAAAAGTCATTGCTTATGCTTCGAGAGAGTTGAAGCCGTACGAAAAGAACTATCCAACACACGATCTTGAGTTAGCCGTGATTTTGTTTGCTCTAAAAATTTGGCATTACTACCTATTCGGTGAGAAATGTCATGTATATTCTGATCATAAGAGTTTGAAGTATTTGATGACTCAGAAAGATCTGAATCTGTGACAAAAAAGATGGTTAGAATTGCTAAAAGACTACGAACTTGTGATTGATTATCATCCAGGAAAAGCAAATGTTGTTGTTGATGCCTTGAGTCAAAAATCGTTGTTTGCTTTGCGTGTGAGAAATGCTCATTTGGTTCTGCCTGATGATGTTTCAGTTTTAGCTGAATTGAAAGCAAGACCTTTGTTCTTATAGCAGATTATCGAAGCTCAGAAGATTGATAATGAGATTTTAGCAAAAAGAGCTTAGTGTGATTCAGAGTCTGATTTGAATTAAGAGTTGATAAAGATAATTTTCTGAGATTCCGAGATCAAATTTGTGTTCCGAGAAATCTAGAGTTAATTCAGATGATTTTGAGTGAAGCTCATAACAGTTAGTTATCTATGCATCCGGGAAGTACGAAAATGTATAACTATTTGAAACAACATTACTGGTGGTCTGGAATGAAAAAAGATATTTCTGACTTTGTTTCGAAATGTTTGATTTGTCAGCAAGTTAAAGTTGAACATTAGGTTCCATCTAGTTTGTTACAACCGATTATGGTTCTGGAGTGGAAATGGGATCAAGTGACAATGGACTTTGTTTCGTGTTTGCCCCTGTCTCCGAGAAAGAAAGATGCAATCTGGGTTGTAGTTGATCTATTGACGAAATCTGCACATTTTATTCCGGTTCGATCTGATTACTCGCCTGATAAATTAGTTGTGTTATACATTTCTGATATCATGAGATTGCATGGTGTGCCATTGTCTATAGTGTCAAACAGAGATACGAGATTTACATCATAATTCTGGAAGAAATTGCAATATGCTCTAGGTATTAAATTACACTTTAGTACTGCTTTTCATCTGTAAACGGACGGTCAATCCAAGCGAATTATTCAGATACTTGAAGATATGTTGAGATGTTGTATTCTTGAGTTTGAAGGTACATGGCAACAATGTCTACCTTTGATCGAATTCGCTTATAATAATAGTTTTCAGTAGAGCATTAAAATGGCACCCTACGAAGCTTTATATGGTCGCAAATGCCGTACACCGTTGTATTGGACGGAGCTCAGTGAAAATAAAATTCACGGGGTTGATTTGATCAAAGAAACTGAACAGAAAGTGAAAGTGATCCAAGATAGTCTGAAAACAGCTTCTGATCGTCAGAAATCATATGCAGATTTGAAAAGAAATGACATTGAGTTTGAGATCAGCAATAAAATGTTTTTGAAAGTGTCTCCGTGGAAGAAAGTGCTTTGGTTCGGTAGAAAAGGCAAATTGAGTCTGAGGTTCATTGGGCCGTATAAGATTGTTGAGCGCATTGGGCCGATAGCATATAGATTGTTGTTGCCACCAGAGTTAGAAAAGATTCATGATGTGTTTCACGCATTGATGTTTCGACGATACAGATCTGACCCGTCGCATATAATTTCCCCGTCTGAGATTGAAATTCAGTCTGATATGACTTACAAAGAAAATCCGATCTGTATTTTAGCTCGCGAGGTTAAAGAACTGCGAAATAAAAAAAATTTATTAGTAAAAGTGATGTGGCATCGAAACGGTATTGAAGAGGCCACTTGGGAGCCTGAAGATGCTATAAGACGGCAATATCCGAATCTTTTTAACGGTAAGATTTTCTGGGACGAAAATCCTTGAGGGGGAGAATTGTAATAGTTCAGTTAGGACCTAGTCAGAATAGTGGTTTTGAGACCACAAATCCACGTCAGAGAAATGTTTAAATATTATTTCTTGTGTTTATGATGTGTGACTTAGCATGTCTGAAAGTCTCGTATGAAAATTTGAATGTTTGTGTGCTTAATTTAATAAAAAAGACCTAATCGCGTAAAATGTAAAAGCAGTGTGCTAGATGTTAAAAATGCCTATTTGACTTGGCTTTACAATTGAGAGGTCCTTATGTGGTTATTATGCCATTTACATGTATAATGGACATTTATAGCCTTAATATATGTGAATTTATAATGGTTTAATAAAAGGGAAAATTGTCATTTAGATTATATGTTAATTAAAATAAAACAAAAGCTTAAAATAAGCTCATTTCATGCTTATGTTGCTGAAATCATCAAAAGAAAAAGAAAAGAAATTTGATTTTCATTGATTACGGTATGTGTTTTGATCGGTTTTTGATAACTTCTACGTTTTTGTAATCGTTGTTTCATATACTATGAATCCTGTGCCTTAATTTCTAATTTTGATGATGATTTTGAAATGTGTCATTGATGAAATTATGAGCTTTGTAAAGTTAGTTGTTGATAAATGAAAGTTTGATGTTGGGTTTACATGTTTTGTCTTTAGATTTTTTATGATTTTGAGTAAAATGGACAAAATAGTGAAAATGAGAAATTGTGGAACAAAAAGGTGAAATAAATGAAATGTGTGGAATAGTATGAGTACTAGGAGAATTCGACTAAGCTTGTGTACAAGCAAATTATGTGTATTTTGTGATTTTGTGATTTAGGGACTAAAGTGTTGAAATGTGAAAATGTGATGGTTAGTTTGCAAAATGCCCTAATTGTGTGTGTACGGATTGGTTTGAATGATTTAGTGAATAAAAGGATTAATTTTGAATAGATATAGATCAAGAAAAGAGGAATTCAGACTTATACCGAGGGAAGTCGAAGATTATAGAGTAAACAGTCCGAATCGACAATTTTGGGTACGAGGTAAGTTCGTACGTAAAACATGATGTTACAAATATATTTTTGATGCTTGGATTATACCTAGATTGTATATATAATTGATTATGGTTGAATACGATGGTAAATCAATGGTATTTGGCACTAAGTGTGCGATTCAAAATAGCTTCGGCTATCTAAGGCACTAAGTGTGCGATACCGAGACAGCTTCGGTTAATTGAAATGGCATTAACTGTGCGGAATCATTCTAGCTTCGGGTAACCCTTAAAGCACTAATTGTACGGATGTTAAATCATGAATAATCTCTTGAAAGTCTTAAAATATTTGAATGAAAAATGAGAATGTAAATGAATAAATACGGGAAGATTAAGGTATGTATGATACCTATGTGATAAATGATGTTATACATATAAAGTTCATTGAAGTGGTATAAATATATGAATAGTGTTGGTATAGAATTGATAGATTAATTGAGAATTAATAAGTACCCCGGTGTTAATGTTTTACATTTTATAAACTGTTGATGATTTTTGGTACGAGCTTACTAAGCTTTTGAAAGCTTACTCTGTGTATGTTTGCATTGTTCATATAGATATCGAAGCTACTGTGAGCTTGAGGATCGTCAAGGATCGTCACCACACTATCGAATCTCATTTTGGTACCTTTTGAAAATGTATCTAGTAAAGTATGGCATGTATAGGCTAGAAGTAGTTTGGATAGGTTTTGTAATGTTTATATTTAGCCATGTGATATGGTTTGATATGGTTATGTTTATGTTTTGATTTTGGTATATGAAATGTAATGCAAAACGATCTATTTGATGTGTTCATGAATGGCTAAGAGAAATGGTAAGTTTGGTATGTTTTGGTATGAGATTTGGTCATGAGTTTAGAGATTATGAGACCATATGTTTTGATATGATTTAGTCTTATGTTTTGGCACAATTGAGTTGAGTTTATAAGCATGTAAATGGTTGATAATGTTATGTCATGAATGTAGTAAGGTTTGGTATAGAAATTGGCTTAAATTGTTGTGTAAATATGTTTGCTTTGGTACTTATAGGTTTGACCCATTTGGGGTGGCAAGTTGGCTAGTCAAATGGCTTATTTTTGTCCACACGGGCAGGGACGCAGGCGTGTGTCTTAGCCGTGTGCGACACATGGCTATGTTGCATGGTCGTGTGTCCCCTGGGGTACCCTACAATTTTAAGTCAGGCTTGAGCACGGCCAAGGCACACGGGTGTGTGGCTAGCCGTGTGGTCCAAGTCATATTCGACCACGGCCAAAGCACACGGGCGTGTCTTGTAGCTGTGTGAACAAGTCAGTATGTTTGCCCTATTTTGACGCAGTCTAGACACACGGGAGTGTCTAAAGTTGTGTGAGGCACATGGCCTGTTCACACAGGCGTCTGACCTGTACTTGTTTGAAAAATGTTTAAATTTTGGTAGAAATTTTGTATGTGTTTGGTTTAGTCTCGACCCCTTTCTAATACATGTTTAAGGTCTCAATGACCTATATAAGGGACTCTATATTGATGATTGATCTTTAATGCTTCGATGCTTATGAAATGATTGTTAATGTTTTGATTTTTTCTGGTAATGCCTTTAACCCTTGTTCGGCAAGGATACGGGTTAGGGGTGTTACACGCCTGATGTTTCTCCCAAACCATTAAGGGCTGAGAATCTTGAGCCTGTGGATGTCATTCCAATCATCTTATCCTTAGAACATCGTAAATCACTCCTTTCACACTGAAATTTTTTCTCCACTATCATTCATGGCCCGTACACTATTCTAACCTCTCCCACTTCTTTGATTCTGGTCTCTCTTAGCTCACAAGAACTTCCTCTTTTCCCCTTTCACAGATCAAATCAATAGGATGCAAAGGGCAATGCTCTTTAACATGCTCATTCTTACCATAAGAGAAGCATATCATCGAGGTTTATGAATACCGCCATTCTTGCAAAGCGACCTTGAGTTCTACTATCAGTTTTGAAATCAAATTTTGCAACTATGCCTATCAAGGCCCTAAGCGCCTCAAGGATCCCCTTCTTGTACATGAATCCTGGAAGTTCTGATAGCCAAATTGAAGCCATAACCACACTTGGGTATGGTTGCAATGAGGAGAAATATTTGGTCAATGGCTGAATCGTAAGGTACTAGCTATATATAATCCATGGCCCCTGTGTTAAAACTTTCTCATAGTTATAAAAACACTACAACTTAGCCAAGCAGTAGCCATTCAAGTAGTAGTCATTTTCAATATCCATTAGTTGAAATGGTTTTGACAGCTTCCAAAAGTTACTAAGCCTATTGTGAAGAGCACTATATCCAATACTTCGACCCAAGAGTTTTAGAACTACTGTCATCTCCATTTCCTTGTAAAGGATCAGCTTGATTCTATCCGAAAAATCTATTGTCGAAATCCCATTAATGCTAGATCTTATCACATCTCCCTCTCATGAGACTAGATCTACATCATTATTCTCGCTAGTAGCCATATGGTCCTTAGCAGAACCGGCTAATCCAACCCTTAACTCCTTCCAAGACATCACCGAAGATGATTCAAGAACCATACTCATATCAACCTACGCCTCATCTTAGCCTTCCTTAACCTAACTTTCTTAATGTTCCAGTCCTTGGAAAAATGAGAATCACCACCATCGTAATTGCTCAAAGTGTTCGTCATTTTTTTTTGTTTTGCTTTCTCCTCTCTTGTTTTTATTTTAAGGAATTTAGTTTTTTATTTTTTATTTAAAAATGTAAGTCCGATTGTAACGTCATTAATTTTTTTTGTCAAATTTAGGTTCATTGCAACATCATTTTATTTATTACAAGTTTATTAAATAATTTTTATTTTAATATGTCACACCAATGAATATAATAGAAAATTTTAATAATTTAACCTAAAACTTAAAATCTAAAACAACTCAAAGATTAAACTTCTAAATACAAAAGTAAATCATCCAAATTTTACATATAAAAAATATAGAAACTTGTAGTACATTTTATTTTAATTGGATTGAGAAGAGGGATTTGTGTTTCACATTAGGGATTCTTGTAATAGCCCGATTTTGGGTCTAGTCAAAACAGTAGTTTCGAGACCACAAATTCGACATAGAAAAATTTATTTTTCTTATATTTTTATGATCTACAGTTTTATGGAATGATTCTGTGAAATTTTCGTGTAACACCCCTAACTCATATACATTGTCGGAGTAGGGTTACGAGATATTACTGATCAATACACATCATTTAACATATATAACTTGTACATTTATGCATTCATTTTCAAATACCATTCCACACAATCATATTGTCCCTTATTATGGCCTACAAGGCCTTAAACATACTTTAGAAGTGGTTCGAGACTAAACCGATAACATACGAGAATTTTGGAAAACTTAGAAATTTTTCAAACATACAGGGACACACACCCGTCTGAACAGGCTGTATGCCTCACACGGCTAGTAGACACGCCCGTGTCTTAGGTCGTGTGGAAACAGGGCATACATACTGACTTGCATCACACAGTTGAAGACATGCTCGTATGCCAGGCCGTGTGAAAACTGGAGAGTATACTGACTTATGCAACACGGCCAAGTCACATGCCCGTGTGCTAGGCCTGTGCCAATTAGGGGGCATACTGACTTGTACCACACGACCAGTCACATGCCAATGTGTGAGACTATGTGAAGCATACTGACTTCAATTAAATTTCAACAGCAGGGGACACACAGCTGTGTAACATGACCATGTGTCACACACGGTTGAAACACACGCCCGTGTCTCTGCCGATGTGGACAAAAATAGGCTATTTGCAAAGCCATTATGCCACCCTATTTCCACATATAAACACAAGCATTAACATTTTTACAACACAATAAGCAGTCATTTCATAACATTTCATACACATATAATGCCAATTCCACATAATATTCAATTGCTTAACTAATATCATACATTTTCCTTTCATAAGTTTACCTTATAACAAACACATTTGCACATCTTCATTCCATCAACTATTTGTCAAAACATACAAAAATATAACATTAAGTTTAGCCAAATCACATGGCTTAACTTACACAAAATGTACCAAACCATTATCTCAAGTAACCATATTTATCATCTTTAAAACCAGCCCATACATGCTATATTTACAAATATCCACAAGTTCAAAAGTAAAAATCAACAATTGGATAGTGTGACGTATAACTCTGACTTGTCCGGAACGAGCGAGCTATCAAACCTCTATAAAACAAGGAAATGAAACAAAGTAAGCTTTATAGCTTAGTTGTAATAGCCTGATATAGGGCCTAATCAGAATAATGGTTTTGGGACCACGAATTCAAAGTTAGAGAAATTATTTTATTATTATTTTGATGTTATAGCATGTTTTTAGGAGTGCATGAAAAATTTGGTGAAGAAATTTTAGCGTTTGTGAGCTTAATTGTGAAAAAGGACTAAATCGCATAAAATGCAAAAGTCCTAAATGGATAGCTAAAAGTGTCAAATATCTAGAGAACCTAAATTGAGGGTCTTTAAAAGACAATTAGACCCTAATTTCAATCTTGGCCGGCCATGGGAGACAATTTGGTTAAAAAGTCCAAATTTGGTTGGGTTTAGTGGCTAATTTGAGTAAAATAGAAATAAAATAAGAAAAAGATGATATCACATTCTCATCTTCTTCTCTACCATCAATTTTTAGCCATTTTTAGGGGTTTTAAACCCCTAAAAATTTCAGCAACTCATTTCTCTTGCAAGTAAGTGATTTACATACTCTTTCTTGATGATTTTTACATTTTTTAGACCCCTTGAAACATGAGCTTTCAAATGCGGGGACTATCTTGCAAGATGGTTGAGAGTGTAGGGTTTTGCCATGAAACCACATTTGTAGGTTTCTGAAATTTCATGGAAGAAAATGAGTCTTGGGTGTCTTATAAACAACTTTTGTGAAAGGTGTTAGCATGAAAACACCTAAAAGGGTCATTTTGCACAAGTTGCAAAATAGATGATAAATGTGTGAAATAATGGGAATTTTGGATTGCTATAAGAGTAAAAAGTGTTCGGCTAGGCATAAGGCATGAAGAAATTCGATAATAATTGATTTTCAGACCTAGGAGTAAAATGGTAATTTTGTCAAAATCTAGGGGCAAAATGGTCATTTTACCAAAGATGTGAATTGCCGATTGCTAAATTCTATTAAGTGACTAAATAAGTACATTCTGCTATTATAGATCAAGAATTACCAAGTCCGAACCTAGACCAGGGGGAAGCCAAGCAAATCGACTAAACTGTCTAGTCACTACATTCTGAAATCCAAGGTAAGTTGTATGTAAATAATACAACTACATTGATAATATATGTGTTTTAATTGTATCAAATTTATTATAGCATAAATTGCTTGATTTGTGGAAATGAGAAAATGTGATGAGAATAGAGAAAGTAAAATTCTCATTGGAACCCTGGGAAATAAATCGGATATTCATGCCATAACGATTGGGTCATTTGTGTGAGCTAGTGTAAAACATGCCTGGTACATGCATCAACCACATTACGAGAACCAATGTAAGACCATGTCTAGGACATGGCATCGGAATTGAGACGAGTGCTAGTGTAAGACATGTCTGGGACATGCATCGGCCTGGAGACGTAAGCCAGTGTAAGACATGTCTGGGACATGCGTCGACTACAAGATGATAGTTAGTGTAAGACCATGTCTGGGACATGGTTTAAACTTGAGATATGAGCCAATGTAAGACCATGTCTGGGACATGGCATCGGCACCTTACCCATGTTTGAGGCCTAATGGATGTCCGATAGTGTTCCAAATGGTTCAACTGTGAAAGTTATGATTTCTAGTCATTGAGAAAAGTATAACAATGTTGTGGAGCTCAATATATGCTATATGATGGGTATTGAATATTGATGAGTAAGTCTGACTTATGCCCACTTGTGTACTATGAGCTTGTTGATGAACGGTAAAGTTGTGTTGCATATTTATTTATGTGCAACTTACAAAGCTTTATGCTTACTTCCTTTCCTTTTTCATTTTCCTATAGTGCCGCCTATCTAGCTTAAGGATCAACGAAAGTTAGAGATATCGATCACACTATCAATCGAAGCATCCGGTATAGTTTGATTTATATTTTTGAATATGGCATGTATAAGGAACTATACTTGTGTTTTGTGTTGTTATTAATTTGGCCAAATGTGTTGGCTTGGGATAAATTCCTCATTTTGAATTAAGCCTTGAATGATGGCTAATATTCATTTTGATATATGTAAATGGTGTTATGTTCATGGATGAGTAAAATGCACAAATGAAATGTTGTCTATTGTGGTTGATTTTATTGCATTAAATAGTCTTGTACTGGTTTTGGTTGCTTTTGTATAGGTTGTGTAAGTAAGGGTGGCAAAGAGGCTTGGTAAATAGCCTGATTTTGTCCACACGGGTAGACATACAGGCGTGTGTCTAGGCCGTGTATGACATACGACCAGCCCCATGGGCATTTGGTTCAGCCGTGTGTCCCTTGCACATAACAATTTTAAGTTAGTATGCATGATAATAAACACACGGACAGAGACACGACCATGTGTCTTAGCCGTGTGAAGGACACGGCCTAACACACGGGCGTGTGCCTTGGCCATGTGACATTCTGGGGTTGCTAACGTCAGAAATAGAATGTCCAGGTTTTTGCACACGGACGTGTCATGACCGTGTGAAGGACAAGGGCCATAGACACGGGTGTGTGCTAGGCCATGTGAAAACCCCTGTAGGTGTGCATTTAGATTAATTCCACACGGGTAGAGAACACAGGCGTGTCCCTCTATTGCTTAGGCCGTGTGAAACATACGGGCCATCAGCACAACCATGTCAAAATGGTCACACAGGCTGTGCCCCTATGTCAAGTGACATTTTTCTATAGTTGGCAAAAGAACCCGAATTCATTCCGAGTGATTTACGATGTGTGTTTCGGGCCTAGAAGGCCCATATTAAGGATATGTTGATAAGTTTGACAAAGTCTTAAATTTGTTCAGGTCTTGGAGATTCGAAAATGGTTGTAAGCATAAGTTTAAGTGAGGTAACGCCTCGTATTCCATCACGGTGTAGGATACGAGTATGGGGCATTACATTTAGTGGTATCAAAGCTATGGTTTAGTGGGTTCTAGGACTAGCCTCACTTGAGTACGAGTCTAGCTATACATGCCGTAACTGTATATTGATAGTGTGACAACTCTTGACAATTATAAATTATGTTTTCATATAGCAAATGGATCCTAATAGAGATACAGCGGATGACGTGGAGAGTAATGAGCCGGCTCCGGCTGAAGGGACCACGCCAATTGAGAGTGAGCCTGTGACTATGGGCCAAGGCGGAGTGGCTAGAGAAGCCTATCTCTGAATGATGGACGCTTGGTATACGGAGTTCATTCGTATGAATCCAAACACTCCACCTCTTTCACCTCCACCGATTCCTCAGTATACCCCAGTAGATCTGTAAGGTGCGGGCATAATTAGGAGAGAGAAGCCTCTGGTAGACAAGATTCAGAAATAAGGGGCTGAGGAATTTCGGGCTAACATAGATGACGACCCGAAGAAAGCAGAGTTTTGGTTAGAGAATACCATCAGGGTATTTGATGAACTGCCGTGCACGCCTGAGGAATGCATGAAGTGTGTCATATCACTCTTGCGAGATTCAGGCTACCAGTGGTGGAACACACTCATGTCTGTGGTACCGAGAGAGAGAATAACGTGGGAATTTTTCCAAGAAGAGTTCCAAAAGAAGTACATTAGCCAAAGGTTCATAAACCAGAAAATGAAGGAATTTCTAGAGTTGAAACAAGGTAATAGGACTGTGACGGAATATGAACGAGAGTTTGTGAAACTCAACAAATACGCACAAGAGTGCGTGTCCTCAGAAGCTACTATGTGCAAAAGGTTTGAGGATGGTCTAAATGAGGATATCCGACTATTTGTTGCCATTTTAGAGCTAAGAGAATTTGTACTGCTCGTTGGGAAAACATGCAAGGCAGAAGAGTTGGTTAAAGAAAGAAGCAAAGCGGCTATTGAGTCGAGTGACTCAAAGAAGAGACAGATGGGGAAATTACATCAGACCTCATCCAAGATATCGAAGGAATTCACTACCCGATCGAATGCTTCTGTAGGGTTTTCTAATAGGAACAAGAACGGGCAGAATGCAACTTCTAGAGCCCAGACCACTTCTGTCGCGAGCATCGATAGTGCTTCGCCAAATAGGGCAAAATGTTCGTAGTGTTGTAGACGCCATTTCGGTGAGTGTCGAGGAAAAGAAAGAGGGTGTTTTAAATGTGGGTTACTGGACCATTTCATTTGAGACTGTCCCGAATTAGAAGAGGGAGAAAAAAGCAAAAAGTAAAGGCAAGTAGTGCTCCACTGAGGGGTAGACCACAAAAGAACTCAGAAAGTGAGGCTACTAGCAGAAGTACGCCAAGAGATGCTTCAGTGAGGTCCGAGGGCAGAGCGCTTGCAAGGACTTACGCTATTCGTGCTCGTGAAGAGGCAGAGTCTCCCGACGTGATCACGGGTACCTTTTCTATTCATGATATATTTGTTGTTGCTTTAATTGAACCGGGGTCTACCCATTCCTATATTTGTATGGAATTGATACCTCATATGAGCATGATAGTAGAGTCAACTAAATTTGTTATAAAAGTGTCCAACCCCTTAGGGAAACATGTGCTTGTAGACCAAATGTGTAGAAACTGTCCTTTTACAATTAGAGGTCATTGTTTTCTAGCTAACTTGATGTTATTTTTGTTTAATGAATTTGGTAATCCTTGGGATGGATTGGTTGACTTCTCATAGTGTTGTAGTGGACTGTGGGCAGAAAATTATTGAGTTGAAATGTGCAGATAGGAATGTCCTTCGGGTTGGACCAGATGAACCGAACAAATTGCCTAAAGTAATCATCTTTCGTTGGTGAAAAAATTTTTGAGGAAAAGATATGAGGCTTGTCTCGCTTTTATGTTGAATACTCAAGTGTCAGAGTCAAAGATTGAATCGATACCAGTGGATTGTGAGTTTATAGATGTGTTCCCGGAAGAGTTACCTGGATTACCTCCAGCTAGGGAAGTTGAATTTGGTATCGAGTTGGTCCCTGGTACGGTACCTATCTCGATCGTTCCGTATAGAATGGCCCCAACAGAGTTGAAAGTGTTGAAAGTATAGCTACAAGAGTTAACGGATAAAGGTTTTATGAGACCTAGTTATTCACTGTGCGGCGCACCAGTGTTGTTTGTGAAAAAGAAAGACGGGTCGATGAGGTTATGTATCAAATATAGAAAGCTTAACAAGGTAACTGTGAAGAACAAGTATCATTTGCCAAGGATTGATGATTTATTCAATCAGTTGAAGGGAGCCACGGTGTTCTCCAAGATAGACTTGAGGTTTGGTTATTATCAGTTGAAAGTTAAAGAGCAAGATGTACCGAAGACTGCATTTCAGACAATATACGGGTATTATGAGTTCCTCATCATGCCCTTTGGTTTGACTAATGCCTCGGTGGTGTTTATGGATTTGATGAACCATATTTTTTAGCCGTATTTGGATAGGTTCGTAGTGGTCTTTATTGACGACATACTGATTTACTAGCGTGATGAGGGTGAGCACGCGGAGCATTTGAGAACAGTTCTACAGACTTTGAGAGATAAGCAACTTTATGCCAAGTTTAGTAAGAGTAAATTTTGGCTTAAAGAGGTCAGATTTCTAGGACACATTATGTCGGGTGATGGGATTTGAGTTGACCCAAGCAAGATCTCGGCTATTGTTGAGTGGAAACCACCGAGGAATGTGGCTGAGGTTCGAAGCTTTTTGGGTTTGGCTAGATATTATAGACGGTTTGTAAATGGATTCTCTATGATAGCTACGCTGATGAGAAGGTTGTTGCAAAAGGATGTCAAGTTCGAATGGACAAAAAAGTGCCAACAGAGTTTCGAGAAATTAAAGGCTTTGTTGACCGAAGCCCCAATTTTAGTGCAACCGGAGTCAGGCAAGGAGTTTGTGATATATAGCGATGCCTCCTTGAATGGTTTGGGGTGTGTGCTTATGCAAAAAGGCCAGGTTATAGCCTATGCCACAAGAAAACTTAAGTCACACAAGAGAAATTACCCGACCTATAACTTGGAACATGCAAGTCCTCCCTTTTGATTACATGCACTATTAGGTCCTTATAAATTAACCTATCACATTTCAAAAGTGTCACACAAGTCCTATTGACTAAATTCACATGAAATTTACTAAATCGAAACCTGAAATTTTCACACATTCACATATACATATTCTAGACAATAAATATTACGTCCAAACATTTCGGTGACTCGGTTTAGCGGTCCCGAAACCACTTCCCGACTAGGGTCAATTTTGGGCTGTCACAACTCTCCCCCACTTAAGAAATTTTCGTCCCCGAAAATCTTACCGGTAAATAGGTTTGGGTAACGCTCTTTCATAGAGTTCTCAGGTTCCCAAGTAGCTTCTTCCATCCCGTGTTTGAGCCATAACACTTTTACTAACGGAACCCTTTTGTTTCGCAACTCCTTCACTTCACGAGCTAGGATACGAATCAGTTCTTCTTCATAACTCATATCGGCTTGAATTTCAACCTTTGATGGACTAATTACGTGCGACGGATCAGATCTATAGCGTCGAAGCATCGAAACATGAAAGACGTCGTGAATCTTTTCAAGTTCAGGGGGCAAAATCAAACAATACGCAACTGGACCGACTCGTTCGGATATCTCATATGGCCCGATGAACCTCGGGCTCAATTTGCCTTTATGGCCAAATCTGAGTATCTTTTTCCAAGGCGAAACTTTAAGAAACACCTTATCTCCCACCTGATACTCAATGTCTTTTCGTTTCAGATCCGCGTACGACTTCTGACGATCGGAGGTGTGACAGCCTTAAAACGACCCTAGTCGGAATGTGGTTTCGGGACCACAAAACCGAGGCATAAAAATAATTTGATATTTATTTTGATGCCTATAATATGTGTTAAATCATGTGTGACATTTTGATGCTTTAATTTAGAGTTATAAATGTGAATTTCACTAGAAAGGACCTAGTAGTAAACTTTAAAAGTATGAGGGGAAATGTGTAATGACTAGTTGATCATGCATGCAAAATGAGGGGTTTGCATGTCAACTTCCCCATTTATTAGCTAATGTCCGCCATGACAAGGGTGTATGGGCTAAACATGTCATGAAACATGTTTTGTTGGTGCATGAGGGAGAAACAATAAACAAATAAGTATGGGTGATAAAGAAAAAAATGTGTGAAGGCTTCCCCCATTGCTGTGAGTAGAGGAAAAGAGAAGAAAAAAATTGTTGTTCATCTTTTTTTTTTCACTTTCTTTGAGCTGAAATTCTAAGGAAGAAGGAAGGGGTCTTGCTTCATGCTTGGTTTGGAGGGGGGATTAAGAGGAGGTTTGGCCATACTTGTGTTGAGATTAAGGTAAGTTTGATGTTTTGCCATGAGATTCATGTATATTTTAGTAGTTAGCTTAAGTTCTAACTAGCCATGGTTCAAATCCTCATTATGTCATGGAGATGATATTCGGCTAAGGTGAGATTGTGTTGACATCATTTGCATGCTAAAAGTGAAACTTTGTAAGGGTGCATGTGATGGTGGATTGATGATTTTGAATATTCTTTTAACACTTTTGAGTGAGAGTTTGATAGATACTATGAGATTAAACTTCATGACATTGTAAGCTTGTAAGTTGGATGATGAAATCCATGTTTTGTGATGGTAAATGGTGTGGAAGGAACATTCGCCATGATGAAAATATATGGGATAGTTATAATCAATTTGAGATTCGCCCTTGCACCTACATGCATATATGTTGCACATGATGTATTGGTATGACATATATACTATCTCAAGGTATATATTTTGCATATGATGATGTTTCTAGTTATGAAATAAATGAGAGATGTGTATTGAGCTACGATATGTAATACGTTAGTTAGTAAAATGTATGCTGTTTTTGTGTGGTATTAAGTGTATGGTTGGCCTCAACATAGACATGCATATTCGCCACATGAGGGAAATTGGTGTGCATGCATTCGGTTAGAGGCAAGCATATTGATGCCTAACGAGTATATATATTGGCTAAGTACCTTGTATTCCTCTTTCGATGCTCAAATGATTAAACCGATTTATTTGTTAAATTAAGCTCAAGAGCAAAGGGAACTAGATCCGACAAAGGGAAGGAAAAAGTGGTCGATTAGCCATTGAAATCGCTCGACGACATCCTATGTAAGTTCTTGAGTAATAGAGCTTAAATTCTGAATTGATTAGATCATGTTTAAAGCAAATTAAAATCATGCTCTTTGTGTGTGGCTATTGAGCCGAAATTGCAAATGTGATAAGTGACTTGTGTTTGAATTTTGCTAATGAAAACGAAATATGAATGTGTTATGATTTATTGATAAATGTACATGGTTATTCGAATGATATCCGGCTAAGTCCCAAGGCTTTGTGCTAAGTGACTAAATCCGAATAAGATCCGACGGCATACGTCGAAGTTACTAAATCCGACTAAGATCCGAAGGCTTTTGAGCGAGCTACTAAATCCGGGTTAAGTCCCGAAGGTATTCGTATGAAGTTATCAGAATCGGCTATGTCCCAAGGCATTTGAATGTGTAGCCATATCCGGTTAAACTCAAGATACGTGATTCAAGAATGAATGAACCAGCTGTAAAATTTCAGCTAATACGCTTGAAAATTCCAGCAACGAGGTATGTTCGTATGTGCTTTGGAATAGTTGATTCCCTTCGAATAATATTCGCTCAATCGAGAAATGAGTTTTCGGCATTTGGCTAAGTTGAACCCCTTATGTATGAATATAGGGGTTGGAATGTGAGATAAGTATGATATTGAGAATTTGTGCATATGAAATTATCCGTTAGCTATATGAATGTTATGCTTTTGTTGTGCTGGAATCCCTTGCTCTAACTTACTAAGCATAAATTGCTTACTCCGCTTTCTCTGCTTTCTCGTCTATAGATTTTGGCTCGTCACCATCGACTCGGGATTTCGGAAGTCAAGTCTCCCACACTATCAAAGTCCCTTTCGGTATATATTTTGGTTGGATTTTGAAATGGCATGTATAGGACTACCCTTTTGTTGCGTTTTAAGTACTTTTGTGATGTATGTGTACGACCATGCGAAAATGGCTCGTAAAAGTGGAGTATGGCATTAGACCATTTGTGCTTATGTATATATGTATGGTTTTATGATGTGACTACGGACTGAATGGAAGTGTGAGCAAATGATCAGCCACTGGAATGGCTAAAAAAAATGATTATATGTGGACCTATGTATGACAAAACTTTAGTTGGTCCATAGAAACCACGAAATAGGTAAGGTTTACCTGAAAAACAGATGCTGACAGCAGCAGTGGTGTGGATTTGAAAAATCACTAAAAATTGTAGGAATGGAATTAAATAGTGAATAAATTATGTAAATGAACCTTGATGAATCTAATTTCATATGAAAGAAACAAAACGGTCATATGAATTATATGTTAAGAGATATTAAAGTTCTCGTGAAACAGGGCCAGAATGGTTTCTGGATCCCCTGTTCCGACTTTAGAAATTCATTTTAAATTAACCAGAGATAATTATGAGTCATGCCATATATTTATAGATTCCTCCCTGAGTCTAGTTTCTACAGAAATAGACGGTATCAGTATTGAAGCCCTGTACAGGGAGATATCCAATTCGTAACGCACGAAGGTCAGTGTAGTCGATCCCTGCAACAGGGGAGACTTTAACTAATAAACTGTACTAATTGACTTGACCAAAAATTCTAGAAAAAAATATGTAGAAGGAAATATGAGTCTTGTTTCAGGGAAAAATTACGAAACAAATTTTCGAGCTTTGAAACTCAAGATATGATTTTTAAGGCGACACTGATGCAGTAACCAGCTTGTCTGGAAATTTCTAAATGGACTGTGAAGATAGTTAAACTAAGTTTGTGTGCACCTTGTATTCGATTCCGGTAACGGACTCGGGTACGGGGTGTTACAATTTTATTGGTATCAGAGCTACGGTTTAGTCGATTCTAGGACTACCGTAATGTGTTGGGTCTAGCTATACATGCCATTTTATGTGATTATTTGATAGTGTGGTGATTTCTGACAATTGAAATGTGTTTATTTATAGTAATGGATCCCGATCCCGACCGAGCGGTAGCTGATGATCTTGAGAGTGTAGCGCCTGCTCCCGCACAAGGGACAGCTCCGGCGGACTCTCAACCTAATGCTACTAATCCAAATGATTAAGCTAGACAAGCTTTCTATAGCGTGATGAATGATTGGTTTAACCAATACATTCGAACAAATACGGCTGTTCCACAACCTCCATTCCCAACAAATACAACCCCAACCTACAATGCCTCCGGTAACTGACCAAATAAGGTCAAGTAAGCCCCAGCTTGATAGAATCCGAAACACGGGCTACTAAATTTAAGGCTACGGATAGCGACGACGCCAAGCAAGCTGAATTTTGGTTGGACAACACTATCCGCACTCGATGAGCTATCTTGTACACCGATGAATGCCTAAAGTGTACTATCTCCTTGCTACGTGATTCTCGCCTACTATTGGTGGAGTACTCGACTTCACAGTGTCGAGAGCAAGTAACTTGGGAGTTTTTCCAAACCGAGTTTCAAAGAAGTATATCATCGAGATTTGTTGATCAAAACGGAAGGAATTTCTTGAGCTTAAGCAAGGTTCTATGTCGCCATCGACTACGACCAAAAATTTGTTAGACTTAGTAGATACGCCGGGAATGTGTTTCGTCCGAGGCTATCATGTAAACGCTTCGAGGATGGGCTGAATGAAGATATAAAATGTTCATTGGCATTCTTGAAATACGAGAGTTCGTAGTACTTGTCGAGCGAGCTTGTAAAGCCGAGGAGCTTAGAAAAGAAAAACAAAAGTTGATGTGGGAACCGGAGAGTTTCGTAAAAGATCCTCGGAAAGTCTCTTCAACAGCATCAAGAAATTTCGAGATGATGTGGGCGGTCTAGAGGCACTTCGGCCTTTTAGACGAGATCGTGATCGACCCCTGTGGGTACACGAGGCACTTCGGTTGCCGTGTTGGGAATGAACGTCGAGATAGAACGGAGTGTCAGCATTGTGGCAAATGGCATTCTGAAAGTTGCTCCTGTTACAAGTGTGGATCAGTTGACCACTTCATTAAAGATTGCCCGAGGTTGTCTGAACAGAATGTAGATCAGAGTGGCAAACCGGGCGCTACCACTGCCCGAGGTAGACCATCTAGAAATATGGGCAATGCTAGTGGTGGTCAGAGAGGATCTAGAGATGCTACGACCAGATCCGAGGCTCGCGCTCCTGCTAGAGCTTATGCTATACGTGCCCGTGAGGATGCTTTATCGCCAGATGTTATTACGGGTACTTTCACTCTCTTTGATACTAATGTGATTGCTTTGATTGACCCTGGTTCCACTCATTCTTATATATGCGAAACCGTAGCATCCAGTAAGACTTTACCTATTGAGTCTACTGAGTTCGTAATTCGGGTGTCAAATCCCTTGGGTCGTTACGTGCTTGTTGACAAAGTGTGTAAGAAATGCCCCCTAGTAATTCGAGGATCCTGTTTTCTGGCAGACTTGATGCTTTTTCCGTTCGACGAATTTGATGTTATCCTCGATTTAGATTGGTTGACCGTGCATGATGCGGTTGTGAATTGCAAAGGCAAGACTATTGATTTGAGATGCGCAAATAATGAGATAATCCGAGTTGAGTCTACAGACTTAAAGGGGTTGCCACCGTAATATCGCAATGTTGGCCCGTAAATATGTGAGAAAGGGTGCGAAGCATACCTTGCATATGTACTTGATGACAAGGAATTGGAAAAGAAACCGAATCGCTTTGGTTTGTGAATACCGGATGTTTTTCCCAAGAATTACCGGGTCTACCACCTGCTCGGAAGTAGAGTTTGGTATTGAGCTTGTACCGGACTACGCCGATTTCGATAGCTCCGATCGTATGGCACCAACCGAGTTAAAAGAGTTGAAAGCTCGGTTGCAAGAATTGATGATAGAGGTTTCGCCGACCCGCTTTCTCACCTTGGGGTGCACCAAGATTGTTCGTGAAAAGAAGGACGGAACCATGAGGTTGTGCATTGACTATCGCCGCTTGAATAAAGTGACGATAAAGAATAAATATCCGCTTACCGCGTATTGATGAGTTGTTCGATCAGCTAAAGGGAGCCTCGGTGTTTTCAAAGATAGATTTGAGATCGTGGTATTACCAGCCAGGATTCGAGATTCGGACATACCCAAAACCGCTTTAACGAGGTATGGTCACTACGAGTTCTTGGTGATGCCGTTCGGGCTCACTAATGCCCTACGGTATTTATGGATTTGATGAATCGGATCTTTAGAAGATTTGGACCGGTTCGTAGTTGTGTTCATCGATGACATCTTGGTCTATTCAAGAGATGAGACCGAACATGCTAAACACCGAGATTAGTGTTGCAAATTTTACGGATAAGCGCTTATACGCTAAGTTCAGCAAGTGTGAGTTTTGGTTAAGAGAGGTTAGCTTGGGTCATGTGGTATCTCGTGACGGTATTCGAGTCGACCGAGCAAAATTACAGCCATACTTAATCGGAAACCTCCAAGAAATATTACCGAGGTTCGAGCTTTTTGGGACTTGCTTTACTACCGACGGTTTGTAAAAGGATTCTCGATGATAGCCACACCCATGACGAAACCGCTTGTAAGGATGTCAAGTTTGAATGGGTGGAAAAGTGTCGAAAAGTTTCGATCAATTGAAAACTCATTTGATGAAGCTCCAGCTTTAGTGCAGCCGAATCGCAAAGAGTTTGTCATTTATAGTGACGCCTCCCTACTTGGGTTAGGTTGCGTATTGATGCAAGAAGGTCGAGTTGTGGCCTACGCGTCGAGACAATTAAAGCCACATGAGAAAAATTATCCGACCCATGATCTCGAATTGGTCGCCATCGTATTCGCCTTTAAAGATATGGCGACATTACTTATATGGTGAGAAGTGCCATGTGTATTCGGATCACAAAGTCTCAAATATTTGATGACTCAAAGAGACTTAAATCTGCGACAAAGACGTTGGCTCGAGTTGTTAAAAGATTATGAGCTCGTCATTGATTATCACCCGGGAAAGGCTAATGTGGTTGCGGACGCCTTAAGCCGGAAATCACTGTTCGCTTTACGAGCGATGAATGTACACTTGTCTATCCTACCCGACAATGTGTTAGTAGCCGAATTAAAGGCCAAACCACTGTTGACTCATCAAATTCGTGAAGCTCAGAAAGATGATGATGAGTTGCTTGCAAAACGGGCTGAGTGTGATCCGAACAAGGAATCGAAGTTTCAAATTGATGATGACGATTGTTTGAGGTTCAGAAGTCGTCTGTGTGTTCCAAAGAATTCGGAACTTATTTCGATAATTCTGAACGAAGCCCATTGTAGCCGAATGGCAATCCACCCGGGGAGTACGAAGATGTACAACGATTTGAAACGTCGATTTTGGTGGCATGGTATGAAACGAGACATCTCCGACTTTGTTTCGAGATGTTTAATATGTCAACAAGTGAAAGCGGAACATCAAGTGCCTTCAGGGTTACTTCAGCCAATTACGATACCCGAGTGGAAATGGGATCGAGTCACAATGGACTTTGTGTCCGGAATGCCATTGTCAGCAAGTAAGAAGGACACGATTTGGGTTGTTGTTGATAGACTGACTAAGTCGGCTCACTTTATCCCTATGCGTACGGATTTTTCATTGGATAAACTAGCTGAATTATACGCTTTCTCGATTGTGAGATTACACGGGTACCGATTTACAGTGTGTGGATAAAGATCCGAGATTCACCTCGCTATTTTGGAAGAAATTGCAAGAAGCTTTGGGTACCAAGTTGCATTTCAGCACCGCCTTTCACCCCCAAACCGATGGTCAATCCGAGCGGATAATTCAGATACTTGAGGATATGTTGAGATGTTGCATCCTCGAGTTCAGTGGTTCATGGGAACGGTACTTACCTTTGATTGAATTCGCTTACAACAATAGTTTTCAATCAAGTATTAAGATGGTGCCTTACGAGGCCTTGTACGGGCGTAGATGCCGTACACCATTGTTTTGGACCGAGCTCGGTGAGAACAAAATTTTTGGAGTGGATTTGATTAAAGATGCTGAACAGAAAGTAAAAGTAATCCATGAAAATCTGAAGATAGCCTCCGATCGTCGTAAGTCGTGACGCGGATCTCAAACGAAAAGACATTGAGTATCAAGTGGGAGATAAAGTGTTTCTTAAAGTTTCGCCTTGGAAAAAGATACTCGATTTGGTCAGAAGGCAAATTGAGCCCGAGGTTCATCGGGCCATATGAGATATCCGAACGAGTCGGTCCAGTTGCGTATCGTTTGATTTTGCCCCCTGAACTTGAAAAGATTCATGACGTCTTTCATGTTTCGATGCTTCGGCACTATAGATCTGATCCGTCGCACGTAATTAGTCCATCAAAGGTTGAAATTCAATCCGATATGAGTTATGAAGAAGAACCGATTCGTATCCTAGTTCGTGAAGTGAAGGAGTTGCGAAACAAAAGGGTTCCGTTAGTAAAAGTGTTATGGCTCAAACACGGGATGGAAGAAGCTACTTGGGAACTCGAGAGCTCTATGAAAGAGCGTTACCCAAACCTATTTACCGGTAAGATTTTCGGGGACGAAAATTTCTTAAGTGGGGGAGAGTTGTGACAGCCTTAAAACGACCCTAGTCGGAATGTGGTTTCGGGACTACAAAACCGAGGCATAAAAATAATTTGATATTTATTTTGATGCCTATAATATGTGTTAACTCATGTGTGACATTTTGATGCTTTAATTTAGAGTTATAAATGTGAATTTCACTAGAAAGGACCTAGTAGTAAACTTTAAAAGTATGAGGGGAAATGTGTAATGACTAGTTGATCATGCATGCAAAATGAGGGTTTGCATGTCAACTTCCTATTTATTAGCTAATGGCCGCCATGACAAGGGTGTATGGGCTAAACATGTCATGAAACATGTTTTGTTGGTGCATGAGGGAGAAACAATAAACAAATAAGTATGGGTGATAAAGAAAGAAAAAAAAAATGTGTGTGAAGGCTTCCCCCATTGTCAGTGAGTAGAGGAAAAGAGAAGAAAAAATTGTTGTTCATCTTTTTTTTTCACTTTCTTTGAGCTGAAATTCTAAGGAAGAAGGAAGGGGTCTTACTTCATGCTTGGTTTGGAGGGGGGATTAGGAGGAGGTTTGGCCATACTTGTGTTGAGATTAAGGTAAGTTTGATGTTTTGCCATGAGATTCATGTATATTTTAGTAGTTAGCTTGAGTTCTAACTTGCCATGGTTCAAATCCTCACTATGTCATGGAGATGATATTCGCTAAGGTGAGATTGTGTTGACATCATTTGCATGCTAAAAGTGAAACTTTGTAAGGGTGCATGTGATGGTGGATTGATGATTTTGAATATTCTTTTAACACTTTTGAGTGAGAGTTTGATAGATACTATGAGATTAAACTTCATGACATTGTAAGCTTGTAAGTTGGATGATGAAATCCATGTTTTGTGATGGTAAATGGTGTGGAAGGAACATTCGGCCATGATGAAAATATATGGGATAGTTATAATCAATTTGAGATTCGGCCCTTGCACCTACATGCATATATGTTGCACATGATGTATTGGTATGACATATATACTATCTCAAGGTATATATTTTGCATATGATGATGTTTCGGTTATGAAATAAATGAGAGATGTGTATTGAGCTACGATATGTAATACGTTAGTTAGTAAAATGTATGTTGTTTTTGTGTGGTATTAAGTGTATGATTGGCCTCAACATGGACATGCATATTCGGCCACATGAGGGGAAATTGGTGTGCATGCATTCAGTTAGAGGCAAGCATATTGATGCCTAACGAGTATATATATTGGCTAAGTACCTTGTATTCCTCTTTCGATGCTCAAATGATTAAACCGATTTATTTGTTAAATTAAGCTCAAGAGCAAAGGGGAACTAGATCCAACAAAGGGAAGGAAAAAGTGGTCGATTAGCCATTGAAATCGTTCGACGACATCCTATGTAAGTTCTTGAGTAATAGAGCTTAAATTCGAATTGATTAGATCATGTTTAAAGAAAATTAAAATCATGCTCTTTGTGTGTGGCTATTGAGCCGAAATTGCAAATGTGATAAGTGACTTGTGTTTGAATTTTGCTAATGAAAACGAAATATGAATGTGTTATGATTTATTGATAAATGTACATGGTTATTCGAATGATATCCGGCTAAGTCCCAAGGCTTTGTGCTAAGTGACTAAATCCGAATAAGATCCGACGGCATACGTATGAAGTTACTAAATCCGACTAAGATCCGAAGGCTTTCGAGTGAGCTACTAAATCCGGGTTAAGTCCCAAGGCATTCGTGCGAAGTTATCAGAATCGGGCTATGTCCCAAGGCATTTGAATGTGTAGCCATATCCGGTTAAACTCAAGATACGTGATTCAAGAATGAATGAACCAGCTGTAAAATTTCAGCTAATACGCTTGAAAATTCCAGCAACAAGGTATGTTCGTATGTGCTTTGGAATAGTTGATTCCTTCAATAATATTCGCTCAATCGAGAAATGAGTTTTCGCATTTGGCTAAGATGAACCCTTATGTATGAATATAGGGGTTGGAATGTGAGATAAGTATGATATTGAGAATTTGTGCATATGAAATTATCCGTTAGCTATATGAATGTTATGCTTTTGCTGTGGCTGGAATCCTTGCTCTAACTTACTAAGCATAAATTGCTTACTCCGCTTTCTCTGCTTCTCTGTCTATAGATTTTGGCTCGTCACCATCGACTCAGATTTCGGAAGTCAAGTCTCCCACACTATCAAAGTCCCTTTCGTATATATTTTGGTTGGATTTTGAAATGGCATGTATAGGACTACCCTTTTGTTGCGTTTTAAGTACTTTTGTGATGTATGTGTGTACGACCATGCGAAAATGGCTCGTAAAAGTGGAGTATGGCATTAGACCATTTGTGCTTATGTATATATGTATGGTTTTATGATGTGACTACGGACTGAATGGAAGTGTGAGCAAATGATCAGCCATTGGAATGGCTAAAAAAAATGATTATATGTGGACCTATGTATGACAAAACTTTAGTTGGTCCATAGAAACCACGAAATAGGTAAGGTTTACCTGAAAAACAGATGCTGACAGCAGCAGTGGTGTGGATTTGAAAAATCACTAAAAATTATAGGAATGGAATTAAATAGTGAATAAATTATGTAAATGAACCTTGATGAATCTAATTTCATATGGAAGAAACAAAACGGTCATATGAATTATATGTTAAGAGATATTAAAGTTCTCGTGAAACAGGGCCAGAACGGTTTCTGGATCCCCTGTTCCGACTTTAGAAATTCATTGTAAATTAACCAGAGATAATTAGGAGTCATGCCATATATTTATAGATTCCTCTCTGAGTCTAGTTTCTATAGAAACAGACGGCATCAGTATTGAAGCCCTGTACAGGGAGATATCCAATTCGTAACGCAGGAAGGTTAGTGTAGTTGATCCCTGCAACAGGGGAGACTTTAACTAATAAACTGTACTAATTGGCTCGACCAAAAATTCTAGAAAAAAATCTGTAGAAGGAAATATAAGTCTTGTTTCAGGGAAAAATTACAAAACAAATTTTCGAGCTTTGAAACTCAAGATATGATTGTTAAGGCGACACTGACGCAGTAACCAGCGTGTCTGGAAATTTCTAAATGGACTGTGAAGATAGTTAAACTAAGTTTGTGTGCACCTTGTATTCGATTCCGGTAATGGACTCGGGTACGGGGTGTTACAGGAGGCTATCTTCAGATTTTCACGGATTACTTTTACTTTCTGTTCAGCATCTTTGATCAAATCCACTCCAAAAATTTTGCTCTCACCGATCTCGGTCCAAAACAATGGTGTACGGCATTTACGCCCGTACAAGGCCTCGTAAGGCGCCATCTTAATACTTGATTGAAAACTATTGTTGTAAGCAAATTCAATCAAAGGTAAATACCGTTCCCATGAACCACTGAACTCGAGGATGCAACATCTCACCATATCCTCAAGTATCTGAATTATCCGCTCGGATTGACCATCGGTTTGGGGGTGAAAAGCGGTGCTGAAATGCAACTTGGTGCCCAAAGCTTCTTGCAATTTCTTCCAAAATCGCGAGGTGAATCTCGGATCTCTATCCGACACAATGTAAATCGGTACCCGTGTAATCTCACAACTGAGAAACGCACAATTCAGCTAGTTTATCCAATGAAAAATCCGACGCGACGGGATAAAGTGAGCCGACTTAGTCGGCCTATCAACAACAACCCAAATCGCATCCTTCTTACTTCATCGACAACGGCAATCCGGACACAAAGTCCATTGTGACTCGATCCCATTTCCACTCGGGTATCGTAATTGGTCGGAGTAATCCTCAAGGCACTTGATGTTCCGCTTTCACTTGTTGACATATTAAACATCTCAAACAAAGTTGGAGATGTCTCGCTTCATACCATGCCACCAAAACCGACGCTTCAAATCGTTGTACATCTTCGTACTCCCGGTGGATTGCCATTCGGCTACAATGGGCTTCGCTCGAATTATCGAAATAAGTTCAATTCTTTGGAACACACAGACGACTTCTGAACCTCAAACAATCGTCATCATCAATTTGAAACTCCGAGTGGAAATGGGATCGAGTCACAATGGACTTTGTGTCCGGACTGCCGTTGTCAGCAAGTAAGAAGGATGCGATTTTGTTGGTATCAGAGCTACGGTTTAGTCGATTCTAGGACTACCGTAATACGTTTGGGTCTAGCTATACATGCCATTTTGTGATAAACTGATAGTGTGGTGATTTCTGACATTTGAATTTGTGTTTATTTATAGTAATGGATCCCGATCCCAACCGAAGCGATAGTGATGATGTGGAGAGTGTGACGCCTTTGCTCAAGACAAGGGACAAATACGCATGACTCTCAACCTTTGCTAGCAATCCGAATGATGAGGCTAGGCAAGCCTTTTATAGCGTGATGAATGATTGGTTCAACCAATACATTCGAACTAATACGGCTGTTCCACAACCTCCATTCCCAACAAACACAAACCCGCACCTACAATGCCTCCAAAGAATCGACCAAATAAGGTCAAATAAGCCCCAGCTGATGTAATCCGAAAATATGGGGCTATCAATTTAAAGCTACGGATAGCGACGATGCCGAGCAAGCTGAATTTTGGTTGGACAACACTATCCGCACTCGATGAGCTATCTTGTACACCCGATGAATGCCTAAAGTGTGCTATCTCCTTGCTACGTGATTACGCTTACTATTGGTGGAGCACTCGACTTCACAGTGCCGAGAGCAAGCAACTTGGGAGTTTTTCCAAACGGAGTTTTGGAAAAGTATATCTGTCGAGATTTGTTGATCAAAACGGAAGGAATTTCTTGAGCTTAAGTAAGGTTCTATGTCGCCATCGATTACGAGCGAAAATTTGTTAGACTTAGTAGATACGCCGGAATGTGTTTCGTCCGAGGCTATTATGTGCAAACGCTTCGAGGATGGGCTGAATGAAGACATAAAATGTTCGCTGGCATTCTCGACATACGAGAGTTCAGAGTACTTGTCAAGCGAGCTTGTAAAGTCAAGAGCTTAGAAAAGAAAAACAAAAAGTTGATGTGGGAACCGGAGAGTTTCGTAAAAGATCCTCGGAAAGTCTCTTCAACATGCATCAAGAAATTTAGAGATGATGTGGGCGGTCTAGAGGCACTTCGGCCTTTTTAGACGAGATCGTGATCGACCCCACAATGGTACACGAGGCACTTGGCCGCCAAAGTTGGGAATGAACGTTGAGACGAACGAGAGTGTCGACATTGTGGCAAATGGCATTCTAGAAGTCTGAGGTTCCGTGACCGCCTCTGTTACAAGTGCGGATCGGTCGACCACTTTATTAAAGATTGCCCGAGGTTGCCCGAATGTAATACAAATCGAGTGGAAAACCGGTGCTACCACCGCCGAGGTAAACCATCCGGAAATACGGGCAATGCTAGTGGTGGTCGAGAGGATCTAGAGATGCTACAACTAGATCCGAGGCTCGCGCTCCGCTAGGGCTTATGCTATACGCAAGACGCGAGGATGCTTCCTCGCCGATGTTATTACCGGTACTTTCACTCTCTTTGATACTAATGTGATTGCTTTAATTGACCTGGTTCTACTCACTCTTATATATGCGAAACCTTAGCATCCAAAGAAGACTTTACCTATTGAGTCTCGAGTTCGTAATTCGGTGTCAAATCCCTTGGGTCGTTACGTGCTTTGGTCGACAAAGTGTGTAAGAAATGTCCCCTAGTAATTCGAGGTTCCTGCTTTTCCGCGGACTTGATGCTTTTGCCGTTCGATGAATTTAATGTTATTCTTGGGTTGGATTGGTTGACCGTGCATGATGCGGTTGTGAATTGCAAAAGCAAGACTATTGATTTGAGGTGCGCAAATAACGAGATGATCCGAGTTGAGTCTACGGACTTAAAGGGGTTGCCAGCTGTAATATCATCAATGTTGGCCCCAAAATATGTAAGAAAGGGGTACGAAGCATACCTTGCGTATGTACTTGATGATAAGGAGTTAGAAATAAAACCCGAATCTGTGCCGGTGGTTTGTGAGTACCCGGATGTTTTTCCCGAAGAATTACCGGGTTTGCCACCTGTTCGGGAGATAGAGTTTGGTATTGAGCTTGTACCTGGGACCACACCGATTTTGATAGCTCCGTATCGTATGGCACCAACGGAATTAAAGGAGTTGAAAGCTCGCTTGTAAGAGTTGGTGGATAGAGGTTTTGCTCGCCTGAGTTTTTCACCTTAGGGTGCACCAAAGTTGTTTGTGAAAAGAAGGACGGAACCATGAGGTTGTGCATCGACTATTGTCGACTTAATAAAGTGACAATAAAGAACAAATATCCGCTATCACAGATCGATGATTTGTTCGATCAACTCAAGGGAGCCTCGGTGTTCTCAAAAATAGATTTGAGATCGGGCTATTATCGCCATAATCCGAGATTCGGATATACCCAAACCGCCTTCGAACGAGATATGGTCACTACGAGTTCTTAGTAATGCCGTTTGGGCTCACTAATGCCCCTGCGGTATTTATGGATTTGATGAATCGGATCTTCAGACCGTATTTGGATCGGTTCGTAGTTATGTTCATTGACGACATCTTGGTCTATTCAAGAGATGAGACCGAACATGCGGAGCACTTGAGATTAGTGTTGCAAATCTTACGGGATAAGCAGTTATACGCTAAGTTCAGCAAGTGTGAGTTCTAGTTAAGAGAGGTTAGCTTCTTGGGTCATGTGATATCTGCATCGGGTATTCGAGTCGACCCGAGTAAAATTTCAGCCATACTTAACTGGAAGCCTCCGAGAAATATTACTGAGGTTCGGAGCTTTTTGGGACTTGCCGGTTACTACCCACGGTTTGTAAAAGGATTCTCGATGATAGCCACACCCATGACGAAACTGCTTCAGAAAGATGTCAAGTTTGAATGGACGAAAAAGTGTCAGAAAAGTTTTGATCAATTGAAAACTCATTTGACGGAAGCTCTAGTATTAGTGCAGCCCGAATCTGGCAAAGAGTTTGTCATCTATAGTGACACTTCCCTAATTGGGTTAGGTTGCGTATTGATGCAAGAAGGTCGAGTTGTGGCCTATGTGTCGAGACAATTAAAGCCACACGAGAAAAATTATCCGACCCATGATCTCGAATTGGCTGCCATCGTATTCGCCTTAAAGATATGACGACATTACTTATTTGGTAAGAAGTGCCATGTGTATTCGGATCACAAAAGTCTCAAATATTTGATGACTCAAAGAGACTTAAATCTGCGACAAAGACGTTGGCTCGAGCTGTTAAAAGATTATGAGCTTGTCATTGATTATCACCCGGGAAAGGCTAATGTGGTTGCGACGCCTTAAGCGAAAATCACTGCTTGCTTTTACGAGCTATGAATGTACACTTGTCTATTCTACTCGACAATGTGTTAATAGCCGAATTAAAGGCCAAACCATTATTGACTCATCAAATTCGTGAAGCTTAGAAACTTGACGATGAGCTGGTTGCAAAACGGGCTGAGTGTGTTCCGAGCAAGGAATCGGAGTTTCAAATTGATGATGACGATTGTTTGAGGTTCAGAAGTCGTCTGTGTGTTCCAAAGAATTCGGAACTTATTTCGATAATTCTGAACGAAGCCCATTGTAGCCGAATGGCAATCCACCCGGGGAGTACGAAGATGTACAACGATTTGAAACGTCGGTTTTGGTGGCATGGTATGAAACGAGACATCTCGACTTTGTTTCAGATGTTTAATATGTCAACAAGTGAAAACGGAACATCAAGTGCCTTCAGGATTACTCCAGCCGATTACGATACCCGAGTGGAAATGGGATCGAGTCACAATGGACTTTGTGTTCGGACTGCCGTTGTCAGCAAGTAAGAAGGATGCGATTTGGGTTGTTGTTGATAGACTGACTAAGTCGGCTCACTTTATCCCCGTGCGTACGGATTTTTCATTGGATAAACTAGCTGAATTGTACGTTTCTCAGATTGTGAGATTACACGGGGTACCGATTTCTGTTGTGTCGGATAGAGATTCGAGATTCACCTCGCGATTTTGGAAGAAATTGCAAGAAGCTTTGGGCACCAAGTTGCATTTCAGCACCGCTTTTCACCCCCAAACCGATGGTCAATCCGAGCGGATAATTCGGATACTTGAGGATATGTTGAGATGCTGCATCCTCGAGTTCGATGGTTCATGGGAACGGTATTTACCTTTGATTGAATTCGCACAACAATAGTTTTCAATCAAGTATTAAGATGGCGCCTTACGAGGCCTTGTACGGCGTAAATGCCGTACACCATTGTTTTGGACCAAGCTCGGTGAGAGCAAAATTTTTGGAGTGGATTTGATTAAAGATGCTGAAATGTAAAGTAAAAGTAATCCGTGAAAATCAAGATAGCCTCCGATCGTCGAAGTCGACGCGGATCTCAAACGAAAAGACATTGAGTATCGTGGGAGATAAGGTGTTTCTTAAAGTTTCGCTTTGGAAAATATACTCGATTTGGCCGTAAGGCAAATTGAGCCCGAGGTTCATCGGGCCATATGAGATATCCGAACGAGTCGGTCCAGCTTATGTATCGCTTGATTTTGCCCCGAACTTGAAAAGATTCACGACGCCTTTCATGTTTCGATGCTTCGACGCTATAGATCCGATCCGTCGCACGTAATTAGTCCATCGAGGTTTAAATTCAAGCCGATATGAGTTATGAAGAAGAACCGATTCGTATCCTAGCTCGTGAAGTGAAGGAGTTGCGAAACAAAAGGGTTCCGTTAGTAAAAGTGTTATGGCTCAAACACGGGATGGAAGAAGCTACTTGGGAACCCGAGAACTTTATGAAAGAGCGTTACCCAAACCTATTTACCGGTAAGATTTTCGGGGATGAAAATTTCTTAAGTGGGGGAGAGTTGTGACAGCCCAAAATTGACCCTAGTCGGAAGTGGTTTCGGGACCGCTAAACCGAGTCACCAAATGTTTGGACGTAATATTTATTGTCTAGAATATGTATATGTGAATGTGTGAAAATTTCAAGTTTCGATTTAGTAAATTTCATGTGAATTTAGTCAATAGGACTTGTGTGACACTTTTGAAATGTGATAGGCTAATTTATAAGGACCTAATAGTGCATGTAATCAAAAGGGAGGACTTGCATGTCAAATTTCCCCCCCTAATTGCTAGTGGCCGGCCATGACAAGGGAGTATGGGCAAAACATGTCATGAAACATGTTTTGTTGGTGGATTATGGAGAAACATTATACTAAGGTGCATGGGTAATAAAAAAATGAAAAAAAAAAAATTGTGTGTGAAGGCTTCTCTCCCTCCCCTTTGCCGTGAGTGGAAGAAAAGAGAAGAAAAAAAAAATTTGCTCATCCTTTTTTTCATTCTTTTTGCTGAAACTTAGAGGAAGAAAGGGAGATAGCATTCGGTTGTCTTAAGCTCAAAAAAAAGGTTAGTAATTCATGTTAGATTTTGGAATTTTAGCTTAATTTAAGTTGATTACTAAGTTCTTTAATAGCCTATGTTAAAATTTTGGACTTGGGTGGTGAATGAAGCATTCGGCCATGGTTGTTAAGGAAGAAATTTGATTACCTTCTTCATGTTTTAATGAGTAAATGTGATATGGGTGTTAAGCCGGAATGATGTTTAAGTACGAATGTGTTTGGAGGGATGTGCTTATGAGTATGACTTGAGATAAAATGGTGGTAATGTTGTATATACTTGATAAGTGTGTTAGATGGTTTGAGATTTGAACTAGTTATCTAGTTCTTTAGGTAGCCCATGCTAGGAATTTTGATTTTGGCATGACTAGGACTTTTGGCCATGGTAGCTATTGAGGGTCTAGGTTTGTGATTCATGTTAAATGGGATGAATCTTGGTGTAAGGGTGTTTGAACTAAGCTAATGATCAAATAGGTGCATAGATACAAAATGGAAGGAATCGGCCTAAGTGTTTTAGTCATTGACATATATATATATGTGTGCCGAAAGTGTTCAAATGCAACTTACCAAGTGCATAAATATGATAATGCTATGATGGTAGACTCAATTGAAATTCGGCATTTTAAGGGATGCCTTGGGCTCTTATGATGGTTAGGGACAAAATGTGTGTTGTGAGGAATGAAATGATGTCTATGAATTCTAAAATGCAAGGTATTAAACTAGTCCTATTATCCGTGGCGCATGAGTAGAGCACATGTATAATGCTTGAGTAACTAGTCAATAAAGCTATTCGCTACCTAATTGTATAATATAAATGTATGTAATCGGATTGTTCAATTGATAAATTATTAATAAGCTCTATTTGTTTGAAAAAGCTCAAGAGCTTAGAGGACCAAAGTTGGATAAGGGAAGGAAAAGTGACCGAATAGCCGTCGAAATCGCTCGACAACATCCGAGGTAAGTCTTGAGTAATGACCCTACTTGAATTATATTGAGATCATGCTCCTTGTGTGTGGCTATTGAGCCGAAATTGTAAAGGTTTGATAAATATTTTGTGTTTGAGCCTTAGTAACGAAAATGAAATATGAATGTGTCGTGATTATTGATATATGTGTACATGAGCATTTGAATGATACCCGGCTAAGTCCCAAGGCATTTATGCTAGTGATTATATCCGGCTAAGACCAAGGCATTCGTATGAAGTTGTTATATCCTGCTAAGACCAAGGCAATTGTGCAAGTTACCAAATCCGAGTTAAGACCAAGGCAATTGTGCTTGTGGTTATATCCGGTTAAACTCAAGGTACGTGATTCGAAATGAGCAATCTTGCTGTAAAATTTCAGTTAATACGCTTGAAAAATTCCAGCAATGAGGTATGTTCGTGTGTGCTTGAAATTAGTTGATTCCTTCAATGATATTCGCCAATCGAGTAATGAGCTTCCGTATTTGGCTAAGATGATCCCTTATGTATGAATATAGGGGTTGGAATGTGAAATAAGTATGACATTGAGAATTTGTGCATACGAAATTATCCGTTAGCTATATGAATGCTATGCTTTTGTTGTGCTGAATCCCTTGCTCAAACTTACTAAGCATAAATTGCTTACTCCGCTTTCTGTTTCTCTGCTTTATAGATTTTGCTCGTTAGCTATCGGATTCGGGATCATCGAATTCAAGTCATCCACACTATCAAAGCCCCCATTTTGGTACAATTTTGGTTGAACTTTGAAATGGCATGTATAGGACTACCCTTTTGTTGTAGGTCATGTACCTTTCGGTTTTGTGTAAACTTGGATAGCCATGCGAAAATGGCTTATATACGCTTTTAGCATAGTACTATAATCGTTTGTATGTTGATCATTATGAGGTATGGAATTGTTTTGAAACGATTAGCCATTAGAATGGTTAATCATGATCACACTTTGTGCTATGTATGCAAAAAGGGCCAATTGAATCATGGAAATCATGAAATAGGTAAGGTTTACCTTGAAAATGATGTCGACAAAGAAGTGTGGTGTGGATTTGAAAAATCACTAAAAATTGTAGGAATGGAATTAAATAGTGAATAAATTATGTAAATTAACCTTGATGAATCTACTTTCATATGGAAGAAATGAAACGGTCATATGGAAGAAACGAAACGGTCATATGAGTTATATGTTAAGAAATATTAAAGTTCTCGTGAAACAGGGCCAGAACGGTTTCTGGATTCCCTGTTCCGACTTTGAAAATTCATTGTAAATTAACCAGAGATAATTAGGAGTCATGCTATATATGTATAGATTCCTCTCTGAGTCTAGTTTCTATAGAAACAAACAGCATCAGTATTGAAGCCCTGTGCAGGGAGATATCCAATTCGTAATGCGTGAAGGTCAGTGTAGTCGAACCCTGGATTAGGGGAGACTTTAACTAATAAACTGTATTAATTGGCCTGACCAAAAATTCTAGAAAAAAAAATGTTGATGGACTTATGAGTCTAGTTTCAGGGAAAAATTACGAAACTGATTTTCGAGCTTTAAAACTCAAGATATGATTTTTAAGGCGACAGTGATGCAGTAACCAGTTAGTCTGGAAAAATTTTTTTTGGACTGTGAAAACAATTAAGTCAAGTCTGTGTGCACCTTGTGTTCGACTCCTGTAACGGACTCGGGTACGGGGTGTTACAATAATAACAAATTCACATACATCATGTACGTCATTTGTAACATTTTACTTTCAATCGTATAAATAGTAATTCATTCGTATCAATAGTACTTTACCATATCACAAAATTTATGCCTGTTGAACCTATTAGAATCTCGAAGGATACTCAGGTGATATACAATACATATAAATTAGTAATCCATCAATTCCTTATCATTTTCCGTTCTTTCGAGCTATGAACGATAAGCTCTTCCTGAGCTGATGAACAGTAAGCTCTATTGAGCAGAAACGGTAAGCTCTAACGAGCTGAACAGTAAGTTCATACGAGCTAAGAACAGTAAGCTCTTACGAGCTGACATATCAATAAGCTCATACGAGCTGCGGTGAGTTCGCAACACATGCAAGATCTCAACCGAAACAGTAACCCTAGTGACATGTCACTTGTATCCTAAGAATTCATACGGTTCAAATGGGGCTCTGTAACAAATAAACTATATCGATAAGGCATTCACATTCCAAATAAATAAACTACTCAATTATACATATTCATTATAATTATTTCAAGTATTTAAAAGTTTAATTCTAATTATACGAACTTACCTCGTATCGCTCGGATAACAACTATCGGCTATTCGTCAATCTTTCCTTTTCCCCAATCTAAACTCGATCTTGGCTTATCTTGATCTATATATTATCAAAATTAGCTTATTTAATCAACTATTTATGCAATTTATTCCAAAACACATATTAAGGCTATCTTACACATTTTCCCCTAAACTTTCACCTTTTTGCAATTTAGTCCTTTTCACATAAAATTGCAAATTCATGCACTTTAGTACAATTACATGCTAGCCAAATTTCATAGGAACTCCTAGCAGTCCATATCTTTCATTATTTCACACTTTTAACCACCACATTTTACTTTTTTACAACTTAACCCTATTTTGCATTTTTGTCAAAAACCACTTTACAAAACTAGTTTAACTATTAACAAATATTCAAAGTCCATCATCAAACATCCAATTACTCAAACATTCAACAATTTCAACATGTTAAATCTTCAACAATTACAAAATCTAGGGTACGGGCTAGCTAGAATACGAAGCAATGATCTCAAAAATGTAAAAACATTAAAAATCGAGCTATAAAATAGACTTACATGATCAGGACACCATAGTCGAATGTTCAAGCTCTCAAATGGTGTTTTTCAAGCCCTAATTTTCAGTGGTAATGTTTTAGGAAGATGAAGACTAATTGTTTTTATCATTTTAACTTAATTTATTATATAATTACCATAATAACCTTTAATAAAACCTTAATAAAACACATAAGTCATGGACATAAATGGCCACTAACCTTAATCATCGTATAATTTCAACATAAGGACTCCCACAATTTAATTTCATAGCTATCTAATACTTTTAACTACTAGAACTCAAGTTTTACGCTTTATGCGATGTAGTCCTTTTTATCGAATTAAGCATTCAAACAATAAAATTTCTTTACGAAACTTTCACACAAAAATCCTAGCAAACTTAAATAAAATAATAATATAAATATTTTGACTTCAAATTTGTGGTCCCAAAATCACTGTTCCAATTTGACTTAAAAATGGGCTGTTACATTTCACTCGAAAATTTTATCAATTGGGCACTTGATTTAGTAAAAAAGAGTAAATTGCAATATGTGCAAAATGTGTGTTCTAGAAGCTAGAGGTGTCTAATTTCCATGAAATTTAAAATCCAAGGTCCTTAGATGGTAATTAGACCATTTGTTAAGTTAGTTGACAAAAATGAACATGAAGTAAGAACATTTTTATGCTTTAAGTTAGGGCATTTTGGTTATTTGGTTAATAAACGAATTAATAAGAAAAATAAAGCCAAAATCTTGTCCAACTTATTCTCCCATGGTCGAATATCTCTAAGGAAGAAATAGCTAGGGTTTGTTCATCTTTCAAGCTCAATTGCAAGTACGTTATTGCCATGTTTTCAATGTTATTTACATTTTTGAAGTAGTTGTTACCCAATCTAGCTATTTCTACCACTAATTTAAGAAATAATCAAAGCCTAAATTTTTACCCATGATAGATAATTATGTATTTTGATGCCTAATGATAGAAAATGTATGTTAGATGCAAGATAAACAACTTTTGCGAGGTGATTTTTTGTGGAAATGTTAAAAAGGGCCTATTTGTAAAAGTTACAAAAATGAGTAGTAAAAGTGTGATTAAATGAAAAATGTGGGCAGGTATGAGTATGAAAACGGTTCAGCTAGGCTTGGGTTTTGAAGAAATTGAATACATTTCTTTTTACGAGCCTAGGGACTAAATTGTAAAAATGTAAAACATTAGGCCAAAAATGTAATTTTGTCATAAAATGATTTTGGACTGAATTTAATAATGTCAATACTAAATGAGTTAAATTTTTCATTATAGATCAAGAAAAACGAGGTTCGGACCTAGTCCGGGGAAATAATAAAATGTTTGACGATTAGGTCAAATTCTACTATTTTTGTACCGAGGTAAGTTCGTATGTAAATAATACATTGTTATATTTATGTTTTAAATGATTTAATATTGTATGAATTGTGATTAACTTTTTGGACGTATTCAACAAAGTTTCGACAAGCGAGAATTCCCGGTTGAGCCTTAGGAATAGAATAGGATATGAGTGACATGTCACTAGGAACCCATGCGTATATGTATTTATGTAATCCGGGTGCTGGTCTCATACGTCCTACCAGGGGCTGGGCAGTCTGGCATGTGTTGCGGATACTTGATAGCTTGTGTGAACAGCACTGTGTAGCTACATCCCGACTGACAGCTTGTGTGAGTAGGCCCGTGAATAGTTTGAAAACGAGCATATATGTATTATGAGATGTAAGGTAGCTTTGGCTACATATATAGTGTGACAGCCCTAAATTGACCCTAGTCGGAAAGTGTTTTCGGGACCACAAAACCAAGTCATAAAAATAATTAACCGTTATATTTGATGCTTATTATATGTATATAGGCATGTGTGAAAATTTCATGTTTGAATTTTGTTAATTGTAAGTGAATTTTGCTAAATAGGACTTGTGTGAGAAAATTTAGAAATGTGCTAGGCAAATGTTAAAGTGGCCTATTGATGCATGTTAGAAAATGTTTGTCCTTGCATGTCAAATTACCCAAAACTTAGGATGGTGGCCGGCCATGCTATGGGTTAAAATCTATTATAAACATTTTATGTTAGTGTTTTATGTTAGGAATAATAAAATAAAGAACATGGGTAATAAAATAATAGTGGTTAGTAGGAGGAGAAACAAAAAAAATTAGCTAGGTTGCTCCTCCATTGCCGTAAATTGAAGGAAGAAAACAAAGAAAAAAAAATGTTCATCTTTTAACATTCTTGGCCGAAAATGCTAAGAAGAAGGAGGAAGGGGAAGTAAAATATTCGGCCACTCCTTCTAGTCTTGAATAAGGTATGTAATTCATGGTAGCTTTTGGAATTGTTGAATGTATTAAGCTAGTTACTAAGTCCCTTAGTTAGCCCATGTTCAAATTTTGAATCTTGTTGGTAACATGAGCAATCGGTCATGAGAAAATGTTCAAGAAATGGTTGTTGTTCATGTTATTTGGATGAGAAATGGTGAGTTTTGTTGTTTCATGTTAAAGTTAGGTGAATGATGATAGATGAGTATTTGAACTATAAAAAGAATCATAGGTGAGCATTAGATACTAAGGGAAAAGAATCGGCTACCTTGTTATGAGCTAGGGCCGAATGTGAGTTTGGTTGTGTTTGAATATTACATGCTCGGTAGAATGGTGGATGAAAGTGCCGAATGTGGTCTTTGGTTTGGGCATAAGGAATAATAGTATGCATAGGTTTCGGCTTTGGTAGTATCTATGTAATTATAATTAGTTTATTTGATGGTTTGGCATGAGGTGATAAGTAAAAGTTTAAAGGTAGCTTAAGTTAATTGATTATATGTGTGTATGCTATTAGAAATTCAAGGAATTCTCGGCAAAAAAAAAAATGTGGTTAGGGGTTAAGTCATGGGAACTTGGAGGTATTCATATGTGGACCTTAAGATTTTGTACACTATGACTATGTGAGTTAGGTGTTAAATAACTTAATCATGTGTATGCATGACCAAGTATAATCGGCCACATGAGTAAAGAAATGGGTTAATTGATATGTGGTAAATGTTAAGTGTTAAACGAAATGGAAATGATATCATATTGGAATATGTATACTCGACCACATGAATGCATACATAGATTGGTGTTGCATGTATTCGCTATAGGTAAGCATATTGATGATTCTATCTTGACTTAGATAATCGGCTAAAGGAGAATATTAGCTAATATGTTGAATTTGATTCATGATTTCATGCATATGACTCTAATGTCCAATATATATATGGACTAAGTACCTTGAATTTCTCTCGATGTTCAAGATGATTAAATCAATTTATTTGTTAAATTAAGCTCAAGAACAAAGGGAACTAAATCCGATAAAGGGAAGGAAAAGTAATTGAATAGCCATTGAAGTCGCTCGACAAAGATCCGAGGTAAGTTTTCGAGTAATGGAACTTAGTTTATGATTTGATTAAGTCATGACATATAGCATAACAAATAAACGGAGATATAATGATTCAACTTGAATTATATATTGAGGTGACTAGTTTATACTTGTGACGGGTAGCCGAATGTGCATGGAGATCATGTTATAAGCAAATCAAAATCATGCTCGTTGTATTTGGCTATTGAGCCGAAAATGGTAATGCTTGATAAGTGACTTGTGTTTGAATTCTAGTTATGAAAATGAAATATAGATGCGTCATGATTTATTGATATGTGCATGAATATTCGGATGATAACCGGGCTAAGTCCCGAAGGTATTTGTGCTAGTGACTAATTCCGGGCTAAGTCCCGAAGGCATTTGTGCGAGTTACTATATCTGGGCTAGGTCCTGAAGGCATTTGTTCGAGTTACTATATCTGGGCTAGGTCCCGAAGGCATTTGTGCGAGTTACTATAACCGGGCTAAGTCCCGAAGGCATTTGAGCGAGTAGCTATATCCGGCTAAATCCCGAAGGTACTTGGTTTGGGAATGAGCGATCTTGCTGTAAAAATTTCAATTAATACGCTCGTAAAATCCCAACGATGAGGTATGTTTTGTATATGCATTGGAATAATTGATTCCTTTTAAATAGTATTCACTCAATCGATTAACAAGCTTCCGGCCTTTAGTCAAGTTAATACCTTATGTATGAATATAAGGGTTGGAAATGTGAAGTAGGTATGATTTTGAGAATATGTGTATATGAAACTATTCGTTTAGTCATATGAATGATGTACTTCAGTTGTGCATGATTTCATTACTCAAAACTTACTAAGCATTAAATGCTTATTCCGTTTCTTTGATTCTCTGTTTTATAGATTTTGGTTCGTCAGCTATCGGCCTCGGGAGTGTCAAAGTCGAAGTCATCCACACTATCAAAGCCCTTTTGGTACTCTTTTAGTTGAACTCTGAAAATGGCATGTGTAGGACTGCCCTTTTGTTGTTAGTCAAGTACCTTCGGTAATGTATATATTTGGATAGCCATGCGAAAATGGCTTATATATATTTTAAGCAGAGCGTTATAATCATTTTGTATGTTGTTCATTGAGTGGTATGGAAATGTTGGTAACGATTAGCCATTGGAATGGTTAATCACGATCATTTTGGTGCTATGTATGACAAAACTCTAGTTGATCCATGGAAAATCATGAAATAGGTATAGTCTACCTTAAAAACAGATGCTGACAGCAGCAGTAATGTGAATTTGAAAAATCACTAAAAATAGTAGGAATGGAATTAAATAGTGAATAAATTATGTAATCGAACCTTGATGAGTTTATTTTCATATGGAAGAAACGATACGATCATATGAGCCGTATTTTAAGGGATGTTTAAGTTTTCGTGAAACAGGGCCAGAGCGATTTCTGGATCCCCTATTCTGACTTTGGAAATTCACTATAAATTAACCAGAGATAATTAGAAGTCATGCCCTATATGTAAAGATTCCTTTTCAAGTCTAGTTTCTTTAGAAACAAACTGTAACACCCCGAACCCGAGACCGTCGCCGGAGTCGAACGCGAGGTGTTAACAGACTTCAACCCACTTATTGACAATTTTCAGACAAGCTGCCAATCTGAGTACTAGTCGCTCCAAAATTCATAACTTGAGTTTTACAACTCGAAAATCAGTTCCGTAAATTTTTCCTGAAACTAGACTCATATGTCCATCTACATATTGTTTTCTAGAATTTTTGGTCGAGCCAATTAGTACAGTTTATTAGTTAAAGTCTCGCCTGTTGTAGGGATCGACTACACTGACCTTTGTGCGTTACGAATTGGATATCTCCCTGTACAGGGCTTCAATACTAATACCGTTTGTTTCTATAGAAACTAGACTCAGAGAGGAATCTACACATATATGGAATGACTCCTAATTATCTCTGGTTAATTTACAATGATTTTCCAAAGTTGGAACAGGGGATCCAGAAACCGTTCTGGCCCTATTTCACAAGAACTTTAAAATCTGTTAACTTATAACTCATATGACCATTTCGTTTCTTCCATATGAAAGTAGATTCATCAAGGTACACTTACATAATTTATTTGCTATTTAATACCATTCCTACTATTTTTAGTGATTTTTCACATCCACGTCACTGCTGCTGTCAGCATCTGCCTTTAGTAGGCTTTACCTATTTCATACTTTCCATGATTCAATTGGCCCTTTTACATACATAGCACAAAGCGTGATCATGATTAACCATTCCAATGGCTAACCGTTTCAAAATAATTCCATACCTCATAAGGGTCAACATACAAACGATTATAGTTCTATGCTAAAACGATATAAGCCATTTTCGCATGGCTATCCAAGTTTACACAAACCGGAAGGTACATGACCTTCAACAAAGGATGGTCCTATACATGCCATTTCAAAGTTCAACCAAAATTTGTACCAAAATGGGGCTTCGATAGTGTGGATGACTACGACTTCTTTGATCCCGAATCCGATAGCTAACGAGCGAAACCTATAAAACAGAGAGCCAAAGCAACGGGTAAGCATTTTAATGCTTAGTAAGTCTCAAGCAATGAAATCAGCTTTGACTAAGGTATTTTATTCACATGGCTAATTAAACCACTTTACTAATTCACATTCCCATACTCATACTTATTTCACATCACCGACCCTTATGTTCATACACAAAAGAACAACTTAGCCCAAGGCCGGTAGCTCGTTTATCAACTTAGCGCATACTTACTTGTAAGAATTCAATTAGTACAAGCACATACAAACATACCTCATTGCTGGAATTTTCACAAGTGTATAAGCTGAAATTTTCACAGCAAGATTGCTCACTTCCGAATCACATACTTTCGGGATTTAACCGGATATAGCGACTAAGACGATTGCCTTGGTCATAACCCGGATTTGGTGACTTGCACAAAGGCCTTGGGTCTTAGCCCGGATATATCAACTCGCACGAATGCCTTCGGGTCTTAGCCCGGATATATCAACTCGCACGAATGCCTTCGGGTCTTAGCCCGGATATATCAACTCGCACGAATGCCTTCGGGTCTTAGCCCGGATATATTTCCAATGTTCACTTACATATATATCAATATTCAAGACACGTCCATAGTTCATTTTCGTTACTAAAGCTCTAACACAAAATATCTATCAACCTTTACTATTTCGGCTCAATGGCCACACAAACAAGGAGCATAATTTTGATATAATTCAAGTAGGGTCATCACTCGAAGACTTACCTTGGATGTTGTCGAGCGATTTCGACGGCTATTCAACTACTTTTTCCTTCCCTTTATCGGATTTAGCTCCCCTTTGCTCTTGAGCTAATTTACACAAATTTAACTTATTAAAATCTCATCATGATAGCTTATGGCCGAATATGACAAGGAGTGTAAATGGTCATATGGCCATCCTTTAGCTCAAATACACAATGGTCATGCACATTTTTACATCACAACAAGCAATTCAATACATTCAAACATCAACGTGAAGTTCAAAGTACTTGGCCCTTATATACATTAGGCATCAAAGTTGTATATGTACGAAATCATAAATCGAACTCAACACATTAGTTAATATTCCTCTTAGCCGAATTTTCTAAGCCAAGAATAGGCATCAATATGCTTGCCTCAAACCGAATGCATGCACACTAATTACCCCTCATGTGGCCGAATATACACTTAATACCACACACAAAAAAAAACAGCATACATTTTACTACTAACACATTACATATCGTAATTCATTGCACATCTCTTATTTACTTCATAATCAACACATCATCACAAGCAAATATACACTTTGAATTAGTATATATGTCATACCAATCCATCATGTGCAAACATATATTCATGTAGGTGCAAGGGCGAATTCTCAAGTGGCTTATATCCAAATATATACACATTTCCAAAGCTTAAATCTTACTTACCATGCAACATGCATGAATTATACTTATGGATATATCATGGCGAATACCACAACACCACACCATTTCAATTTGGTCATGGTGAAACAAAGAACTTAGTATCTCATTCAAAAAAATGCTAAAAGAAAATCTAAGAATCTTCAATCCTCCATCACATGTATCACTTTCAAGCTTGTTATTTAACATGCAATGGCATTAACACCACATTCACTTTGGCGAATTTCATTCCCATGACATAACAAGGATTTGAACCATGGGCTAACAAGAACATTAAGCTAGCAACTAAAACATGCATGAACCTCAAACATACCTTAATCTTGATGCAAGTTTAGCCAACCTCTTCCTAATCCTCTTCCAAACCAAGTATGAAGCAAAACTCCTTCCTTAACCTTAGTATTTTCGCCAACAAGAGAGTGAAAAGAGATGAACGAAATTTTTCTTTCTTCCTTTAGGACATTCGCCAAGCTATGGAGGAAGATGGACACTTTTTTTTTGTTTCTCATCTACTAACATTAATTGTTTATTCCATACCCTTATTTTATTCTTTCCATCATAACCCATTTACCAAACATGTTTCATGACATGATTTTTGCCCATAAATCCTTGTCATGGCCGGCCACTAGCTATGGGGAAATTTGACATGCAAGTCCATTGTTTTGCATGCATCCTTTAATTAGTCATCACACATTTCCCTCATACTTTCAAAGTTTATTACTAGGTCCTTTCTAGTGAAATTCACATCTATAATTCTAAATCAAAGCATAAAAATATCACACATGAGTTAACACACATTATAGGCAATAAAATAAATATTAAATTATTTTTATGCCTTGGTTTTGTGGTCCCGAAACCACATTTCGACTAGGGTCGTTTTAAGGTGTCACAACTCTCCCCACTTTAGAAATTTTCGTCCCGAAAATTTTACCGATAAATAGGTTTGGATATTGCTCTTTCATAGAGTTCTCGTGTTCCCAAGTAGCTTCTTCTATCCCGTGTTTGAGCCATAACACTTTCACTAGCGGAACCCTTTTGTTTCGCAACTCTTTCATTTCACGAGCTAGGATACGAATCGGTTCTTCTTCATAACTCATATCGGCTTGAATTTCAACCTCGATGGACTAATTACGTGCGACGGATCGATCTATAGCGTCAAGCATTGAAACATGGAAGACGTTGTGAATCTTTTCAAGTTCGGGGGCAAGATCAAACGATACGCAATCGGGCCAACTCGTTCGGAGATTTCGATGCGGCCCAATGAATCTCGGCTCAACTTGCCCTTACGGTACCGAATCTGAGTATCTTTTCCACGGCGAAACTTTAAGAAACACTTTATCTCCCACCGATACTCAATGTCCTTTCGTTTCAAATCCGCATACGATTTACGACGATCGGAGGCTATCTTGATTTTCACGGATTACTTTTACTTTCTCAAAGATCTTTAATCAAATCCACTCCAAAAATTTTGTTCTCACCGAGCTCGGTCCAAAACAATGGTGTACGGCATTTACGCCCGTACAAAGCCTCGTAAGGCGCCATCTTAATACTTGATTGAAAACTATTGTTGTAAGCGAATTCAATCAAAGGTAGGTACCGTTCCCACGAACCAATCGAACTCGAGGATGCAACATCTCAACATATCCTCAAGTATCCGAATTATACGCCAGATTGACCATCGGTTTGGGGTGAAAGGCGGTCTTTGAAATGCAACTTGGTGCCCAATGCTTCTTGTAATTTCTTCCAAAATCGCGAGGTGAACCTCGGATCTCTATCCGACACAATGTAAATCGGTACCCGTGTAATCTCACAATCTGAGAAACGTACAATTCAGCTAGTTTATCCAATGAAAATCCATACGCATGTGGATAAAGTGAGCCGACTTAGTCGATCTATCAATAATAACCCAAATTGCATCCTTCTTACTTGTCGACAACGGCGGTCCGGACACAAAGTCCATTGTGACTCGATCCCATTTCCACTCGGGTATCGTGATCGGTCAAGTAACCTCAAGGCACTTGATTTTCCGCTTTCACTTGTTGACATATTAAACATCTTGCAACAAAGTCGGAGATGTCTCGTTTCATACCATGCCACCAAAACCGACGTTTCAACTCATTGTACATCTTCGTACTCCGGGTGGATTGCCATTCGGCTACAATGAGCTTCGCTCGAATTATCGAAATAAGTTCAATTCTTTGGAACACACAAACGACTTCGAACCTCAAACAATCGTCATCATCAATTTGAAACTCCGATTCCTTGTTCGTAACACACTCGGCCCGTTTTGCACGCAACTCCTCATCAACTTTACGAGCTTCACGAATGTGATGAGTCAACAATGGTTTGGTGTTAATTCGGCTACTAACACATTGTCGGGTAGGATAGACAAGTGTACATTCATCGTCAGAAAGCAAACGGTGATTTCCGGCTTAAGGCATCCGCAACCACATTAGCCTTTCCCGGTGATAGTCAATGACCAGCTCATAATCCTTTAACACTCGAGCCAACGTCTTTGTCGCAGATTTAAGTCTCTTTGAGTCATCAAATATTTGAGACTTTTGTGATCCGAATACACATGGCACTTCTCACCAAATAAGTAATGTCGCCATATCTTTAAAAGCGAATACGATGGCGACCAATTCGAGATCATGGGTCGGATAATTTTTCTCATGTGGCTTTAATTGTCTCGACGCATAGGCCACAACTCGACCTTCTTGCATCAATACGCAACCTAACCCAAGTAGGAGGCGTCACTATAGATGACAAACTCTTTGCCGATTCGGGCAGCATTACTAATCTTGGAGCTTCCGTCAAATGAGTTTTCAATTGGTCAAAACTTTTCGACACTTTTCCGTCCATTCAAACTTGACATCTTTACAAGCGGTTTAGTCATGGGTGTGGCTATCATCGAGAATCCTTTTACAAACCGTCGGTAATAACCGCAAGTCCCAAAAGCTCGAACCTCGGTAATATTTCTTGGAGGTTTCAGCTAAGTATGGCTGAAATTTTGCTTGGGTCGACTCGAATACCCGATCGCATACCACGTGACCCAAGAAGCTAACCTCTCTTAACCGAACTCACACTTGCTAAACTTAGCATATAACCGCTTATCCCGTAAAATTTGCAACACTAATCTCGGGTGCTCGCATGTTCGGTCTCATCTCTTGAATAGACCAAGATGTCGTCGATGAACACAACTACGAACCGATCCAAATATGATCTCAAGATCCGATTCATCAAATCCATAAATACCGTAGGGCATTAGTGAGCCCAAACGGCATCACTAAGAACTCGTAGTGACCATATCTCGCTCAAGGCGGTTTTGGGTATGTCCGAATCTCGGATTCATGGCGATAATAGCCCGATCTCAAATCTATTTTGAGAACACCGAGGCTCCCTCAGTTGATCGAACAAATCATCGATCGTGGTAACGGATACTTGTTCTTTATTGTCACTTTATTAAGTCGACGATAGTCGATGCACAACCTCATGGTTCCGTCCTTCTTTTCACAAACAACACCGTGCACCCCAAGGTGAAAAACTCGGCGAGCAAAACCTCTATCCATCAACTCTTGCAACCGAGCTTTCAACTCCTTTAATTCCGTTGGTGCCATACGATATGGAGCTATCGAAATCGGTGTGGTCCTGGTACAAGCTCAATGCCAAACTCTATCTCCGAACAGTGGCAAACCCGCAATTCTTCTGAAAAAGCGTCTGGTATTCACAAACCACCGCACAGATTTGGGTTCTATTCCTAACTCCTTATCATCAAGTACATACATAAGGTATGCTTCACACCTTTTCTTACATATTTACGGGCCAACATTGATGATATTACAACCGGGCAACCCTTCAAGTTCGTAGACTCAACTCGGATCATCTCGTTGTTTGCGCATCTCAAATCAATAGTCTTGCTTTTGCAATTCACAACCGCATCATGCACGGTCAACCAATCCAACCCAAGAATAACATCAAATTCATCGAACGGCAAAAGCATCAAGTCCGCCGGAAAACAGTACCTCGAATTACTAGGGGCATTTCTTACACACTTTGTCGACCAAACATAACGACCCAAAGGATTTGACACCGAATTACGAACTCGAGAGACTCAATAGGCAAAGTCTTCTTTGGATGCTAAGGTTTCGCATATATAAGAATGAGTAGAACCGGGGTCAATCAAAGCAATCACATTAGTATCAAAGAGAGTGAAAGTACCAGTAATAACATCTGGCGAGGAGGCATCCTCGCGTCTTGCCAGATAGCATAAGTCCTAGCTGGAGCGCTTGAGCCTCGGATCTGGTCGCAAAGATCTCTAGATCCTCTCGACCACCACTAGCCTTGCCCGTATTTCCGGATGGTCTACCTCGGCGGTGGTAGTACCGGTTTCCCACTCGATCTACATTCTGCTCGCACAACCTCGGGCAATCTTTAATGAAGTGGTCAACTGATCCACACTTGTAACAGAGCGGTCACGGAACCTCACACTTCAAAATGCCATTTGCCACAATCTGGCACTCCGTCCTCTCTCGTCGATCATTCCCACTCTCGGCGATCGAAGTGATTCGTGTGTCACAGGGGTCGATCGCGATCTCGTCTAGAAAAGCCCGAAGTGTCTCTAGATCGGCCTAAGCCATCTCTAAGTTTCTTTGATGACTGTTGGAAGGGCTTCCCCGAATACCTCTTACGAAACTCCCTTGCTCCCGCTTCAGCTTTCCTTTTCTCCATACTAAACTCCTCGGCTTTGCACGCTCGCTCGACGAGAGTCACAAACTCTCGGATTTCCAAAATGCCAACATACAGCTTTATCTCATCATTCAGTCCATCTTCGAAGCGTTTACACATCACAGCTTCTGAAGAAATGCATTCTCGCGCGTACCGGCTAAGCCTCACGAATTTTCGTTCATAGTCGGTAACCGACATGGAACCTTGTTTAAGTTCGAGAAATTCCTTTCGTTTTGGTCCATAAATCTCGATCGATATACTTTTTCCAAACTCGGTTTGGAAGAACTCCCAAGTTACTTGTTCGCGGGGCACAACAAGTCGAGTACTCCACCAATAGTAGGCGTAATCACGTAGCAAGGAGATGGTACACTTTAGGCATTCATCGGTGTACAAGATAGCTCATCGAGTACGGATCGTGTTGTCCAACCAAAATTGACTTGCTCGGCATCATCACTATCCGTAGCTTTAAATTCAGTAGCCCCATGTTTTCGGATTCTATCAACTGGGGCTTATTCGACCTTATTTGGTCAATTACCGGAGGCATTGTAGGTGCGAAATGTGTGTTTGTTGGGAATGGAGGTTGTGGAACAGTAGTATTAGTTCGAATGTATTGGTTGAACCAATCATTCATCACGCTATAAAAGGCTTGTCTAGCCTCGTCATTCGGATTGCTAGCAACAGGTTGAGAGTCCGCCGGCGCTGTCCCTTGTCGGGAGCAGCGCCACACTCTCCACATCATCGCTATCGCTCGGTTGGGATCGGGATCCATTACTATAAATAAACACAAGTTCAAACGTCGAAATCACCACACTATCATATAATCACATAAAATGGCATGTATAGCTAGACCCCAAACGCATTACGGTAGTCCTAGAATCGACTAAACCTGGCTCGATACCAATAAAATTGTAACACCCGAACCCGAGACCGTCACGAGTCGAACGCGAGGTGTTAACAGACTTCAACCCACTTATTGACAATTTTCAGACAAGCTGCCAATCTGAGTACTAGTCGCTCCAAAATTCATAACTTGAGTTTTACAACTCGAAAATCAGTTCCGTAAATTTTCCTGAAACTAGACTCATATGTCCATCTACATATTTTTTCTAGAATTTTTGGTCGAGCCAATTAGTACAGTTTATTAGTTAAAGTCTCGCCTGTTGTAGGGATCGACTACACTGACCTTTGTGCGTTACGAATTGGATATCTCCCTGTACAGGGCTTCAATACTAATGCCGTTTGTTTCTATAGAAACTAGACTCAGAGAGGAATCTACACATATATGGAATGACTCCTAATTATCTCTGGTTAATTTACAATGATTTTCCAAAGTTGGAACAGGGGATCCAGAAACCGTTCTGGCCCTATTTCACAAGAACTTTAAAATCTGTTAACTTATAACTCATATGACCATTTCGTTTCTTCCATATGAAAGTAGATTCATCAAGGTACACTTACATAATTTATTTGCTATTTAATACCATTCCTACTATTTTTAGTGATTTTCACATCCACGTCACTGCTGCTGTCAGCATCTGCCTTTAGTAGGCTTTACCTATTTCATACTTTCCATGATTCAATTGGCCCTTTTTACATACATAGCACAAAGCGTGATCATGATTAACCATTCCAATGGCTAACCGTTTCAAAATAATTCCATACCTCATAAGGGTCAACATACAAACGATTATAGTTCTATGCTAAAACGATATATAAGCCATTTTCGCATGGCTATCCAAGTTTACACAAACCGGAAGGTACATGACCTTCAACAAAGGATGGTCCTATACATGCCATTTCAAAGTTCAACCAAAATTTGTACCAAAATGGGGCTTCGATAGTGTGGATGACTACGACTTCTTTGATCCCGAATCCGATAGCTAACGAGCGAAACCTATAAAACAGAGAGCCAAAGCAACGGGTAAGCATTTTAATGCTTAGTAAGTCTCAAGCAATGAAATCAGCTTTGACTAAGGTATTTTATTCACATGGCTAATTAAACCACTTTACTAATTCACATTCCCATACTCATACTTATTTCACATCACCGACCCTTATGTTCATACACAAAAGAACAACTTAGCCCAAGGCCGGTAGCTCGTTTATCAACTTAGCGCATACTTACTTGTAAGAATTCAATTAGTACAAGCACATACAAACATACCTCATTGCTGGAATTTTCACAAGTGTATAAGCTGAAATTTTCACAGCAAGATTGCTCACTTCGAATCACATACTTTCGGATTTAACCGGATATAGCGACTCATACGATTGCCTTCTTCGGTCATAACCCGGATTTGGTGACTTGCACAAAGGCCTTGGTCTTAGCCCGGATATATCAACTCGCACGAATGCCTTCGGTCTTAGCCCGGATATATCAACTCGCATACGAATGCCTTCGGTCTTAGCCGGATATATCAACTCATACGAATGCCTTCGGTCTTAGCCCGGATATATTTCCAATGTTCACTTACATATATATCAATATTCAAGACACGTCCATAGTTCATTTTCGTTACTAAAGCTCTAACACAAAATATCTATCAACCTTTACTATTTCGGCTCAATGGCCACACAAACAAGGAGCATAATTTTGATATAATTCAAGTAGGGTCATCACTCGAAGACTTACCTTGGATGTTGTCGAAGCGATTTCGACGGCTATTCAACTACTTTTTCCTTCCCTTTATCGGATTTAGCTCCCTTTGCTCTTGAGCTAATTTACACAAATTTAACTTATTAAAATCTCATCATGATAGCTTATGGCGAATATGACAAGGAGTGTAAATGGTCATATGGCCATCCTTTAGCTCAAATACACAATGGTCATGCACATTTTACATCACAACAAGCAATTCAATACATTCAAACATCAACGTGAAGTTCAAAGTACTTGGCCCTTATATACATTAGGCATCAAAGTTGTATATGTACGAAATCATAAATCGAACTCAACACATTAGTTAATATTCCTCTTAGCCAATTTTCTAAGCCAAGAATAGGCATCAATATGCTTGCCTCAAACCGAATGCATGCACACTAATTACCCCTCATGTGGCGAATATACACTTAATACCACACACAAAAAAAAAAGCATACATTTTACTACTAACACATTACATATCGTAATTCATTGCACATCTCTTATTTACTTCATAATCAACACATCATCACAAGCAAATATACACTTTGAATTAGTATATATGTCATACCAATCCATCATGTGCAAACATATATTCATGTAGGTGCAAGGGCGAATTCTCAAGTGGCTTATATCCAAATATATACACATTTCCAAAGCTTAAATCTTACTTACCATGCAACATGCATGAATTATACTTATGGATATATCATGGCGAATACCACAACACCACACCATTTCAATTTGGTCATGGTGAAACAAAGAACTTAGTATCTCATTCAAAAAAATGCTAAAAGAAAATCTAAGAATCTTCAATCCTCCATCACATGTATCACTTTCAAGCTTGTTATTTAACATGCAATGGCATTAACACCACATTCACTTTGGCGAATTTCATTCCCATGACATAACAAGGATTTGAACCATGGGCTAACAAGAACATTAAGCTAGCAACTAAAAACATGCATGAACCTCAAACATACCTTAATCTTGATGCAAGTTTAGCCAACCTCTTCCTAATCCTCTTCCAAACCAAGTATGAAGCAAAACTCCTTCCTTAACCTTAGTATTTTCGCCAACAAGAGAGTGAAAAGAGATGAACGAAATTTTTCTTTCTTCCTTTAGGACATTCGCCAAGCTATGGAGGAAGATGGACACTTTTTTTTTGTTTCTCATCTACTAACATTAATTGTTTATTCCATACCCTTATTTTATTCTTTCCATCATAACCCATTTACCAAACATGTTTCATGACATGATTTTTGCCCATAAATCCTTGTCATGGCCGGCCACTAGCTATGGGGGAAATTTGACATGCAAGTCCATTGTTTTGCATGCATCCTTTAATTAGTCATCACACATTTCCCCTCATACTTTCAAAGTTTATTACTAGGTCCTTTCTAGTGAAATTCACATCTATAATTCTAAATCAAAGCATAAAAAATATCACACATGAGTTAACACACATTATAGGCAATAAAATAAATATTAAATTATTTTTATGCCTTGGTTTTGTGGTCCCGAAACCACATTTCGACTAGGGTCGTTTTAAGGCTGTCACACAAACGGCATAAGTATTGAAGCCCTATACAAGAAGATATCTAAGTCGTAATACATGAAGGTCAGAGTAGTCGAACCCTATAACAGGGGAGACTTTAACTAATAAACTGTACTAATTGGCTTTACCAAAAATTCTAGAAAAAAATTTGTAGATGGACATATGAGTCTAGTTTCAAGAAATATTTACAGAACCAGTTTTCGAGTTTTGGAACTTGAGATATGATTTTTAAGGTGACAATGAAGCAGTTAGCCAGCTTGTCTGGAAATTTTAAAATGGACTGTGCAAATAAGTGAATTAAATCCGTTAACACCTTGTGTCCGACTCCGGCAACGGTCTCGGGTACGGGGTGTTACAATTTTATTGGTATCTGAGCTACGGTTTAGTCGATTCTAGGACTACCGTAATACGTTTTGGTGTGACATCCCTAATTTGACTCTAGTCAGGAAGTGGTTTCGAGACCACAAAACCGAGTCACACCAGTAATTGATTGTTATATTTCATGTCTATATTATGTTACAATTTGTGTGTGAAATTTTGATGCTTTGATTTTGTCAATTGAATGCGAATTTAATCAAAAGGGCTTATGTGAGAAACATTGAAAATGTGTTGGTTAATTTTTAAAATGGCCAAATTATTGCATGGATTAAATATGGGGACTTGCATGTCAAAGTCCCCATTTTTCATGATAGTGACCGCCATGTTATGGATCAAAATATATTATATGTTAATATTTTATATAAAACAAAAGAAATAATGAATAAGGTTGATAAAATACTAGTTAGTGGAAAAAAAAGGGTTAGCCTATGTATTCTCCTCCATTGCCGTAACTAGGAAAGGAGAGGAAGAAAAGTCTTTGGGGAAGAAGGTTCGCTAAGGTGGATAGCTAAAGTAAGGTAAGTTCAATGTCATTCTTGGAAAAACTTATGCACCATTTGGATGATTTGTTTCAATTCTACCTATTTTATGGTTTGAAGATAGGTTTTGTATGAGTTAAGTTTCGGTTATGGTGGATTGATCAATTGGGTTTTACAAGGAAAGTATGCCATGGCCGAATGTGTCTTGAAGAAGATGTCATATGCGCTTATTATAAGTATATGTGTATTCGGCATAAGAGTATAAATGTTAATTAGTTTATATTTGAAGCCTTGAAGAGTAGGTTGTGGAAAATTAAAGTGTTGAAGGTTAAGTCTAAGTAGTTGGGAGTTAAAATGTTGGTGATTTAGGTACGGTCTTGGCATGAAAATATACTTATGGGAATGGTTATTCTACTTTTCTAAAATGTCACTAAGTGCCTTTATGTTAAGGAAATATTCGGCTATGTTACATATATGTAAGTTTAATTTATTCATGGTAACTTGGCATGTGGATTGGATATATGTTAGTTAATACATGCATTTGGAGGTGATGTGTTTAATAATTAGGTATATGGTTTGGTTTCATTATTGAGTATAAGGGTTAAGTGTTCTAAATTGCCTTTGATGTATACGTGGTTATATTGAAATATTAAAGCTATGTTAGCCAATTGAGGATTTCGATCAAAATGTTAAATAAATCCGATTATGCATGGTATTAAGCTAGTATTATGTTCGTCGGTACATAAGTAGAGCATATGTATGATGTTTAACGTCGAGTTAATAACATCAATTGTACTTAATTGTATGGTATGCATGTGTTAAATCGAATAGCTGAATTGATAAGTTATTTAATAAAATCTATTGTTGAATCAAGCTTAAGAGCAAAGAGGATCAAGTCGGATAGGAGAAAAGAGAAAATAAACGAATAGCCGTGGATATCTAGTCGTCGACCACTTCCGAGGTAAGTTTTAAGCGATTAAACGTTGAGTAAATTCAACCATAATAGGACATAATGAGTTGATTTAATAAGATATGATGTGGTCATGATATGTCTTAAACCCAAATGGTAAGTTCATATGTGTTTGGACTTGGAAATTTAAGAGCAAATTGTAATAATTTGCTTGGACAGCAGCAGTAATGTGATTTTAGAAAATCACTATAAATTGTTGGTGTGGAATTATAGGCTGAATAAAATATGTAATCAAAGCTTAGTTGGTCTAGTTTCCTATAAAAGAGACTGTGGAAGCAAAGAAATTTCCTATAAAGAGATATTTAAAGTTGTGTGGGACAGGGTCAGAATGACTCAAATCCCTGTTCTGTTTTAAGAAAACCACTATAATTTGTACAAAAATGGTTACAAGATAAAATTTATATGCTTAGACTCCTTAATGAGTCTAGTTTCAAATGAAATCAAATGGAACATACTTTGAATTCTGTACAATGAGAATTTTGATTCATAGTGAAGACTGGTCAGGTTAGTCAAACAGTGAAACAGGGGAAACTTTAAGAAAAATCTGGTATTGATTGGCCAAACCTAAAATTCTGAAAAATTTATCAATGGAAGATGTACGAGTCTATATTCAGGGAAAATTAACGGCAAGTGATTCAGAGCCTTGTAGCTCTGGTTATAAATAATTTAGTGACAATTGCTCAGGAAAAACAGCTCGTAGTGTATATATGTGATAAGGCCTAATGGCCGATGTGATGAATGTGAAAGTGTATATATGTGGTAAAGCCGAATGGCTAATGTGAAATACATGTGTGATATGTATATGTGGTAAAGCCGAATGGCTAATGTGAAATACATGTGTGATATGTATATGTGGTAAAGCCGAATGGCTAATGTGAAATACATGTGTGATATGTATATGTGGTAAAGCCGAATGGCTAATGTGAAATACATGTGTGATGTGTATATGTGGTAAAGCCGAATGGCTAATGTGAAATATATATGAGATGTGTATATGTCGTAAAGCCGAATGGCGAATGTGAAATGCGTATGAGATATGAATATGTGGTAAAGCCGAATGGCTAATGAGAATGTTGTAACCTGCGATTAAATGTACATGAAACTTGGAAATATATTCCGGGTGAGACCCGATGACTACGTGTGGAGATTATGTCCGGGTAAGACCCGATGACTACGTGTGGAGATTATGTCCGGGTAAGACTTCGTAATAAGAATTGCTTATAAATATATTCAATGCAAAAGGTTAAACAGGTATGTACTCTGAGTTTATATATGATGCATACGAGAGCAATCTATGGGACTATTCCTATGATTATGTGACATCGGATTAGTGTGAGAGGTTATGTGAAATCATACGATATATCTATGTCACATGAGCTCACTTTTATGTGAGAGTTTATCTGCCTATTGTATATGATGAGATGTGCATATTCGGTAAAGGGATGGTATGCCCGAAGGAAGAGTGAAATGAAATTACGAACAACTACGTTATAATTTGATTGTTATCTGTTGACACTGCTTAAAACTTACTAAGCATTGTAATGCTTACTCCGTTTATTCTGTTTCCTTTGTCTTATAGGTCTCATTCTTGAAGCTACGGGCTCGGGGATCGCCAAGACAACTAGTCACACTATCACCATCCACCGTTTGGTACTGCTACGTTTTGGAATATCTTATGGCATGTATAGAATAGACTAGTAGTGAGAGGATATTTTGGTCAATGTATAGGACTACCTTTTGTTGTAGGTCATGTACCTTTCGGTTTTGTGTAAATTTGGATAGCCATGCGAAAATGGCTTAAGTATACCTTGATCGTAGCATTATAATCATTTGGTAAGTTGCCCGTCGAGAGGCATGGAAATGTTAGTAACGGTTAGCCATGGGAATGGTTATGCATGATCACTTTTGGTATATGTATGATAAACCTTAGTTGATCCATGGAGGATCATGGAATAGGTAAAGTTTACCCTTAAAATAGATGCTGGCAGCAGCAGTGATGTGGATGTGAAAATCACTAAAAATAGTAGGAATGGAATAAAATAGTGAATAAATTATGTAATTGAACATTGATGAACCTACTTTCATATGGAAGAAACGAAACAGCCATATGAATCGGATTTTGTTGAGATATTCAAGTTCTCGAAACAGGGCCAGAACGGTTTCTGGATCCCCTGTTCCGACTTTGAAAATTCACTATAAATTAACCAGAGAGAATTAGAATTTATGCTCTATATTTACAGATTCCCTTGTGAGTCTAGTTTCTTTAGAAACAAACGGCATAAGTGTTGGAGCCCTGTACAGGAAGATATCCAAGTCGTAATTCGCAAAGGTCAGTGTAGTCGAACCCTGAAACAGGGGTGACTTTAACTAATAAACTGTACTAATTGGCTTGACCAAAAATTCTAGAAAAAAATCTGTAGATGGAATTATGAGTCTAGTTTCATGAAAAATTTACGGAACTGGTTTCTGAGTTCTGGAACTCAAGATATGATTTTTAAGGTGACAGTGACGCAGTTAGGCAGCTTGTCTGGGAATGTTAAAATGGACTGTGAAAGTTAATCGGTAAATGCTCAATCAGTGAATTTAGTCTGTGAACCCTTCGTGTCCGACTCCGGCAACGGTCTCGGGTACGGGGTGTTACATTTGGTCTAGCTATACATGCCATTATGTGTTTATTTGATAGTGTGGTGATTTCTGACAGTTAAAATGTGTTTCCTTATAGAAATGGATCCCGATCCCAACCGAACGGTAGCTGATGATCTTGAGAGTGTAGCGCCTGCTCCCGCACAAGGGAGAGCGCCGGCGGACTCTCCACCTATTGCTAGTAATCAGAATGATGAAGCTAGACAAGCTTTTTATAGTGTGATGAATGATTGGTTCAACCAATACATTCGAACTAATACGGCTGTTCCACAACCTCCATTCCCGACTAATACAACCCCCGCACCTACAATACCTCCGGTAACTGACCAAATAAGGTCAAATAAGCCCCCAGTTGACAGAATCCGAAAACACGAGGCTACTGAATTTAAAGCTACGGACAGCGATGATGCCGAGCAAGCTGAATTTTGGTTGGACAACACTATTCGGGTACTCGATGAGCTATCTTGCACACCCGATGAGTGCCTAAAGTGTACTATCTCCTTGCTACGTGATTCTGCCTACTATTGGTGGAATACGTTGATTTCTGTTGTGCCCAGAGAGCAAGTAACTTGGGAGTTTTTCCAAACGAGTTTGGAAAAAGTATATCGATCGAGATTCATTGATAAAAAACGGAAGGAATTTCTTGAACTTAAACAAGGTTCCATGTCAGTTACTGATTATGAACGAAAGTTTGTAAGACTTAGCCGGTACGCTCGAGCATGCATTTCTTTAGAAGCTGTGATGTGTAAACGTTTCGAGGATGGACTGAACGATGATATAAAGCTGTATGTTGGCATTTTAGAAATCCGAGAATTTGTGGTACTTGTCGAGCGAGCTTGCAAAGCCGAGGAGCTCAGTAAGGAGAAAAGAAAAGCTGATATAGGAGCAAAGGAGTTTCATAAGAGATCTTCGGGAAAGCCCTTTCAACAGTCATCGAAGAAATTTAGAGATGATTTAGGCCGATCTAGAGACACTTCGGGCCTTTCTAGACGAGATCGTGATCGACCCCCTGTGGGTACACGAGTCACTTCGGTCGCCAAGTGTTGGAAATGAACGTCGAGATGAGCAGTGCCGATATTGTGGTAAATGGCATTCGGGAGTTTTAGATTCCATGACCGCTCCTGTTACAAGTGCGGATCAGCTGACCACTTTATTAAAGATTGCCCGAGATTGTCTGAACAGAATGTAAATCAAAGTGGGAAACCGGGTGCTACCACTGCTCGAGGTAGACCATCTAGAAACACGGGAAATCCTAGTGTTGGTCAGAGAAGATCTAGAGACGCTACAACCAGATCTGAGGCTCGTGCTCCTGCTAGGGCTTATGCTATACGCGCACGCGAGGATGCTTCCTCGCTAGATGTTATTACCGGTACTTTTACTCTCTTTGATACTAATGTGATTGCTTTGATTGACCCTGGTTCTACTCATTCTTATATATGTGAAACCTTAGCATCCAGTAAGACTTTACTTGTTGAGTCTACTGAGTTCGAAATTCGAGTGTCGAATCCCTTGGGTCATTATGTACTTGTTGACAAAGTGGTAAGAAATGTCCCCTAGTAATCCGAGGTTCCTGTTTTCCGGCTGATTTGATGCTTTTACTGTTTGATGAATTTGATGTTATCCTCGGTATGGATTGGTTGATCGTACATGATGCAATTGTAAATTGCAAAAGAAAACCATTGATTTGAGGTGTGTAAATAACGAGATAATCCGAGTTGAGTCTACGGACTTGAATGGGTTGCCGCTATAATATCCTCAATGTTGGCTCGAAAATATGTAAGAAAGGGTGTGAAGCATACCTTGCGTATGTACTTGATGACAAAGAGTTAGAAAAGAAACTCGAATCTGTGCGGTGGTTTGTGAATACCGGATGTTTTCCCGAACAATTACTGGGTTTACCACTGCTCGGAAGGTAGAGTTTGGTATTGAGCTTGTACAGGACTACACCGATTTCGATAGCTCCGTATCGTATGGCACCAACCGAGTTAAAAGAGTTGAAAGCTCGGTTGCAAGAGTTGACGGATAGAGGTTTCGCTCGACCAAGTTTCTCACCTTGGGGTGCACCAAGATTGTTTGTGAAAAGAAGGACGAAACCATGAGGTTGTGCATCGACTATCGTCACCGAATAAAGTGACAATAAAGAATAAATATCCGTTACAGCGTATTGATGATTTTTGATCAACTAAAAGGAGCCTCGGTGTTTTCAAAGATAGATTTGAGATCGGGTTATTATCGATTCATGAATTCGAGATTCGGACATACCCAAAACCGCTTTCGAGCGAGATACGGTCACTATGAATTCTTAGTGATGCCGTTTGGGCTCACTAATGCCCCCGTGGTATTTATGGATCTGATGAATCGGATCTTCAGACCGTATTTAGATCAGTCTGTAGTTGTGTTTATCGATGATATTTTGGTCTATTCGAGAAACGAAACCGATCTTCTTGAACACACAGGATTAGTGTTGCAAATTTTACGGGATAAGCGGTTGTATGCTAAGTTCATGAAGTGTGAGTTCGGTTAAGAGGTTAGCTTCTTGGGACATGTGGTATCTGCACGGTATTCGAGTTGATCCGAGCAAAATTTCAGTCATACTTAACTGGAAGCCTCCTAGAAATATTACTGAAGTTCGAAGCTTTTTGGGGCTTGCCGGTTACTACAGACGCTTTGTAAAGGGTTTCTTGATGATAGCCACACCAATAACGAAACTACTTCAAAAAGATGTTAAGTTTGAATGGACAGAAAAGTGTTAGAAAAGTTTCGATCAACTAAAAACTTATTTGACTGAAGCTCCAGTACTAGTGCAGCCCGAATCAGGCAAAGAGTTTGTCATTTATAGTGATGCATCCCTACTTGGGTTGGGTTGCGTATTGATGCAAGAGGGTCGAGTTGTAGCTTATGCGTCGAGACAACTGAAGCCACATGAGAAAAATTATCCGACCCATGATCTCGAACTAGCTGCCATCGTGTTCACTTTGAAAATATGGCGACATTACTTCTTTGGTGAAAAGTGCCATGTATATTCGGATCACAAAAGTCTCAAATATTTGATGACTCAAAGAGACTTGAATCTGAGACAAAGACGTTGGCTCGAGTTGTTAAAAGATTATGAGCTTGTCATTGACTATCACCCGGGAAAGGCTAATGTGGTTGCGGATGCTTTAAGTCATAAATCACTATTTGCTTTATGAGCGATGAATGTACACTTGTCTATTCTATCCGACAATATGTTAGTAGCAGAATTAAAGGCCAAACCATTGTTGATTCATTAAATTCGTGAAGCTCAGAAAGTCGGTGATGAATTGGTCGCAAGACGGGCTGAATGTGTTTCGAATATGGAATCAGAGTTTCAAATTGATGATGACGATTGTTTGAGGTTCAGAAGTCGTTTGTGTGTTCCAAGAAATTCAGAACTTATTTCGATGATTCTCGAGCGAAGCTCATTGTAGCCGAATGTCAATTCACAGGGAGTACGAAAATGTACAACGATCCGAGACGTCGCTTTTGGTGGCATGGTATGAAGCGAGACATTTCGATTTTGTTTGAAGTGTTTAATATGTCGCAAGTGAAGGCGGAACATCAAGTGCCTACGGGTTTACTTGACCGATCATGATACACGAATGGAAATGGGATCGAGTCACGATGGATTTTGTATCCGGGTTGCCGATATCGGCAAGTAAGAAAGATGCGATTTGGGTTGTTATTGATAGATCGACTAAGTCGGCTCACTTTATCCCCGTCGTCACGGATTTTCATTGGATAAACTAGCTGAATTGTATGTTTCTCGATTGTGAGATTACATGGGGTACCTATTTCTATTGTGTCGACGAGATCCGAGATTCACCTCGCGATTTTGGAACAAATTGCAAGAAGCTTTGGGTACCAAGTGCATTTTAGCACGCTTTTATCCCCAAACCGATGGTCAATCCGAGCGGATAATTCGGATACTCGAGGATATGTTGAGATGTTGCATCCTTGAGTTTAGTGGTTCATGGGAACGGTATTTAACTTTGATTGAATTTGCTTACAACAATAGTTTTCAATCAAGTATTAAGATGGCACCTTACGAGGCTTTGTACGGTCGTAAATGCCGTACACCATTGTTTTGGACCGAGCTCTGTGAAAGTAAAATTTTCGGAGTTGATTTGATTAAAGATGCTGAGTAGAAGGTAAAAATAATTCGTGAAAGTCTGAAGGCAGCATCCGATCGTCAGAAGTCGTACGCGGATTTAAAACGAAGAGATATTGAGTATCAGGTGGGAGACAAAGTGTTTCTTAAGGTTTCACCTTGGAAAAAGATACTCAAATTTGGCCGTAAGGGCAAACTGAGTCCGAGATTCATTGGGCCGTATGAAATCTCTGAACTAGTTGGTCCAGTTGCATATAGGTTGCTTTTACCCCCGAACTTGAAAGGATTCTAACGTTTTCATGTTTCGATGCTTGACGTTCTGATCGATCCTTCGCACATAATTAGTCCATCAGAGGTTGAAATTCAATCTGACTTGAGTTATGAAGAAGAACCGATTCATATCCTAGCTCGTGAAGTGTAAGAGTTGCGAAACAAAAGGGTTCCGTTAGTAAAGGTGTTATGGCTCAAACACGGAATCGAAGAAGCTACTTGGGAAACCGAGAACTCTATGAAAGAACGATACCCAAACCTATTTACCGGTAAGATTTTCGGGGACGAAAATTTCTTAAGTGGGAGAGAGTTGTGACAGCCCTAAATTGACCCTAGTCGGAAAGTGGTTTCGGGACCATAAAACCGAGTCCTAAAAATAATTAACCGTTATATTTGATGCTTATTATATGTATATAGGCATGTGTGAAAATTTCATGTTTGAATTTTGTTAATTGTAAGTGAATTTTGCTAAATAGGACTTGTGTGAGAAAATTTAGAAATGTGCTAGGCAAATGTTAAAGTGGCCTATTGATGCATGTTAGAAAAAGTTTGTCCTTGCATGTCAAATTACCCAAAACTTAGGATGGTGGTCGGCCATGCTATGGGTTAAAATGTATTATAAACATTTTATGTTAGTGTTTTATGTTAGGAATAATAAAATAGAGAACATGGGTAATAAAATAATAGTGGTTAGTAGGAGGAGAAACAAAAAAAATTAGCTAGGTTGCTCCTCCATTGCCGTGAATTGAAGGAAGAAAACAAAGAAAAAAAAATGTTCATCTTTTAACATCCTTGGCCGAAAATGCTAAGAAGAAGGAGGAAGGGGAAGTAAAATATTCGGCCACTCCTTCTAGTCTTTAATAAGGTATGTAATTCATGGTAGCTTTTGGAATTGTTGAATGTATTAAGCTAGTTACTAAGTCCCTTAGTTAGCCCATGTTCAAATTTTGAATCTTGTTGGTAACATGAGCAATCGGTCATGAGAAAATGTTCAAGAAATGGTTGTTGTTCATGTTATTTGGATGAGAAATGGTGAGTTTTGTTGTTTCATGTTAAAGTTAGATGAATGATGATAGATGAGTATTTGAACTATAAAAAGAATCATAGGTGAGCATTAGATACTAAGGGAAAAGAATCGGCTACCTTGTTATGAGCTAAGGCCGAATGTGAGTTTGGTTGTGTTTGAATATTACATGCTCGATAGAATGGTGGATGAAAGTGCCGAATGTGGTCTTTGGTTTGGGCATAAGGAATAATAGTATGCATAGGTTTCGGCTTTGGTAGTATCTATGTAATTATAATTAGTTCATTTGATGGTTTGGCATGAGGTGATAAGTAAAAGTTTAAAGGTAGCTTAAGTTAATTGATTATATGTGTGTATGCTATTAGAAATTCAAGGAATTCTCGGCAAAAAAAAATGTGGTTAGGGGTTAAGTCATGGGAACTTGGGGGTATTCATATGTGGACCTTAAGATTTTGTACACTATGACTATGTGAGTTAGGTGTTAAATAACTTAATCATGTGTATGCATGACCAAGTATAATCGGCCACATGAGTAAAGAAATGGGTTAATTGATATGTGGTAAATGTTAAGTGTTAAACGAAATGGAAATGATATCATATTGGAATGTGTATACTCGACCACATGAATGCATACATAGATTGGTGTTGCATGTATTCGGCTATAGGTAAGCATATTGATGATTCTATCTTGACTTAGATAATCGGCTAAAGGAGAATATTAGCTAATATGTTGAATTTGATTCATGATTTCATGCATATGACTCTAATGTCCAATATATATATGGACTAAGTACTTTGAATTTCTCTCGATGTTCAAGATGATTAAATCAATTTATTTGTTAAATTAAGCTCAAAAGCAAAGGGGAACTAAATCCGATAAAGGGAAGGAAAAAGTAATTGAATAGCCGTTGAAGTCGTTCGACAGCATCCGAGGTAAGTTTTCGAGTAATGGAACTTAGTTTATGATTTGATTAAGTCATGACATATAGCATAACAATTAAATGGAGATATAATGATTCAACTTGAATTATATATTGAGGTGACTAGTTCATACTTGTGACGGGTAGCCGAATGTGCATGGAGATCATGTTATAAGCAAATCAAAATCATTCTCGTTGTATGTGGCTATTGAACCGAAAATGGTAATGCTTGATAAGTGACTTGTGTTTGAATTCTAGTTATGAAAATGAAATATAGATGCGTCATGATTTATTGATATGTGCATGAATATTCGGATGATAACCGGGCTAAGTCCCGAAGGCATTTGTGCTAGTGACTAATTCCGGGCTAAGTCCCGAAGGCATTTGTGCGAGTTACTATATCCGGGCTAGGTCCCGAAGGCATTTGTGCGAGTTACTATATCCGGGATAGGTCCCGAAGGCATTTGTGAAAGTTACTATAACCGGGCTAAGTCCCGATGGCATTTGAGCTAGTAGCTATATCCGGCTAAATCCCGAAGGTACTTGGTTTAGGAATGAGCGATCTTGCTGTAAAAATTTCAATTAATACGCTCGTAAAATCCCAACGATGAGGTATGTTTTGTATATGCATTGGAATAATTGATTCCTTTTAAATAATATTCGCTCAATCGATTAACAAGCTTCCGACCTTTAGTCAAGTTAATACCTTATGTATGAATATAAGGGTTGGAAATGTGAAGTAGGTATGATTTTGAGAATATGTGTATATGAAACAATTCGTTTAGTCATATGAATGCTATACTTCAGTTGTGCATGATTTCATTACTCAAAACTTACTAAGCATTAAATGCTTATTCCGTTTCTTTGATTCTCTGTTTTATAGATTTTGGTTTGTCAGCTATCGGACTCGGGAGTGTTAAAGTCGAAGTCATCCACACTATCAAAGCCCTTTTGGTACTCTTTTAGTTGAACTCTGAAAATGGCATGTATAGGACTGCCCTTTTGTTGTTAGTCAAGTACCTTCGGTAATGTATATATTTGGATAGCAATGCGAAAATGGCTTATATATATTTTGAGCATAGCGTTATAATCATTTTGTATGTTGTTCATTGAGTGGTATGGAAATGCTGGTAACTATTAGCCATTGGAATGGTTAATCACGATCATTTTGGTGCTATGTATGACAAAACTCTAGTTGATCCATGGAAAATCATGAAATAGGTGTAGTCTACCTTAAAAACAGATGCTGACAGCAGCAGTAATGTTAATTTGAAAAATCACTAAAAATAGTAGGAAAGGAATTAAATAGCGAATAAAGTATGTAATTGAACCTTGATGAGTTTATTTTCATATGGAAGAAACGAAATGATCATATGAGCCGTATTTTAAGGGATGTTTAAGTTTTTGTGAAACAGGGCCAGAGCGATTTCTGGATCCCCTGTTTTGACTTTGGAAATTCACTATAAATTAACCAGAGATAATTAGAAGTCATTCCCTATATGTACAGATTCCTTTTCGAGTCTAGTTTCTTTAGAAACAAACAGAATAAGTATTGAAGCCCTGTACAGGAATATATCTAAGTCGTAATACATGAAGGTCAGAGTAGTCGAACCCTGTAACAGGGGAGACTTTAACTAATAAACTGTACTAATTGGCTTTACCAAAAATTCTAGAAAAAAATTTGTAGATGGACATATGAGTCTAGTTTCAGGAAAAATTTACGAAACCGGTTTTCGAGTTTTGGAACTTGAGATATGACTTATAAGGTGACAGTGACGCAGTTAGCCAGCTTGTCTGGAAATTTTAAAATGGACTGTGCAAATAAGTGAATTAAGTCCGTTAACACCTCGTGTCCGACTCCGGCAACGGTCTCGGGTACGGGGTGTTACATATAGCACTTATGTGCAAAATTTCTGAGTATCCATTAATACTCTGAGTGTTCAATAGGAATGTCAAAGTTGTGAAAGGATATGGTTATGTTGCGAGTTGGCATAGATATGTACGTAAAACTCATAAGTAATGCGCTCGTTATGTGATGAACTCTTGGTAGGACTATGATTGCGTAATTTATGATTTTAGGATTTTAATAACATCCATGCCAATTTTCATCATGTTAATTGCATGTTAAATGTGTAGTTATGATGCTTATTATTTGCATACGAACTTACTAAGCTATATAGCTTATCCCCTTCCTTTACCTTGTCTTATAGTGTCACCAAGCTAGAACGGGGTTTGGAGATTGTCAGAGATCCACTCACACTATCAACAATTATTTTGGTATCAATGAATTCAACGTTTTGAGTTATGGCATGTATAGGGGACTTGGTGTGACATCCCGAATTAGGGCCTAGTCAGAATAGTGGTTTTGAGACCACAAATCTGAGATAGAAATAATTATTTTATGATCCTTATAAGGTCTATGATATGAATGCATACTTGTGTGACAGTTTCGTGAAGAAATTCTATGCATAAAATGTCTAATTTAATTTTAGGGACCAAATTGAATAAAATGAAAAACTTTCATTAAGCATGAAATTGCTTTAGATAATGAATAGAGGGTCCTAATTAACAATTTGACGAATTTCTATAATTTTGGACAAAAATAGACGTCCATAGGAAAAATTTGAAAGAAAAACCTTAAGGGTATTTTTGTCATTTGGTAATTAAATGAAATAAAAAAGGAAAAATCAAGTGAAAATGTTGTCCATCTTCCTCCTTAGCTGCCAAAATTGTTGGAGAACCATAGCTAGGGTTTTCAAACTTTTCAAGCTTGGGGGTAAGTACGTTCTAGCCCCGTTTTTAATGTTCTTTGCATTTTTGAAATCCTCATAACATGATGTACCTGTTTCTAACCATATTTTAAGCTAGGTTTCATGTTGGAATTTTTACCCATGCATGAGAAGTTTATATTTTGATGTTTAATGGAAAAATATGATAGTTTGATATGTGCTCGACATCTTTTACTAGGTGATTTTCCATGAAAACACCTTAAAGGGACCATTTTGTAAATTATGTAAAATAAATGATAAAAATCTGATTTTGATGAAAATATGGGTTGTTATGAGTACAAGGAAAATTCAGCTAGGCTTGGGTAACAAAGAAAATGCATGCATTTCATTTTACGAGCCTAGGGACTAAATAGTAAATAAGTGAAAAGTTAGGGGTAAAAAGGTAATTTTACCAAAGCATGGATTATGGATTGATTTCAATAATGCGATTAATAAGCAAGTTAAATTTGGCATTATAGATCAAGAAAAATGTGAACCGAGTCTTGATCGAGGAAAGAATAAAGTATACGACGATTAGACTCGATTACCATCAATTTGTACCGAGGTAAGTGCATATGCAAATAATATGGTGTGTAGCATGTTTTTAATGTTTTGATATTATGTGATAAAGGTTTTCTTGTTATTATGAGTTATATACTTATTAGTTGTTATGAAAGCATAGATGATAATTGGTCGTTACATATGACATCACGAGCAAGTACGACAAAGTATGCCTTGTGCAAGTGAGGAAAATCTCGTTTGAACCTTGGGAATAGTCTAGGATACAAATGACATGTCACTAGGAATTTAGAAATTCGAACTCATTAAATTGGTCCGGGTTCATGATATGTATGAGGCATCGGAGCTCGTTGAGTTGGTCCGAGTTCATTATGGATGCGAGCATCCGAGCTCGTTGAGTTGGTCCGAGTTCATTATGGATATGATACATGTACTTGGGTTCCGAGTAATGGTCCTGTGTATTCTACCGGTGGCTAAGTAATCCTTGAGTTGGTTAGATACTTGACAGCTTGTGTGAGCAAGCTCGTGAGTAGCTCCTTTGCGAGCGTTACATGTTATGAGGTAGCTTTGGCTACTTATGTATATGTGGCATTTATGTGCAAATTTTTTGTGTATCCAATAGTATTTCGAGTGTTCAACGGGAAATGCAATGGATGTGATGAAAGTTCCGAGGAGGGCACGTTAAAGAGGTATGATTATATGATATGCTACGATGAGTACAGGTATGTACGTTAAACCTATGAATAATGCCTTGGTAAAGAATGATTTGTGATGAGAGAGTATATGTGTACGTTGATAAGTAAGTCAAAAGGTTTAAGTGATGAATAATCTTTATATATATGTTACTATGTCCTTGCATGTTGACTGCTTACTTCCATTGCATATTATTTACATGTGGACTTACTAAGCTTTAATGCTTACCCCATTTCCTTTCCATCCTTTGTAGTTCCACCAAGCTAGCTCAGGGATCGGAAGCTGTCGGAGTGTTTGATCACACTATCAAAAGATTATTGGGTAAAATTGTTATTTTGAGTATGGTATGTATAGGGGACTTGGTTATTTTGTAATATGTGTCATGCTATTTGACCAAATTGTAAAGGCCTATGATGTTGATGATTCATTGTGTAGACACATGGGTATGTGTTTAGACCTTGTGTGATACACAGTCTGCCTCACAGGCATTTTGAATGGCTGTGTGTCCCTTGCACCCTAATTTTGCAAGTCAGTATGCTCAATAGTAAACACACGGGCTAAGACACAAGCATGTGTCTTGGCCATGTGAGGGACATGGCCTACCCACATGGGCGTGTACTTTGGCTGTGTGAAGTCTGCACCTTTTTATGAAAAATTCATTTAATTTTTAATTAACCATACGATCTAGCCACGGGGCCGTGTGATATGGCCATGTGACCCTAAATTGATGCTGACGTCGTAGTTAGAGAGTTATACGGCTGGCGGACACAGACGTGTCTAGAGCACACGGCCGTGTCCCCTGTCTTACACGAGTGTGTCACTTGTCTTACACAGGCGTGTGGCTCTGTATTAGGGAAAATTTCCCAAACTTTTCTAAAGTCTTTGATTTAGTCCCGAATCCCTTCCGATAGTTGTTTTGGGGCTCGTAGGCCCATATCAGGGACAAATTGTGTATGTATGAATGAAGTTGTTTTAAAGAAAAATTTTATAGCCCGATTTTTGCATGAATTGTAACACCCCGTACCCGAGACCGTTGCCGGAGTCGGACACGAGGTGTTAATGGACTTAATTCACTTATTTGCACAGTCCATTTTAAAATTTCCAGACAAGCTGGCTAACTGCATCACTGTCACCTTAAAAATCATATCTCAAGTTCCAAAACTCGAAAACCGGTTCTGTAAATTTTTCCTGAAACTAGACTCATATTTCCATCTACAAAAGTTTTTCTAGAATTTTTGGTCAAGAAAATTAGTACATTTTATTAGTTAAAGTATCCCCTGTTACAGGGTTTGACTACTCTGACCTTAATTTATTACAACTTAGATATCTTCCTGTACAGGGCTTCAATACTTATGCCGTTTGTTTCTAAAGAAACTAGACACGAAAAGGAATCTGTACATATAGGGAATGACTTCTAATTATCTCTGGTTAATTTATAGTGAATTTCCAAATTCAGAATAGGGGATCCAGAAATCTCTCTAGTCCTATTTCACGAAAACTTAAACATCCCTTAAAATACGGCTCATATGATCGTTTCGTTTCTTCCATATGAAAATAGACTCATCAAGGTTCGATTAAATAATTTATTCGCTATTTAATTCCATTCCTACTATTTTTAGTGATTTTTCAAATTCACATTACTGCTGCTGTCAGCATCTGTTTTTAAGGTAGACTATACCTATTTCATGATTTTCCATGGATCAACTAGAGTTTTGTCATACATAGTGTGACAACCCGAATTAGGGCCTAATCGGAATAGTGGTTTCGTGACCACAAATTCGAGATAGAAATAATTGTTTTATAATTATTTTGGGGTTTATGATATGATTGCATGATTGTGTGAAAATTTCGTGATGAAATTCTATGCCTAAAGTGCTTAAATTGAAAGTAGGGACTAAATCGAATAAGTTGCAAAATTTGCATCCCGGAAGTTTTTAGTATGAAATTGCTTTGGAATATTAATTAGGAGGTCTTAAATAGCAATTTGACCAATTTTAAGTTCATGGACAAAATTAGGACATGGAAGGAATTTTTGAAAGTTTAGTAAGGAGGGCATTTTGGTCATTTGGATATTAAATGAAATAAAATGGGAAAAATAACACAAAATTGATCATCATCCTCCTTAGTTGCTGCGAATTCTCCTCTCTCCATAGCTAGGGTTTCTTCAATTTTCAAGCTCCATAGTAAGTGATTCCAAGCCCGTTTTAATGTTCTTTACGTTTTTGGAATCCGGAAGCTCGATTAAGCTTATGCTAGTAATAATTTAACCTAGGGTTCATATTTGGAAAAAAACCCATAGGTGAAATTTGTGTATTTTGATGTTTTATGATAGAATATGAGGTTTTAAATTATGTTAAATAACTTGTGCTACTCGGTTTTAAGTGAAAACGAGTAAAAGCAGCATAATCGGTAAAATACCTATTGTTCATAACTATATGATAGAGTGAGAATTTGATGTTGTTGTAGAAGAGAAAATGTTCAGCATATCATAAAACATAAGAATAAGGGCTGAAATTAAATTCCGAGCCTAGGGAAAAATTGTAATTTTGTAAAGTTAGGGGCAAAATGTAATTTTTCCATGATGTGATTTTGGATTGAAATAAATAGTATAAGTATTAAATGAGCTAAATGTGTTATTATAGATCAAGAAAGACGCGAATTGATCTCGAGCAGGGGAAGGAAAAAGTTTTGGACTAAATTGCAAAATTTCCACATTTTGCACCAAGGTAAGTTTGTATGTAAATATTACAATAATTTCATGTATATTCTTATATTTCAGCCTATTATATAAATATACTAGCTGATGTTAAAATATAAATCGACTATTGGAAGAATGGAAATAAATATAAAGAGAGATCCTGGTTGAACATTCTGAGAGATCGAATGAAATAGAGGGCGTAGCTAGGTCACATGTATGATGCCGAGTGCACATCATGTGTACAAGAAAGCTACGAGACACCCTATAGTAGCTAGGTCACATGTGTGATACGAGATGTATCCCATGTAGACAAGAGAGCTACGTGAAAGATAAATGTAGCTAGGTCGCATGCGTGATTCCAAGTGAAGGACACCATGTAGACAAGAGAGCTACGAGACAAATCGGCTAGGTCGCATGAGTGGTACTAAGTGTTCACCATGTGTACAAGAGAGCCGAACTAAACGAAGTATGATGGTGGGGCTGTGTGCTGAAACCATTAAATATCGAGGATTGATCCGAATTGTTCAACGGGATGGTTTTGTGGTGATATTTTGGTTTGGACCTACACTTATGGTGAATGAAATATGGTGAAAATGATTTGTGGTATATATATATATATAAAATAAAATGAGGTTAGCATAAAGAATGTGTGAAAGAGTGAAATTAGCATTAAAACTGTTTTTAGATGGTAGCAGTGACGTGATTTTGAAAAATCACCAAAAATAGGAGAAATATAATTAGAGGTTGAATGAGATGTGAAATTAAAGTTTAATGAGTCTACTTTCATATAAAAGAAACAGAGCAAGCAAAGGAATTCTATATTTTGAGATATTTACAATTGTATGTGACTTGCTCAGGATGAATACGTGATCCCCTGTTCCAACTTTTAAAAATCATTAAAAATTGTACAAAGCAAATTAAGAAATATAGTTTACATGCATAAATTCCTTATTGAGACTATTTTTAAATGAAACAGACTTCAGGGTTGTTTGAATTTTGTACTGAGAGAAATTCAATTTGTAGTGAACAGAGGTCAGATCAGTCGAGCTGTGTAACAGGGGAAAATTTAACTAATAAACTGTACTAATCGACTGAACCAAAAATTATAGAAAAAAATTAGCAAAAATATTTATGAGTCTAGATTCAGGGAAATTTTACGGATTTGAATTTCAAGTTTTGTAACTCGAGTTATGATTTATTTAGTGAATATGACGCAGCAGAGACAGCTTAATCAAAGTGGAATGAATAGTGAAGTTAAAGTAGATATACTTGAATTGTTGTGTAAATATGTTAAATTCTTTAATTAGTATTTACATACTTACTTAATAAGCTATAAGCTTACTTTGTTTCTCTCTTTTGTCTTATAGTGTCCTCCGGCTTGCTCAGGAGTTAAGGATCGTGAAGATCTACCCGCACTATCATACTTTAGGGTATTTGAACTAAACGTTTTGAATTATGGCATGTATAGTAGGCTTAATTATTTTGTTACGTGTCATATTTGTCTAGGTTTAAAATATTAGTTACAGTACTCGACCAGCTACTTTGTACAAGCCATTAAAGTTGGCTAATATTGTTCAAGACATATGTTATACGATGCACTATCAAATTGGATGACATATTTATATCTCGGTTATGTTTAATGGTATGTGTTATGTTCTGGTAATACCTTGTATCCTGTTCCGGCGACGGTAACGGGTAAGGGGTGTTACACATAGCACCAAAATGATCGTGATTAACCATTCCAATGGCTAATCATTACCAACATTTCCATACCACTCAATGAACAACATACAAAATGATTATAACGCTATGCTCAAAATATATATAAGCCATTTTCGCATGGCTATCCAAATATATACATTATCGAAGGTACTTGACTAACAACAAAAGGGCAGTCCTATACATGCCATTTTCGAGTTCAACTAAAAGAGTACCAAAAGGGCTTTGATAGTGTGGATGACTTGACTTTGACACTCCAGTCCGATGGTGATGAACCAAAATCTATAAAGCAGAGAATCAAAGAAATGAATAAGCATTTAATGCTTAGTAAGTTTTGAGTAATGAAATCATGCACAACTCAAGTACAACATTCATATGACTAAACGAATAGTTTCATATACACATATTCTCAAAATCATACCTACTTCACATTTCCAACCCTTATATTCATACATAAGGTATTAACTTGACTAAAGGCCTAAGCTTGTTAATCGATTGAGCGAATACTATTTAAAAGGAATCAATTATTCCAATGCATATACAAAACATACCTCATCTTTGGGATTTTACGAGCGTATTAATTGAAATTTTTACAGCAAGATCGCTCATTCCCAAACCAAGTACCTTCGGGATTTAGCCGGATATAGCTACTCGCTCAAATGCCTTCGGGACTTAGCCCAGTTATAGTAACTCGCACAAATGCCTTCGGGACCTAGCCCGGCTATAGTAACTCGCACAAATGCCTCCGGGACCTAGCCCGGATATAGTAACTCGCACAAATGCCTTCGGGACTTAGCCCTGAATTAGTCACTAGCACAAATGCCTTGGGACTTAGCCCGGTTATCATCCGAATATTCATGCACATATCAATAAATCATGACACATCTATATTTCATTTTCATAACTAGAATTCAAACACAAGTCACTTATCAAGCATTACCATTTTCGGCTCAATAGCCACATACAACGAGCATGATTTTGATTTGCTTATAACATGATCTCCATGCACATTCGGCTACCCGTCACAAGTATAAACTAGTCACCTCAATATATAATTCAAGTTGAATCATTATATCTCTGTTTATTTGTTATGCTATATGTCATGACTTAATCAAATCATAAACTAAGTTCCATTACTCGAAAACTTACCTCGGATGCTGTCGAACGACTTCAACGGCTATTCAATTACTTTTTCCTTCCCTTTATCGGATTTAGTTCCCCTTTGCTCTTGAGATTAATTTAACAAATAAATTGATTTAATCATCTTGAACATCGAGAGAAATTCAAGGTACTTAGTCCATATATATATTGGACATTAGAGTCATATGCATGAAATCATGAATCAAATTCAACATATTAGCTAATATTCTCCTTCAGCCGATTATCTAAGTCAAGATAGAATCATCAATATGCTTACCTATAGCTGAATACATGCAACACCAATCTATGTATGCATTCATGTGGTCGAGTATACATATTCCAATATGATATCATTTCCATTTCGTTTAACACTTAACATTTACCACATATCAATTAACCCATTTCTTTACTCATGTAGCTGATTATACTTGGTCATGCATACACATGATTAAGTTATTTAACACCTAACTCACATAGTCATAGTGTACAAAATCTTAAGGTCCACATATGAATACCCCCAAGTTCCTATGACTTAACCCCTAACCACATTTTTTTTTGCCGAGAATTCCTTGAATTTCTAATAGCATACACACATATAATCAATTAACTTAAGCTACCTTTAAACTTTTACTTATCACCTCATGCCAAACCATCAAATGAACTAATTATAATTACATAGGTACTACCAAAGCCGAAACCTATGCATACTATTATTCCTTATGCCCAAACCAAAGACCACATTCGGCACTTTCATCCACCATTCTACCGAGCATGTAATATTCAAACACAACCAAACTCACATTCGGCCCTAGCTCATAACAAGGTAGCCGATTCTTTTCCCTTAGTATCTAATGCTCACCTATGATTCTTTTTATAGTTCAAATACTCATCTATCATCATTCACCTAACTTTAACATGAAACAACAAAACTCACCATTTCTCATCCAAATAACATGAACAACAACCATTTCTTGAACATTTTCTCATGACCGATTGCTCATGTTACCAACAAGATTCAAAATTTGAACATGGGCTAACTAAGGGACTTAGTAACTAGCTTAATACATTCAACAATTCCAAAAGCTACCATGAATTACATACCTTATTCAAGACTAGAAGGAGTGGTCAATATTTTACTTCCCTTCCCCTTCTTCTTAGCATTTTCGCTAAGGATGTTAAAAGATGAACATTTTTTTCTTTGTTTTCTTCCTTCAATTCACGGCAATGGAGGAGCAACCTAGCTAATTTTTTTGTTTCTCCTCCTACTAACCACTATTATTTTATTACCCATGTTCTTTATTTTATTATTCCTAACATAAAACACTAACATAAAATGTTTATAATACATTTTAACCCATAGCGTGGCCGGCCACCATCCTAAGTTTTGGGTAATTTGACATGCAAGGACAAACATTTTCTAACATGCATCAATAGGCCACTTTAACATTTGCCTAGCACATTTCTAAATTTTCTCACACAAGTCTTATTTAGCAAAATTCACTTACAATTAACAAAATTCAAACATGAAATTTTTACACATGCCTAAATACATATAATAAGCATCAAATATAACGGTTAATTATTTTTATAACTCGGTTTTGTGGTCCCGAAACCACTTTCCGACTAGGGTCAATTTAGGGCTGTCACAACTCTCCCCACTTAAGAAATTTTCGTCCCCGAAAATCTTACCGGTAAATAGGTTTGGGTATCGTTCTTTCATAGAGTTCTCGGTTTCCCAAGTAGCTTCTTCGATTCCGTGTTTGAGCCATAACACCTTTACTAACGGAACCCTTTTGTTTTGCAACTCTTTCACTTCACGAGCTAAGATACGAATCAGTTCTTCTTCATAACTCAAGTCAGATTGAATTTCAACCTCTGATGGACTAATTATGTGCGAAGGATCGGATCAGAACGTCAAGCATCGAAACATGAAAACGTTGTGAATCCTTTCAAGTTCGGGGTAAAAGCAACCTATATGCAATGGACCAACTCGTTCGGAGATTTCATACGGCCCATGAATCTCGGACTCGGTTTGCCCTTACGGCCAAATCGAGTATCTTTTCCAAGGTGAAACCTTAAGAAACACTTTGTCTCCCACCTGATACTCAATATCTCTTCGTTTTAAATCCGCGTACGACTTCTGACAATCGGATGCTGCCTTCAGACTTTCACGAATTATTTTTACCTTCTACTCAGCATCTTTAATCAAATCAACTCCGAAAATTTTACTTTCACAGAGCTCGGTCCAAAACAATGGTGTACGACATTTACGACCGTACAAAGCCTCGTAAGGTGCCATCTTAATACTTGATTGAAAACTATTGTTGTAAGCGAATTCAATCAAAGGTAAATACCGTTCCCATGAACCACTAAACTCAAGGATGCAACATCTCAACATATCATCGAGTATCCGAATTATCCGCTCGGATTGACCATCGGTTTGGGGATGAAAGAGGCTAAAATGCGACTTGGTACCCAAAGCTTCTTGCAATTTCTTCCAAAATCGCGAGGTGAATCTCGGATCTCTGTCGACACAATAGAAATAGGTACCCGTGTAATCTCACAACTCGAGAAACATACAATTCAGCTAGTTTATCCAATAAAACATCCGTACGTACGGGGATAAAGTGAGCCGACTTAGTCAGTCTATCAACAACAACCCAAATCGCATCTTTCTTACTTTCCGATACTGGCAACCCAGATACAAAATCCATCGTGACTCGATCCCATTTCCATTCAGGTATCATGATCGGCTGAAGTAAACCCGTAGGCACTTGATGTTCCGCCTTTACTTGCTGACATATTAAACACTTCGAAACAAAATCGGAAATGTCTCGTTTCATACCATGCCACCAAAACTGACGTCTCAGATCGTTGTACATTTTCGTACTCCCCTAGTGAATTGACATTCGGCTACAATGAGCTTCATTCAGAATCATCGAAATAAGTTCTGAATTTCTTGGAACACACAAACGACTTCTGAACCTCAAACAATCGTCATCATCAATTTGAAACTCTGATTCCATATTCGAAACACATTCAGCCCGTCTTGTGACCAATTCATCATCGACTTTTTGAGCTTCACTAATTTGATGAATCAACAATGGTTTGGCCTTTAATTCTGCTACTAACACATTGTCGGATAGAATGCATAACAAGCTGTACATTCATCGTCAGTAAAGCAAATAGTGATTTACGACTTAAAGCATCCGCAACCACATTAGCCTTTCCCGGGTGATAGTCAATGACAAGCTCATAATCTTTTAACAACTCGAGCCAACGTCTTTGTCGCAGATTCAAGTCTCTTTGAGTCATCAAATATTTGAGACTTTTGTGATCCGAGTATACATGGCACTTCTCACCAAATAAGTAATGTCACCATATTTTCAAAGCGAACACGATGGCGGCTAGTTCGAGATCATGGGTCGGATAATTTTTCTCATGTGGCTTCAGCTTGTCTCGACGCGCATAAGCTACAACTCGACCCTCTTGCATCAATATGCAACCCAACCCAAGTAGGGATGCATCACTATAAATGACAAACTCTTTGCACGATTCGAAATTTGCACTAATCTTTGAGCTTCATCAAATAAGTTTTCGATTGATCGAAACTTTTCGACACTTTTCATCCATTCAAACTTAACATCTTTACAAGTAGTTTCGTTATTGGTGTGGCTATCATCGAGAAACCCTTTACAAAGCGTCTGTAGTAACCGGTAAGCCCCAAAAAGCTCCGAACTTCAGTAATATTTCTCGGAGGCTTCCAGTTAAGTATGGCTCTAATTTTGCTCGGATCAACCCGAATACCCGATGCAGATACCACATGTCCCAAGAAGCTAACCTCTCTTAACCAAAACTCACACTTACTGAACTTAGCATACAACTGCTTATCCCGTAAAATTTGCAATACTAATCCCAGGTGTTCAGCATGATCGGTTTCGTTTCTCGAATAGACCAAAATATCATCGATAAACACAACTACAAACCGATCTAAATACGGTCTGAAGATTCGATTCATCAGATCCATAAATATCGCGGGGGCATTAGTGAGCCCAAACAGCATCACTAAGAATTCGTAGTGACCGTATCTCGTTCTGAAAGCAGTTTTGGGTATGTCCGAATCTCGAATTCGCAACTGACAATAACCCGATCTCAAATCTATCTTTGAAAACACCGAGGCTCCCTTTAGTTGATCAAACAAATCATCAATACGTGGTAACGGATATTTATTCTTTATTGTCACTTTATTCAGCTGAAGATAGTCGATGCACAACCTCATGGTTCGGTCCTTCTTTTTCACAAACAATACTGGTGCACCCCAAGGTGAGAAACTTAGTCGAGCGAAACCTCTATCCGTCAACTCTTGCAACTGAGCTTTCAACTCTTTTAACTCGGTTGGTGCCATACGATACGAAGCTATTGAAATCGGTGTAGTCCCAGGTACAAGCTAAATACCAAACTCTACCTCCCGAACAGGTGGTAAACCCGGTAATTCTTCGAGAAAAACATCCGGGTTTTCACAAACCACCGGCACAGATTCAGGTTTCTTTTCTACCTCTTTGTCATCAAGTACATACGCAAGGTATGCTTCACACCCCTTTCTTACATATTTTTGAGCCAACATTGAGGATATTACAGCTGGCAACCCATTCAAGTCCGTAGACTCAACTCGGATTATCTCGTTATTTATACACCTCAAACCAATGGTTTTTCTTTTGCAATTTACAATTGCATCATGTACGGTCAACTAATCCATACCGAGGATAACATCAAATTCATCAAACGGTAAAAGCATCAAATCGGCTGGAAAACAGGAACCTCGGATTACTAGGGGACATTTCTTACACACTTTGTCAACAAGTACATAACGACCCAAGGGATTCGACACTTGAATTACGAACTCAGTAGACTCAACAAGTATAGTCTTACTGAATGCTAAGGTTTCACATATATAAGAATGAGTAGAACCAGGGTCAATCAAAGCAATCACATTAGTATCAAAGAGAGTAAAAGTACCGGTAATAACATCTAGCGAGGAAGCATCCTCGTGTGCGCGTATAGCATAAGCCTTAGCAGGAGCACGAGCCTCAGATCTGGTTGTAGCGTCTCTAGATCCTCTCTGACCACCACTAGGATTTCCCGTGTTTCTAGATGGTCTACCTCGAGCAGTGGTAGCACTCGGTTTCCCACTTTGATTTACATTCTGTTCAGACAATCTCGGGCAATCTTTAATAAAGTGGTCAGCTGATCCGCACTTGTAACAGGAGCGGTCATGGAATCTACAACTCCCCGAATGCCATTTACCACAATACTGGCACTCTGTTCTGTCTCGACATTCATTTCTAACACTGGCGACCGAAGTGACTCGTGTACCCACAGGGGGTCGATCACAATCTCGTCTAGAAAAGCCCGAAGTGTCTCTAGATCGGCCTAAATCATCTTTAAATTTCTTCGATGACTGTTGAAAGGGCTTTCCCGAAGATCTCTTACGAAACTCCTTTGCTCCCATATCAGCTTTTCTTTTCTCCTTACTGAGCTCCTCGGCTTTGCAAGCTCGCTCGACAAGTACCACAAATTCTCGGATTTCTAAAATGCCAACATACAGCTTTATATCATCGTTTAGTCCATCCTCGAAACGTTTACACATCACAGCTTCTGAAGAAATACATTCTTGAGCGTACCGGCTAAGTCTTACAAACTTTCGTTCATAATCAGTAACCGACATGGAACCTTGTTTAAGTTCAAGAAATTCCTTCCGTTTTTGATCAATGAATATCTGACTGATATACTTTTTCTGAAACTCGGTTTGGAAAAACTCCCAAGTTACTTGCTCTCTGGCACAATGTAAATCAACGTATTCCACCAATAGTAGGCGTTATCACGTAGCAAGGAGATAGTACACTTTAGGCACTCATCGAGTGTGCAAGATAGCTCATCGAGTACCCGAATAGTGTTGTCCAACCAAAATTCAGCTTGCTCGGCATCATCGCTGTCCGTAGCTTTAAATTCAGTAGCCCGTGTTTTGGATTCTATCAACTGGGGCTTATTTGACCTTATTTGGTCGATTCTTTGGAGGTATTGTAGGTGCGGGGTTGTATTAGTCGGGAATGGAGGTTGTGGAACAGCCGTATTAGTTCGAATGTATTGGTTGAACCAATCATTCATCACGCTATAAAAAGCTTGTCTAGCTTCATCATTCTGATTACAAGCAATAGGTGGAGAGTCCGCCGATGCTGTCCCTTGTACGGGAGCAGGCGCTACACTCTCAAGATCATCAGCTACCGTTCGGTTGGGATCGGGATCCATTTCTATAAGGAAACACATTTTAACTGTCAGAAATCACCACACTATCAAATAAACACATAATGGCATGTATAGCTAGACCCAAACGTACTATAGTAGTCCTAGAATCGACTAAACCGTAGCTCTGATACCAATAAAATTGTAACACCCCATACCCGAGACCGTTGCCGGAGTCAGACATGATGTGTTAACGGACTTAATTCACTTATTTGCACAGTCCATTTTAAAATTTCCAGACAAGCTGGCTAACTGCGTCACTGTCACCTTAAAAATCATATCTCAAGTTCCAAAACTAGAAAACCGGTTCCGTAAATTTTTCCTGAAACTAGACTCATATTTCCATCTACAAATTGTTTTCTAGAATTTTTAGTCAAGCCAATTAGTACAGTTTATTAGTTAAAGTCTCCCCTGTTACAGGGTTTGACTACTCTGACCTTCATGTATTACGACTTAGATATCTTCCTGTACAGGGCTTAAATACTTATGCCGTTTGTTTATAAAGAAACTAGACTCGAAAAGGAATCTGTACATGTAGGGCATGGCATCTAATTATCTCTGGTTAATTTATAGTGAATTTCCAAAGTCAGAAGAGGGGATCCAGAAATCGCTCTGGCCCTGTTTCACGAAAACTTAAACATCCCTTAAAATACGGCTCATATGATCGTTTCATTTCTTTCATATGAAAATAGACTCATCAAGTTTCGATTACATAATTTATTCGCTATTTAATTCCATTCCTACTATTTTTAGTGATTTTTTAAATTCACATTACTACTGCTGTCAGCATCTGTTTTTAAGGTAGACTATACCTATTTCATGATTTTCCATGGATCAACTAGAGTTTTGTCATACATAGCACCAAAATGATCGTGATTAACCATCCAATGGCTAATCGTTACCAACATTTCCATACCACTCAATGAACAACATACAAAATGATTATAACGCTCTGCTCAAAATATATATAAGCCATTTTCGCATGGCTATCCAAATATATACATTACCGAAGGCACTTGACTAACAACAAAAGGGCAGTCCTATACATGCCATTTTCAGAGTTCAACTAAAAGAGTACCAAAAGGGCTTTGATAGTGTAGATGACTTCGACTTTGACACTCCCGAGTCCGATAGCTGACGAACCAAAATCTATAAAACAGAGAATCAAAGAAACGGAATAAGCATTTAATGCTTAGTAAGTTTTGAGTAATGAAATCATGCACAACTGAAGTATAGCATTCATATGACTAAACGAATAGTTTCATATACACATATTCTCAAAATTATACCTACTTCACATTTCCAACCCTTATATTCATACATAAGGTATTAACTTGACTAAAGGCCGGAAGCTTGTTAATCGATTGAGCGAATACTATTTAAAAGGAATCAATTATTCCAATGCATATACAAAACATACCTCATCATTGGGATTTTACGAGCGTATTAATTGAAATTTTTACAGCAAGATCGCTCATTCAAAAACCAAGTACCTTCAGGATTTAGCCGGATATAGCTACTCGCTCAAATGCCTTCGGGACTTAGCCCGGTTATAGTAACTCGCACAAATGCCTTCGGGACCTAGCCCGGATATAGTAACTCACACAAATGCCTTTGGGACCTAGCCCGGATATAGTAACTCGCACAAATGCCTTCGGGACTTAGCCCGAAATTAGTCACTAGCACAAATGCCTTCGGGACTTAGCCCGGTTATCATCCGAATATTCATGCATATATCAATAAATCATGACGCATCTATATTTCATTTTCATAACTAGAATTCAAACACAAGTCACTTATCAAGCATTACCATTTTCGGCTCAATAGCCACATACAACGAGCATGATTTTGATTTGCTTATAACATGATCTCCATGCACAGTCGGCTACCCGTCACAAGTATAAACTAGTCACCTCAATATATAATTCAAGTTGAATCATTATATCTCCGTTTATTTGTTATGCTATATGTCATGACTTAATCAAATCATAAACTAAGTTCCATTACTCGAAAACTTACCTCGGATGCTGTCGAACGACTTCAACGGCTATTCAATTACTTTTTCTGTCCCTTTATCGGATTTAGTTCCCCCTTGCTCTTGAGCTTAATTTAACAAATAAATTAATTTAATCATCTTGAACATCAAGAGAAATTCAAGGTTCTTAGTCCATATATATATTGGACATTAGAGTCATATGCATGAAATCATGAATCAAATTCAACATATTAGCTAATATTCTCCTTTAGCCGATTATCTAAGTCAAGATAGAATCATCAATATGCTTACCTATAGCCGAATACATGCAACACCAATCTATGTATGCATTCATGTGGTCGAGTATACATATTCCAATATGATATCATTTCCATTTCGTTTAACACTTAACATTTACCACATATCAATTAACCCATTTCTTTACTCATGTGGCCGATTATACTTGGTCATGCATACACATGATTAAGTTATTTAACACCTAACTCACATAGTCATAGTGTACAAAATCTTAAGGTCCACATACGAATACCCCCAAGTTCCTATGACTTAACCCCTAACCACATTTTTTTTGCCGAGAATTCCTTGAATTTCTAATAGCATACACACATATAATCAATTAACTTAAGCTACCTTTAAACTTTTACTTATCACCTCATGCCAAACCATCAAATGAACTAATTATAATTACATAGGTACTACCAAAGCCAAAACCTATGCATACTATTATTCCTTATGCCCAAACCAAAGACCACATTCGGCACTTTCATCCACCATTCTACCGAGCATGTAATATTCAAACACAACCAAAATCACATTCGGCCCTAGCTCATAACAAGGTAGCCGATTCTTTTGCCTTAGTATCTAATGCTCACCTATGATTCTTTTTATAGATCAAATACTCATCTATCATCATTCACCTAACTTTAACATGAAACAACAAAACTCACCATTTCTCATCCAAATAATATGAACAACAACCATTTTTTGAACATTTTCTCATGACCGATTGCTCATGTTACCAACAAGATTCAAAATTTGAACATGGGCTAACTAAGGGACTTAGTAACTAGCTTAATACATTCAACAATTCCAAAAGCTACCATGAATTACATACCTTATTCAAGAGTAGAAGGAGTGGCGAATATTTTACTTCCCTTCCCCTTCTTCTTAGCATTTTCGCCAAGGATGTTAAAAGATGAACATTTTTTTCTTTGTTTTCTTCCTTCAATTCACGGCAATGGAGGAGCAACCTAGCTAATTTTTTGTTTCTCCTCCTACTAACCACTATTATTTTATTACCCATGTTCTTTATTTTATTATTCCTAACATAAAACACTAACATAAAATGTTTATAATACATTTTAACCCATAGCATGGCCGGCCACCATCCTAAGTTTTGGGTAATTTGACATGCGAGGACAAACATTTTCTAACATGCATCAATAGGCCACTTTAACATTTGCCTAGCACATTTCTAAATTTTCTCACACAAGTCCTATTTAGCAAAATTCACTTACAATTAACAAAATTCAAACATGAAATTTTCACACATGCCTATATACATAAAATAAGCATCAAATATAACTGTTAATTATTTTTATGACTCGGTTTTGTGGTCCCAAAACCACTTTCCGACTAGGGTCAATTTAGGGCTGTCACATGAATGACTGTGTACGTGCTCGGTAATGCCTCATATCCTATCTCGGCCTCGGGTACGGGTAAGGGGTGTTACACTTGGTCATTTTGTTATGTGTCATAATTAATTTTGCCAAATGTGTAGGCTTATATTGGTTGAAAGTCCATGTTGTATAAGGCCATTTGAAATTGGCTACTATTGGTATAAGTAATTTATATGAGGGCGCCTTTCATGGATGTGGTAATTTACATGATTTGAATTGATGAGTATGTGATGCTTGTGTATGATAGATGGTAGCATGTGAATGATGTGTTGATGTCTTGGTTGGGGCTGATTTGGTTGTATGTAAATGCTTCGATTGGTTCTATGTTATGTTGTGTAGGTGTGTGCATAAAAGGGTGGCAAAAAGGCTTGGTAAATAGCCTTAATTTTGTCCACACGGGTGGACACACGGGCGTGTACCTAAGCCGTGTGTGACACACGGTCTGCCCCATGGGCATGTGTTCAGGCCGTGTGTCTCCTGCACCCTAATTTTTGCAAAACAGAATGCCCAATATTGAGTACATGGGCAGAGACACATCTGTGTGTCTCAGCCGTGTGAGGGCCACGGCCTTGGACACGGGTGTGTGTCCTGGACGTGTGAAGTCTGCACCTATTTAACGAAAAATCATAAATTTTAAATCGACCACATGGCCTAGCACATGAGTATGTGACTTAGCTGTGTATCTTCAACTCGTTCTTGGGTGATAAACAAAAAGTTACACGGGTTAGGGACATGGGCGTGTGTGACCACACTGCCTGCCCATACGGGCGTGTCCCATATACACATGGGCGTCTGACCCCTATTTAGTGAAAAATTTTCTAAGTGTTGCAAAATTTTCTAAAGTTCTCAGTTTAGTCTCGAACCACTTTCAATGCATGTTTTGGGCTTGTAGGCTCGTATTAGGAACTTTATTATGGAATGCAAAAAGTTTTAATTTGGACAAAAATTCATGGCTCAGAATTGTATGTTTGCTTGTGTTTAAGTTAGGTAATGCCTCGCACCCCGTTTTGGCATTGAATACGGGTAAGGGGTGTTACATTTAGTGGCATCAAAGCTACGGTTTAGTAGATTCTTGGACTAACGTAGCGTGTGTAAGAGTCTAACTATACATGCTGTGATAGTATAGTGACTTCTTAGAATTTTAAACTGTGTTTTCATATAGTAAATGGATTCTGACCGAGCAGTAGATGATAATGTAGAAAGTAATACGTCGGCTCCCGCACAGGGGCAGCGTCATCTGAAAATAGACCTCTCACGGTTAGTCAGGAAGGAGGGGCTAGGGAAGCCTTCCTCCACATGATGAACGAGTGATATTCAGAGTTTGTTCGAACAAATTCGAATACTCAACATCCTCCACCCCCTTCTTATCCTCAACCGATTCTCGTAGCTCCTCAAAGTGTGGATTTCACAAGACTGAATAAGCCTCCAGTTGATAACATTCGAAAGCAAGAAGTTGAGGATTTCAGGGCTAATGTAGATGATGACCCCGAGAGAGCCGAGTTCTGGATTGAGATTACTATCAGGGTATTTGATGAGTTATCATGTACACCCGAAGAATGCTTGAAATGTGTTATATCATTATTGAGGGACACAGCATATCACTGGTGGAAGACACTAGTATCTGTGGTACCAAGAGAGGGTTACATGAGAATTCTTTCAAGAGGAATTTTAGAAGAAATATATTAGCCAGCGGTTCATCGATTAGAAACGTAAAAAATTTCTTGAGCTGAAACAGAGTCGAATGTCAGTGGAAGAGTATGAGCGAGAATTTGTTAGGCTCAGCAAGTATGCACGCAAGTGTGTTTCCTCTGAGGCTATTATGTGTAAAAGGTTCGAAAATGGGCTGAATGAGGATAACCGACTGTTAGTTGGAATGTTGGAACTAAAAGAATTTGGTGTATTGGTTGAACGAGCTTGCAAAGCCGAAGAACTAAGCAAAGAGAAGAAAGGTCGAGAGTAAGGCTAGAGATGCAAGAAAAAGGTGGATGAGTAAGTCATTTCAATCTCAGTCAAAGAAATCCAGAGAAATGAATTCTCGGTCGAATGTATTAGATGGGTATTCGCACAGGGACCGCTAGAAGCAATATTCGAGTTTTAAATCTCAAGCTACTTCAATGACAAGTGTAGGTAATGTTAGGCCTAACAGACATGAATGTTAGCATTGTCAAAGAAGACATCTCGGTGAGTGTAGGATGAATGATCGAGCTTGTTACAAGTGTGGTTCCCAAGAGCATTTTATTCGAGATTGCCCTGAGATGACTGAGAAAGAACAATTTTTGAGTGTAAGGCCGAGTAATACTAACAACAGGAGTAGGCCACCGAGAAATACCGGGAATGGAATTACCAGTAAAGGTGTGACGAAAGATACAGCCATAAGATCTAATACCAGAGCACCTGCTAAAGCTTATGCCATTCGTGCTCGTGAGGATGCGTCATCTCCCGATGTGATTACTGGTACATTTTCTCTTTATGATACTAATGTTATTGCATTGATTGATCGTGGATCGACTCACTCTTATGTTTGTTTGAATTTGGTATCTAGTAAGAATTTGCTTGTTGAGTCTACTAATTTTTTATTAAAGTGTCAAACCCCTTAGGAAAATATGTGCTAGCTGATAAAGTTTGCAAGAATTGTCCTTTGATGATTCGAGGTCACTGTTTTTCGTCTGACTTAATGTTGTTTTCATTTGATGAATTCGATGTTATTTTGGGTATGGACTAGTACAGAAAACTATTGAATTGAAATGTGAAAATGGTAAGGTTCTTAGGGTTGAAACCAATGAATCAAGCGAATTGCCTATTGTGATTTCGTCTATGTCTGCTTAGAGGTATGTAAGGAAAGGTAGTGAAGCTTACCTTGCTTATGTGTTGAATTCAAAGATGTTTGAATTGAAAATTGAATCAGTGCCGGTAGTCTGTGAATATCTGGATATGTTTCCAGTGGAGTTACCTGGATTACCTTAGGTCACAGAAGTAGGGTTTGCTATTGATTTAGTACTCAAGACTTCACTGATATCGGTCGCTCTGTACAGGATGGCTCCGACTGAATTGAAAGAATTTAAAGTTCAATTGCAAGAGTTGACAGATAAGGGTTTTGTGAGACCGGCTTATTCTCCCTGGGGTGCTCCAATGTTCTTTGTAAAAAAGAAAGACGGATCTATGAGACTTTGTATCAATTACCGACAGCTCAACAGGTTGACTATAAAGAACAAGTATCCTTTGCCGAGGATTGATGACTTGTTTGATCAATTAAAAGGAGCAATGGTATTTTTGAAGATTGATTTGAGATTTGGCTACTATCAGTTGAGAGTTAAAGAGTTAGATGTACCGAATACTACTTTCAGGACAAGGTATGGACAAGATTTCGGCAATTGTTGATTGGAAACTGCCAAGGAATTTATCTGAAGTTAGAAGCTTTTTAGGCTTAACTGGTTATTATCGACACTTTGTCAAGGGATTTTCGATGATTGTTACTCCTATGACCAAGTTTTTACAAAAAGATGTTAAATTTGAATGGTTTGAAAAATGTCAGTAAAGTTTTGAAAAATTGAAAGCATTATTGACTGAGGCACCAGTTTTAGTCCAACCTAAATCAGGAAAAGAATTTGTAATTTATAGTGATGCTTCATTGAATGGTTTGGATTGTGTGTTGATGCAAGAGGGCAAAGTGGTAGCTTACGCCTCGAGACATTTGAAACTACATGAGAAGAATTATCTGACACACGACTCAGAATTGGCCGCCATTATTTTTGCTTTGAAAATTTGGCAACATCATTTGTACGGCGAGAAATGTCATATTTTTACAGATCATAAGAGTTTAAAATACTTGATGACTTAAAAAGATTTGAACTTGCGACAACGGCGATGGCTTGAGTTACTAAAGGATTATGAACTAGTGATTGACTATCATCTGGGAAAGGCGAACGTAGTCGCAGATGCTTTGAGCTGAAAGTCCTTGTTTTCTTTGAGAGTTATGAATACGAGATTGACTTTGTCTAATGATGGTTCAATTTTAGCCGAGTCGAGAGCTAGACTGGTATTTATTCAGAAAATTTGTGAAGCTCAGAAAAATGATAGTGAATAGAGCTCAATGTGAATGGGGTAGTGATATAGACTTTCGGATTGGTTCAGATGATTGTTTAATGTTCAAGGACAGAGTATGTGTACTAAAAAATAATGAACTTATTCAGAAAAATTTACACCAGGCACACAGTGGTTATTTATCGGTTCATCCAGGTAGTATGAAAATGTATAATGATTTGAAGAAATTGTATTGGTGGTCAGGTATGAAAAGAGATATTTCTGAATTCATATCGAGATGTTTGATTTGTCAACAAAAAAAAGTCGAACACCAAGTGCCTTCAGGTTTACTTCAACCAGTGATGGCACCCAGGTGGAAATGGGATAGGATTACGATGGACTACGTAACGGGTTTGCCTTTGACTTCAAAAAAGAAAGATGCCATTTGGGTTGTTGTTGATAGATTTACGAAATTTGCTGATTTTATTCTGATACGTACTGACTACTCACTTGATAAGTTAGCTGAACTGTACATTTCCGAGATTGTTAGATTGCACAGGGTGTCTATTTCTATTATTTCGAATAGAGATTCGTGATTTACTTCGAGATTTTGGAAGAAATTACAAGAATCTCTGGGTTCGAAGTTAAATTTCAGTACCGCATTCATCCACAAACCAATTGTCAATCCGAAAGAGTAATTCAGATTCTTGAAGATGTGCTCCAATGTTATGTTCTAGAATTCGAAGATAGTTGGGAGAAATATCTACCATTGGTCGAATTTACTTATAACAACAGTTTTCAGTTGAGTATAAAGATGGCACCGTATGAGGCATTGTATGGCCGCAAGTGTCGAACTCTATTGTATTGGACAGAGCTTAGTGAGAAACAAATTCATGGGGTTGACTTGGTTATAGAAACCGAAGAAAAAGTGAAGGTAATCCATGATTGCTTGAAAGCAGCTTTAGATTGACAAAAGTCGTAAGCAGATTTGAAAAGAAAAGAGACTGGATTTCAGATTGGTGATAAAGTATTTCTGAAAGTATCTCCATGGAAGAAGATTCTGGGATTTGGCCGTAAAGGTAAGTTGAGTCCACGTTTCATTGGGCCATATGAGATTACTTAAAGAATAGGGCCAATGGCATATTGGTTAGCTTTATTGACAGAGTTATAAAGGATTCATAATGTGTTTCATGTGTCAATGTTACGACGATACCGTTCTGATCCCTCACATGTGATTTCTCCTACAGAGATTGAGATTCGACCTAATATGACTTATGATGAGGAACCAATCAAGATTTTAGCTCAAGAAGTTAAATAGTTGAGAAATAAGAGTATAGCCCTAGTGAAATTTTTGTGGCAAAGACATGAAGTCGAAGAGGCTACGTGGGAACCTGAGAAAGCTATGAGAAAATAGTACCCAAACCTCTTTTCCGGAAAGATTTCGAGGACGAAAATCCCTAAAGGAGGGGAGAGTTGTAACAACCCGATTTTGGGTCTAGTCGGAACAGTGATTTTCGGACCACAAATCTGATGCATAAAAATTTATTTTTCTTATATTTTTATAGTCCACAGTTTTATGGAATGATTTTGTGAAAATTTCGCTCGAAAACTTTATCGATTGGGCACTTGATTTAGTAAAAATGATTAAATTGCAATAGGTGCAAAATGTACGTTCTATAAGCTAGAGGTGTCTAATTGCCATGAAATTTTAAATTAAAGGTCCTTAGATGGTAATTATACCAATTATTAAGTTAGTGGACAAAAATGGACATGAAGTAAGAGAATTTTTATGTTTTAAGTTAGGGGCATTTTGGTCATTTGGTTAATAAATGAATTAATAAGAAAAATAAAGCAAAAATCTTGTCCATCTTCTTCTCCCATGGTCGAATATCTCTAAGGAAGACATAGCTAGGGTTTGTTCATCTTTCAAACTCGATTGTAAGTTTGTTCTTGCCCTGTTTTTAATGCTATTTACATTTTTGAAGTCATTGTAACCCAATCTATCTATTTCTACCACAAATTTAAGAAATAATCAAAGTCTAAATTTTTACCCATGATAGATAATTGTGTATTTTTATGTCTAATGGTAGAAAGTGCATGTTAGATGCAAGATAAACAACTTTTGCTAGGTGATTTTTTATGGAAATGTCAAAAAGGACCTATTTGTAAAAGTTACAAAAATGAGTATTAAAAGTGTGATTAAATGAAAAACGTGGGCTGGTATGAGTATGAAAATGGTTCGGCTAGGCTTGGGTTTTGAAGAAATTGAATACATTTCCTTTTACGAGCCTAGGGACTAAATTGTAAAAATGTGAAACATTAGGGGCAAAAATGTAATTTTTTCATAATATGATTTTTGGACTGAATTGAATAGTGTGAATATTAAATGGGTTAAATTTGTCATTATAGATAAAAAAACAAGGTTCGGACCTAGATCGGGGGAAAAATAAAGTGTTTGACGATTAGATCAAATTCTACTATTTTTGTACCGAGGTAAGTTCGTATGTAAATAAGGCATTGTTATATTTATGTTTTAAATGCTTTAATATTATATGAATTGTGATTGAATCTTTGGACGTATTCGAAAAAGTTTCGGAAAGTGAGAATTCCAGATTGAGCCTTAGGAATAGAATAGGATACAAGTGACGTGTCACTAGGAACCCATGCGTATATGTGTTTATGTAATCCGGGTGCTGGTCTCGTACGTCCTACTAGTGGCTAGGTAGTCCGGCATGTGTTGCGGATACCTAACAGCTTGTGTGAGTAGCACTGTGTAGCTGCATCCCGATTGACAGCTTGTGTGAGCAGGCCCGTGAATAGCTCGAAAACGAGTATATATGTATTATGAGATGTAAGGTAGCTTTGGTTACATATATAGTGTAACATCCTGATTTTGGGCCTAGTCGGAACAGTGGTTTCAGGACCACAAATCTGATGAGAAAATTTTCATTTTTATTATATTTTATGGTCTACGATTTCACAGAATGATTTCGTGAAAATTTCGACGTTTGGGCACTCAATTTGGTCAAAAGGACTAAATTGTAAAAAGTGCAAAAGTTGAGTTCTACATGTTAGAAGTGTCCAATGGTTATGAGTTTTTAAATTAAAGGCCCTTAAATGGAAATTAGACCATTTTGAAGTTTGTGGACAAAAATGGACATGGTATGATAGGTTTTTAAAAGTTTTTCATTAAGGGCATTTTAGTAAATTGGTAATTAAATGAATTAAAAAGCCAAAAATAAGCCAAGTTTGCTCATCTTCTTCCTCATGGCCGAATGTCTCATGAAAAACACCATGGATAGGGTTTTCAAGCTTTCCAAGCTCATTTGTAAGTGATCCCGAGCCCCATTTTTAAAGTTCTTTACATTTTTGAAATCCCGGTAATATGATTTACTCATTTCTACCATTATTTTGAGCTAGGGTTTATGTTTAAAAATTTACCCATGAGTAATATGCATGCATTTTGATGTCTAATGGTAGAAAATGAATGTTGGTGTTAGATAAACAACTTTTGCTAAACGATTTTACGTGAAAATAAGTAAAATGACATAATCGGTAAAAATACCTAATGTTCATAAGTACATGTTAGAGTGAGAATTTGATGTTTCCATAGAAGGGGAAAAATGATCAGCATGTGATAAAACATAAGAAAATAGGATGAAGTTTAAATTTCGAGCCTTAGGGCAAAAGTACAAATATTGAAAAGTTTAGGGGTCAAAATGAAAATTTGTAAAAATATGTTTTTTGGACCCGTATGAATAATGTGACTAATTATTAGGCTAAATGTGATATTATAGATCAAGAAAATTGAGATTCGGGCTTAAATCGAGAAAATACAAGGTTATAGACTAAAATGGTAAATTGCCGTTTCTGGATCGAGGTAAGTTCGTGTGTTAATAATAATGCAATACCATGCATGAATTGTAATTCTCTATTGATATGACATAAATTGTATGATTTAATATGTTTAAGAGAAGTTGAAGGATGGTGTGAATGATTGTGACAGCCCAAAATTGACCCTAGTCGGAATGTGGTTTCGGGACCACAAAACCGAAGCATAAAAATAATTAAAAATTTATTTTGATACCTATAATGTGCGTGCTCATGTATGACATTTTATGATGATTGATTTAGTGTTATAAAGGTGAATTTCACTAGAAAGGACTTGTGTGAGAAAACTTAGAAATGAGATACATAAATGTTGAAGAGGCCTATTGATGCACACTAGGAAAATGTTGTCCTTGCATGTCAAATTCCCCAAATTTGACTATAATGGCCGCCAAGGTGGGCATGATGGGCAAGGAAAACATGTTTCCAACATGTTTGGCTAGTGAGTCATGTAGGAAGTATTATAATAAAATAAGCATAAAAAATGAAAAAAAAAAGAAAGATGAGCTTGGATGCCCCTTGCGTGAGTTGAGAAAGAAGGAAGAAAAATTTTTGTTGTGTTCATCCATTTTCACTTCTTGGCGAAAATACTAAGGAAAAAGGGGGAGGACTTTTGCTTCATGCTTGGGTTGGAAGAGATCTAGAAGGAGATTTGGCTAAGTTTGCATCAAGATTAAGGTATGTATGAGGTTGTGTTAGGAGTTTCATGCATGTTTTGGTTGCTAACTTGATGTGCATGTTAGCCATGGCTCAAATCCTTGTTATGCCATGGAAATGGTATTTGGCCAAAGTTGTTATGGTGATAAAGCCATTGCATGCTAAGTGTAAAGCTTGATGATGATGCATGCAATGATGGATTGTCTACTCTTGAGTAAGATTTTGAGTTTTCTTTTGTTTAATCATGATTGAAGTTGAAAAGGAGTATGATTGTCATATTCGCCATGATGCATTCATAAGCATGGTTCATGCTTCTTGCATGTTAGTTAAAATTTGTGTTTTGGATGGCTATGGACACCTTGAAATTGCCATGCTCATATATGTATATATATGTTTGCACATGATGTTTGGTTATGAACTAAGTGATGAATATGTTTGTTTAAAGAAGAAGATGTTGAAGAATGAATGTGAAATTGCAAGCACATTCGCCTAGCACACATATGAGTGCTCGATGCTATATTATAAGTTTTGAGCAACAATATGCAAAGCATTAACTAGTAAAATGCATGCTGTTTTTGTGAGGTATTAAGTGCATAATTGGCCTCAACATGTACATGAATATTCGCCTTGGGTAGCCTATTGAAGGCCTTAGCTTTTCCTTGATGCTCGAATAAATTGTATTGAATTGCTTGATGTAGTATAAAATGTGCATGACCATTGTGTATTCAAGCTAAAGAGTGGCCATATGACCATTTAAACTCCTTGTCATATTCGCCATAAGCTAGCACAATGAGGTTTTAATAGATTGAATTTGTTTGAATTAGCTCAAGAGCTAAGAGGGCCACAATTGGACAAGGGAAGGAAAAAGTGATCGAATAGCCGTAAAAGCCGTTCGACAACATCCGAGGTAAGTCCTCAAGAAGTGACCTTAATTGAATTATGTGGAATGAAATATGGATGTATTGATTATTGATTTATGTGTGTATGAGTATTGAATTCTACCGGGCTAAGTCCCGGCGATTATGCTAATGATTATAATTGTGTTTGAGCCTTAGTAACGAAAATGAAATATGTATGTCCAATGATTATTGATGTATGTGTGCATGAGAAATTGAATGATATCCGGGCTAAGCCCCGAAGACAATTATGCTGGAAATTATATCCGGTTAAGACCCGAAGGCAATTGTGCTAGCGGCTATATCCGGGCTAAGACCCGAAGGCATTCGTGCGAGTCATTCTATCCGGGCTAAGACCCGAAGGCATTTGTGCACATGCTTATATCCGGTTGTATTCCGAAGAATCTTGGGCTGGAGGTGAGTGTTGGTTGCTGTAATAAATTCAATTAGTACACTCGAGAAGCCCAAAGAATAAGGTACGTTTATATGTGCATTGGAAAGTCGACATGTTTGAGCAACATTCGCTCAATCGACTAATGAATTTCAGTTATTGAATTGATTGATACTTTGTGAAAGTATATAATGATGAAGTGTGAAGTAAGAATGTGTATTAATGAAATGACGCATTTGGCTATGTGAATGTATTGCTGTAATTAGAGTTGATTATATTCCTTGAGACTTACTAAGCATAAAATGCTTACCCGTTACTTTGGCTCTCTGTTTTATAGATTTAGCTCGATAGCAATCGGATTCGGGATCAATAAAGTCAAGTCATCCACACTATCAACGTCTCTATTTTGGTATAAATTTTGGTTGAACTTTGAAATGGCATGTATAGGACTACCCTTGTTGGTTAAATATGTTGTGATGTATTTGTGTACGGCCATGCGAAAATGGCTCGTAAAAGTGAAGTATCGACTTAGACTATTTGCGGTTTGTATATGTATATATTTGGTGTCATGATGTGACCATGGATTGGAAATGGGAATGTTGGTCACATGATCAGCCATTGGCATGGTTAAAATGATCATATATGAACCTATGTATGGCAAGACTAGTTGGTTCATGGAGACTACCAAATAGGTAAGACCTACCTTAAAACAGATGCTGCCAGCTGCAGTGACGTGAATGTGAAAAATCACCAAAATTTGTAGGAATGGTATTAAATAGTGAATAAGCTATGTAAATGAACCTTGATGAGTCTATTTTCATATGGAAGAAACGAAATGGTCATAGGAGTTACATGTTAAGAGATATTAAAGCTATTGTGAGACAGGGCCAGAACGGTTTCTGGGTCCCCTGTCGCAACTTTAAAAATTTGCTATAAATTATCCAGAAAGAATTAGGAGTCATGCCTTATATGTACAGATTCCACTTTGAGTCTAGTTTCATTAGAAACAAACGGTACCAGTATTAAAGTTCTGTACAGTGAGATATTCAAGTTGTAACGCGCGAAGGTCAGAGCAGTCGATCCCTGTAACATGGGTGACTTTAACTAATAAACTGTACCAATTGGCCCGACCAAAAATTCTAGAAATAAATCCATGGATGGATACATGAGTCTAAATTCAGGGAAAATTTACGAAACCAGTTTCCGAGTTTTGAAACTCGAGATATGATTTTTAAGGCGACGGTGACGCAGTTTTCCAGCCTGACTGGAAATGTCAAATTGGTGGGCAAAACAAGTGAACTTGGTTTGTTAACCCCTCGTGTCCGACACCGGCGATGGTCTCGGGTTCGGGGTGTTACAATGATATGGAAAAATGTAATGCTTGTTGTGTCATGTGAAATTGAATGGCAAATTATTGTTACATGAATTGAGTGTTAAATTACTATTACCTGGGTCGTATGAATTGCTACACGGTTGTACTTGACGAGGTTTTGACAAGTAAGTTCAGATAACTTAAAGTAAACTCCTAACATGCCTAATTGTATGATTTATGAGTGTGTGATAAGTGCATTTATTGATGGCATGAAATTACATGAAATGCATCCTTGATAATGATTTGTTGAAAAATGTCTAAGTTGAGGTTAAAAAGGGAATTCAATGGATAAATCATGATTTACATGTGACTTGAGATCCTGCATGTGTTACAGAAAGGATTTAGCCTGGACGGGTAATCCGTAGATCTCAAATATAGAAAGGATCTAGCCCGGACGAGTGTTCCTTGAATGATCGAGCCTCCCGAAGAATATATGTGCATTAAGGATTTAGCCCGGACGGGTAATCCGATTAGGGTCTAAATTTAGCCTAGATGGGTAATTCAGATCCTAACTCACTAAGGGTGATTGTCGCTATAAGGGATTTAGCCTGGACTAGTAATCCCGACATCACCTTATGAGTTTATATTACGGGGGATTTAGTCTGGACTGGTAATCCCGCCGTAAGATGTGAGGTTCACAATAGTGCATACATGAAATGATCATTCTTATGAATTGACGGTAAATGGATAATCCATCGGAATTTCCTAGAAACTGAACGGGATTAATATGATGTATATCAATGAAATGATAAATGATGAGTTCTTCTGGGACAAATATACATGGTGCATTGTCATGAGACTAATTTGATGATTGAGTGGATGTGATAGAGAATTATCATATACTTGGAATGTATGACTAAGTGTGCCCATGAGAAATAATAACTTTTATATTTAGCTCCATTGTGAAAAATGAGTCAGGGATCCATTAAATGGTAAGTTCATGATAGTTGGAAATGATCTTATGCTAGTGATCATTATATTGTACCAAAAACAGATCTAGATAGCAGCATTGGTCCGAATTTGAAAATCCACTAAAAATAGTGGAAATTGAGTTAGAAGCTTAATAAGATATGAAATTAAAGTTTAATGAGTCTAGTTTCACATAAAGGAAACGGTGAAATCAAAAGAATTTTGTATCATGATATATTTGAATTCTTGTGAGACAGAGTCAGAGTGATCCCAAACTTCCCTATCTCAAATTTGGAAAATCACTATAAATTGTAAAAAAAATAATTATGTGTTAACTTTTATATGAACGAAATACTTAATGAGTATACTTTCAGGAGAAAGAGACAGAAACATTATCCGAGTCTCGTACTAGGAGATAAATAAATTTTAGTAAAGAAAGGTTGAAGCTTTCAAATAGTGAAACAGGGGAGACTTTGAATAATAAACTGTACTTATTGGCTGGACCAAAAATTCTAATTTTTTTATGGTAAGAAGAGATATAAGTCTAGTTTATGGGATAATTAACAGATCTTAATTTAGAGTTTCGTAGCTCTGGATATAAATAATTTAATTACTGTGACTCGAGAAAATAACTAAGCTAGAATTTGAGTAATATAAAGAATATGAAAATAGCATGTTATCGCATTGCTTATTATTTTCATGCGAGCTTACTAAGCATAAATCTTACTCCCTTCTTTTCCATTTCTTTTAGTTTTGTCAGGTCAGCTTGGGGTTGGAGATCGTCGAAGGCAACATCACACTATCAAGCCATTATCCTTGGAGTACTGGCATGTGTACGTGTAATGTTTTATGCAAATGGCATGTATAGGGATTTAATTTTCTATGATGACTATTGTTGTGATTAGCCAAACGTATTGGCTTATATTGATTTGTTGTTTATAGCCATGAGATGTGGCTTATAATGATTTTGGCTTGTAAGCCTATTTATTCATGATATGTGTTAATGTCTTGTGATGTGATTATGTGATTGCGCTTGTTCACTATGTATGAGAAGTATATGGCATATGTACATGATGAATACCATTGAAATCGTGTATGAGTGTGTATGTAACGATGACAAAAAGGCTTGGAAATTAGTCTAAGTCTTGACCATACGAGTAGAGACACAGCTGTGTGTCTTAGTCGTGTAGAGGACATGGCCTCTGGCCACGGGCATGTGCCTTGGTCGTGTGCCCTTAAACGATCGTTAACATCGTAAACAGAAAGTTACACGGGTTGAGGACACGGGAGTGTCCCAAGCCACACGGACGTGTGACTCTCCAAAGTAAGAAAATTGGCTAAGTTGCCCAAAGATTTTCAAAGTTCTCGATTTAGTCCTAAACCACCCCGATGTATGTTGTAGGCTTCGAAGGCCTGTATAAGGGATGATATGCATGAGTTTGAAAAATTTTAATTTTAGGCGAAATTTGGTAACCTGGTTTTGTATGTTTGTGAATGTTTAAGTCCGGTAACGTCTCAAACCATATCCCGGAATTGGATACAGGTGGGGGTGTTACATTTAGCACTTATGTGCAAAATTTTTGAGTATCTGTTAATATTCCGAGTGTTCAACGGGAATGTCAAAGTTATGAAAGGATATGGTTACGTTGTGAGTTGGCACAGGTATGTACGTAAAACTCATAAGTAATGAGCTCGATATGTGATGAACTCTTGGTAGGACCATGATTGAGTAAGTTATGGTTTTGGGATTTTAATAACATTCGTGCCAATTTTCATCATCTTAATTGCATGTTAAATGTGTAGTTATGATGCTTATTATTCGCATAGGAACTTACTAAGCTATATAGCTTACCCCCTTCCTTTACTTTGTCTTATAGTGTCACCAAGCTAGCTGGGGGATCGAAGATCGTCGGAGATCCACTCACACTATCAACAATTATTTTGGTATCAATGAATTCAATGTTTTGAGTTATGGCATGTATAGGGGACTTGGTCATTTTGTTATGTGTCATAATTGATTTGGCAATGTGTTGGCTTATATTGGTTGAAAGTTCATTCTGTATAAGGCCATTTGAAATTGGCTACTATTGGTATAAGTAATTTATATGAGGACGCCTTTCATGGATATGGGAATTTACATGATTTGAATTGATGAGTATGTGATGTTTGTGTATGATAGATGGTAGCATGTGAATGATGTGCTGATGTCTTGGTTGTGGCTGATTTGGTTGTATGTATATGCTTGGATTAGTTGTAACACCCCTAACTCGTGACCATCACCGGTGTCGGACACGAGGGGTTAACGGCCAAATCCTCTCAAGGTACCAACCAATTTGACATTACCAGTCAGGCTGGAAAACTGCATCACCGTCGCCTTAAAAATCATATCTCGAGTTTCAAAACTCAGAAACTGGTTTCGTAAATTTTACCTGAATTTAGACTCACATACCCATCCATGGATTTATTTCTAGAATTTTTGGTCGGGCCAATTGGTACATTTTATTAGTTAAAGTCACCCATGTTACAGGGATCGACTGCTCTGACCTTCGCACGTTACAACTTGAATATCTCTTTGTACAGGGATTTAATACTGGTGCCGTTTGTTTCTAATGAAACTAGACTCAAAATGGAATCTGTACATATAAGGCATGACCCCTAATTCTTTCTGGATAATTTATGGTAAATTTTCAAAGTCGCAACAGGGGACCCAGAAACCGTTCTGGCCCTGTCTCACGAGAACTTTAATATTTCTCAGTATACTGCTCATATGGTCGTTTCGTTTCATCCATATAAAAATAGATTCATCAAGGTTCAATTTCATAATTTACTCACTATTTAATTCTACTTCTACTATTTTTAGTGATTTTTCAATCTCATCTCACTGCTGCTGTCCGCAACAGTTACTGCATGAACTATGCCAATTTCATGAATCTTTCCTTGGCCTTAATCATCCATCATACATGACACAAATTATGGCCACCTTATCAAAATTAGAGTTTCTAAGACTCGTGGCTATAGGTTCTAGCATCCCACTCGGCGACCACATAGGCCATTTTACATGGCTTAAAGTTTACAACCCACAATTCGACAAAATATAATAGCCTATACATGCCAAATGTTCTTCAACAACGAAAACAATACTACAAGATTTCAGCGGTGTGATGACTTCAACGACGGTCCCGATCACGCAAAACAATACGAGTCCGAGAGACCTAAAATGGGTGACAAGAAAAACACCGAGTGAGTTTACAACTCGATAAGTCATAAGCATTCATCAATCCACCGATAAAGTTACTACAACATGTACAACAAACGAGGCTAGGTACTCATCCATATCGAATCTATACCATAGTACCTCGGACCTTCGGTCCAATCTCGTACCAAGTCATACATCCACATTTCATATTCTACACAACAAGATAATCGAAGCATTTTTACGCATTAACTCATTTTCCAGCACAACCATACAATTTCAATCATCACATAGATTTAAGGCTTACCAAATTCAACCCCAAGCATGAACGTATTCTCTATTCGTCATGAGCTCGAGGTACTTACCGATCCGCTGTCCATACTCAATTCAATGGAGACACACCCTCCATATATATAGAGTACGCACACACAGTGCTTACCACTCGATTCGCACACTTAGTGCCACGCAATTTAAGCCCGCACACGATTGCCATACCCTTCGAGCTCGCACACCCAAGTCAGTATTTTTCCAGCTTGCACACATAGTGTCATATTTTTCCAGCATGCACACTTAGTGCCTTATATTTCCAGCACGCACACTTAGTGCCATATATTTCCAACACGCACACTTAGTGCCAATCTCGTCACCATACACACGTATTGCCCACACATAGTGCCGAAAGCAAACTTTCTCGCATTCCACTATTTCTTTTACATTCAACAATTATCCTCACTCCATACACATACAATTTCATTTATGCATATATAGCATTCCATTAAACACAATTGCATAGATTTTCCAATCATTTAAGCAATATCAAACATATGTGCTTAATGACTTACTTTGTTTGGGGTAGAAACGGTTCCAAATCGGCTACTCGTTTGCTTTCTCCTTTCCTTTGTCCAATCTAGTTCCCTTTGCTCTTGAGCTAAATCAAACAATTTACCTCTCCATCAAACACAAACATCGGCATTCACATGCATTATTATGGTTATTGGCGAATACTTAACACAACTAAGCTGAAAATTTACTCAATCTCATCTTAATTTATTGCTACTTATTTATCAAAATTTCCAATACAAAGTATTTAACACCTATGCCCATTTATACCCCATATGGCGAATGCTTCATTCCTTACCCAATTAACCATCCAACAATTTTTCAGCCTCATTACCACCCTTTTCATGTCTAATTGTTTAAATACTCTCAAGCTCATTCACAAGTACTATTATACATCTCATTAAGCATTAATCATTTTGCAACATAAATTCTATAGCATGGCGAATACTCATGCACACACACATAACAACAAGAACTCAATGGCACAAAATTTCCTTTTGTTAAACATTCGAACTCACTCATCTCCATGCTTTCATCACAACAACATCAAAACACTCACCAAGGAAAACAACATGCATGGCGAAATTTAACTCACCTAACAACTTAGTTTCGATTTGAGATTCAAGGAAAATTTTGAACCAATCCTCCAAATCATGCATGCATTTTCAAGAGTGGCATAAAACATACCTTCTTGTATCAAAACACCTTAGTCTAGTAAGCTCCATGGCTGATTTTCTCAAGCTTTTCCCCCTTTCTTCTTAGTATATTCGCCAAGCAAGGAGAAAATGAGAGAATGAACACTTTTTTTTCTTTTGTTTTCATCATATCCTATTTCAATTTCATTTCTTTATTCTTTCAAGCATAATCCATTAGCTAAACATGTTTGAAACATGTTTTCCCTTGCCCATCACTCTTGACATGGCGGCCACTACCCTTAGGAATGGGCTATTTGACATGCAAGTCCATTTATTTTACTTCATCCTTTTATTAATCTCCTAAAATTAGCCACATCTATTTAAATCCTTTCACATGAGTCCTTTTCTTTCAATTCACAATCAAATTAACTAAATCAAAGAATTCAAAATTCACACATGCATTTTCACATATTCTAGACAATAAATATTACGTTCGAACATGTCGGTGACTCGGTTTAGCGGTCCCGAAACCACTTCCCGACTATGGTCAATTTTGGGATGTCACATTAGTGCTATGTTATGTTGTGTAGGTGTGTGCATAAAAGGGTGGCAAAAAAGCTTGGTAAATAGCCTTATTTTTGTCCACACGGGTAGACACACGGGCGTGTGTCTAGGCCGTGTGTAACACACAGTCTGCCCCATGGGCATGTGTTCAGGACGTGTGTCCCCTGCACCTTAATTTTTGCAAAACAGAATGCCCAATATTGAGTAAACGGGCAAAAACACAGTCGTGTGTCTCAACTGTGCGAGGGTCACGGCCTTGGACATGAGCATGTGTCCCGGGTGTGTGAAGTCTGCACCTATTTAATGAAAAATCATAAATTTTAAATCGACCACACCGCCTAGCACATGGGCGTGTGACCTGGCCGTGTATCTTTAATTCGTTATTGGGTGACAAACAGAGAGTTACACGGGTTAGAGACATGGGCGTGTGTGACCATACGACCTACCCACACGGGCGTGTCCTATATACACATGGGCGTGTGACCCCTGTTTAGTGAAAATTTTTCTAAGTGTTGCAAAATTTTCTAAAGTTCTTGGGTTAGTCCCGAACCACTTCCAATGCATGTTTTGGGTCTCGTAGGCTCGTATTAGGCATTTTATTATGGAATGCAAAAAGTTTTAATTTGGACAAAAATTCATGGCTCAAAAATATATGTTTGCTTGTGTTTAAGTTCGGTAATGTCTCGTACCCTGTTCCGACATCAAATACGGGTAAGGGGTGTTACAATTCTAATATTGAATTGGAGAATTTAGAGATTGAGTAGTGGAGTTGTTTTGACATTTACAAATGGTTTATTAACTTTTACACTTAATTGCATTAGACATTTTCTTGAAATTTATTTTAAATTTATTGTTAAACTTTAAAAGGTTGTAATTATATTTTTGAATTATTGATATTATATCAATTAAGTTTTTAATTATTAAAATTAGTAAATGACATGTCAAATTTTATATGATATAATTTAAAATAAAATTTAAAGAAAAATTAAAATTGTCGCGTAATTTTTAAAAGTAAAATTAAAAAGAAAGTAAAAAAAAAAAAAGGTGAGTGGTAAAGTTTTTGAAAGTTTTGAAAGCCTCAAAACTAATATTTTTATAGTATCCATTTTCACAATATTTATTTTTGTAAACTCTTCATTTTAAACTATATCACATATTTGACATATCATTTAACAGTTAAATTAATAATTTTTATAATAAAAGACCTTATTAATATAAAAATAAAAATTTAAACATGTAATTAAAATTTTTAAAATTTTAAAGATTAATTTAAAATAAAACTTGTAATTTGAAAATGTATGGTACAATTAACTCAAATTTTTTTGGTCAAAGTATTAAGCGATAAATATATAATATTTTGTTGTAATCACACACTAGTTTTCTTTCCTCGTAATACATATTAATAAATTAAGGATAATTAATTAAAGGTTAATTATTGGTACAATAGCAATATAATTTCTTTTTATTTCACAAATAATTTTAAAAAATTATCATCTCTTTGTTTTTATATTTATTTTTAATATTTTAAAAACTCTACTAATATTGTATGAAATATCTTCTCATTAATTAATATATTTATGATGGGAGTTTTAAAATATTTTTATCAATATTAGAGGAGAGAATAGGGATAACACAGTTCGAATCCGTGTCAACAGTATATAACAATAGTTTTAAACATCGCTCCATGCAAGTAAAAAAAATTAAATATATTAAATGGTATTTAAAATTTTTAAAATTAAATAAATGAAACACATAGAATTAGAAAAATTAAATTGAAGTAAAAAGGACTAAATTCACACTAAATATATAGCACATAGGTTACTTACAGAATTTGACCTTATATTTCTTTAATAGTTCCCCATTCCAATTCCAAATTTGAATCGAGAAACAATCAAGGTGACGATCTACCACTAATATATATTTATGAATATCACTATCCCTAAAATACAGTCCTATAACTACAAATTTACAATTAGATGGAAGGCCGAGGCGAGGAACCTTTTTCACCTAGCTCAGCTTTCAAGTTGAGACAATATAGCTTCTCTTCAACGGACGTTAATCCTCTCCATGAATGGGACCCATCGTCCCAATCTCCACCGCCACCTTTCGGAGACTTAAGCGGACCCGTCTTCGAAACAAACGGCGGTGTCCTTGAAAACACCCAACGGTCTATGTTACTTTTCCCCCTCCTACTTCCTTCTCCTCCCTTCTTCCAACTACCTTCCCTTTCCAATACGACGTCGTAACTACTTGCCCGCTTCAACCCCCCTTTTCGCAATTTGCTTCCTGAATTCCTCCGCAAACCTTAACGGAAACCTTTCCGTGTTCTCCCCAGGTTGAATCATTGAGTGACCCGTCGAGTGAGAACGTGTAAACTTCCCCGTTATTTTCTCTCTCGGTCTCGTTTCCTCGTCGACATGAATGACCAACTCATTTTGCTGCTCAATTCGTTGTCTTGTCGGATGACTCGACTCGGTGTTGTTGTTGTCCGACTCAGTGGTGTCGGAGCCTAACTCTACCGGTAGAGCTATGTCATCGGAATCGGGGCTGAGCTTAGCTCGACAAACAGGACAGGTCACGTGGTAAGCCAACCAAGCGTCGATACAATCAAGATGAAACACGTGACAGCATTTCGGAATTACACGCAGCGCTTCATCGTCTTCGAACTCACTCAAACAAACCGCGCATTCCAGCGCCCGTTTACCAATTTTAAGGTTCTTAACATGGGAATATAAAAAAACGGGGAAATTCTCGATCACCTCCGGATAAAGACCGCTTGGCCGGAACCTTTGAGCAGAGGAAGCTGCAGCGGCGGGGGCGATCGGGTAAGATTCGTCGTAATGACGGATGTAAATGGAGAGGATCCAGACGAAGAAGAAAGCGCCGACGAGGACCATAACGACGATGGCCATCGTGGGGTCGAAATGACTGTAAAGACGGTACGAGTCTCCCCTTGGTGGTGGAGCTGTCGACTGTGCCGTCACTACGACGACGGTTAGTAAGTACAAGAAAATCGAACGGCTGAGATTAAACATCAGGGACAGTGGAATCAAAATTTTTAGAGAAGGTAATAGAAACGTTAGTCACTTGAAACACATTATTTATTTATTTGTCTGAAATTTCGGGTTTGAGCTAAAAATATAAAGAAACAAAACAAAGATTAAAGAAGGAACAATAAAACTAAGGTTAAAGATAAGGAATTTCCCAATTGCAGTGGGCGGAAGTAAAGATACCGGGGGAGGCTGACGTCATTTAATGGCATTGGCTCGATTTCTATCACTTTGTTCCACAAAAAAGAAAAGCTAAAACCCAGGTTAGCATACTTTTAATTAGTTTTTGGTTTATAATACATTTTTAAAATTTTCAATTTACTCGCTCACTGAGTTCTACTACTAAAAAAATCCGAGAAATTCTCATTGTTATAATAACATGAAAACAAAGGTTGAAAATGACTACATGAAATGAATATGAAAAAGGATGAAGGGTAGGATAAAATTTATTATTATTTTTTTAAACTCTAGTTAGTTGTTCAATTTTTAAGGGATTTTATTTTAACCACTCAAGCGTTAAATTTTAATGTCGATTAATTATACATAACATATTATGATTATATTTTTATTTTAGTCATCTAACATTTGGGTCGTTTTCATTTTGATCACTTAAAATAGATTTTTTTGTTCAAGTAACAAATTAGGTGACACTATCAAGGGATTAAAATTTTCAATAATTTATTTAATTGATTTTAATGTTTTAAAATTTAAATTTTAATATTAAAAAATTAAGATTTTCAAAAATAAGATGAATAAATACAATTTGACAATTTTTATATATTATTTTAATTTTATCACTTTTTATTTTAATTTTAATTTTTTACCTAATTAATACTTAAAAGATAATATATTTTAAATGATTAAAAAAAAACTTAAGAATTAAGTAACCAAAATATAATAATTTCATTTTAAATAACCAAAATAAAAACATCTTAAAATTATTTCCAAAACTAACTAGTTCACAATTTTTTTCTGTGAAAGGACAATTTATTAATAAGATGAAAGTGAGTTTTTTTATTTTATTTTTTGTTATGATGTATTGGTTCTAAAATGTAAATTGCATTTTTTCTTTTTTGGCTTTTCCTAATTGATGTGACATTAGAATTTATTCCAAAATTTTATGATTATCGTTTAATTTCAGTTAAGAAGTCAAAATTGGGGTTTTAGATCATGGTATAAACGCACTTGGGTTAACTTAGTGTTTAGATTACAAGTTTTGAAGATGCCTTTGTTTTTCAACCGAATAAATCCATTGTTTATGGAATAAGTCAAATCTGGTTTCTTTTTTCTTAAACAAACAAAGTGGCGTATGATTGTTACCAAAAAAAAAAAAAAAAATTGGCGGCTTATGATTCCTTTGGTTTCTTTGATATTTTTTTTAACCGAAAGCCAAAAAGGCAAAATACAAATTAATAGCACTTGAAAATTAACAAAAAAAAAAAAGTTCTAATTTATGGTTTTTTCGTCATTATAAGGATATTTTTGTTTGGTAGTGCTTTGAAATGATGTAATGGTTCCATGGAAATGTACTCCGAATGTTGAGGATGACAAGTTAAACAGATATGTCGGATTAACTTTTAAATTCATTTTTAATATTTAAAATTTCACCAACTATATATAAAAATCTAAAAAAAAGAAAAATATGCCTTGTATATGATAAAAGTACAGAAAATGCTATAACTGAGGCTTAAATAAAAAAAGTTACTCATCATCTCCAGCAACGGTTAATGGAAATTAATGCCATTGCCAGGAATGGCAGCTATATGAGCTTTCGTCATTTGCGTGGTGCTGGTCTGGAGGAGTTAAGTGGTGCCTGGAGGTGGTGGGGCGATGAGAGCTTGGTGTGAGAACAGCTGTGAGGGTGGGCAGTTACGAGGGGGAAGAAGGCGATGAAACGTCGGAGAGGAGATAGAGGGGGGAAAATATTTAGTTTATTTTATTTCTATTAATATTGAATTTATATTTTTATTTAAATAAAACTGTTAGAGGCCACACTGAATGATTTAGAGAGCTTTTAAGGAACTAACGATTTGAACCAAAATTAGTACAACAATTAAAATTTAGGTACTATTTTTCACTAAAATTATTATAACAAAACAATCTTAGGACAGACACTTTTGGGGCGACACTTTCTTAAATGTTGGGATACACTTGCTGACATATGCTTTGGCCAACTTTTTGTATAAAGGTTGGGATATGCATGCCTAAGGCAACGCTTAAATAAGGGTTGGCTTTGTCCGACACTTTTGGGCCGACACTTTCCTAAGTGTTGGGATAGACTTGCCAATATACGCTTTGGCCAACCATTTGTATAAGGGTTGGGATATGCATACCTAGGGCAACACTTAAATAAGAGTCAGCTTTTTCCAACACTATGCCGACACTTTTGGGCCGACACTTTTGGGCCGACACTTTCTTAAGTGTTGGGATAGATTTACCGAAATACGCTTTGGCAAACTCTTTGTTGAAGGGTTGAGATATGCATTGTAACACCCCGTACCCGAGACCATTACCGGAGTCAAACACGAGGTGCTAACCGACTAATTCATTTACTCTCGCAATCCAATTAAAAATTTTTCCAGACGACTGGCTAACTGCGTCACTGTCACCTTAAAAATCATAACTTGAGTTCCACAACTCGAAAATCAGATTCGTAATTTTTCCCTGAAACTAGACTCATATGTCCATCTACATATTTTTTCTTAGAATTTTTGGTCGGGCCAATTAGTACAGTTTATTAGTTAAAGTCTCCCCTATTTTAGGGTTCGACTACACTGACCTTCATGCATTACGAATGGGATATCTCCATGTACAGGGCTTAAATACTGATGCCGTTTGTTTCTATACAAACTACACTCAAAGAGGAATCTATACATATATGGCATGACTCCTAATTATCTCTGGTTAATTTGCAATGAATTTCCAAAGTCGGAACAGGGATTCCAGAAACCGTTCTGACCCTGTTTCATAAAAACCTAAATATCTCTTAACATACAACTCATATGACCGTTTCGTTTCTTCCATATGAAAGTAGATTCATCAAGGCTTATTTACATAATTTATTCACTAATTAATTCCATCTCTACTATTTTTAGTGGTTTTTCACATCCACATCACTGCTGCTGCCAGCATTTATTTTTAGGGTAGACTTTATCTAACACATAGTTTCTATGACTCAACTAACCCTCTTGCATATATAGTCCAAAATATAATCAAAATGAACCATTCTAATGGCTGATCGTTGCCAAACATTTCCATGCCTCTTAATGAGCATATACATATCGAATGATTATAACATTATGCTCAAAACATTTATAAGCCATTTTCGCATGGCTATCTAAAATTATACAAATCCAAAGGGTCCATGACCCACAACAAAAGGGTAGTCCTATACATTGACCAAAATATCCTCTCACTACTAGTCTATTCCATACATGCCATAAGATATTCCAAAACGTAGCAGTACCAAGCGGTGGGTAGTGATAGTGTGACTAGTTCTTGACGATCCTCGAGCTGTAGCTTCCAATGAGATCTATAAAAGCGGAGGAAACAAAGTAAGCAGAGTAAGCATTACAATGCTTAGTAAGTTTTAAGCAGTGTCAACAGATAACAACCAAATCATAACATAGTTGTTCGTATTTTTATTTCACTCTTCCTTCGGGCATACTATCCCTTTTCGAATATGCACATCTCATCATATACAATAGGCGGATAAACTCTCACATAAAAGTGAGCTCATGTGACATAGATATATCGTATGATTTCACATAACCTCTCACACTAAACCGATGTCACATAATCATAGGAATAGTCCCATAGATTGCTCTCGTGTGCATCATATATAAACTTGGAGTACATACTGTTTAACCTTTCGCATTGCGTATATTTATAAGCAATTCTTATTACGAAGTCTTACCGGACATAATCTCCACACGTAGTCATCGGGTCTTACCCGGACATAATCTCCACACGTAGTCATTGGGTCTCACCCGGAACATATTTCCAAGTTTCATGTACATTTAATCACATGTTACAACATTCACATTAGCCATTCGGCTTTACCACACATACATATCACACATATATTTCACATTAGCCATTCGGCTTTACCACATATACATATCACACATATGTTTCACATTAGCCCTTCGGCTTTACCACATATACATATCACACATATATTTCACATTAGCCATTCGGCTTTACCACATATACATATCACACATATGTTTCACATTCATCACATCGGCCATTAGGCCTTATCACATATATATACACCTTCACATTCATCACATCGGCCATTAGGCCTTATCACATATATACTCTTTCACATTCATCACATTGGCCATTAGGCCTTAGCACATGTATATACACTTTCACATTCATCGCATTGGCCATTAGGCCTTATCACATGTATATACACTTTCACATTCATCACATTGGCCATTAGGCCGTATCACATATATACATCTCATACATATTTCATATTTTTCTTGTACATCAATTTCAGCAATAGCTCATAAGCAACTCAAATAATTCCATCAAAGTTTACAACAAAATCACCTATTCACTACAAGCAGTTTTCTTTTCCTGAGCAACAGTCACTAAATTGTTTATAACTGGAACTACAAAACTCAAAATCAATTGCCGTTAATTTTCCCCGAATGTAGACTCATGTATCTTTCATCCATAAAATTTTCAGAATTTTAGGTTTGGCCAATCAATACCAGATTTTTCTTAAAGTTTCCCCTGTTTCACTGTTTGACCAATCTGACCACTGTTCACTACAAATCAAATTTTTCATTGTACAGAATTCATAATGTGTTTTATTTGATTCCATTTGAAACTAGACTCATTAAGGAGTCTAAGCATATAAATCTTATCTCATAACCATTTTTGTACAAATTATAATGATTTTCCAAATACAGAACAGGGGATTTCGGAGTCATTCCGACACTGTCCCGCACAACTTTAAATATCTCTTTATAGGAAATTCCTTTGCTTCCACGGTCTCTTTTATAAGAAACTAGACCAACTAAGCTTTGATTACATGTTTTATTCAGCCTATAATTCCACACCAACAATTTATAGTGATTTTCTAAAATCACATTACTGCTGCTGTCCAAGCAATTTATTACAATTTGCTCTTAACTTTCCAAGTCCAAACACTTATGAACTTACCATTTGGGCTTAAGACATATCATGGCCACATCATATCTTATCAAATCAACTCATTATGTCCTATTATGATTGAATTTACTCAACGATTAATCGCTTAAAACTTACCTCGGATGTGGTCGAGCGATTTCGCGGCTATTCGATCACTTCTTCCTTCCCTTATCCAACTTGATCCTCTAGGCTCTTGAGCTTAATTAAACAAACAAATTGACTTAATCATTTGAGCATCGAAAAGAGGAATACAAGGCACTTAGCCCATATTTATACATTAGACATTAAAGTCACATACATGTGAAATCATGCATCAACTCAACATATTAACTCACATCCCTTTTAGTCGATTTTCGTAACCAAGATAAAGGCATCAATATGCTTGCCTCTAACAAAGCATGCAACACTAATCTTCTCATGTGGCCGAGTATGCATGTATATGTTGAGGCCAATTATGCTCAATACTTCCTACAAGTATGGTTACTCGTATTGATTATATCTCGTTTCATTTCAAATTCAAAACTCGGCTAATATGAATTTATACACTAGAAAGCAAATACTAACATTTTGCATTTCATCTTACTACCATGGCCGAATGCTCCTTCCACACCATTTACCTTCACAAAGCATAAATTTCATCATCCAAATTACAAGCTTACAACCTCATGAAGTTTAACCTCATAGTATCTATCAAACTCTCACTCATTAGCTTCTATCATAATCTCCAACAACACCAAATAAACATATACTTCGTGGGTCTATGGTAGAACCAAGAAAGGAACTCATAGATATTAAGATGTAAGCAACTACCATTATTTTGGTCATGATTAAACAAAGAACTCAATGTCTTACTCAAAAATACTAAAAGAAAGTCCAAGAGCCATCAATCCACCATTACATATATCATTAGCAAGCTTCATATTTAACATGCAATGGCATTAACACAAAATCCACCTTGGCCAAATACCATCCCCATGATATAACAAAGGTTTGAACCATGGGCTAACAAGAGCATCAAGCTATCCACTAAAAACATGCATGAATCTCATGGCACAACCTCAAACATACCTTAATCTTGATGCAAGTATAGCCAAACCTCTTCCTAATCCTCTTCCAAACCAAGCATGAAGCAAAATTCCTCCCTTCCCCTCTAGTATTTTCGGTCAAGAGAGAATGAAAAATGGATGAACAATTTTTTCTTTTCTCTTCCTCAATGCACAACAATGGCGGGGGGTTCACTCACACACATTTTTTTCTTTCTTTATTACCCATACTTATTTGTTTATTGTTTCTCCCTAATGCACCAACAAAACATGTTTCATGACATGTTTAGCCCATACTCCTTGTCATGGCCGCCACCTCCTATAAAAAGTGGGATATTTGACATGCAAGGCCATTGTTTTGCATGCATGCTTTAATTAGTCATCACACATTTCCCCATCATACTTTGAAAGTTTTCTACTAGGTCCTTTCTAGTGAAATTCACATTTATAACTCTAAATCAAACATCAAAAATGTCACACAAATTAACACATATCATAAGCATCAAAATGAGCATTAAATTATTTTTATGCCTTGGTTTTGTGGTCCCAAAACCACATTCCGACTAGGGTCAATTTTGGGCTGTCACAACTCTCCCCACTTAAGAAATTTTAGTCCCGAAAATCTTACCGACGCATGGTTTAGGATAACGTCCTCTTATTGAATTACATCCATATGAACATTTCCTCATCGATAGCAATTGTAATTCATTCTTGATTTCGCATCGATCAAAAAAATCTTTTCTTATCTTAAAACAAACACATGAACATTTCTACAAGTATGCACATATATCTCATTCTCTTGATTTCATAAGCAATAATCACTTAATTTAATTCAGAAATGCATTTCAAACACATATCAATCACATACTAACATGTATAATTCACATCATCAACCCACATATTTGTAACCCACATTTTCATCCATGTATAAGCTGTAACCTGGCCGAAATTACACATATACTCAAACATCCCAATAAATATCCTTTATAACTCCATCATATCTCAATATTCAACTTCCACACACTGAACATTTAATTCATTCAGCACATCTGAACATACCTCATTGCTGGAATTTTTGCAAGCGTATTAACTGAAATTTTACAGCAAGATTGCTCATCTCGAATCACGTACCTTGAGTTTAACGGATATAGCGACTCGCTCGATTGTCTTGGGACATAGTCCGGTTATAGTGATTCGCACAATTGCCTTCGAATTAGCCGGATTTAGTCACTTAGCACAAAAGCCTTGGGACTTAGCAGGATACCATTCGAATAACCAAGCACATATATCAACAAATCAATACACATTCTTATTACATTCTCATTACCAAAGCTCAAACACAAGACACTTATCATATTTACAATTTCGCTCAATAGCCACACACCAAGAGCATGATTTGATTTGCTTAAAACATGATCTAATCAAATCATAATTTAAGCTCTATTTACTCAAAACTTACTTCACATTACCAACCCTTATGTTCATACACAAAAGATCAACTTAGCCAAGGGCGGTAGGTCTCGTTTATCAACTGACGACTACTTACTTATAAGGGCTCAACTAATTCAAGCACATATAGCTCTTACAATGCCATATCCTAGATATGGTCTTACATATTCTCATATATCGAGCCGATGCCATGTCCCGGACATGGTCTTACACATATCTCAAATCAATGCCTTCGTCCGGACGAGGTCTTACATAATTCCACTTCACACTTAGTGCCCATTGACCGATCTACATGATAGTGCTCGGTTAAAGGATTTACACACACACAGTGCCTCTAATCATTCACACACATAGTGCTCTTATTCATTCGTTATTACACATTGAAATGACTTACCCAAGTCTATAAACATCACGTATGTACACTTTTAAACATATCGTCTCATATAAATTTGAATTAGTATAGTAATGAACACTTAAACTTTGCTCAATTTACCGGCACGAAGCCTACTAGGCACGAAGGCGAATACGTCACCAGCATGATTGCTCTTGGGACCTAGCCGGATATATCACTAGCACGAATGCTCTTGAACTTAGTCGGATACATCACTAGCACGAATGCTCTTGAAATTTAGCCGGATACATCACTAGCACGAATGCTCTTGAATTTAGCCGGATATATCATTAGCATGAATGCTCTTGAATTTAGCGGATATAACCACAAGCACAATTGCCTTGGTCTTAACCCGGTATAACAACTCACACAAATGCCTTGGTCTTAGCAGGATATATTCACTAGCATAAATGCCTTGGGACTTAGCCGGGTATCATTCAAATGCTCATGTACACATATATCAACAATCACGTCACATCCATATTTCATTCTCAATTCTCATGTACATATACACATATAGCAATACACATTAGTATATCATTTACATTACTTGAATACAAACACAACATGCTTATCGACCATTCAACTTCCGACTCCATAGCCACATACAAAAATCACATATACCCTTAATTCAATCCGAATCGAAATTCAAATACGAGTACATGATCGTGCACTGATCAACTTAATAGTTTAGGCATATCTAAGTGAAGTTATATCGCAAATTCTCATAGTCGAAGCTTGCTACCGCTCGATCGGGATCAAGATTCATTACAATCTGACAACCACCGTTTACTAGTCAAAAATCATCACACTATCATTTTATCACTTTATGGCATGTATAAATAGACTCGGTAGCGCTCGTTAGCCCTAGAATCGACTAAACCGTAGCTCGATACCAATAAAATTGTAACACCCATTACACGAGACCGTTCGAGTCGAACACGAGGTGCTAACAAACTAATTCATTTACTCTCATGATCAATTAAAAATTTTTCCAAGCGACTGGCTAACTGCGTCACTGTCACCTTAAAAATCATAACTTGAGTTCCACAACTCGAAAATCAGATTCGTAATTTTTCCTGAAACTAGACTCATATGTCCATCTACATATTTTTCTTAGAATTTTGGTTGGGCCAATTAGTACAGTTTATTAGTTAAAGTCTCCCCTATTCCAGGGTTTGACTACACTGACCTTCATGCATTACGAATGGGATATCTCCATGTACAGGGCTTAAATACTGATGCCGTTTGTTTCTATACAAACCACACTCAAAGAGGAATCTATACATATATGGCATGACTCCTAATTATCTCTGGTTAATTTACAATGAATTTCCAAAGTCAGAACAGGGATTCCAAAAACTGTTCTGGCCCTGTTTCACAAAAACCTAAATATCTATTAACATACAACTCATATGACCGTTTCGTTTCTTCCATATGAAAGTAGATTCATCAAGGCTCATTTACATAATTTATTCACTAATTAATTCCATCTCTACTATTTTTAGTGATTTTTCACATACACATCACTGCTGCTGCCAGCATCTATTTTTAGGGTAGACTTTATCTAACACATAGTTTCTATGACTCAACTAACCCTCTTGCATATATAGTCCAAAATATAATCAAAATGAACCATTCTAATGGCTGATCGTTGCCAAACATTTCCATGCCTCTTAATGAGCATATACATATCGAATGATTATAACATTATGCTCAAAACATTTATAAGCCATTTTCGCATGGCTATCTAAAATTATACAAATCCAAAGGGTCCATGACCCACAACAAAAGGGTAGTCCTATACATTGACCAAAATATCCTCTCACTACTAGTCTATTCCATACATGCCATAAGATATTCCAAAACGTAGCAGTACCAAGCGGTGGGTAGTGATAGTATGACTAGTTCTTGACGATCCCAGAGCTGTAGCTTCCAATGAGATCTATAAAACAAAGGAAACAAAGTAAGCAGAGTAAGCATTACAATGCTTAGTAAGTTTTAAGCAGTGTCAGCAGATAACAACCAAATCATAACATAGTTGTTCGTATTTTTATTTAACTCTTCCTTCGGGCATACTATCCCCTTTTCCGAATATGCACATCTCATCATATACAATAGGCAGATAAACTCTCACATAAAAGTGAGCTCATGTGACATAGATATATCGTATGATTTCACATAACCTCTCACACTAAACCGATGTCACATAATCATAGGAATAGTCCCATAGATTGCTCTCGTGTGCATCATATATAAACTTGGAGTACATACCTGTTTAACCTTTCGCATTGCGTATATTTATAAGCAATTCTTACTACGAAGTCTTACCGGACATAATCTCCACACGTAGTCATCGGGTCTTACGGACATAATCTCCACACGTAGTCATCGGGTCTCACCGGAACATATTTCAAGTTTCATGTACATTTAATCACATGTTACAACATTCACATTAGCCATTCGGCTTTACCACACATACATATCACACATATATTTCACATTAGCCATTCGGCTTTACCACATATACATATCACACATATGTTTCACATTAGCCCTTCGGCTTTACCACATATACATATCACACATATATTTCACATTAGCCATTCGGCTTTACCACATATACATATCACACATATGTTTCACATTCATCACATCGGCCATTAGGCCTTATCACATATATATACACCTTCACATTCATCACATCGGCCATTAGGCCTTATCACATATATACTCTTTCACATTCATCACATTGGCCATTAGGCCTTATCACATATATATACACTTTCACATTCATCACATTGGCCATTAGGCCGTATCACATATTTACATCTCATACATATTTCATATTTTTCTTGTACATCAATTTCAGCAATAGCTCATAAGCAACTCAAATAATTTCATCAAAGTTTACAACAAAATCACCTATTCACTACAAGCAGTTTTCTTTTCCGGAGCAACAGTCACTAAATTGTTTATAACTGGAGCTACAAAACTCAAAATCAATTGCCGTTAATTTTCCCCGAATGTAGACTCATGTATCTTTCATCCATAAAATTTTAAGAATTTTAGGTTTGGCCAATCAATACCAGATTTTTCTTAAAGTTTCCACTGTTTCACTATTTGACCAATCTGACCACTCTTCACTACGAATCAAATTTTTCATTGTACAGAATTCATAATGTGTTTTATTTGATTCCATTTGAAACTAGACTCATTAAGGAGTCTAAGCATATAAATCTTATCTCATAACCATTTTTGTACAAATTATAATGATTTTTCAAAAACAGAACAGGGGATTTCGGAGTCATTCCAACACTGTCCCACACAACTTTAAATATCTCTTTATAGGAAATTCCTTTGCTTCCACGGTCTCTTTTATAAGAAACTAGACCAACTAAGCTTTGATTACATGTTTTATTCAGCCTATAATTCCACACCAACAATTTATAGTGATTTTCTAAAATCACATTACTGCTGCTGTCCAAGCAATTTATTACAATTTGCTCTTAACTTTCCAAGTCCAAACACTTATGAACTTACCATTTGGGCTTAAGACATATCATGGCCACATCATATCTTATCAAATCAACTCATTATGTCCTATTATGATTGAATTTACTCAACGATTAATCGCTTAAAACTTACCTCGGATGTGGTCGAGCGATTTGGTGGCTATTCGATCACTTCTTCCTTCTCTTATCCAACTTGATCCTCTAGGCTCTTGAGCTTAATTAAACAAACAAATTGACTTAATCATTTGAGCATCGAAAAGAGGAATACAAGGCACTTAGCCCATATTTATACATTAGACATTAAAGTCACATACATGTGAAATCATGCATCAACTCAACATATTAACTCACATCCCTTTTAGTCGATTTTCGTAACCAAGATAAAGGCATCAATATGCTTGCCTCTAACCGAAAGCATGCAACACTAATCTTCTCATGTGGCCGAGTATGCATGTATATGTTGAGGCCAATTATGCTCAATACTTCCTACAAGTATGGTTACTCGTATTGATTATATCTTGTTTCATTTCAAATTCAAAACTCGGCTAATATGAATTTATACACTAGAAAGCAAATACTAACATTTTGCATTTCATCTTACTACCATGGCCGAATGCTCCTTCCACACCATTTACCTTCACAAAGCATAAATTTCATCATCCAAATTACAAGCTTACAACCTCATGAAGTTTAACCTCATAGTATCTATCAAACTCTCACTCATTAGCTTCTATCATAATCTCCAACAACACCAAATAAACATATACTTCATTGGGTCTATGGTAGAACCAAGAAAGGAACTCATAGATATTAAGATGTAAGCAACTACCATTATTTTGGTCATGATTAAACAAAGAACTCAATGTCTTACTCAAAAATACTAAAAAGAAAGTCCAAGAGCCATCAATCCACCATCACATATATCATTAGCAAGCTTCATAATTAACATGCAATGGCATTAACACAAAATCCACCTTGGCCAAATACCATCCCCATGATATAACAAAGGTTTGAACCATGGGCTAACAAGAGCATCAAGCTATCCACTAAAACATGCATGAATCTCATGGCACAACCTCAAACATACCTTAATCTTGATGCAAGTATAGCCAAACCTCTTCCTAATCCTCTTCCAAACCAAGCATGAAGCAAAATTCCTCCCTTCCCTCTAGTATTTTCGGTCAGAGAGAATGAAAATGGATGAACAATTTTTTTCTTTTCTCTTCCTCAATGCTGCACAATGGGGGGTTCACTCACACACATTTTTTTTTTTTCTTTATTACCCATACTTATTTGTTTATTGTTTCTCCTAATGCACCAACAAAACATGTTTCATGACATGTTTAGCCCATACTCCCTTGTCATGGCCGGCCACCTCCTATAAAAGAGGATATTTGACATGCAAGGCCATTGTTTTGCATGCATGCTTTAATTAGTCATCACACATTTCCCCATCATACTTTCAAAGTTTTCTACTAGGTCCTTTCTAGTGAAATTCACATTTATAACTCTAAATCAAACATCAAAAATGTCACACACGAATTAACACATATCATAAGCATCCAAATGAGCATTAAATTATTTTTATGCCTCGGTTTTGTGGTCCCGAAACCACATTCCGACTAGGGTCAATTTTGGGCTGTCACATGCATGCCTAAGGCAATGCTTAAATAATGTTAGAATTAAATGACCCGAATCCTTATTTAAATAAAATACAGTGGTAAAATAAAATGAAAGTAAAATTCATATAGAACTACACTTCTTTTATTTTATTTTAGAATAAGGTTTTTTAAACCTTATAAACTCCATCTATTTTATATTGATTAAAATAAGATGTTTCAATCTTACTAGAATATGGCTTTACAAGCCTATAAATAGACATAGTCTATTCCTCTTGTAATTATTCAACATAGTGAATTTTCTTCTCCTCTACCCGTGGTTTTTTTCTCGAAAGGGTTTCCACGTAAAATCTGTGTTCTTTATTTTATTTTATTTTATTTTATTTCCACAAATTGGTACCAGAGCTTTCGGGTAGTTCATCTCGATCACGATAATAGTGTCCTTGAAGTATGAAATTTCGTTGTTGGATAGCAACACCAGATTTGTGTTGTTGCAGATTAAGATGCAAGCAGTTCTTGTGCAGATGAATCTGGAGGATACCCTGCTAGGGATAGATAAGATTCCTTCGACATTAACAGATGAAGAGAAGAAGCGTAACAATCGAAAGGCGTTAACACAATTACATCTACATTTGTCCAACGAAATTTTACAGGATGTGATGAAGGAGAAGACCACCGCTACATTATGGAAGAGCCTGGAACAAATATGTATGTTGAAAACTCTAACAAGCAAGTTACATATGAAGCAGCGTCTTTATGCTCATCGTTTGGAGGAAGGTGCGTCTGTACACTAACATCTAACAGTGTTTAAAGAAATTCTCTCAAACTTGAAGGCCATGGAGGTTCAATATGATAAGGAAGATCTAGGGTTGATTCTACTTCATTCGTTGCCTCCGTCTTATTCAACCTTTAAAGACACGATTTTATATAGCCACGAGTCTCTCACAGTTGATGAGGTTTATGATTCTTTGACCTCGTATGATAAGATGAAACATCTTGTGGTTAAACTCGACTCTCAGGGAGAGGGTCTCATTGTTAGTGGGAGACAAGATCGGAATGCTGATGATAATCGTGGAAGGACACAGGAACAGAATCCTCGCAGTAAATCTAAGGGTAGATCGAAATATTCAAATAGAGGTAAAACTTGTAACTTCTACAACAAGAAAGGACACATTAAATCTGAGTGCTATAAGCTACAGAACAAGATTAAAAGGGAGGCTGTGAATCAAAAAGGAAAACAACCAGAAAATTTCGATGAAGCTGATGTTGTAGAAGACTACATTGATAGTGAACTTCTAGTCGCTTTTTTCAACAATTTTAAAGTGAGCGAGGAGTGGATACTTGATTCAGGCTGCACCTTCCACATGAGTCCCAATCGGAATTGGTTTATAACTTACGAAACAGTGTCTGAAGGTGTTGTTTTGATGAGAAATAATGCTTCATGTAAAATTGCAGGTGTTGGAAGAATTAAAGTTAAGATGTTTGATGGATTTGTCAGAACACTTAGTGACATACGACATGTTCCAAAATTGAAGAGAAATTTAATTTTGTTGAGTACTCTTGATTCAAAAGGGTACAGATACACAGCTGAAAGTGGAGTTTTATAGATTTCCAAAGGTTCCCTTGTTGTGATGAAAGGGTAGAGAAAGACTACCAAATTATATGTTTTGCAAGGTTCTACTATTACTGGTGATGCAGTTGTCGCTTTCTCTTCCTTGTCAGATGATGATATTACTAAACTTACTAAACTTTGGCATATGTGCCTAGGGCATATGAGTGAGAATAGCATGGCAGAATTGAGCAAAAGAGCTTTTTGATGGGCAAGGAATTTGCAAACTGAAGTTCTGTGAGCATTGTGTTTTTGGGAAACAAAAGAGAGTTTGATTCACCAGAGGAATCCATAACACGAAGGGAATGTTGGAGTATATTCATTCTGATCTGTGGGGGCCATCCAGAGTGCCTTTAAGAGGTGGAGCTGATTATATGCTAACTTTTATTGATGATTTTTCCAGAAAAGTCATGGAAATTATGATTAAAAAACAGACGGGAAAACAAATAAAATACCTTTGCATAGACAATGGCTTAAAGTTCTGTTTTGATGAGTTTAATAGACTGTGCAAGTCAGAAGGGATCATGAGACACTTGACAGTTCGTCATACTCCACAGCAAAACGGTGTTGCAGAACAAATGAACAGAACAATCATGGAGAAGGTTTGATGTATGTTGTCAAATGCCAACTTACCAAAGTCGTTTTAGGCAGAAGCAACATCTACTGCATGTTTTTTGATCAACCGATTTCCATTCGTTGCCATTGAGAAAAAGACTCCACAAGAGGTATAGTCTGGTAATCCTGCTAATTATTCTAACTTAAAGATCTTTGGGTGTCCTGTGTATACTCATGTTTATAATGGAAAATTGAAACCGAGATCCATTAAATGTGTTTTTCTTGGTTATAAAGTCGGTGTAAAAGGGTATAAGTTATGGTGTCCTTAAAATAGAAAATTTGTGATTAGCAGAGATGTTATTTTTGATGAAACTGCTATGCAACCTAACTTATCTCTTAAAAAGTATTCCAATAAAGAAAATCAAAAACAGGTGGGGCATCAGATTAATACAGAGTCAACTCCTCAAGCTAGTACAAAAATTGAGAATAGAGTTGCTTCTTCACCACAATACTCTATTGCCAAAAATAGAACTAGAAGAGAAATTAAATCTCCAAAGAAGTATGCCGAGGTTGATCTAGTTGCTTATGCTTTAAATGTGGTTGAAGATATAGATGCAAACTGAGAGCCATCTAATTATTCTGTGACAATTAGCTGTGAAGACTCAGAAAAGTGGATGTTTGCTATGTAAGAGGAGATAGAATCACTTCACAAAAATAGAACATGGGATCTTGTGAAACTTCCTAAAGGTAAAAAGGCTGTTCATTATAAATGGGTGTTTAAAAAGAAAGAAGGAACTCCAGGAGTTGAAGAACCCATATATAAAGCAAGGCTTGTTGCAAAGGGTTATAGTCAAATTCTAGGAGTGGACTTCACAGATGTGTTCTCCCCAGTTGTAAAGCATAGTTCGATTTGAGCTTTGCTTGGTATTGTGGCCATACATGATTTAAAGCTTGAGCAGCTAGATGTAAAAACTGCATTTTTGCATGGAGAACTTGAGAATGACATTTACATGCAACAACCAAAGGGTTTTACAGTCTTAGAAAAAGAGGACTATGTTTGCTTGTTGAAAAAGTTCCTTTATGGTTTGAAACAGTCACCAAGACAGTGGTACAAGAGGTTTGATTCCTTTATGACTTCTCATGATTTTAAAAGAAGTAGTTTTGACAGTTGTGTTTACTTTAAGAAAATAGTGATGGTTCTTTCGTGTATCTACTTCTTTATGTTGATGACATGTTGATAGCAACAAAAGATAAAGGAGAGATAAAAAAGGTCAAAGCCCAACTAAGTGAAGAATTTGAGATGAAAGATTTGGGACCAGTAAAGAAGATACTTGGTATGGAGATTCTCAGAGATAGAAAAGCAAGTAAATTGTACCTAAGTCAGAAGGGGTACATTGAGAAAGTTCTTTACAGGTTCAATATGCAGAATTCTAAGCCTATTAGTACTCCATTAGTAGCCCACTTCAGATTTTCATCAGCTTTGTCTCCACAATCAAATGATGAGATTGAGTATATGTCACCTGTTCCATACTCTAGTGCAGTGGGATCTCTGATGTATGCTATGGTTTCTTCACATCTAGATTTATCATATACAGCCAGTACAGTTAGCAGATATATGTTGAATCCTCATAAAGAACACTAGAAAGCAGTTCAGTGGATTTTAAGATACTTACGAGGTACTACTGATGTCTGCTTACAGTTTGGAAGAACTATAGATGGAGTTATTAGGTATGTTGATGTTGATTTTGCTGGAGACCTTGATAGAAGAAGATCTCTCATAGGTTGTCTTTACAATGGAGGTTGTGCAATCAGTTGGAAAGCCACTTTGCAAACTACAGTCGCTTTGTCTACTACTGAAGCTGAGTACATGGCGATTACTGAGGCTTTTAAAGAAGCTATTTGGTTGAAGGGACTCTTTAGTGAACTTAAAGTAGACCTTCAAATCAGTACATTATTTTGTGACAGTCAGAGTGCAATCTTCCTTACGAAAGATCAAATGTTTCATGAGAGAACAAAACATACTGATGTTCGGTATCATTTTGTTCGTGATATTATTGTGAGCAAAATTAGTACTCATGAAAATCTTGCAGATATGATGACTAAGTCACTTCCTATAACCAAGTTTGAGCATTGCTTAGACTTGGTTGCTGTTCATTGTTGAAGTTAAACCCTTAAGGGGTTTTATGGAAGAGGTGGAGAGCTTGTTCGTTGAGAGTTCGTAATGAAGAACTTGTTCATTGAGAATTTGTGTCAAGGTGGAGATTGTTAGAATTAAATGACCCGAATTCTTATTTAAATAAAATATAGTGGTAAAATAAAATACTTTTATGTTATTTTAGAAAAAGGTTTTTTAAACCTTATTAAACTCCATTTGTTTTATATTGATTAGAATAAGGTGTTTCAATCTTACTAGAACAAATAAGAGTCGCTTTTGTCCAACACTATGTTGAGACTTTCCCAAGTGTTGGGATAGACTTGTCGACATACGCTTTGGCCAACTCTTTGTATAAGGGTTGGGATTACCTAAGGCAATGCTTAAATAAGAGTCGCCTTTGTCCATACAACTTAGGCATTATGCATACAACTTATTTATGAAAGCAAACATAATTCTATTTTAATTAAGAAAAGTATAAACTAAGTTTCATATGTTGTCAAAGAGTTGAACAATGGATTTTTCGTGTTGTCAATGAGTTGAACAATGAAAATAGATGGCGAGTGCCTGATCGAATTGATCGGGTCATGTAGGAACAAGGTTCAAGTCTACCGGTCTGTTTAGATGCCTCAGCTGCATACATCACTGCACTTCCACTTGACACCTATCGTAATAATAAACGGCTCGTCTCGCCGTGACCTTCTCTTGAATTCTCAAAACTTCTGTCACTCGATCCTAGCTACTAGTTTCATATTAAGCCTTTATGTCTAAGGAAACAATTTTTATTTTTTAACAGTTTTTAACAATATTTTTTTAACATTTTATTTTTATAACAGTTTATTGATTTCACCTTTAAGCCTTTATGTCTAACGAAATAGTTTTATACAACATAATAGCAAGGTTTATGTCTTAAAAAATAAAAAAAAAATGTTATTTATGAATGCAAACAGATTTTTATTTTTTTAACAGTTAGTTTCACACAAGCTACTAGTTTCATATTAAGCCTTTATGTCACCCAAAGGAGCTTGATTCCAATTTCCTATTTGAATAGTTTATTGGGATATGAAGGGCTTGAAGTTGTTAATCCAAAGGAACTTGATAATCTTCTAAAGGAAGAGGTATGCTGTTTCATTTTATTTGCTACTTCCTATCTAGTTCACCATTAAATTTGTTATATTTTACTATAACAGTTTGAGGTTCAATGAGGTCTGCAATTGGCTTAAAACAAGGTAGGGGCTTGAGGGATAATGTAACACCCCGTACCCGAGACCGTTGCCGGAGTCGAACACGAGGTGCTAACCGACTTAATTCATTTACTTTCACAGTCCATTTTAAAAATTTCCAGGCAGTTGGCTAACTGCATCACTGTCACCTTAAAAATCATATCTTGAGCTCCAAAACTCGAAAATCAGTTTTGTAATTTTTCCCTGCAACTAGACTCATATGTACATCTACAGATTGTTTTCTAGAATTTTTGGTCGGGCTAATTAGTACAGTTTATTAGTTAAAGTCTCCCCTGTTACAGGGTGCGACTACACTGATCTTCATGCATTACGATTTGGATATCTCCCTGTACAGGGCTTCAATACTGATTCCGTTTGTTTCTATAGAAACTAGACTCAAAAAGGAATCTATACATATATGGCATGACTTCTAAATGTCTCTGGTTAATTTATAATGAATTTCCAAAGTCAGATCAGGGGATCCAGAAACCGTTCTGGCCCTGTCTCACCAAAACTTTAACATCTCATAATATACTGTTCATATGAACGTTTCGTTACTTTCCTATGAAAATAAATTCATCAAGGTTCGATTACATAATTTATTCACTATTTAATTACATTCCTACTATTTTTAGTGATTTTTCACATCCACATCACTACTGCTGCCAGCATCTATTTTTAAGGTAAACTTTACCTATTTCATGATCCTGGATCAACTAGAGTTTGTCATACATATACCAAAAGTGATCATGAATAACCATTCCCATGGCTAACCGTTACCAACATTTCTATACCTCTCGACGGACAACATACAAAACGATTATAATGCTATGATCAAAGTATATTTAAGCCATTTTCGCATGGCTATCCAAATTTACACAAAACCGAAGGGTACATGACCAACAACAAAAGGGTAGTCCTATACATGCCATTTCAAAGTTCAACCAAAAGTATACCAAAAGGAGCTTTGATAGTGTGGGCGACTTCGACTTCAAAAAAATCCCGAGTCCGATAGCTGAAGAACCAAAATCTATAAAACAGTGAATTAAATAAACGGAGTAATCATTAAATGCTTAGTAAGTTTTGAGCAAGGAATTTAAGCACAACTGAAGTATAACATTCATATAACTAAACGGATAATTCCATATATACATATTCTCAAATCATTCCTACTTCACATTCCAACCCCTATATTCATACATAAGGGATCATCTTAGCCAAATACTGGAAGCTCATTACTCGATTGGCGAATATTATTCAAGGAATCAACTATTCCAATGCACATCTGAAACATACCTCATTGTTGGGATTTTGCAAGCGTATTAACTGAAATTTTTACAGCAAGATCGCTCATTCCCGAATCATGTACCTTCGGAATTTAACCGGATATAGCTACTCGTTCAAATGCCTTGGGACATAGCCCGGTTATAGTAACTCGCACAAATGCCTTCGGGACTTAACCCGGATTTAGTAACTTCGCACCAATGCCTTGAGCTTAGCCCTAATTAGTAACTTGCACAAATGCCTTCGGATCTTAGTCCGGATATAGTCACTTAGCACAAAGCCTTCGGGACTTAGCCCGGACATCATTCGAATAACCATGCACATTTATCAATAAATAATGACACATCCGTATTTCATTTTCATTTCCAAAGCTCAAACACAAGACACTTATCACACTTGCAATTTCGGCTCAATAGCCACATACAAAGAGCATGATCTAATCAAATCATAATCTAAGTTCCATTACTCGAAAACTTACCTCGGATGTGGTCGAACAATTTCGGCGGCTATTCGATAACTTTTTCCTTTCCCTTATCCAACTGTGGTCCTCTAAGCTCTTAAGCTAATTCAAACAAATTTAACTTATTAAAGTCTCATTATGCTAGCTTATGGCCGAATATGACAAGGAGTTTAATAGGTCATATGGCCACCCTTTAGCTCAAATACACAATGGTCATGCGCATTTTTAATCACATTAAGCAATTTAACACAATTCATTTGAACATCAAAAGAAAACCTCAAGGTACTTAGCCCATATATACATTAGGCATTAGAGTCACATATATATGGAATCATGAATCAAACTCAACATTTTAGCCCACACTCTCTTTTAGCCGATTATCTAAGCCAAGATAAAAGCATCAATATGCTTGCCTCTAACCGAACACATACAACACAAATCTATTTCATGTGGCCGAATATACATGTCTAGGTTGAGGCCGATTATATGCTTAATACTTCCTAAAAATATGGTTGCTTGTATTGACTACATACCATTTTGTTTCAAATTCAAAACTCGGCTAATACACATATACACACTAGTAAATCAAACATTAACATTTACTCTTCACCTTACTACCATTTCTCATCCAAATAACGTGAATAACAACCATATTTCTCCTCTACTTTCTACCATGGCCGAATGCATCACAACACCATACCATTTCAATTTTGGTCATGGTTAAACAAAGAACTTAATATCTCACTCAAAAATGCTAAAAAGAAGATTCAAGAGTCATCAATCCACCATCACATGCATCATTACAAAGCTTCATTTTTAGCATGTAAATGACATCAACACCAATCCACCTTAGCCAAATACCATCTCCATGACATAGCAAAGATTTGAACCATGGGCTAGCTAGAACTCAAGCTAACAACTAAAACATGCATGAATCTCATGGCACAACATCAAACATACCTTAGCCTAGTTACATGCATGGCCGAACCTCTTGACCTTTCTTCTTCCTTTCTCCTTAAAATTTTCGGCCAAAGATGTTCAAGGATGAACACTTTTTTTGTTTTCTTTCCTTCAACTCACGGCAATGGGGGAACAATCACACACATTCTTTTTTTTTCTCATCCTACTAACACTAATACTTTATTGCCCATGCTCTTTATTTTATTATTCCTTACATAATGCATTAACCTAACATGTCTATGACATGTTTTTTATCATAACATTTTGTCCACCCATGCTCATGGCGGCCACTACATATTGGGGGGAAAATTGACATGCAAGTCCTCCCTTTTGATTACATGCACTATTAGATCCTTGTAGATTAGCCTATCACATTTCAAAAGTGTCACACAAGTCCTATGTACTACATTCACATGCAATTAACTAAATCGAAGCTTAAAATTTTCGCACATTCATATTCACATATTTTAGACCATAAATATCACATTCAAATAATTTGGTGACTTGGTTTAGCGGTCCCAAAATCGCTTTCTGACTAGGGTCACTTTAGGGCTGTCACAACTCTCCCCCATTTAAGAAATTTTCGTCCCCGAAAATCGTACCGGTAAATAGGTTTGGGTATCGTTCTTTCATAGAGTTCTCGGTTTCTCAAGTAGCTTCTTTGATTCCGTGTTTGAGCCATAATACTTTTACTAACGGAACCCTTTTGTTTCGCAACTCTTTCACTTCACGAGCTAGGATACGAATCGGTTCTTCTTCATAGCTCAAGTCGGATTGAATTTCAACTTCTGATGGATTAATCACGTGTGACGAATCAGATCTATAAACGTCGAAGCATCGAAACATGAAGGACGTCGTGAATCTTTTCAAGTTCAGGGGCAAAATCAATCTATCATAAGCTCGGACCAACTCGTTCGGAGATTTCAATGCGGCCCAATGAATCTCGGACTCAACTTGCCCTTACGGCCAAATCGAGTATCTTTTCCAAGGTGAGACCTTAAGAAACACTTTGTCTCCCACGATACTCAATATCTCTTCGTTTAAATCCGCATACGACTTGACGATCGATCTTGCCTTCGGACTTTCACAAATTATTCTTACTTTACATTCAGCATCTTTAATCAAATCCACTCCGAAAATTTTACTTTCACCGAGCTCGGTCCAAAACAATAGGGTACGGCATTTACACCCGTACAAGGCCTCGTAAGGTGCCATCTTAATACTTGATTGAAAAATATTGTTGTAAGAGAATTCAATCAAAGGTAAATACCGCTCCCACGAACCACTGAACTCGAGGATGCAACATCTCAATATATCCTCAAGTATCTGAATTATCCGCTCAGATTGACCATCGGTTTGTGGATGAAAAGCGGTGCTAAAATGCAGCTTGGTACCCAAAGCTTCTTGCAATTTCTTCCAAAATCGCGAGGTGAATCTCGGATCTCTATCCAACACAATAGAAATCGGTACCCCGTGTAATCTCACAATCTGAGAAACATACAATTCAGCTAGTTTATCCAATGAAAAATCCGTGCGTACGGGAATAAAGTGAGCCGACTTAGTCAGTCTATCCACAACAACCCAAATCGCATCCTTCTTACCTCATCGATCATCGGCAACCCGATCGAAATCCATCGTGACTCGATCCCATTTCCATTCGGTATCATGATCGGTTGAAGTAAAGCGGTAGGCACTTGATGTTCGCCTTCACTTGCGACATACTAAGCACTTGAGACAAAATCGAAATGTCTAGTTTCATACCATGCCACCAAAGCGGCATCTCGGATCATTATACATTTTGTACTCCCGGGTGAATTGACATTCGGCTACAATGAGCTTCGTTCGAATCATCGAAATGAGTTCGAATTTCTTAGAACACAACCGACTTCGAACCTCAAACAATCGTCATCATCAATTTGAAATTGAATTCCATATTCGGAACACATTCAGCCCGTTTTGCAACCAATTCATCGTCGACTTTCTAAGCTTCACAAATTTGATGAATCAATAATGGTTTGGCCTTTAATTCAGCTACTAACACATTGTCGGGTAGAACAGACAAGTGTACGTTCATCGCTCGTAAAGCAAATAGTGATTTTTGGCTTAAGGCGTCTGCAACCACATTAGCCTTTCCCGGGTGATAATCAATGACAAGCTCATAATCTTTCAACAACTCAAGCCAACGCCTTTGTTGCAGATTAAATCTCTTTGAGTCATCAAATATTTGAGACTTTTGTGATCCGAAAATACATGGCACTTCTCACCAAATAAGTAATGTCGCCATATTTTCAAGGCGAATAGGATGGCAGCTAATTCGAGATCATGGGTCAGATAATTTTTCTCATGTGGCTTTAATTTTCTCGACGCGCATAGGCCACAACTCGACCTTCTTGCATCAATCGCAACCTAACCCAAGTAGGGGGCGTCACTATAGATGACAAACTCTTTGCTTGATTAGGGTTGCACTAAAATTGAGCTTCGATCAAATAAGTTTTCAGTTGATCAAAACTTTTCGACATTTTCCGTCCATTCGAACTTAACATCTTTTTGAAGTAACCGTCATGGGTGTGGCTATCATCGAGAAACCTTTTACAAACCATCGGTAGTAACCAAAGTCCCAAAAAGCTCGAACCTCGATAATATTTCTCGGAGGCTTCCGATTAAGTATGGCTGAAATTTTGCTCGGGTCAACTCGAATACCGTCTGAATACCACATGGCCCAAGAAGCTAACCTCTCTTAACGAACTCACACTTCTTGAACTTAGCATATAACCGCTTATCCCTTAAAATTTGCAACACTAATCTCGGTGCTCGGTATGTTCGGTCTCATCTCTTGAATAGACCAAGATGTCGTCAATGAACACAACTACTGAACCGGTCCAAATCTTGTCGAAGATCCGATTCATCAAATCCATAAATACCGCGAGGGCATTAGTGAGCCCAAACGGCATCACTAAGAACTCGTAGTGGTCGTATCTCGATTACGAAAGTAGTTTTGGGTATATCCGAATCTCGAATTACATGGCTGGTAATAACCCGATCTTAAATCTATCTTTGAAAACACTGAGGCTCCCTTTAGTTGATCAAACAAATCATCAATACGTGGTAACGGATATTTATTCTTTATCGTCACTTTATTCAGCTGACGATAGTCAATGCACAACCTCATGGTTCCGTCATTCTTTTTCACAAACAATACTAGTGCACCCCAAGGTGAGAAACTTGGTCGAGTGAAACCTCTATCCGTCAACTCTTGCAATTGAGCTTTCAACTCTTTTAACTCGGTTGGTGCATACGATACGGAGCTATCGAAATTGGCGTAGTCCCAGGTACAAGCTCAATACTAAACTCTACCTCCCGAACAGGTGGTAAACCCGGTAATTCTTCGGGAAAAACATCCGGGTATTCACAAACCACCGGCACAGATTCGGGTTTCTTTTCTAATTCTTTGTCATCAAGTACATACGCAAGGTATGCTTCGCACCCCTTTCTTACATATTTCTGGGCCAACATTGATGATATTACAGCTAGCAACCCCTTTAAGTCCGTAGACTCAACTCAAATTATCTCGTTATTTGCACACCTCAAATCAATAGTCTTGCTTTTGTAATTCACGACTGCATCATGCACAGTCAACCAATCTAAACCGAGGATAACATCAAATTCATCAAATGGGAAAAGCATCAAGTCCGCCGGAAAACAGGAACCTCGAATTACTAGGGGACATTTCTTACACACTTTGTCGACAAGCACGTAACGACCCAAGGGATTTGACACCCGAATTACGAACTCAGTAGACTCAATAGGTAAAGTCTTACTGGATGCTAAGGTTTCACATATATAAGAATGAGTAGAACCAGGGTCAATCAAAGCAATCACATTAGTATCAAGGAGAGTAAAAGTACCGGTAATAACAAGCATCCTCGCGTGCGCGTATAGCATAAGCCCTAGTAGGAGCACGAGCCTCAGATCTGGTCGTAGCATCTCTAGATCTTCTCTGACCACCACTAACATTGCCCGTATTTCTAGATGGTCTCCCTCGAGCAGTGGTAGCAACTGGTTTCCCACTCTGATTTGCATTCTGTTCAGACAACCTCGGGCAATCTTTAATGAAGTGGTCAACTGACCCGCACTTGTAACAGGAGCGGTCATGGAATCTAGAACTCCCCGAATGCCATTTACCACAATACTGGCACTCCGCTTTGTCTCGACGATCAGTTCCAACACTGGCGACCGAAGTGACTCGTGCACTCACAGAGGGTCGATCGCGATCTTGTCTAGAAAAGCCCGAAGTGTTTCTAGATCGGCCTAAATCATCTCTAAATTTCTTCGATGGTGTGGAAAGGGCTTCCCGAAGACCTCTTCTGAAACTCCTTTGCTCCCATATCGCCTTTTCTTTTCTCCATCTTGAGCTCCTCGGCTTTGCAAGCTCGCTCGACAAGTGCCACAAATTCTCGATTTCCAAAATGCCAACATACGACTTTATATCATCATTCAGCCCATCCTCAAACGTTTACATCACGGCTTCGAAGAAATGCATTCTCGCGTCTGGCTAAGCCTTACAAATTTTCGTTCATAGTCGAATAGCAGACATGGAACCTTGTTTAAGTTCAAGAAATTCCTTCCGTTTTTGATCAATGAATCTCTGACTGATATACTTCTTTCGAAACTCGGTTTGGAAAAACTCCCAAGTTACTTGCTCTCTGGGCACGACAGAAGTCAACGTATTCCACCAATAGTAGGCAGAATCACGTAGCAAGGAGATAGTACACTTTAGGCACTCATCGGGTGTGCAAGATAGCTCATCGAGTACCCGGATAGTGTTGTCCAACCAAAATTCAGCTTGCTCGGCATCATCGCTATCCGTAGCTTTAAATTTAGTAGCCCTGTGTTTTCGGATTACATCAACTGGGGCTTATTTAACCTTATTTGGTCACTCTAGGAGGTATCGTAGAGTCTTGAGGTGGTATTTGTCGAGAATGGAGGTTGTGGAACAGCCGTATTAGTTCGAATGTATTGGTTGAACCTATCATTCATCACGCTATAGAAAGCTTGTCTAGCTTCATCATTCGGATTACTAGCATTAGGTTGAGAGTCCGTCGGCGCTGTCCCTTGTGCGGGAGCAGGCGCTACACTCTCAAGATCATCAGCTACCGCTCGGTCGGGATCGGGATCCATTACTATAAATAAACACATTTGCAAATGTCAGAAATCACCACACTATCAAATAATCACATAAAATGACATGTATAGCTAGACCCAAACGCATTACGGTAGTCCTAGAATCGACTAAACCGTAGCTCTGATACCAATTTAGTTGTAACACCCCGTACCCGAGACCGTTACCGGAGTCGAACACGAGGTGCTAACCGACTTAATTCATTTACTTTCATAGTCCATTTTAAAAATTTCCAGGCAGTTGGCTAACTGCATCACTGTCACCTTAAAAATCATATCTTGAGTTCCAAAACTCGAAAATCAGTTTCGTAATTTTTCCCTGAAACTAGACTCATATGTCCATCTACATATTTTTTTCTAGAATTTTTTGTCAGGCCAATTAGTACAGTTTATTAGTTAAAGTTTCCCCTATTACAGGGTGCGACTACACTGACCTTCATGCATTACGATTTGGATATCTCCCTGTACAGGGCTTCAATACTGATGCCGTTTATTTCTATAGAAACTAGACTCAAAAAGGAATCTATAAATATATGGAATGACTTCTAAATGTCTCTGGTTAATTTATAATGAATTTCCAAAGTCAGATCAGGGGATCCAGAAACTGTTCTAGCCCTGTCTCATGAAAACTTTAACATCTCATAATATACTGTTCATATGAACATTTCGTTACTTTCCTATGAAAATATATTCATCAAGGTTCGATTACATAATTTATTCACTATTTAATTCCATTCCTACTATTTTTAGTGATTTTTCACATCCACATCACTGCTGCTGCCAGCATCTATTTTTAAGGTAAACTTTACCTATTTCACGATCCTCCATGGATCAACTAGAGTTTGTCATACATATACCAAAAGTGATCATGAATAACCATTCCCATGGCTAACCGTTACCAACATTTCCATACCTCTCGACGGACAACATACAAAACGATTATAATGCTATGATCAAAGTATATTTAAGCCATTTTTCGCATGGCTATCCAAATTTACACAAAACCGAAGGGTACATGACCAACAACAAAAGGGTAGTCCTATACATGCCATTTCAAAGTTCAACCAAAAGTATACCAAAAGGAGCTTTGATAGTGTGGGCGACTTCGACTTCAAAAAAATCCCGAGTCCGATAGCTGAAGAACCAAAATCTATAAAACAGTGAATTAAATAAACGGAGTAAGCATTAAATGGTTAGTAAGTTTTGAGCAAGGAATTTAAGCACAACTGAAGTATAGCATTCATATAACTAAACGGATAATTCCATATATACATATTCTCAAATCATTCCTACTTCACATTCCAACCCCTATATTCATACATAAGGGATCATCTTAGCCAAATCTGGGAAGCTCATTACTCGATTGGCGAATATTATTCAAGGAATCAACTATTCCAATGCACATCTGAAACATACCTCATTGTTGGGATTTTACAAGCGTATTAACTGAAATTTTACAGCAAGATCGCTCATTCCCGAATCACGTACCTTCGAATTTAACGGATATAGCTACTCGTTCAAATGCCTTGGGACATAGCCCGGTTATAGTAACTCGCACAAATGCCTTCGGGACTTAACCCGGTTTAGTAACTCGCACCAATGCCTTGGGCTTAGCCCGAATTAGTAACTCGCACAAATGCCTTGGATCTTAGTCCGGATATAGTCACTTAGCACAAAGCCTTCGGGACTTAGCAGGACATCATTCAATAACCATGCACATTTATCAATAAATCATGACACATCCGTATTTCACTTTCATTACCAAAGCTCAAACACAAGACACTTATCACACTTGCAATTTCGGCTCAATAGCCACATACAAAGAGCATGATCTAATCAAATCATAATCTAAGTTCCATTACTCGACAACTTACCTCGGATGTGGTCGAATGATTTCGGCGGCTATTCGATAACTTTTTCCTTTCCCTTATCCAACTGTGGTCCTCTAAGCTCTTGAGCTAATTCAAACAAATTTAACTTATTAAAGTCACATTATGCTAGCTTATGGCCGAATATGACAAGGAGTTTAATAGGTCATATGGCCACCCTTTAGCTCAAATACACAATGGTCATGCGCATTTTTAATCACATTAAGCAATTTAACACAAATCATTTGAACATCAAAAGAGAACCTCAAGGTACTTAGCCCATATATACATTAGGCATTAGAGTCACATATATATGGAATCATGAATCAAACTCAACATTTTAGCCCACACTCTCTTTTAGCCGATTATCTAAGCCAAGATAAAAGCATCAATATGCTTGCCTCTAACCGAACACATACAACACAAATCTATTTCATGTGGCCGAATATACATGTCTAGGTTGAGGCCGATTATATGCTTAATACTTCCTACAAATATGGTTGCTTGTATTGACTACATACCATTTTGTTTCAAATTCAAAACTCGGCTAATACACATATACACTGTAACACCCCAAACCCGTGACCGTCACTGGATTTGAACACGTGGTGTTACCGGCTTACTTCCTTATTTCTCTCTTTGTAATATCGATTCTTTGTTCGAGCAAAGCTAGCTAATCTACACATCGTCAGCCTTAAAAATCATATCTCGAGTTTCAAAACTCGGAAACTGATTCCGTAAATTTTCCCTGAATTTAGACTCATATATCTATCCATGGATTTATTTCTAGAATTTTTGGTCGGGCCAATTGCTACAGTTTATTAGTAAAATTTTCACAACATGAAACAATAAACGAGGCTAGGTACTTCATCCATATCGGAACTATACCATAATTCCTCGGACCTTTCGGTTCAATCTCATTCCAAGTCATACATCCACATTTTATATTCTATACAATAAGATAATTGAGGCATTTTTACACACCAACTCATTCACACCACAATCATACAATTGCAATCATCACATAGATTTAAAGCTTACCACGCTCAACCCCGAGCAAGAACGTATTGCCTATTCGTCATGAGCTCAAGGTACTTACCCGATCCGCTGTCCATGCTCAACTCGATGGAGACACACCTCTATATAATTGTTCGATCGGAGATATATATATATATAAATGCGCACACACAAGGCTTAATACTCGATTTCGCACACTTAGTGCCATGCGATTTAAGCCCGCACACACAGTGCCATACCCTTGAGCTCGTACACTTAGTGCCATATATTTCCAGCATGCACACTCGATTGCCATATATTTCCAGCATGCACACTTAGTGCCATATATTTCCAGCATGCACACTTAGTGCCAATCTCGTCACCGCTTTTCGTATTGCCCGACACTTAGTGCCGAAAGCGACTTTCTACACATTTCACTATTTCTTTTACATTCAACAAATGTCATCATTCCATACACATACATTTTCATTTGTAAATATATATATCATCCCATTAAACACAATTGCATAAATTTTACAATCATTTAAGCAATATCAAATACGTGCTTAATGACTTACGTTCCAAATCGGCTACTCGTTTGCTTTCTCCTTTCCTTTGTCCAATTTAGTTCCCCTTTGCTCTTGAGCTAAATCAAACAATTTACCTCTCCATCAAACACAAACATACGGCATTCACATGTATTATTATGATTATTGCTTAATACTTAACACAACTAAGCTGAAAATTTACTCAATCTCATCTTAATTTATTGCTACTTATTTATCAAAATTTCCAATACAAGGTATTTAACACCTATGCCCATTTATACCCCATATGGCGAATGCTTCATTCATTACCCAATTAACCATTCAACAATTTTCAACCTCATTACCACCCTTTTTATGTCTAATTGTTTAAATACCCTCAAGCTCATTCACAAGTACTATTATACATCTCATTAAGCATTAATCATTTTGCAACATAAATTCTATAGCATGGCGAATACTCATGCACACACATACATAACAACAAGAACTCAATGGCACAAAATTTCCTTTTTGTTAAACATTCGAACTCACTCATCTCCATGCTTTCATCACAACAACATCAAAACACTCACCAAGGGAGACAACATCATGGCCGAAATTTAACTCACCTAACAACCTAGTTTCGATTCAAGATTCAAGGAAAATTTTGAACCAATCCTCCAAATCATGCATGCATTTTTAAGAGTGGCATAAAACATACCTTCTTGTATCAAAACACCTTAGTCTAGTAAGCTCCATGGCTGATTTTCTCAAGCTTTTTCCCCTTTCTTCTTAGTATATTCGCCAAGCAAGAAAAAGATGAGAGGATGGACACTTTTTTTCTCTTTTGTTTTCATCATATCCCTTTTTTTTCAATTTCATTTCTTTATTCTTTCAAGCATAATCCATTAACTAAACATGTTTGAAACATGTTTTCCCTTGCCCATCACTCTTGACATGGCCGGCCACTAACCTTAGGAATGGGCTATTTGACATGCAAGTCCATTTATTTTACTTCATCCTTTTATTAATCTCTTAAAATTAGCCACATATATTTAAATCCTTTCACATGAGTCCTTTTTCCTTCAATTCACAATCAAATTAACTAAATCAAAGAATTCAAAATTCACACATGCATTTTCACATATTCTAGACAATAAATATTACGTTCGAACATGTCGGTGACTCGGTTTAGCGGTCCCGAAACCACTCCCCGACTATGGTCAATTTTGGGATGTCACAACTCTCCCCCACTTAAGAAATTTTCGTCCCCGAAAATCTTACCGGTAAATAGGCTCGGGTATCGCTCTTTCATAGAGTCCTCAAGTTCCCAAGTGGCTTCTTCCATTCCGTGTTTATGCCACAACACCTTCACTAACGGGATTTTCCTATTGCGCAACTCTTTTACTTCACGCCTCATAATGCGAACCGGTTCCTCTTCATAGCTCAAATTAGGTGAATCTCAATCTCGATGGAGCGATTACGTGCGATGGATCGACCTATATCGTCAAGCATCGAGACATGAAAAACGTTGTGAATCTTTTCGAGCTCGGGGCAAAATTAATCGATATCGATCGCCCAACTCGTTCGGATACTTCATATGGCCCGATGAACCTCGGACTCAATTTGCCCTTACGACCAAATCTAAGCACCTTCTTCCAAGGTGAAACTTTGAGAAAGACCTTGTCTCCAACACGATATTCAATATCTTTTCTTTTCAAATCCGCATACGACTTTTGGCGATCCGAGCGACTTTCAAACTTTCACGAATTACTCGAACTTTTGCTCGGCATCCTTAACCAAATCAACCCCGAAGAATTTACCTTCACAAAGTTCAGTCCAGAATAATGGGGTACGACATTTACGACCGTATAAAGCCTCGTAAGGCGCCATCTTAATACTTGATTGAAAGTTATTGTTGTAAGCGAATTCAATCAAAGGCAAATACCGTTCCCATGAACCACTAAACTCAAAGATGCAACATCTCAACATATCATCGAGTATTTGAATTATCCGTTCGGATTGACCATCGGTTTGGGGGTGAAAGGCGGTGCTGAAATGCAACTTGGTACCCAAAGCTTCTTGCAACTTCTTCCAAAATCGTGAGGTAAATCTCGGATCTCTATCCGACACGATGGAAATAGGCACCCCGTGTAGTCTCACAATCTGAGAAACGTACAATTCGGCTACAATGGGCTTCGTTCAGAATTATCGAAATAAGTTCTGAATTCTTTGGAACAGACAGACGACTTCTGAACCTCAAACAATCGTCATCATCAATTTGAAACTCCGATTCCTTGTTCGAACACACTCACCCGTTTGCAAGCAACTCCTCATCAACTTTCGAGCTTCCGAATTTGATGAGCCAACAATGGTTTGGCCTTTAATTCGACTACTAACACATTGTCGGGTAGGATAGACAAGTGTACATTCATCACTCGTAAAGTAAATGTGATGATTTCGCTTAAGGCATCCGCAACCACATTAGCCTTTCCGGGTGATAATCAATGATGAGCTCATAATCTTTTAACAACTCGAGCCATCGCCTTTGTCGCAGATTTAAGTCTTTTGGGTCATCAAATATTTGAGACTTTTGTGATCCGAATACACATGGCACTTCTCACCAAATAAGTAATGTCGCCATATCTTTAAAGGCGAATACGATGGCGACCAATTCGAGATCATGGGTCGGATAATTTTTCTCATGTGGCTTTAATTGTCTCGACGCATAGGCCATAACTCGCCCTTCTTGCATCAATCGCAACCCAACCCAAGTAGGGATGCGTCACTATAAATGACAAACTCTTTGCCCGATTCGGGTTGCACTAGGATTGGGGCTTGATCAAATAAGTTTTCATTGATCGAAACTCTTCCGACATTTCTCCGTCCATTCGAACTTAACATCCTTTTGGAGTAAGCCGTCATTGGCGTGGCTATCGTTGAGAAACCTTTACAAATTGTCGATAATAACCAAGCCCCAAAAAGCTCTCGAACCTCAAGAATATTTCTGAGGCTTCCAATTAAGTATGGCTGAAATTTTATTCGGTCAACTCGAATACCCGTCTGAGATATCACATGACCCAAGAAGCTAACCTCCTCAACCGAACTCACACTTGCTGAACTTAGCATATAACCGCTTATCCCGTAAAATTCGCAACACTATCCTCGGTGTTCAAATGTTTGGTCTCATTTTGCGAATAGACCAAAATGTCATCAATGAAGACAACTACGAACCGATCCAAATATGGTCTCAAGATCCGATTCATCAAATCCATAAATACCGCAGGGCATTAGTAAGCCCAAACGGCATCACTAGGAACTCGTAGTGACCATATCTCGCTCAAGGCGGTCTTGGGTACGTCTCAATCTCGAATTATCGATAATAGCCCGATCTCGGATCTATTTTCGAAAACACCGAGGCTCCTTCAGTTGATCGAACAAATCATCGATCTGTGATAGCGGATATTTGTTCTTTATCGTCACTTTATTAAGTCGACGATAGTCGATGCAACCTCATGGTTCCATCCTTCTTTTCACAAACAACACCGGCGCACCCAAGGCGAAAAACTCGGGCGAGCAAAACCTCTATCCACCAATTCTTGCAATCGAGCTTTCAACTCCTTTAATTCCGTTGGTGCCATACGATACGGAGCTATCGAAATTGGAGTGGTACCAGGTACCAATTCGATGCCAAACTCTATTTCCCGAACAGGTGGCAAACTCGGCAATTCTTCAGGGAAAACATCCGGTATTCACAAACCAGCGCACAGATTCGGGTTTCTTTTCTAACTCCTTGTCATCAAGCACACGCAAGGTACGCTTCGCACCCTTTTCTTACATATTTACGGGCCAACATTGCGATATTACGGTGGCAACCCCTTTAAGTCCGTAGACTCAACCCGAATTATCTCGTTATTCGCGCACCTCGGATCGATAGTCTTGCTTTTGCAATTTACAACCGCATCGTGCATGGTCAACCAATCCAAACCAAGAATAACGTCGAATTAAATCGAACGGCAAAAGCATCAAGTCCGCCGGAAAATAAGAACCTCGAAACACTAGGGACTTTTCTTACACACTTTGTTGACAAGCACGTAATGACCCAAGGGTTTGACACCGAATTACAAACTCGATGAGACTCAATAGGCAAAGTCTTCTTTGGATGCTAAGGTTTCGCATATATAAGAATGAGTAGAACCGGGGTCAATCAAAGCAATCACATTAGTATCGAAAAGAGTGAAAGTACCGGTGATAACGTCGGGGAGGATGCCTCCTCTCGTCGCGGATGGCATATGCTCTAGCAGAGTGCAGCCTCGGATCGAACAGTAGTGTCGAGGCTCCTCTCGATTGCCACCCCTACCTCCGAGAAATTCTCGGGGCCTACCTCTAGCCATTGTTCCACTAGGTCTTGCACCTTGCATCTTATTCTTCTCGTCTAGCTCAGTGCAATCTCTAATGAAGTGGTCCTTGAACCGCATCCATAATAGGCCCTATTAATAGACTTACCCCAACATTCACCTAGGTGTCGTCTCCCACATTGGGGGCATTCAAGTCTCTCTTGACGATTGTTGCCCACACTAGCTACCAAGTAGCTCGGAGTCCGTCGACGATCGGGCACTAATGGAAATTCCGTAGTCGCCTCGACTTCTTCGGTGTCCTCCTGAACCGCTTCTGACCGATAACGGAGCTTTACTTGTTGATCTTTTACGGTAATCTCTTGCTTCAAATTCAGCCTTTTTCTTCTCCTTCCCAAGTTCTTCCGCCTTGCAGGCTCGCTTGACTAGTGTCACGAACTCCTTTATCTCCAAAATTCCCACTAGTAACTTTAACTCTTCATTCAATCCTTCTTCAAATCTTTTGCACATAGCAACCTCATCACCACACACTCCGGGCATACTGACTAAGTCTTACGAACTCATGTTCGTATTCGAATCTGGACATCCGGCCTTGCTTGAGTTCCAAGAATTCCTTACGCTTCGATCGATGAACAGTTGACTAATGTATTTCTTTGAAATTGGATTGAAAGAAATCCCAAGTAACTCGTTCATTTGGGACTATGGAAATTAAAGTCCTCCACCAATAGTAAGTCGAGTCTCGCAACAAGGATATAGCACACTTAAGACATTCATCGGTGTGCATGACAGTTCATCTAACACCCGAATGGTGTTATCGAGCCAGAATTCGGCTCTTTCAGCATCATCAGTGACTATGGCCTTGAACTCCTCGGCCCCGCACTTCCTAATCAAGTCTACAGGTGGTTTGCTTAGCCTCACGGGATCGAATCGGAGGCATTGCGGACTCTTAGGGCGGAGTATTTAAATTCGGGAATGGTTGGACAGTAGGGTTGGTTCGGGCATATTATGCGACCCACTCATTCATCACGATGAAGAAGGCTTGTTTCGCCCCTTCATTTTGATTATTCGCGGATGATGAGGCTCAGCAGGCGGTGTCCCTTGCGGGAGCAGCCGCTACACTTTCAACGTCATCCGCCAAGGGTCTCTCTATCCCGGGCTCCATTGCTAATCAAAACAAAAATTTCAACCGTCAGAAGTCATCACATTATTAAGCACTAACAATTTGGCATGTATAGCTAGACTCACACGCTTTATGGTAGTCCTAGAACCGACTAAACCATAGCTCTGATACCAATAAAATGTAACACCCCAAACCCGTGACCGTCACCGGATTTGAACATGTGGTGTTACCGGACTTTCCCTTATTTCTCTCTTTGTAATATCGATTCTTTGTTCGAGCGGGCTAGCTAATGCGTCACATCGTCGCTTTAAAAATCATATCTCGAGTTTCAAAACTCGAAACCGATTCCGTAAATTTTCCACAATTTAGACTCATATATCTATCCATGGATTTATTTCTAGAATTTTTGGTCGGGCCAATTGGTACAGTTTATTAGTAAATTTTTCACAACATGAAACAGTAAACGAGGCTAGGTACTTCATCCATATCGGAACTATACCATAATTCCTCGGACCTTTCGGTTCAATCTCATTCCAAGTCATACATCCACGTTTTATATTCTATACAATAAGATAATTGAGGCATTTTTACACACCAACTCATTCACACCATAATCATACAATTGCAATCATCACATAGATTTAAAGCTTACCACGCTCAACCCCGAGCAAGAACGTATTGCCTATTCGTCATGAGCTCAAGGTACTTACGATCCATTGTCCATACTCAACTCGATGGAGACACACCCTCCATATAATTGTTCGATCGGAGATATATATATATATATAGAGTACGCACACACGATGCTTAATACTCCATTTCGCACACTTAGTGCCATGCGATTTAAGCCCACACACACAATGCCATACCCTTGAGCTCGCACACTTAGTGCCATATATTTCCAGCATGCACACTCGGTGCCATATTTTTCCAGCATGCACACTTAGTGCCATATATTTCCAGCATGCACACTTAGTGCCAATCTCATCACCGTACACTCGTGTTGCACTTTACTTAGTGCCGAAAGCGACTTTCTACACATTTCACTATTTCTTTTACATTCAACAAATGTCATCATTCCATACACATACATTTTCATTTGTAAATATATATATCATCCCATTAAACACAATTGCATAAATTTTACAATCATTTAAGCAATATCAAATACGTGCTTAATGACTTACCTTGTTTGGGGTAGAACGGTTCCAAATCGGCTACTCGTTTGCTTTCTCCTTTCCTTTGTCCAATTTAGTTCCCTTTGCTCTTGAGCTAAATCAAACAATTTACCTCTCCATCAAACACAAACATCGACATTCACATGCATTATTATGATTATTGCGAATACTTAACACAACTAAGCTGAAAATTTACTCAATCTCATCTTAATTTATTGCTACTTATTTATCAAAATTTCCATTACAAGGTATTTAACACCTATGCCCATTTATACCCCATATGGCAATGCTTCATTCATTACCCAATTAACCATTCAACAATTTTCAACCTCATTACCACCCTTTTATGTCTAATTGTTTAAATACCCTCAAGCTCATTCACAAGTACTATTATACATCTCATTAAGCATTAATCATTTTGCAACATAAATTCTATAGCATGGCCGAATACTCATGCACACACACACATAACAACAAGAACTCAATGGCACAAAATTTCCTTTTTGTTAAGCGTTCGAACTCACTCATCTCCATGCTTTCATCACAACAACATCAAAACACTCACCAAGGAGACAACATTCATGGCGAAATTTAACTCACCTAACAACCTAGTTTGATTCAAGATTCAAGGAAAATTTTGAACCAATCCTCCAAATCATGCATGCATTTTTAAGAGTGGCATAAAACATACCTTCTTGTATCAAAACACCTTAGTCTAGTAAGCTCCCATGGCTGATTTTCTCAAGCTTTTCCCCCTTTCTTCTTAGTATATTCGCCAAGCAAGAAAAAGATGAGAGGATGGACACTTTTTTTCTCTTTTGTTTTCATCATATCCCTTTTTTTTTCAATTTCATTTCTTTATTCTTTCAAGCATAATCCATTAACTAAACATGTTTGAAACATGTTTTCCTTGCCCATCACTCTTGACATGGCGGCCACTAACCTTAGGAATGGGCTATTTGACATGCAAGTCCATTTATTTTACTTCATCCTTTTATTAATCTCTTAAAATTAGCCACATATATTTAAATCCTTTCACATGAGTCCTTTTTCCTTCAATTCACAATCAAATTAACTAAATCAAAGAATTCAAAATTCACACATGCATTTTCACATATTCTAGACAATAAATATTACGTTCGAACATGTCGGTGACTCGGTTTAGCGGTCCCGAAACCACTTCCCGACTATGGTCAATTTTGGGATGTCACATACACACTAGTAAATCAAACATTAACATTTGCTCTTCACCTTACTACCATTTCTCATCCAAATAACGTGAATAACAACCATATTTCTCCTCTACTTTCTACCATGGCCGAATGCATCACAACACCATACCATTTCAATTTTGGTCATGGTTAAACAAAGAACTTAATATCTCACTCAAAAATGCTAAAAAGAAGATTCAAGAGTCATCAATCCACCATCACATGCATCATTACAAAGCTTCATTTTTAGCATGTAAATAACATCAACACCAATCCACCTTAGCCAAATACCATCTCCATGACATAGCAAAGATTTGAACCATGGGCTAGCTAGAACTCAAGCTAACAACTAAAACATGCATGAATCTCATGGCACAACATCAAACATACCTTAGCCTAGTTACATGCATGGCCGAACCTCTTCAACCTTTCTTCTTCCTTTCTCCTTAAATGTAAACTTGTGAAATTTGATGAAAAATTTTGAATTTTTATGAATACAAGTGCTGTAAAATTTGTAATGGGATTTTGGTTAGGCTTGAAATAGGGAGTAAAGTGCACAAGTTTCATTTTCAGAGCCTAGGAACGAAATCAGAATTTATGGAAAAATTAGGGACAAAATGGTAATTTTGCCTAAGACGTAAATTGAGTCCATTTAAATATGAAATGGGTAAATTGATGGTTAAATTCATTTATATAGATCTAAAAAATAGTAATTTGAGGTTAGATCGAGGAAAAGAAAATATTTTGGATTAGTAGATCTCTAACGCGAACAAGTGTCGAGGTAAGGTCGTGTAACTTAATCGGACATGTAAATATGTTTAATTGAATGTTGTGTTTGAATAGAATGTGAATTATATTGATGTACTTTATTCGAATGTTATAATGAAAAATATAATACATGCTTGATATAGTGAAAAAGGGTTAAGTCCCGATTGAATATTGAATTTCGATTAATATATGCACTTTCCCAAAACGAATAAGGTCCTGCATTTGTTTCGGATGAGATTTCGCTCGGATGAGTAATCCTATTGATCTTATTATAGAAAGGATTTAGCCTAGACGGGTAATCTTGATATAATACCTCTTGAGTATACGTTACGATTAAGGTTTAGCCTGGACTGGTAACACTAATTGAACTCTTTGAGCATACATTATATAAAGGATTTAGCCTAGACTAGTAATCCTGTTATACGATATGTGGCTCGAGAGTGTGTTCCTTGATTAAGTGCCCTAATGGGTACCATTGAATAAGAATTGGCGGATTATGGAATCGCACACCTCGAGTGTACTACTTGAGCATCCATTAGAATTTCAATGATTCAATGGACTTGTAACTGTAGACATGGCATGAGAATTATGAGATGAAATGATAATGTTTTGAAAGAGTATTGCATGATGAGATCATCTATTCTTACTTGATGTATATGTAAACTTTGTGACTAACATGTTTGATTGTATGCATGTGTTTAGGCAATTTCGCCAAATGGATGGAAAACTTGTTATTGTATGATTAGATTTAATAAATGGGATTGGTAAGTTTAGCTTCCGTTAGACGAACTTACTAAGCATGTAATGCTTACTCCATTTATTTTTCCCCTATTTTATAGTGTTCAGAAGCTCGTGAGGGTTGGAGATCACTGGAGCATCGTCACATTATCAACTAGTCATTTTGGGTATACTTATTGATATAATGGCATGTATAGGACAACTTGACCAATAGTGGCTTGAAATTGATGTTTTGTAACCTAGCCATTGGAATGGCTAGTAATGGTTTAAGTAAGTTATGATGATATATTCATATGATATATGCTATATATATGTGATCAAACGATGCTAGTGCCTAAGTTAATTCAAGGTAAGTTCATAAACATATTTGTATGTAATGATATGTCTTGTTGAATGATGAAGTTTGCTAAATTGAATGCTTGAAACGGTTGGTATTGGTTGTGTGTTTTACGTGCAAGTATTGGGTGGAATTTTGGGTGAGAAATGATGCTAGAAATGGATTTATTTTGTCCATATGGGCAGACACATGGGCATGTGTCTTGTAACACCCCTCACCAATATTCACCGTCAGAATAGAGTTATGAGGTTTTACCAATCAATCAATATCATTTAAAATACGTAATTCATACATTTATGCATACATACTCAAATTTCATTCAATCATATACACATTGTCCTTTATAAGGGCCTACAAGGCCTTAATCAAAGTTTAGAAGTGGTTCAGGACTAAACCGATAACATACAAAAATTTTAGAAACTTATAAAAATTTCAAACATATAAGGGTGACACGCCCGTGTCCTAGACTGTGTGAAAACAGTGCATACATACTGACTTGGATCACACGACCGACCACATGCCCGTGTGTCTAGCCCGTGTGCCTTTCAAGTGGTCACACACACCAGTGTATCAGGCCGTGTACTAGACCATGCCAAACCTGTAGGGTATACTGACTTATGCAACATGGCCAAGTCACACGCCCGTGTGTGAGGCCGTGTGGAGCATTCAGACTTCAATTTAATTTAAACACCAGGGGACACACGGCCTTGTAACCTAATCGTGTGTCGTACATGGTTGAGACACACGCCCGCGTCTCTACCTGTGTGGAGAAAAATAGGCTATTTGCAAAGCCAATTTGCTACCCTTTTTACACATACCTACACAAGTTCATATAGTAACATTTTAAGTCACAAATATGCAGCCAAAGTTTACCAACCAACACATAATCATACATGATCCATTTCAACTAAATTCAATAACCAATTCTATACCATTTACTCAATCAAATACCAAACAACTTAACTTACTTTACTAAGCATAATTCACATATATATTTCATTTAACTAAACCAATTCAACATACATAACCACTTTTATTCAACATAGGGCTATTACTAAACATTAAGAGTGGAACTATTTGCATATTCATAAATATAATCAAGTTCATCAACTTATGCCAACACAATTGGCCAAATACATGTTCATCAAACATGCCCAAAATGACTCAAGCCTATACATGCCATACATAACTTCAAAAGTACCAAAATAGATGTTCGATAGTGCGATGAAGTCTTTGATGATTCCCGAATCCAAACTAGCTTCGTAGAACTATAAAACATTGACAAATAACACAAAGTAAGCTTCATAGCTTAGTAAGTTCGTATATGAACATGAAATAATTTCAACATTCAATAACAACTCAATTTGGACAATATCATTATCATTTAAAGCATCGATTCATGAATTAACATAAAACTTATACATATCTCAATTCATAAGTTCACAACTTTATCAACTCGATACTTGAATAGTTGTTCGTACATACCTGTACCGATACATTTCTATTTCTCATCAATACTCTTATCAAATCACTCAGGTTTATAAATGCTCACGATACAATTTCATCAAATTTCTGATGTCATAGTCTAACTATGGTCTTACACACATACTTTGCCAAGGCCTTGCCGTGGTCTTTCATTCGTATGCCATAACCCGATTATGGTCTTATTATTCGATTGCCATAGCTCGGCTATGGTCTTATACGATAACTTGCCTGTCTCAATTCATACTTTTCATTTAATATCTCAACATTTATTTAATAGAATAATTAAAATCTCAATTTCATCCATAAAAAAAAAATAGGTACACATTTAAGTTCAATTATACGAACTTACCTAAGTATGAAAATGGTGAAATGAGTCAATTACTCGATAATCTTACCTTTCCCCGATCTAATTCTAGATTCCTCTTTTCTTGACCTAAATACATTCAAAATTAACTCATTTAATCTCCTACTCATTCAATTTAGTCCAAAAATACACATTTGGGCATTTTTGCATATTAGCCCCTAAATTTTTACATTTTATCAATTTAGTGCCTATTTCACAAATACACAAAATTCACATAATTCAATTTAAATCATGCTTTTCTGAATTACCTATAGGTCCCTAGTGGCCCATAACTTTCATTTATTTCACATTTAAACCCCTCAATTTGCACATTTCACAATTTAATCCCTATTTGACATTTTTGTCAAAAATCACTTTACAAAACATTAAAATCTATCATCAAGCTTTCTTATTTCATCTTAAAACATTAAATAACTCATAGATTCAACAATGAAAACTCTTAAAATCTTTAAAATTTTCAAAATTTAAGGTACGGGCTAACTAGAATACGAAGCAAAAATCTCAAAAACATAGAAATCATAAAAAACGGATCAAAACCGTACCTTAATTGTTTGAATTTTCTTGGCCGAATGAAGAACCCTAGTTATTCTTGTTCTTCCTTTAAAATTCGGCTAACAAGATGATAATGAAGCCTAACTTTTATTTTTGTTTTATTAATATAACATTTAATAACTAAATACCAATTTTAACCTTAATAAACATTAATAATAACATCAAATGCCATGCCATTATCATCCATTAATTATCAAATGGTTTAATATCATCATGAGGACCTTTGGTTTAATAAATCATAGCAATTAAACACCTTTTTAACAAATAAAATGCAACTTTTGCATTTTACGCAATTAAGTCTTTTTTTTTTCAAATTGAGCTATTAAACGATAAAATTAACTCACAAAATTTTCACACATATATACTATCATGCTGTAAACACCCAAAATAATATTAAAATAATATTTTGACATCGGATTTTTGGTTCCAAAACCACTGTTCTGATTTAGCTAAAATTGGGCTGTTACATGTCTAGACCATGTGTGACACACGGCCTGGTAACATGGGCATGTGGTTAGGCCGTGTGTCCCCTGCACCTTAATTTTGAGAAATAGAATGCTCAGAATTGGGCACATAGGTAGATACATGGGCGTGTGTCTCAGCCATGTGAAAACTGCACCTAAATTTTGAAAATTAAATTCGCCACACAGCCTAGCACATGGGCTTGCGACTTGGACTGTGACTTCAATTCTTTCATGCTTTAAAAGTCAAAGAGTTACACAGGTTAGAACACGAGTTTGTGTAGTACACAGCCTGACTACACGGGCGTGTCTCTAGACCACACAGGCGTGTGAGCCCTGCTACTTGGAAAATTTTTGAAATGTCACGAAAAATTCTTAGAGGTTCCGATTAAGTCCCGACTTGACTCTAATACTCGTAATGGACCTTGAGGGTCCAGTTAAAGGACGTTTTGAATAATCTCGATAAATCAATAGTAACTTATATGAATTATTTGTAAAATGTTCTGGAAGTTTTGGTAATGCTCTGAAACCCTATTTCGACGACAGATACGTGTTAGGGGTGTTACACTCATACGGTGCCATTTTAATGCTAGACTGATAACTATTATTGTATGCAACTTCAACTAAAGGAAAATATTTTTCCCAGTTTCCTTCAAATTTCACAATACAACACTGAAGCATATCTTTGAAAATCTGTATAACACGTTTGGATTGACCATCGGTCTGAGGATGAAATGCAGTACTAAAATGTAACTATGTACCTAGAGCTTTTTGCAATTTTCTCCAAAATCGAAATGTAAACCGGGGACCTTTGTTTGAAATAAGGGAAACTGGCACTTCGTTTAGTCTAACAATCTCGGAAATATATAATTCAGCCAATCTATCGAAGGAGAAATTCATACGTACCAGAATAGAATGTGCGGAATTTGTTAAACAGTCACCTATTACCTAGATGACATCTTTCTTTTTCAGAGATAAGGGTAATCTCGATACAAAATCCATAGTAACTCTCTCCTACTTCCACTTTGGTATAATAATTAGCTGTAATAATCCTGAAGGCAACTGATGTTCAGCTTTTACTTGCTGACATATCAAACATTTAGCTACATATTTAGAAATATCCCGTTTCATTCCTAACCACCAATACATCTTTTTCATATCATTGTACATTTTGTTACTTTTCGGATGAATAGACATAGTACTGTTATGAGCTTCATTCAAAATCTTCTGTACAAGTTCTAAATTCTTCGGTACACATATCCTACCTCTGGATAACAGACAACCATAAGACCCAATTTGAATTTCTGAATTAGAATCCAACTTACATTGTACCTATTTAGCTTGTAATTTATCATCATCTTTCTGAGCTTTAAAGATTTGCTGTAGAAATGTAGATTTAGCTTTTAATTCAGCCTTGATTGAACCATCTTCTGATGATGATAATCGGGTATTCATTGTTTGTAAAGGAAACAATGATTTTCTACTTAAAGCATCAATAACCACATTGGCTTTTCCTGGATAATAGTCAATAACTAGGTCATAATCTTTTAATAACTCAAGTCATCTACGCTGTCTCAGATTCAAGTCTTTCTACATTATCAGATACTTCAAGCTCTCATGATCCATAAATATGTGACATTTTTCACCAAACAAGTAATGCCGCTAGATTTTCAATGCAGACACAATAGCTGCTAACTCCAAATCATGTATCGGGTAATTTCTTTCATTTCGTTTTAGCTGTCTAGAAGCATAGGCTGTTTGTAACACCCCTATCCCGTAACCATCGCCGGAATAGGACGAGGCGTTACCAGAAAATTTGGAAGCAGATCAAAACAGTAAAATTTTGAACATTTTTTTTTCGTGAATAAAGATTATTCATTTAATTAAATTTCTAAACACAAACAAAGATCAAACTTATAACTTATAAAAGTAGACTTCCAAAGGATGCCATATTCGCATGGCTTATAAACAATAGTTATGATGTCATTCTAGTATAATCTATCCTATACATGCCATAAGCTAAATCCAAATCACAAGGTTTCCATAATAGTAGATAGTGTGATGAAGTGCTGACGATCCCCGAGTTGGTAATCAGAGTCCACAATCTATAAAACAAAGACAAAAGACAAACGGAGTAAGCTTACATAAGCTTAGTAAGTCTTAAGTAAAATGATAATTTTGCATAATCAAATTCAATTATCATTTATCACTCGATTCTTTCTAATCAATGAAGTCACTCTAGAGCTCCATAACGAACTATAATTTCAATAACCACATCATTTAGTTACCACAAATTATTTCATGATAATGACCAAAATGGTCAAATATTCGTATGCTCACAAGGCACACTTAGCTCATAATTACACTCCAATCTAAATGCCTCTATTATAGTTTAATCGAATACATTCTTATGGCATAACACATTGGCCAAATGTATCATAGTCACATGGACTGTGGTCACATTTGCATTCATACACTTATTCACATATGCATCGCTTTGTATACTTTTGACCTAATCCGAATTGAAAATCACATACAAGTACCTGATACATACCTGGCCAACTTAATGTACTGAACATCTTTAACTGTCATTTCATTACTAAGCCTCATCGTCTTTGTGACAGCCCGAAAGTGACCCTAGTCGGAAAGCGGTTTCGGGACAGCTAAACCGAGTCACTAAATTATTTGAGTATGATAGTTACTGTCTAAATATGTGAATATGCATGTGTGAAAATTTCTTAATTGAATTTTTTTGCTTAATTATAGGTGAATTTTAGTGATTAGGACTTATGTGAGAAAATTTAGAAATGTGCTAGGCAAATGTAAGGTGGCCTATTAATACATGTGGGGAAATGGTTGTCCTTGCATGTCAAATAACCCCTTTCCTAAGGTGAGTGGCCGGCCATGACAAGGTGATGGGCAAGGAAAACATGTCCTAGACATGTTGGCCTAGTGCATGATGTAAGGGAGAATAAAGAAATGAAATTGGAAAAAAAAAAAGGGAATATGATGAAAACAAAAGAAAAAAAAAGTGTCCATTCTCTCATTTTTCTTTGCATGGCGAATGTACTAAGAAGAAAGGGGAAAGCTTGAGAAAATCAGCCATGGGAGCTTACTAGACTAAGGTGTTTTGATACAAGAAGGTATGTTTTATGCCACTCTTGAAAATGCATGCATAGTTTGGAGGATTGGTTCAAATTTTTCCTTGAATCTTGGATCGAAACTAAGTTGTTAGGTGAGTTAAATTTGACCAAGAATGTTGTATTTCCTAATTAGTGTTTTGATGTTGTTGTGATGAAAGCATGGAGATGAGTGAGTTCGAATGTTTAACAAAAGGAGATTTTTGTGCCATTGAGTTCTTGTTGTTATGTGTGTATGTGCATGAGTATTCGCCATGCTATAAAATTTATGTTGCAAAATGATTTAATGCTTAATGTGATATATAATAGTACTTGTGAATGAGCTTGAGAGCACCTAAATTATTAGTTGGAAGTGCGAATGTAGTCTTGGATGAATTTTAAGGAACAAAGAAATTTTGGGTGACTAGAGGTCAAGGACATTCGCCAAAGGCTTGTGTGCTAGCAAAATTTGGCCTAGATGGGGTAAATGTTAAGTGTTAAATGCAATGGAAATGCTAGATTAATGTTGCACATTCGGCTATAGTTAGGCATGTTTATGATCTTATTTAGACGATTAGACATAAAAAGGGTGGTAATGAGGTTGAAAATTGTTGAATGGCTAGTTGGGTAATGAATGTAGCATTCGCCATATGGGGTAAAAATGGGTCAAATGTTCGTGAAATAAAACTTTGTGAATTGATGAATCAATGATGATAGTATTGTTGATGTCATGTATATATGTATAAATATTTGGCAAGACGGTTAAACTAGTTAATTTATTGATTAGCTCAAGAAGCTAGAGGGGGAGAATCAAGCAAAAGCAAAGGAAAGAACATCGAATAGCCGAGTTGGAACCATTTTTCCCAACACAAGGTAAGTCATTAAGCATATATTTGGTATTGATTTAAATGATCATAATATATATGCAATTGTGTTTAATGAATTGATGTGTAAATGGAAATGTATGTGTATGGAATGATGCCATCGTTGAATGTATAAAGGTGGTAAATTGCATAAAGTATTGGTCTCGGCACTAAGTGTGCGGGTATAAATGGACACGGTGACAAGATTGGCACTACGTGTGCGGGTTTAAAATTTGTACAGCACTAAGTGTGCGAATTTGATTATATAGCACTATGTGTGCGAGCTGATTTTATAGCACTAAGTGTGCGGATTCACTATATGCTCTTGCATTACGATTGGCACTGAGTGTGCGACATTATCGAGTTAATCCCGGACAGCGGATCGGGTAAGTACCTTGAGCTCATGACGAATAGGCAATATGTTCATGCTCGGGGTTGAGCTTGGTAAGCTTTAAATCTATGTGATGATTGCAATTGTATGATTGTGGTGAAAATGAGTTGGTGTGTGAAAATGCCTCAAATATCTTATTGTATAGAATATGAAATGTGGATGTATGACTTGGTATGAGATTGAACCGAAAGGTCCGAGGAATTATGGTATAGTTTTGATATGGATGGAGTACCTAGCCTCGTTTATCGTTTCATGTTGTGATAATTTTATTGATGGATGGTTGATGAATGCTTATGACTTACTGAGTTATAAACTCACTCGGTGTTTTCTTGTCACCCATTTTAGGTCTCTTGGACTTGTATCGTTTGCGTGCTCGGAACCGTCGTTGAAGTCATCACACCGGCTGTAAATCTTTTGGTATTGTCTTCGTAGTTGAACTAGGAGAACATTTGGCATGTATAGGCTATTTTGTTTTGTTGAATTGTGGGTTGTAAACTTTAAGCCATGCGAAAATGGCCTATGTGGTCGGTTGAGTGTGATTCTAAAACCTATGGTCACGAGCCTTAGATACCTTAATTTTGATAAGGTGGCCATAGTTGCATTATGTGTGATGAAATAGTTGGCCATGGAAGAATTATGAAATAGTCATTGTTTGCTTTAGTAACAGATGCTGCCAGCAGCAGTGAGGTGAGATGGAAAAATCACTAAAAATAGTAGAAGTAGAATTAAATAGTGAATAAATAATTAAATTGAACCTTGATGAATATATTTTCATATGGACAAAACGAAACGACCATATGAGCCGTATTTTAAGAGATATTCTAGATTTTGTGAGACAGGGCCAGAACGGTTTCTGGATCCTCTGTTTCGACTTTGAAAATTTACCATAAATTATCCAGAAACAATTAGGAGTCATACCTTATATCCATAGATTCCCCTTTGAGTCTAGTTTCATTAGAAACAAATGACATGAGCATTGGAGCTCTGTACGAGATGATATCCAGGTTGTAATGCGAAAAGGTCAGTGTAGTCGAACTCTGAAACAGGGGTGACTTTAACTAATAAACTGTACTAATTGGCTTGACCAAAAATTCTAGAAAAAAAATTTTTAGATGGAATTATGAGTCTAGTTTCAGGGAAAATTGACGGAACTTATTTTCGAGTTCTGGAACTCGAGATATGACTTTTAAGGTGACAGTGACGCAGTTAGCTAGCCTGCCTGGAACAAAAATTAAACATTTCAAAGAGAGGAATAAGGGAAGTAAGCCCGGTAACACCACGTGGTCAAATCCGGTGACGGTCACGGGTTTGGGGCGTTACAGTCTTAGACCTTGTAGAAACCCCGTTTAACAATATCAAGAGATCTCACCATTCCGTCACATAGTTCAAACCTCATGCACGCATATATAGTTTATCTATTTCTTCCAAATTTGGTTCACATAGTCTTTCGCATCTAGAAACCTCATATCTACTTCTAATTCAATCAATCAAACTAAAACATAATACTTTTACCACGTTTAGTTTCCATATTTAGAAGCACATAGTAATATCATAATCTATCATGAATAGATTCATAGAGTCACTACTCATTTAGCATAACATATACTCTTTCAATAATCATAATCACTTGCTCAAACGTACTCGTTTCATGCACATACATGAATATATATATATATATATATATATATATATTTATATAAACTTAATTCCTTATTTCATAATCGCATCAAAACTTTCGAGTATTTCAACATGGCATGTATTGAATTACAGTATGGGTACGCAAAGAACCAAACATGAACCTTATCACATATACGTAGGTTGACAAAATACAATCCTTCCCTTGCATTTGTACATCTAGCCAAATACAATTTATTCTCAATTTATAAGGCCTTTTTGGCCGAATATGCACAATTACATATATAAATCTCAGCACATACTTTTCTTTACTTAAAGCTCATACGATAAATTTAAATCAAATACTTTTTCATACTAACAACCATTGACTGAATAGATTATTCCCTTATTCAAAGATATAATAATCATTCCCACATATGTATCGTTCTTTAATACTAATAATTCACCGAATATTTGGCCGAATGTACACGAGTACATACATGAAAGCTTAGTATATACTACATTATACAAGCATTCCAAGACTGATTAGGTCATCCTCATTTTCGCAATATAATAATCAATCACATATACATTTTTTCTTGAATGGTAGTGATTCACTTTGAGGTAAACTTACAAATGAGGAGGTAATATGTATCTGAACATCTTAAATGTATAGTACTTACTTGATGGTAGCTCACTGCGAACATTCAAGATCATAATCTTACTTAATTCACCAGCATTAAGCCTGCGGGACTTTAAACCCGGATACAATCCCAGCATGAAGCCAGCGGGTCTCTAACCCGGATACAATCTCAGCACAATTCATTTAATATATATTTATATTTTTACTAACTTTGGCCTTATTAAATATCTAATATTGCACACTTTTCACAATTGGTCATTCGGCCTTATCACATATTCAATTACACATATATCACATTAACCATTCGGCCTTATCTCATGTATGCACTTTCACATTCATCACATTGGCCATTCGGCCTTATCACATATACACACTTTCACATTCATCACATTGGCCATTCGATCTTAAGCTAGATATTATGCCTTGTCATTTTATTTCGTCTTAGGTACAAAATCACATTAGTAAATTGATTCAAATACGTAAAATTTTCCATTCGGCCTTAGAACATATCATGGCCACATCATATTTTTCAATTTAGCCATTTCTATAATAGTATCCATTAATCAAAACTCAAAATAGGTTTAATTACTTAGAGACTTACCTCGAATGTCATCGAACGACTACGGATCGATTATTTGGTTAGTTTAGCTTTTCCCCTATCCGAATTAGGCTCCTTAAGCTCTTGAGCTTAATCTAAAACAAATTTAACTTATTAAAATCCCATTTGAGCTTAATCTAAAACAAATTTAACTTATTAAAATCCCATTGTGCTTACTTATGGTCGAATACAACAAGAAATTTAATAGGCCATATAACTACTTTTAGCTCAATATAAAATAATCGTACACATCTTTAATCACCTTAAACAAATTACTAAGTATTATAGAAAATCAAAGCATACTCATCGTTAGCCTTATTCGGCCATCTCAATACGTTCTAAGTGACCATATGTATATACATCTATACTAAAATGCTTTACATTAATAACACCATATCAACAATGTATAATGCCGACCCCTTTAAACCAATTATCCATACAAATATTATTTGTACACATTTCTTTACCTAAATTTCACATTCGGCAACCACTTAATCAACTTAACAAATTTTCTATACTTCAAAACCACAAGTAAATATCATAATTTGTATCATTACATCGATTAAACTAAATCATGCATTAGCTTTTAGCACATTCGGCCATTAAAGAGACAACCCAATTAACATTCAAACCTTTTTAAGCTTAGATTTCCCAAGGCCGAATATCACATAAAAACCTTTAATACACATGCAAAGTTTACACTTTGCCGAATATCACATAAAAACCTTTAATACACATGCAAAGTTTACACTTTAACTAATTATACATATACTAATAAACCGAATATTATTTAAACAACCATTTGAATAATTCTTTATCACATGTTCACAATCGGCATAACCATGTTACAAATTCAATACATAAAAATCTTCTTATCCAAGGCTATATTTGACCTATATGTATTTTCTTTACAACCATTCATCAACAATTAAACACATGTTTAATGGCCGAATGCACTTACCTCTTACTCATCCTTAACAGAATTTTTTTTTATCAAGCTTCCATTTCCACTTAACTACGAACCATTTAAAACAATCAATATTTTACACATTGCCGAATGCATATATATATATATATATATTCATCCAAACTCATAATTTCACAAGCTTAGCCTCATTTAATGACTACTTGTTCATCAAGACATTAAACACATCATGCATAACATACAAAGCATCCTTAGCCAAAAAAAAAAATACTATCACAAAACTTCCTTGGCGAATGTCATCTTTTTCCATTAACTAGATTTTGCCATGGGCTTGCTTCAATACTTGAGACCACTCAAATAAATATTCAAACTTAATCCTTCATTTCATTTCTCATTTTAGCACATATTCGGCTAATATATAAATATATGCTATCAATTTAATTACAATTATAAATTTTCAACTCAAACTCATTCTTTACCTCGTCTTTCACCTTAATTCAAATTCGGCAAGTATATAAACATATATTAGCAATTTAATTATAGCATTCCACAATTAAGCACAAGTTTCATACTTCACTTTAATTGCCGCATACAATTTGCTCATTTTAATCACCTATAACCTCACTTAACAAAATTCCTAAAACCACATGCACTCATTTAACCACCTTTTTATTCATCAAGGCAATTAACACTCAATTTATAACATATTGCAAATTCACGGCGAATGCATCAATATTTTAATAAACAATAATTTAGTTCAACTCCCCATTCAATTCCTCATTCGGCATCCGTATAATTACAATCTAACATTTAAAATATAATTTCCAAGAACTTGGCACAACCTTACTTTGCACTTTAATAACCGAATGAAATTTTACTCAAACTTGCCCCTCATAGCAAATTTAATTAGTCTATCCTCATCCATAAACACTTATCATCAAAACATCCACAATTTAATCCTTGAAGCCATGACCAAATGCTTTATGAAATAAATTCACAAAAATTAACATATGGGTCATGTTGTGAGCTTCAAAACTAACAACATTTCGCAAAAATTAAAAATAAAATACATGAAATCTCACCTTAATTCCCAACACCAAGTGACCGAGTGCCTTTGGTGTTCTTTCCTTTCTTTCTTGCTTAGTTACGGCAATAAGAGAAAACAAAGAGAAAAGTTTCTTTGTTTTTATCACCATTCTTTTTTATTTAATTCATGTTTTCAAATTATAAACTATTAAATATTATTTACTGAATATAATATACACATAATGCCAAAATCATAACATCATTATCATCCACTAATGTTAAAAGTGGGCCATTTGACATGCAAGTCCACAACTTTAGTAATTTAACATTTTTATCACTTGGACATTTGCCTATCATATTTTTAAAGTTTCTAAAATATGTCCTGTAACACCCCGATCCCGAGACCATCACCGGTGTCGGACACGAGGGGTTAACAAGCCAAGTCCACATATTTTGCCCACCAATTTGACATTTCCAGTCGGGCTGGAAAACTGCGTCACTGTCGCCTTAAAAATCATATCTCGAGTTTCAAAACTCGGAAACTGGTTTCGTAAATTTTCCCTGAATTTAGACTCATATATCCATCCATGGATTTATTTCTAGAATTTTGGTCGGGCCAATTGGTACAGTTTATTAGTTAAAGTCACCCATGTTACAGGGATCGACTGCTCTGACCTTCGCGCGTTATAACTTGAATATCTCTCTGTACAGGGCTTTAACACTGGTGCCGTTTGCTTCTAATGAAACTAGACTCAAAATGGAATCTGTACATATAAGGCATGACTCCTAATTCTTTCTGGATAATTTATAGTAAATTTTTAAAGTTGCGACAGGGGACCCAGAAACCGTTCTGGCCCTGTCTCACAATAGCCTTAATATCTCTTAACATGTAACTCCTATGACCATTTCGTTTCTTCCATATGAAAATAGACTCATCAAGGTTCATTTACATAGCTTATTAACTATTTAATACCATTCCTACAAATTTTGGTGATTTTTCACATTCACGTCACTGCAGCTGGCAGCATCTGTTTTAAGGTAGGTCTTACCTATTTGGTAGTCTCCATGAACCAACTAGTCTTGCCATACATAGGTTCATATATGATCATTTTAACCATGCCAATGGCTGATCATGTGACCAACATTCCCATTTCCAATCCATAGCCACATCATGACACCAAATATATACATACAAACCACAAATAGTCTAAGTTCATGCTTCCTTTTTGAGCCATTTTCGCATGGCCATACATATATACATCACAACATATTTAACCAACAAGGGTAGTCCTATACATACCATCTCAAGTTCAACCAAAATTTATACCAAAATGGAGGCTTGATAGTGTGGATGACTTGACTTCAACGATCCCAAATCCGATTGCTTGAGCGAAATCTAGAAAACGAGAGCCAAAGCAGCGGGTAAGCATTTTATGCTTAGTAAGTCTCAAGGAATATAATCAACTCTAATTACAGCAATACATCCACATAGCCAAATGCATCATTTCATTAATACACATTCTTACTTCACACTTCATCATTATATAATTTCACAAAGTATCAATCAATTCAATAACTGAAATTCATTAGTCGATTGAGCGAATGTTGCTCAAACATGTCGACTTTCCAATGCACATATAAACGTACCTCATTCTTTGGGCTTTTTGAGTGTACTCATTGAATTTATTACAGCAACCAACACTCACCTCCAGCCCAAGATTCTTGAATATAACCGGATATAACCATGTGCACAAATGCCTTGGTCTTAGCCGGATAGAATGTCTCGCACGAATGCCTTGGTCTTAGCCGGATGTAGCCACTAGCACAATTGCCTTGGTCTTAACCGGATATAATTTCCAGCATAATTGTCTTGAGTTTAGCCGGATATCATTCAATTTCCATGAACACATACATCAATTATCATTGGACATACATATTTCATTTTCAGTTACTAAGGCTCAAACGCAATTATAGTCACAAGCATATTCGCCTTGGGACTTAGCCGGGTAGAATTCAAATACTCATGCACACATAATCAATAATCAATACACATCCATACTTTATTTCACATAATTCAAGTAGGGTCACTTCTTGAGGACTTACCTCGGATGTTGTCGAGCGGCTTTTTCGGCTATTCGATCACTTTCTCCTTCCCTTGTCCAATTGTGGCCCTCTAAGCTCTTGAGCTAATTCAAACAAATTCAATTTATTAAAACCTCATTGTGCTAGCTTATGGCGAATATGACAAGGAGTTTAAATGGTCATATGGCCACCCTTTAGCTTGAATACACAATGGTCATGCACATTTTATACTACATCAAGCAATTCAATACAATTTATTCGAGCATCAAGGAAATGCTAAGGCCTTCAATAGGCTACCCAAGGCGAATATTCATGTACATGTTGAGGCCAATTATATACCTCACAAAACAGCATGCATTTTACTAGTTAATGCTTTGCATATTGTGGCTCAAAACTTATAATATAGCATCAAGCACTTATATGTGTGCTAGGCGAATTGTGCTTGCAAATTTCACAATTATTCTTCAACATCTTCTTCTTTAAACAAACTTATTCATCACTTCCTTCATAACCAAAACATCATGTGCAAACATATATATACATATATGAGCATGGCGAATTTCAAGGTGTCCATAGCCATCCAAAACACAAATTTTAACTAACATGCAAGAAGCATGAACCATGCTCATGAATGCATCATGGCGAATATGACAATCATGCTCCTTTTCAACTTCAATCATGATAAAACAAAAGAAAGCTCAAAATCTTACTCAAGAGTAGACAATCCATCATTGCATGCATCATCATCAAGCTTCACACTTAGCATGCAATGGCTTTATCACCATAACAACTTTGGCCAAATACCATTTCCATGGCATAACAAAGATTTGAGCCATGGCTAACATGCACATCAAGTTAGCAACCAAAACATGCATGAAACTCCTAACACAACCTCATACATACCTTAATCTTGATGCAAACTTAGCCAAATCTCCTTCTAGATCTCTTCCAAACCAAGCATGAAGCAAAAATCCTCCTTCTTCCTTAGTTTTGGCTCAAAGAAAGGATGAACAAAAATTTTTTCTTTCCTTCTCTACAACTCACGGCAATGGGGGAATACCTCACTCACACACATTTTTTTTCATTCTTTTCTTACCCATACACCTTTGTTTATTATTTCTCCCTAATGCACCAACAAAACATGTTTCATGACATGTTTTGCCCATCCTCTCTTGCCATGGCGGCCACTTCATGTTGGGGGAAATTTGACATGCAAATCCCTTATTTTTGCATGCATGAGCAACTAGTCATCACACATTTCCCCATCATCTTGTCAAAGTTCACTACTAGGTCCTTTCTAGTGAAATTAGCATTTATAACACTAAATCGAAACATCAAAAATGTCACACACAAATTAACACATATCATAGGCATCAAAATAAATTTTAAATTATTTTTATGCCTCGGTTTTGTAGTCCCGAAACCACATCCCGACTAGGGTCAATTTTGGGCTGTCACAACTCTCCCCCACTTAAGAAATTTTCGTCCCCGAAAATCTTACCGGTAAATAGGTTTGGATATCGCTCTTTCATAGAGTTCTCGGTCTCCCAAGTAGCTTCTTCCATCCCGTGCTTGAGCCATAACACTTTCACCAGCGGAACCCGCTTGTTTCGCAACTCTTTCACTTCTCGTGATAGGATACGAATCGGTTCTTCCTCATAACTCATATTAGCTTAAATTTCAATTTCTGATGGACTAATCACGTGCGATGGATCGGATCTATAGCGTCGAAGCATCGAAGCGTGAAAGACATCGTGAACCTTTTGAGTTCGGGGGCAAAATCAAACGATATGCCACTTGGACCGACTCGCTCGGATATCTCATATGGCCCAATGAACCTCGGGCTCAACTTGCCCTTACGGTAGAACACGAGTATCTTTTTCCAAGGCGATACCTTGAGAAACACTTTATCGCCCACGATACTCGATATCCTTACGCTTCGGATCCGCGTCGACTTACGGCGATCGGAGGCTATCTTCGACTTTCACGGATTACTTTCACTTTCTGTTCAGCATCCCTAATCAAATCCACCCCGAAAATCTTGCTTTCACCGAGCTCAGTCCAAAACAATGGTGTACGGCATTTACGACCGTATAAGGCCTCGTAGGGTGCCATCTTAATACTTGATTGAAAGCTATTGTTATAAGCGAATTCAATCAACGGCAAATACCGTTCCCATGAACCACTAAACTCGAGGACGCAACATCTTAACATATCCTCAAGTATCTGAATTATCCGCTCGGATTGACCATCGGTTTGGGGGTGAAAGGCGGTGCTGAAATGCAACTTGGTACCCAAAGCTTCTTGCAACTTTTTCCAAAATCGTGAGGTAAATCTCGGATCTCTATCCGACACGATGGAAATAGGCACCCCGTGTAATCTCACAATCGAGAAGCGTACAATTGGCTAATTTGTCCATTGAAAAATCCGTACGTACCGGGGACAAAGTGAGCCGACTTAGTCAATCTATCAACCACGACCCAAACCGCATCCTTCTTACTTGCTGACAATGGCAGTCCGGATACAAAGTCCATTGTGACTCGATCCCATTTCCACTCGGGTATCGTGATTGGCTGAAGTAATCTGAAGGCACTGATGTTCCGCTTTCACTTGTTGACATATTAAACATCTCGAAACAAAGTCGGAGATGTCTCGCTTCATACCATGCCACCAAAACCGACGTTTCAAATCATTGTACATCTTCGTACTCCCCGGGTGGATTGCCATTCGGCTACAATGGGCTTCATTCGAATTATCGAAATGAGTTCGAATTCTTTGGAACACACAGACGACTTTTGAACCTCAAACAATTGTCATCGTCGATTTGAAATTCGAGTCCTTGTTCGAACACACTCAAATCGTTTTGCAGCCAACTCGTCGTCGACTTTACGAGCTTCTCGAATTTGATGTATCAATAGTGGTTTGGCTTTCAATTCAGCTACTAACACACTATCGGATTGGACGGACAAGTGCACGTTCATCGCTCGTAAGCGAATAATGATTTACGACTCAAGGCATCCGCAACCACATTCGCCTTTCCCGGTGATAGTCAATGATCACTCATAATCCTTTAACAGCTCGAGCCAACGTCTTTGTCGCAGATTTAAGTCTCTTTGGGTCATCAGATATTTGAGACTCTTGTGATCCGAGTACACATGGCACCTTTCACCAAATAAGTAATGTCGCCATATCTTTAAGGCGAACACGATGGCGGCCAATTCGAGATCATGGGTCGGATAATTTTTTTCTCGTGTGGCTTCAATTGCCTCGACGCATAGGCCACAACTCGACCTTCTTGCATCAATACGCAACCTAACCCAAGGAGGGAGGCGTCACTATAGATGACAAACTCTTTGCCAGATTCGGGTTGCACTAGAATTGGGGCTTCATCAAACAAGTCTTGATTGATCGAAACTTTTTGGCATTTCTCCGTCCATTCGAACTTAACATCCTTTTGGAGTAGCCGTCATCGGCGTGGCTATCGTTGAGAATCCTTTACAAATCGTCGGTAATAACCTAAGAAGCCCCAAAAAGCTCGAACCTCGGTAATATTTCTGGAGGCTTCCAATTAAGTATGGCTGAAATTTTATTGGTCGACTCGAATACTCGATCACGATACCACATGACCCAAGAAGCTAACCTCTCTTAATCGAACTCACCCTTGTTGAACTTAGCATATAATTGCTTATCCCGTAAAATTTGCAGCACTAACCGCAGGTGTTCAGCATGTTCGATCTCATTTCTTGAATAGACCAAGATGTCATCAATGAACACAACTACGAATCGATCCAAATATGGTCTAAAGATCCGATTCATCAAATCCATAAATACCGCAGGGGCATTAGTGAGCCCAAACGGCATCACTAGGAACTCATAGTGACCATATCTCGTTCTGAAGGCAGTCTTGGGCACGTCCAAATCTCGGATTCGCAATTGATAATAGCCCGATCTCAAATCTATTTTCGAGAACACCGAGGCTCCCTTCAGTTGATCGAACAAGTCATCAATACGTGGCAACGGATAGTTGTTCTTTATCGTCGCTTTATTAAGCTGGCGATAGTCGATGCACAGCCGCATGGTTCCATCCTTCTTCTTCACGAACAACACTGGCGCACCCCAAGGCGAAAAACTCGGGCGAGCAAAACCTCTATCCACCAATTCTTGCAACTGAGCTTTCAACTCCTTTAATTCCGTTGGTGCCATACGATCACGGAGCTATCGAAATTGAGTGGTACCGGTACCAATTCGATGCCAAATTCTATTTCCGAATAGGTGGTAAACCCGCAATTCTTGGGAAAACATCCGGTATTCACAAACCACGGAGCACAGATTCGGGCTTCTTTTACGATTCCTTGTCATCGAACACGTCGCAAGGTACGCCGCACCCTTTTCTTACATATTTACGGGCCAACATCGGCGATATTACGGTGGCAACCCTTTAAGTCCGTAGACTCAACCCGAATTATTTCATTATTCGCGCACCTCAAATCGATAGTCTTGCTCTTGCAATTTACAACCGCATCGTGCATGGTCAACCAATCCAAACCAAGAATAACGTCGAACTCATCGAGCGGCAAAAGCATCAAGTCCGCGAGAAAACAAGAACCTCGGAACACTAGGGGACTTTTCTTGCACACTTTGTTGACAAGCACGTAATGACCCAAGGGTTTGACACCGAATTACAAACTCGATGAGACTCAATAGGCAAAGTCTTCTTTGGATGCTAAGGTTTCACATATATATGAATGAGTAGAACCGGGTCAATCAAAGCAATCACATTTGTATTAAAAAGAGTTAAAGTACCGGTAATGACATCCGGAGAGCGGCATCCTCACGTGCGGCGTATGGCATAAGTCCTTGCAGAGCACGAGCCTCGGATCTGATGGTAGCATCTCTAGATCCTCTCGACCACCACCGACATTCCCCATATTTCTAGGTGGCCTACCTCGGCGATGGTAGCACCTGTGTTTCCACTCGACTCACATTCTGCTCAAGCATCCTCGGGCAATCCTTCATAAAGTGGTCGGTGATCCACACTTATAACAGAGCGATCACGAAACCAACAGCTCCCGAATGCCATTTGCCACAATGTGGACACTCCGCCCTCTCTCGGCGATCATTTCCACCATCGGCGATCGAAGTGACTCGTGTGGTCACAGGGGTCGATCGCGTCCTCGTCTAGAAAAGCCCAAACGCCTCTAGACCGGCTCGCATCATCTCGAAATCTCTTGATGCTTGTTGAAGAGACTTTCCGAGGACCTCTTCGAATTCTCCGGTTCCCACATCAGCTTTTTGTTTCTCCTTTCTAAGCTCTTGACTTTACAAGCTCGCTCAACAAGTACTACGAACTCTCGTATCTCGAGAATGCCAACAAACATCCTTATATCATCATTCAGCCCATCCTCGAAGCGTTTACACATAATAGCTTGGACGAAATGCATTCTCAGCGTCTGGCTAAGCCTCACAAACTTTCGTTCGTAGTCGACAGCGGACATAGAACCTTGCTTAAGATCAAGAAATTCCCTCCGCTTTTGGTCGATGAATCTCTGATGATATACTTTTTGAACTCGGTTTGAAAGAATTCCCAAGTCACTTGCTCTCTAGGCACCACAAGTCGAGTACTCCACCAATAGTAGGCGGACTCACGTAGCAAGGAGATGGTACACTTTAAGCACTCATCGGTGTACAAGATAGCTCATCGAGCACCGGATAGTGTTGTCCAACCAAAATTCAGCTCGTTCGGCATCATCATCATCCGTAGCTTTAAATTCAGTGGCCCCATGTTTTGAATCCTATCGATTGGGGCTTACTTGACCTTATTTGGTCGATTCTGGGAGGTATTGTAGGTCTTGGGGTTGCATTTGTCGGGAATGGAGGTTGTGGAACAGTAGTGTTAGTTCGAATGTATTGGTTAAACCATTCGTTCATCACACTATAAAAGGCTTGCCTAGCCTCATCATTCGGATTGCTGGCCATAGGTTGAGAGTCCGGCGCTGTCCCTTGTCGGAGCAGGCGCCACACTCTCCACATCATCAGCTATTGCTCGGTTGGGATCGGGATCCATTGCTATAAACAAACTCAAAGTCAAATTGTCGAAATCACCACACTATCGATTCATCATTTAATGGCATGTATAGCTAGACCCCAAACACCTCACGGTAGTCCTAGAATCGACTAAACCGTGGCTCTGATACCAATAAAATTGTAACACCCCGATCCCGAGACCATCATCGGTGTCGGACACGAGGGGTTAACAAGCCAAGTCCACATATTTTGCCCACCAATTTGACATTTCCAGTCGGGCTGGAAAACTGCGTCACTGTCACCTTAAAAATCATATCTCAAGTTTCAAAACTCGGAAACTGGTTTCGTAAATTTTTCCTGAATTTAGACTCATATATCCATCCATGGATTTATTTCTAGAATTTTTGGTTGGGCCAATTGGTACAGTTTATTAGTTAAAGTCACCCATGTTACAGGGATTGACTGCTCTGACCTTCGCGCGTTATAACTTGAATATCTCTCTGTACAGGGCTTTAACACTGGTGAAGTTTGTTTCTAATGAAACTAGACTCAAAATGAAATCTGTACATATAAGGCATGACTCCTAATTCTTTCTGGATAATTTATAGTAAATTTTTAAAGTTGCGACAGGGGACCCAGAAACCGTTCTGGCCCTGTCTCACAATAGCCGTAATATCTCTTAACATGTAACTCCTATGACCATTTCGTTTCTTCCATATGAAAATAGACTCATCAAGGTTCATTTACATAGCTTATTAACTATTTAATACCATTCCTACAAATTTTGGTGATTTTTCACATTCACGTCACTGCAGCTGGCAGCATCTGTTTTTAAGGTAGGTCTTACCTATTTGGTAGTCTCCATGAACCAACTAGTCTTGCCATACATAGGTTCATATATGATCATTTTAACCATGCCAATGGCTGATCATGTGACCAACATTCCCATTTCAATCCATAGCCACATCATGACACCAAATATATACATACAAACCACAAATAGTCTAAGTTCATGCTTCCTTTTTCGAGCCATTTTCGCATGGCCATACATATATACATCACAACATATTTAACCAACAAGGGGTAGTCCTATACATACCATCTCAAGTTCAACCAAAAATTTATACCAAAATGGAGGCATGATAGTGTGGATTACTTCGACTTCAACGATCCCAAATCCGATTGCTTCGAGCGAAATCTAGAAAACTGAAAGCCAAAGCAACGGGGTAAGCATTTTTATGCTTAGTAAGTCTCAAGGAATATAATCAACTCTAATTACAGCAATACATCCACATAGCCAAATGCATCATTTCATTAATACACATTCTTACTTCACACTTCATCATTATATAATTTCACAAAGTATCAATCAATTCAATAACTGAAATTCATTAGTCGATTGAGCGAATGTTGCTCAAACATGTCGACTTTCCAATGCACATATAAACGTACCTCATTCTTTGGGCTTTTTGAGTGTACTCATTGAATTTATTACAGCAACCAACACTCACCTCCAGCCCAAGATTCTTCGGAATATAACCGGATATAACCATGTGCACAAATGCCTTGGTCTTAGCCGGATAGAATGTCTCGCATACGAATGCCTTGGTCTTAGCCGGATGTAGCCACTAGCACAATTGCCTTGGTCTTAACCGGATATAATTTCCAGCATAATTGTCTTGAGATTTAGCCGGATATCATTCAATTTCCCATGAACACATACATCAATTATCATTGGACATACATATTTCATTTTCAGTTACTAAGGCTCAAACGCAATTATAGTCACAAGCATATTCGCCTTGGGACTTAGCCCGGGTAGAATTCAAATACTCATGCACACATAATCAATAATCAATACACATCCATACTTTATTTCACATAATTCAAGTAGGGTCACTTCTTGAGGACTTACCTCGGATGTTGTCGAACGGCTTTTTCGGCTATTCGATCACTTTCTCCTTCCCTTGTCCAATTGTGGCCCTCTAAGCTCTTGAGCTAATTCAAACAAATTCAATTTATTAAAACCTCATTGTGCTAGCTTATGGCGAATATGACAAGGAGTTTAAATGGTCATATGGCCACCCTTTAGCTTGAATACACAATGGTCATGCACATTTTATACTACATCAAGCGTTCAATACAATTTATTCGAGCATCAAGGAAATGCTAAGGCCTTCAATAGGCTACCCAAGGCGAATATTCATGTACATGTTGAGGCCAATTATATACCTCACAAAAACAGCATGCATTTTACTAGTTAATGCTTTGCATATTGTGGCTCAAAACTTATAATATAGCATCAAGCACTTATATGTGTGCTAGGCAATTGTGCTTGCAAATTTCACAATTATTCTTCAACATCTTCTTCTTTAAACAAACTTATTCATCACTTCCTTCATAACCAAAACATCATGTGCAAACATATATATACATATATGAGCATGGCGAATTTCAAGGTGTCCATAGCCATCCAAAACACAAATTTTAACTAACATGCAAGAAGCATGAACCATGCTCATGAATGCATCATGGCGAATATGACAATCATGCTCCTTTTCAACTTCAATCATGATAAAACAAAAGAAAGCTCAAAATCTTACTCAAGAGTAGACAATCCATCATTGCATGCATCATCATCAAGCTTCACACTTAGCATGCAATGGCTTTATCACCATAACAACTTTGGCCAAATACCATTTCCATGGCATAACAAAGATTTGAGCCATGGCTAACATGCACATTAAGTTAGCAACCAAAACATGCATGAAACTCCTAACACAACCTCATACATACCTTAATCTTGATGCAAACTTAGCCAAATCTCCTTCTAGATCTCTTCCAAACCAAGCATGAAGCAAAATCCTCCTTCTTCCTTAGTTTTGGCTCAAAGAAAGGATGAACAAAAATTTTTTCTTTCCTTCTCTACAACTCACGGCAATGGGGGGAATACCTCACTCACACACATTTTTTTCATTCTTTTCTTACCCATACACCTTTGTTTATTATTTCTCCCTAATGCACCAACAAAACATGTTTCATGACATGTTTTGCCCATCCTCTCTTGCCATGGCGGCCACTTCATGTTGGGGGAAATTTGACATGCAAATCCCTTATTTTTGCATGCATGAGCAACTAGTCATCACACATTTCCCCATCATACTTTCAAAGTTCACTACTAGGTCCTTTCTAGTGAAATTCGCATTTATAACACTAAATCGAAACATCAAAAATGTCACACACAAATTAACACATATCATAGGCATCAAAATAAATTTTAAATTATTTTTATGCCTCGGTTTTGTGGTCCCGAAACCACATCCCGACTAGGGTCAATTTTGGGCTGTCACATGTCCTTTTTAGCTAATTTCACATCCAGATGACAAAATTAAAACATGAAATTTTTACACATACTTATTCACAAATAATAAACATAGAATATAACAATTAATTATTTTTGTGACTCGATTTTGTGTCCCGAAACCACTTTCCGACTAGGGTCAAATTAGGGGTGTCACACTGTTACTTTAACTTCTTGCATCAATACACAGCCTAACCCATTCAACGATGTGTCATTGTAAATTAAAAATTCTTTACTTGATTCAGGTTGAACTAACACAGGTGCTTCAATCAATAAGGCTTTTAATCTATCAAAGTTTTGCTGACATTTTTAGACCACTCGAATTTCACATCTTTTTATAACAGACGAGTCATTAGAGAAGCTATCATTGAGAACCCTTTTACAAACCTCTGATAATAATCGGCTAAACCCAGAAAAATTCTGACTTCAAACACATTTTTTGGTGGTTTCTAGACAATAATAGCTAAAATTTTATGCGAGTCCACTCTGATACCTTCAGCAGATACTATATGTCCAAGGAAACTAACTTCCTGAAGCCAAAATTTGCATTTACTGAATTTGGCATATAATTGTTTCTTACGCAGAGTTTGCAACACAATTCTCAGATGATCAATATGTTCATTTTCATCTCAGGAATATACTAGAATATCATTAATAAATACCACCAAAAATCTATCTAAATATGGTTTGAAAATTATATTCATCAAATCCATAAATACCGCAGGTGTATTCGTTAAACCAAATGGCATCACAAGGAATTCATAGTGTTCATACTTGGTTCTGAAAGCTATCTTCAGTTCGTCTGAGTCTTTCACTCGCAACTGATAGTATCCAGAACGGAGATCTATTTTTGAGAACACAGTGGCACCTTTCAGCTGATCAAATAGATCATCAATTCGAAGCAATGGATACTTATTCTTTATTGTGACTTTGTTGAGCTGTCTGTAATCAATAAATAACCTCAAAGATCCATATTTATTCTTTACAAATAGAACCGGTGCACCCTAAGGTGAATGACTAGGTCAAGCAAAGCCCCTGTCAGTAAGTTCTTGCAACTGTGCTTTCAACTCTTTTAATTTTGTTGGGGCCATTCTATAAGGTGCTATTGATATTGGAGTTGTTCTAGGAACAAGATCTGTAACATCTCGATTTAGGGCTTAGTTAGAATAGTGGTTTTGAGATCACATATCTGAAATAGAAATAAATATTTCATGATTATTTTGAGGTCTAGGATGAGAATGTATGTTTGAGTAGAAATTTCATGGAGAAATTCTATGCCTAAGATGCTTAATGTGACATTAGGGACCAAATTGCAAAATATGTAAAACTTGGGTTCTAGAAGATTTTAGCATAAAATTGAGTTGGATTATAAATTAAAGGTTTTAAATAGTAATTTAACCAAGTTCTAAAAATTTGGACAAAAATGGACATGCATGGGTAAAATTTTAAAGAAAGGCCTTAGGGGCATTTTGGTCATTTGGTTAATTAAAGAATAAAAAGGGAAAAATAAAGCAAAAAATGTTGTCCATCTTCTACATCGTGTGCCAAAAATTTAAGGGGCTCCATAGCTAGGGTTTTGAACATTTCAAGCTTGAATGTAAGTGCTCTCTAGCCCCATTTTTTATGTTCTTTATATTTTTGAGATTCTCGAAGCATGTTCTAGCCATTTCTACCCTTATTTTAAGCTAGGGTTCATATTCAAAAACTTACCCATGTGTGAAAAATTTGTATTTTGGTGTTTAATGAAGGAATATTAAAGTTTGATGTATGATAAACATCTTTTGTCAAGTGGGTTTCCATGAAAACACCTAAAAAGGACCAAGTTGCAAAAGATGTAAAAGTGAGTAATAGAAAAGTGAAATAAAGGAAAATGTGGGCTGTTATAAGGTAGGATATAATTCGGCTAGACTTGGGAAATCAAGGGAATGCATGTATTGCATTATACGAGCCTAGGGACTAAAATGTAAAAATGTGCAAAGTTAAGGGTAAATAGGTAATTTTGCCATAGGTAATTTTGGTTATATGTGTCATTATGGCTCATGATGGTTGATGAATTATTTTGTATATGGCCATGAAATATGACTCATATTTTACTATTGGGTTGTAACCCTTATTAATCATGCATGCATGCAATGTGTTCATGTTGATATGGTTGCTTGGAAATGATGGACGTAAGGTATGGCATATTTATTTGGTGAATGGCCCATGATCAATGAGTATAACCAAAACAATGTTATAAATGTGTAAATTTGGAAAGAAGAATATAAAAACCTAGAGGTCATGATTAGTATGAAAAGATTAGAAAATGCATGTAAAAATTGAGATAGTGCATGGTGGCATTAGGGACATAATTTAATCATGGATTTGGATATTGGTGTAACAACTCGATTTTGGGCTTAGTCAGAACAGTGGTTTTAGGACCACTATTCCGAGGCTGGAGAAATTTATTTTGATGTTATTTTATGAGTTATAGCATGATTATTTAAGTACATGAAAATTTTGGTGAATTAATTTTAGCGTTTGAGGGCTTAATTTCGGAAAAGGACTTAATCGCCTAAAAGGTAAAAGTTATATTTCAGTACCTAAATGTGTCTAATAGCTAGATAGCTAAAACTGAAGGCCTTTAAAGGGAAATATACCCTTTTTAATAGAGGTGGCCGGCCAAGGGAGACAAAATTGTCAAAAAAGCCAAAATTTATGGCTTTTAGGTGACTAAATTGACTAAAAATAGAATAAAATAAAGAGAAGAAAAATCTCATCTTTTCTTCATCTTCTCTCCACTGAAAATGGTAGCAAAGAAAGGGTTTAGAATCTGGAAAATTTTAGCAAAGAAACTCCCATGCTAGTGAGTGATTTTTAATGTCTTTCTTGATGATTTTTTACATTTTTGAAACCCCTAAAGCATGAGCTTTCAAATGAGGGGACTATTTTGCAAAATGATTAAGAGTATAGGGTTTTTCCATGAAAGCATATGTGTTGTTTTCTGAGTTTTTATGGAAGAATATGAGCCTTGGTAGTGTTATAAACAACTTTTATGAAAGAAATTTGCATATGAGCTATTTTGTAAAGTTGTAAAATAAGTGTAAATGTGTGAAATAATTGAATTTGTGAGTTGCTATAGCTATGAAAATGGTTTGTCTAGGCTTAATGAGTAAGAAAATGTGATAAAAAGCATTTTACGAGCCTAGGGGAAATTTGGTAATTATGGCAAAGTATAGGGGCAAAATAAAAAATTTTGCCAAAATGTGTCATTGGACTAATTTGATTAGTATATTGTTTTAATAAGTTAAATGTGCTGTTATAGATGATGAAAAAAGAGATTCGGGCTTAGAAAGAGGAAAAACGAGAAATTGATGTTTAGGCCTCTTTTACCATTTTGGTGTCGAGGTAAGTTGTATGAAAACAATGCAACGTGCTGTTATTATTATATGTCTAATGTTTAAATATGTACATGTATTTTTCTTTATGGAATGGATTCACGATGTCTCGATGACATTCGATAAATTTTTCAATATGAGATCCCATGTAAGACCATGTCTGGGATATGGCATTGGCATCGATATTTGTGATCCCATGTAAGACCATGTCTAGGCCATGGCATTGGCATCGATATGTGTGAATCTATGTAAGACCATATCTGGGAATGACATTGACATCTTATTATGTGTACGAATTTCCCCGAGTATCCTTTAGTACTCCAACTAGTTCAACGGGAAATTCAAAAATTATAACAAAGCTGTGATAAGGAATGATTATGTCATAAAGTAGTATAGGTATGTATGCAAAACTTGTGAGAAATGATTCGGTCTATAATGCACCTTTGGTAAGGATGCAAATAAGTAAGTCATGTTTATGAGAATGATTGTGTAATGACCTTATTATTATGGGTCTATGTTCATGATGTATATAGTAATTGGTGAATACTAGGAAAATGACATGATTTGCAATAAGTCTTTGATACTTGATGACATTGAGATTATAGGTCCATGCTTATGATGCATAGCTATGTGTTCTTACCATGATAGATGATATGATGTTGTATTAATTTGGTGAATAACAATTGTGAATGAGCAAATTAGCCTGGATAGTTTTAGGCTACTGCAGTGGTGTAAATTTGAAAATACACTAAAAATAGTGGAAAATAAGTTAGGGGTTGAATTAAATATGGGATTAAATCTTATTGAGTTTAGTTTTTTATAAAAGAAGCCGTGTAAGCAAAAGAATTTCCTATAATGAGATATTTGAAGTTGTGTGAGATAGAGTAAGAATGACTTCAAAATCCCCTATTCTAATTTGAGAAATCATTATAAATTATAAAAAAATGGTTATGAGTTATAATTTATATTTTTAGTATCTTTAATGAGTCTATTTTCAAGAGAAATAGGCGAGAACATTATTTGAGTCCTGTGCTATGAGATAATTGAACTTTAGTACAGAAGGGTCAGAACTGTCAAACAGTGAATTAGGGGTAAATTTGAGGAATAAACTGTACTATTTGACTAAACAAAAAATTCTTGAATATTTATGGTAGAAAGGTAAATGAGTCTAGTTTCAAGGAAAATTAACGAAACTTAATTTGGAGTTTTGTATCTCCAGATATAAATATTTTATCGACTGTTGTACAAGAAGACAGCTTATTATGAACTTGAGAATATGTTGGGAACATTGACAAAAGCATGTTAATGAGTTGCTTATTGTTTTCATATGAACTTAATAAGCGTAAAGCTTACCCCCTTTCTTTCCCATGTTCTTTAGTGTTACCAGGTTAGCTCAGGTTGGAGTTCGTCGGAGATATTATCACACTGTCAAGCTATCGCTATTGGTGTAAGTAATTTCATGTATTTTGAGTGTATGACATGTATAGGAGTTTAAATATTTGAGTGTGTGATATTTGTTTTAGCCAAACATATCGGCTTACATTAGCTATTAAGGTTGTAAACTTATTTATATATGCATGCATGTGCTATGGTCTTATGTGATGTGTTTAAAATGATTATGGCATGAATGTGGTAAAGATGTGAGTAAAATCTATGATATCTATTACATGAGAAATTGACATGATCATAACATGTTTATGGATGTTTAAGTGCCCATGTAGCTTTTTTGTATGCTATTGTATAAGTGTGTGTGCGTATGTTGTGAGGGTGACAAAATGGCTTGGAAAATAGCCTTGCATTTGTCCACGTGGGTAGCCACACGGGCGTGTGCCATGGCCGTGTGACATTTTAGGATGCTGACGTGGCAGGGAGATTGGACTGTGGCAGAGTACGAACGAGAGTTTGCCCGACTGAGCCTGTATGCTCAAGAGTGGGTTCAGACTGAAGCAGAAATGTGCAAGCATTTTGAAGAAATATTAAATAAGGACGTTAAACTATTGATTGGAATCCTTGAGATAAGAGAGTTTGCAGTGTTGGCCGACAGAGCCAAGAAAGCTAAAGAGCTAAGTAATGAAAACAAACAAGCAGAGAGGAAAGCTCGAGTTCTGAATAAGAGATGCATAGGCAAGACATATACATCTCCCACAAAGAAATTGAGAAGCCACTAGGAACGCTCCAATTCATCAGTGGGATATTCGGGTAAGACAAGAACCTCTAAGAGCCCTAATCCGCTGTCTTCATCTCCCATGGACACTAGTGTGAGAAGTGTGGGAAACCAAAAACTGCAGTGTAACAGTTGTAACAAGTTTCACTTTGGAGAGTGCCAGTTGAGGAGCGGGGCATGCTATAGGTGTGGTTCTCTTGACCACTTTCTTAAGGATTGCCCAGAATGAGATAACAAAGAGGTTGGGCCAAACCCAAAACCGAATGCGCTTATCTCTCGAGGTAGACCTCCAAGATACCCCAAAAGTGCCAGTGGAGGTCGTAGTGCTGCAAAGGATACTACTGCCAAATCAGAAGCTCGAGCCCCAATAAGAACTTATGTTATAGGTGCTAGAGAGGAATTCTTAGCTCCTGATGTCATTATGGGTACATTTTCTCTTTATGATATTCCTGTTGTTGCCTTAATTGACCCGGAGTCAACCCATTTATATGTCTGCATAAAATTGGTGTCTAGTAAAGAATTACATGTAAAATTTAGAGAATATGTGATTAAGGTGTTGAATCCGTTAGGCAAACATGTACTAGTTGACAAGTATACAAGAAATGCCCTTTAATGATCAAAGGCCATTATTTTCCGGCCGATTTAATGTTATTGCCATTTGATGAGTTCGATGTTATTTTGGGTATGGATTGGCTGACACTACATGAGGCTATAGTAAATTGCAGACAGAAGGTCATTGAATTGAGGCGTGAAAATAGTGAAACTCTCTGGTTTGAACCAGATGAGTCATAGGTACCATCCGTTGTAATTTCCTCTATGTCGGCTCAAAAATGATTAAGAAAGGGATGTGAAGCCTACTTGGCTTATATGTTGAATACTAAGGAATTTGAATTGAAAGTTGAATCAGTGCTAGTAGTATGCGAGTACCCAGATGTGTTTCCGGAGGAGTTACCAAGATTACCTCTTGTTAGAGAAGTTGAATTTAGCATTGACCTAGTACCAGGAATAGCACCTATTTCGATTGCTCCGTATCAAATGGCTCCGACAAAATTAAAAGAGTTAAAGTCTCAGTTACAAGAATTGACGGATAAGGGTTTTGTAAGGCCTAGTTTCTCTCCTTGGGGTGCATTGGTATTATTTTTGAAAAAGAAGGATGGTTCTATGAGACTATGCATCGATTATCATCAACTCAACAAGGTTACAATCAAGAAAAAATACCTGTTGCCGAAGATTGATGATTTATTTGACCAACTGAAGGGAACAACATTATTTTAAAAGATGGACTTAAAGTCTGACTATTAACAATTGCGAGTGAAAGAATTGGATGTGCCCTGTAACACCCCAAACTTGGGCTGGACATTATGGCTGAATCTGGCGATGTCACATTAAAGTGTTTTTCGTATAGTGCGAAATTGTTAAAAACCCATTCTCTATTAAACATTTTTGAATGACCTTGAAGATGATTTCAAGACTTGTCATTTATTTTCAAATGCAAGTTGTTTGTTTAAAACGTTATTTCTTGCGGACACTCTTAAAACAGTTACGTTTCCATGGTATTTTTGAAAAACATTTATCCTTTTGAAAACTCGCGTCTTTTCCCTACTGCTAGCAGAATTAAAGCAAAAGAAATATAAATCCCTAAATTAAAAATAAGATCCAGAAAGACCTTATTACATAAATATACCCAATTTAAACTACTTATAAATAAAAGGCAAATATGGAAGCATGTGCGATTGTGTGGCCACCTTCGAGTCCCTCGCAGCACCAATCCGCCTAAGGATTACTCAGAGATAAGCGAGAATGGTGAGTTCTGAAAACTCAATGTGTAATCCTTAATAAACAAACAATCAAACATACAAGTGAGCAAATACGATGCGGGCCTAAGCCCATATCGATGCTGATGACAATATCAGTTTGAGCTTTAGCCCATTTCAATACAGAAACAGTCATGTGTTTGGGCCTTGGCCCATTGTAGTAACAGTAAACTGTACAGTAACAGTAAGCAGTATGCAAGTCCTACCCATCCAGCCTCTACACTCCATCTTCGTCCAACCTTACACTCCATGTGGGGATATAATCAACCCACCCATCCCTACACTCCAGAATTAGCACCGGTTGTGGCATTAAACAGTATTTGCGGAGAGCTACCAATATAATAGGCTTAGAGCCATCAGTGATTTGCAACAGAGCTGCCAGTATAAAACACTTCCCCCAATCATAATAAACCCATCCCCATGCAATGCATCATACAATCATGTCATGTCATATCATAGAATCATACATGTATCCATTACAGTTTAAATAGAATGCTAAAATACGATCATACATGTACGTATAAACATATACACATCACATCGGGAAAAACAGTCACCTTACCATATAACGACAAAACAGTCATTTTACCACATAAGGGCAAAACAGTCATTTTACAATATAAGGGGTCTAGGTAAACTTATTGACCCATTAATAGGTCCACAGTTGTCTCGGGCAACCCGTGCCACCTTAATGGTCAAAAAGATTGAATGGGTCCAAAGCCCATTATGCGGGCCTATGTAGGCCCACACACCTGTGTGGCCCACATAGCCCAAAAATGGCCTTGGCCATGTGAACTACACAGCTTGACCCAATATTCTCCACACGTCCGTGTGGTTTACCCATGTGGGGCCCACAAGCCCGTGGGGCCCACACGGCCTATTTCGGCCCAAAATGGCCCAAAACAGCCTAAGCCCATGAGCTCGATCATGGTGGCCTATACGATCAAACGCCTATATTTTATGCGTTCGGATTACAACACGAGCGAGTGTTCGCCCATGTGGCATCAAAGATTACATTTTCTGGCTTTTTGTCGTTCTATAGTTTGGGCAGTGCTTTACACACCTGGCCTACGCGAGCACCCTAGCTACCTAATATTTGATCAAAAAGCCATTCCATTAGTCACCACACAGGCAAGCTAATCTTAGCCTAAAACAAGTTATCCAACTCCCAATTGGACTATTCATACCATTAACCTAATAATAGAGAAACAACTCCTCTCCTCTAACGCATCAACGACGGTCTTCAGTCCCTTGGTCGACTCTTGATCAAATAATTCACCATCATGCTAAAAACTAATCTTCAAATAACCTAGCAGTGAAGGAATGAATACTTACCGAAAATCAATGAGAGGCTAAAAAAAACAGTAGTTCTACAGGAAGATGATAATTCGACACTAGAAGAAAAGTATAGGGAGTCCAAAAATTCAGTAAATAGGGAGTCCAAAATTCGGCTAAACAAAGAGTGAGGGAGAAAGGGGAGAGGTAAACTATAACGACAGATTGGGAAAAACAAAGTCAGAGAAGAAAAATGGAAAAACTAGCACAAAACCTCAGCAACATTCAGCCCTTCAGAAAGAAAAGATAACAATCGCCCCAAAGAAACAAGTGGTAGAGAGAGGAGTAGAAAACAAGAAATCGGCAGCAATGGGAGACAATATTCAACAAAAATAATCCATGAAAACGAAAGAGTTGGGGAAGGGAATAGTCGACAGAAAAACAAAACAAAATGGAGAGAAAAACCACTCAAAACTGAACTCTTGAGGAACCAGAGTTCAAGTTCAGCACTAACACTTCCATATCCTCAAATTCCCTTATTTTTCTCCCCAAAGCACTCCCCAAATCCCCAAAAACCAAAATTTTCTTAATAATCCATTAAAATTCGGCCACAACCATCCCCCTACAACTCAACCACTTAGAAGTTCGGTCAAACACAACTCTTCTATGACCAATCAATAAAAATAGATCCAATGTTTGCGCAGGCACTCGAACTCCAGACCTCCTGGTCATTAACACTCATTTTAACCACCAGACCAGTAGGCCCATTCTGTCATGTTTTACCCACATTTATCTATAAGCTTACTGACTAGGGACATTGCTTATTCCTTTAAAAAACAAACTTTTTTTGCACCTGCCAAGGCTTGAACCCAAGACTTCTCAGACACTTCCCAGTACACTTAACCACTAAAGCATACATGCATTTGTGTCACTTTCTTACACCCCTGAATATTTATGAGTAGCTTCTTAATTGTTCCCATACTTAAGACCTAATACTTTTAGGCCCAAAATTTGGGGCGTTACATGCCCAAAACTACTTTGGTCACTATGAATTTCTTATGTCGTTTGGGCTAACGAATGCTCCCACAATATTCATGAACTTGATGAATCAAATTTTTCGACCATACTTGGATAAATTTGTTGTAGTGTTTATTGATGACATACTAATTTTCTCTTATAATGAATCCGAGCATGCTGAACACTTGAGGACAGTTTTGCAAACTTTGAGAGATAAGCAATTATATGCTAAGTTCAGCAAAAGTGAATTTTGGCTTAAAGAAGTTGGGTTTTTGGGACATATTGTTTCGGGTGATGGCATCAGAGTTGACTTGAGTAAGATTGTGGCCATCGTCGAATGGAAATCACCAAGTAATGTGACAGAAGTTAAAAGCTTTTTAGGCTTGGCTGGCTACTACAGACGTTTGTTAAAGGATTTTCTATGTTTCCCACTCCGATGACTAGGTTGCTTCAAAAAGATTTTAAGTTTGAGTGGTCAAAAAAGTGACAGCAATGTTTTGAAAAACTAAAAGTGCTACAGATCGAAGCACCAGTTTTGGTACAACCCAAATCGGGTAAAGAGTTCGTGATTTATAGTGATGCATCTTTGCATGGTTTGGGATGTGTACTCATGCAAGAGGGTAAGGTGGGTAGCCTACACTTCAAGGCAATTAAAGCCTCACGAGAAGAACTACCTGACACATGAATTGGAATTGGCTGTCATTGTTTTTGTGTTAAAGATTTGGAGACACTATCTATATGGTGAGAAGTGTCGGATGTTCACCGATCATAAAAGTTTACAATATTTGATGACTTAAAAGGATTTGAATCGAAGGCAACGTAGATGACTCGAATTACTCAAAAATTACGAGCTTATGATTGATTACCATCTGGGTGAGGCGAATGTAGTCGCTGACTCTTTGAGTAGAAAATCATTGTTTACCTTGAGGGCTATATGTATGTGGCTGGCTTTGTCTAAAGATGGCTCGATCCTAGTAGAGTTGAGAGTTAGACTAATCCTTTTTCAACAGATTTGTGATGGCCAGAAAGTCGATAAAGAGTTACAAGCTTAAAGAGCTCAATTCGAGTCTAGTAGCGAAACCGATTTTTAGATCGACTCTAATGATTTCTTGAGATTCCATGGTAGGAGTTCTGAAAGACACTGAGTTGATTCAAAATATTTTACATGAGGCATATAGCAGTTGTTTATCAGTCCACCCGGGTAGTACAAAGATGTATAGTGATTTGAAGAAATTGTATTGGTGGGATGGTATAAAAAGGAATATCTCTGAGTTTGTGTCGAAATGTCTGATTTGCCAACAAGTAAAGGTCGAACATCAAGTGCCTTCAGGGTTACTACAACCTATCATGATTCTCGAATGGAAATGGGACCATATTACTGTGGACTTTGTGACAGGATTGCCTTTGTCTCCAAAGAAGAAAGATGCCGTCTGGATCGTAGTTGGCAGGTTAACTAAATCGGCTCATTTTATACCGGTATGAACTGTTTCTCACTTGATAGGTTAGCCGAGCTGTACATTACTGAAATTGTGAGACTTCACGGTGTACCATTGTTGATTATTTCGGATAGAGATCCAAGGTTCACTTCTCGATTTTGGAAGAAATTACAAGAAGCTTTGGGTACAAAGCTAAACTTTAGTACCACTTTTCATCCACAGATTGATGGACAATCTAAGAGAGTAATTCAGACACTTGAAGATATGCTCACATGTTGTGTTCTTGAATTCCAAGGTAGTTGGAAAAGGTACTTACCTTTGGTTGAATTTGCTTACAACAATAGTTATCGGTCGAGCTTAAAGATGGCGCCTTATGAGACACTGTATGGACGTAAATGTCATACATAGTTGTATTGGACTGAACTTAAGAAGAATAAGATTCATGGAATTGATTTAATTAAGGAAACCGTAGAAAAGCAGAAAGTAATTCGTGATTGTTTGAAAGTGGCATCGAATAGGCAAAAGTCGTATGCGAATTTGAAAAGAAAGGAAATTGAGTATCAGGTCGGTGATAAAGTATTCTTGAAAGTGTCTCCATGGAAAAGGGTCCTGAGATTTGGAAAGAAAGACAAATTAAGTCCTCGATTTATAGGATCGTATGAGATTACTGAAAGGATCGGGCCTGTTGCTTATCGATTGACTTTTCCGACTGAATTAGAAAAGATTCATGATGTATTTCATTTATCTATGTTGTGCCGATATTGATCCAACCCTTCTCATGTGATTGCATCGATAGAGGTTGAAATTAGGCCGGATATGACTTATGGTGAGGAACCAATTAAGATCTTGGCTCGGGAAGTCAAGCAATTGAGAAATAAAAGTGTTTCTCTTGTGAAAGTTTTATGGCAAAGACATGGGGTTGAAGAGGCTACATCGGAGCCTGAGGAGACTATGAGGAAACAGTATCCAAACCTTTTCACTGGTAAGATTTTCGGGGACGAAAATCCCTAAAGAGGGGGAGAGTTGTAACATCCCGATTTAGGGCCTAGTCGAAATAGTGGTTTCGAGACCACATATCTGAAATAGAAATAAATATTTCATGATTATTATGAGGTCTAGGATGAGAATGTATGCTTGAGTAGAAATTTTATGGAGAAATTCTATGCCTAAGATGCTTAATTTGACATTAGGGACCAAATTGCAAAATATGTAAAACTTGAGTTTTAGAAGCTTTTAGCATGAAATTGAGTTAGATTATAAATTAGAGGTGTTCAAATAGCAATTTGACCAAGTTCTAAAAATTTGGACAAAAATGGGCATGCATGGGTAAAATTTTAAAGAAAGGCCTTAGGGGAATTTTGGTAATTTGGTTAATTAAAGAATAAAAGGGGAAAAATCAAGCAAAAATGTTGTCCATCTTCTACATGGTGTGCCAAAAATTCAATGGGCTCCATAGTTAGGGTTTTCAACATTGCAAGCTTGATTGTAAGTTCTCCCTAGCCCTGTTTTTGATGTTCTTTATATTTTTGAGATCCTCAAAGCATGTTCTAGCCATTTCTACCCTTATTTTAAGCTAGGGTTGTAACACCCCGAATTTGGGCCTAGAAGTATTGGACCTTGAGTGTGGGTCCGTAAGGAGGTTTTATATAGGTATTTAATTGTGCAATGAAATGACACAATTAAATGTCCGCTTTGGTGGTTAATGGCTCTGAGAAGTGTTAGAGAAATCTTGGGTTCAAACTTGGGCTTTAGCAAAAATTTTGGTATTAAGTGAAAAAAAACCTAGATGCTTGGATGAGGGTTTTTAAATTATTGTGTTAAATAAATGATACAAGGAAGCTTGTAGTCTAGTGGTTGTGGCGTCATTAAGGTTGTATGGGAGCCTGGGTTCAAGCCTTGGCTCTTGCAATTTATTTTGGGTTTTTTAAAGGAAACCTGGACTTTGGCCTTTAGACCTTATAATTAATTGGGGATAAAATATGACACAAAGAGCCTTGTGGTTTAGTGGCAAGTAGCATGTGGAGCATCTGAGGGGAGGCATGGGTTCGAATCCCATGGCAAGCAAGGAGCATTTATTTTGCTAACAGGGGGCGGCAAGAGTTGGTGTTGAATTTAAACTCTAATGTTGGAGGGATCCCACATCGGGAAGCTAACATAAGAGTGGATGCGAAGCTGGCTTTAAATAGAGAGAACCATGAGGAGAGTAGAGGTACCTTTCTTGGCTGATCCCTTTCGCTGTATGGCGTGCTCGTTTGGGTTGGGCGTCGGCTAAGAGTGCTCGGAGTGTGGATTAACTCCAGTCTCCTATCAGGTGTGTATTTCTTACTACTCTAGCTATAGGATGGCTACTTCGGGCCGCGATGGGCCAAAAGGGGTCATGTGGGCCTAATGGGCCTACAGGCCCAATTGGATAAGTTGTTTGATTGTGTAGTAAATATTGGGCTAGGCTAGGTGAACCTAATATTTGTGGCTAGATTTGGGCTAAAAGGGCCACACGAGCGTGTGAGCCCATTTAGGCCGAGAATGGGCTTTAGAGCCATTAGTATTGTTATCCATGTTTAGAATACTTTAGTTTACCAATTATTGAAATACCCTCGACTTGTAAAATTACCAAAGTACCCCTGATTTACATAATTATCGTTTTACCCTCGATTTACAGAATTACCATTTTACCCTCGATTTATAGAATTACTATTTTACCCTTGATTTACAGAATTGTTGTTTTACCCTTGATTTACAAAATTACTAAATACCCTTGGTTTACAAAATTACCAAAATACCCTAGTTTGTAAAATTACCAAAATACCACTGGTTTGTAAAATTACCAAAATACCACTGGTTTGTGAAATTACCGAAATACCCTCAATTTGTAAAATTACCAAAATACCACTGATTTACAAAATTACATAAATACCCTTAACTTTCTAAAAATTATAGAAATACCATTGGTTTACAAAATTACTGAAATACCCTTGGTTTGTAGATTTACCAAAGCTACCTTGTAGGATGAAATGACTAAAATACCCCTAATAGGTAAAAAGACCGTAAAGCCCCAGTAGGGTAAAGTGACCGTAATACCCTTGTATGGTAAAATGACGAATATGCCCTTATGTTCCGTATGACTGATGTGCTTAGGATTTACGTATATTGATATTGGAATAGTTAAGTTTGAGTGACAGGTGGTGGTTATCGTAGGTGATTGATTATGGAAACGTTTCAACTTCAACCCGTAACAGGTGTGTACTAACCCTCGTAATAGCTTAGATTAATATTTGCTGAAAAGTTGAAAGCTTCATATTTTAGTGATTCAGGAATTAATATTTAGATCTATTTTCTACGCACGTTTAAGTTGGATTCACAACGGATGTGGGGTAGGAAGGTATTTGGAACGTTCTTCAACGAGTAGATCTCTTGGTAAGTATTCGAACCTTCTTTCTATTTGTATCTTGTGGTTTAAGAAAAGCTGAAAACCCCTCTGTCGACTAAGCTAAAAGGGTTTTTAGTGTTATTTGGTTTGTTGGTGCTAGTGAGGATTAAAAGCTACCGATCGAGGAGTGTGTGAAAAGCTTGGAGCATCGGAGTAACTAAATCTAGTCATCAACTTCGGCAAAGGTATGAACCCAAGGGCCATTGTGGATGGTGGCCGAATGTATAAGTGATGATAATAGGTAGTTTTCGATTTGGTTTAATATTAACATGGTCTAATCTATTAACGGTTGATTATAGGAGAAATCACATAGGAGATCTCGACGAGGAATATCGCAAACAGGTGTGTAACGAACCCTTTTTCACAGCTTAAAACGATAAATGCCGAAAAGCCGAAATGCCAAAACTCTGGCATTTCGAGGACTTGTGAGCAAGCAAACGGTCATTAGTTAGTTAGATTCGTTGAGATGATGATCGGGAAGGTTGGAAAAGGTAAGAGCGTGATTTTTGGCATTCACGGTAAGTTGGGCCTCGAGGGGCTGAAACAGGGCCCAATGGGCATTCGGGCCCATTTGAGAAAAATTGGTAGAATATGGAAACTTGTTAAATTGCGCATAGAGACTAATAAAACTGTTATGGAATATAGGTTGAATAGGCCTAGATGACAAAATCGGCTAAGTAGGGCCATTAGGGGTTTTTAGGCCCAATAACTCGATTTCGCTAAAAATGGGCCGGAATCACTGTTTGCACCCATTAATTGTTAGTAACCATTAATGAACATGGAAACCCTAATTTTCAATAAAAATTATAGAATTACCCTTATAATATGAAAATGACCATTTTGCCCCTAGGTAAAAATGACCATTATACCCCTAGGGTTTATGTATGATTTTAATACATGGGATTTTGATAAACATGGTATGTATGATATGCACATGACATGTATGATATGCACATGATATGTATGATATGCACATGATGTAATCATAAATGCATTGGGTTGGGTGTTTATATGAATGGAGGAAGTGAAAAAGGGCTTATGCCCTAGTTATTAAAGGGCTTATGCCCTAATTATCAAAAGGGCTTATGCCCCAGTTATCAAAAGTGCTTACGCCCCAGTTATTAAAGGGCTTATACCCCAGTTATAAAAAGGGCTTTTGCCCCACTTATTAAAAGAGGCTAGGCCTCTAGTTATATGATAAAGCAGCTGGAGAGTTATGGCGGGGTGGGTCAAGTTAATCCCCACATGGTGTGTTGGTTGGTACGGGTGGAGAGTAGCGGATGGTGGGTTGAGTAGTCTCCCCAATTGGGCTTGCATTCTTTCATTGACATTATATGTGATATTGAAATGGGCCTATGGGCCATACCGTTTACAGTTAAAGGCTTCGGCCCAATAATATGAAATATGAAAAGGCTTCGGCTCAGTGTTATGAAAAATGAAATATGAAAAGGGCTACGGCCCAGTACATGTTGAGATTGGATTTGGGCTTAGGCCCAACAGGCTGTTATTGTTTTGGGCTTTGAAAGGGGCTTGTTGCATACTGAGTTGCCAAACTCACCCCTTTTCCTTAACCTTGCAGGTGAGCCTTGATGTGGGGACTTGGGCCGGAGGGGATTCAGAGTGGCCACGGTGATCGCCTTTGGACCTTTAAATAAGCGTTGGTTTTAATTTAATTTCCTTTAATTATTATTTATTTTTGGGTTGTAATAAGGCCATTTTTAATTTTTCTTTTATTTCTTTTCGGGATTATTTTATTTTTAATAACTTCAAACCTAGTTGATAATTGTTCAAATGGGCTAGACTTAGGACGTGTTTTCAAAAACGATACTTGTTTTCAAAATATCTCAACACCACGATTAATTGATTTATCAAAGACGTCCACTTAAACAAATTTAAACTCGATGTAACAAAGTGTGGCTATGGTTGTGGGCATGTCTAGGATTGGATCCAAACAAAGAGCTTGGTACTTAAGCAGCCTTCATGACTCACCTCCTCTGTCTCGGATAAATACCTGGTGCCCAGCTTCCATACACTTTGTTAACTCAACAAAATGTATGGTTTTTAAAATACTAAAACGGAACGTGGGTTTTCAACTCCAATATGGCATGTCAGATTCGGCCGTAACGTCTGGGCCGGGTTTGGGGTGTTACAAGGGTTCGTGTTCAAAAACTTACCCATGTGTGCCATGTTTGTATTTTGGTGTTTAATGAAGGAACATGAAAGTTTGATGGTTGATAAACATCTTTTGTCAAGTGGTTTTCCATGAAAACACCTAAAAAGGACCAAGTTGTAGAAGATGTAAAAGTGAGTAATAGAAAAGTGAAATAAAGGAAAATGTGGGTTGTTATAAGGTAGGATATAATTCGGCTAGACTTGGGAAATCAAGAGAATGCATGTATTGCATTATACGAGCCTAGGGACTAAAATGTAAAAATGTGCAAAGTTAGGGGTAAATAGGTAATTTTTCCATAGAGTAAGTTTCTGGGCTAAAATTGAAGAATGTGATGAATTAATAATTTAATCTGTTTATATAGACTCAAAACGACCAATTTCGGAAGTAGATCGTGGAAAACAAAAGGTTTTGGAATAGTCAAAATCCAAACCCGTAACATCATTCAGGTAAGTTTGTGTAACCTAATTGGATGTTTATGCATGTTGGCTTTAATTATTGTATCAAATTGAATGTGAAATGCATAAATCACGAATTGTATGAAAATGTCTATAAATTTGAAATTGATTGAAAAATGGGTTAGAATCCATTTGAATATGGAATTCCGATGGATAGGTCACTTTTCATGAAAAAATGGGATCCTGCATGTGTTGCAGAAAGGATTTAGCCCAGACGGGTAATCCATTGATCTCATTATAGAAAGGATTTAGCTCGGACGAGTAATCTTGAAACGAGCCTATTGAGCATACGTTTCAATTAGGATTTAGCCTGGACTGGTAATCTTAATGACCGGATTTAGCCTGGACTGGTAATCCAGATTAGTCTGTAGGGTATTCTTTGTCATGAAAAGTATTTAGCCTAGACTGGTAATCCGAGAACACCCTTAGAGTACATGGAACAGCTAGAATTTAGCCTGGACTGGTAATTCTACTGTAAGAGATGTGGCTCGAGAGTGTATCGGATAGTGTACTACAAGGTAAGAATTGATGGTTAATAAAATAGTACACATGGAGCATACTAAGTGATGAAATTGTAAGAGCATGCCCAAAGATCAATAATGAGATGGTTGTAATAACATACTTGATTTACCATGTTTATTAATATAAGGCGTTGCCATTATTATTTCAGTTTCTTTTCTGTGTGTATGAATAAACTGTTTTATAATAATGTCCTGAGAATAATATGATTATTCTTAAAATGTCCTTAGTCAAGTATTATTGTTGACTAGGACAACAATAATGCATTAAGACTAACATGTAGTTGATTGATGATAAAGAGTTGTCATTGATATGGAGTGTCAGAATCAATGCATGAATATGTGTGTTAGAGAACAACATATTGGACTGACCCGCTTTGAGTATGTTTCTTGGATTATTATGTAATTGGCACAACATTACTCATAGTGATTAATATGTATATGATCCTCAAACTTGAGATCATCATTATCCCAACATCATGAGCTGTATATTTTGATATAGTCAAACGTACACTGTAGCTGGTTGTTTTATAAAGGCTGATGTTGGATATACCACAATCTATGTAGAGGGATATGGTTGATCACTATAGGATAAGTCCCTTATACATAATGGGAGTAATATCTTAGGCCACTTGATTGAGTGAGACTAAAAATGCATGGCCATGCTCAAATAAGTTGATATGAGATGTCATACTTATTTGTGTATCATAGTCTACTCAAGGTATCAAGAAACATGGGATGGACTATGCAAGTGTGACTATTACATGACTTGTGTCCATTCCGGAGATAAAGGACTTAAGGATTAATGCATGAAAGGTTAATCACAAAAGGTTATGTCGAATCATGACTTCTTGTAACTTAGGTAGCAATGATGCATTGCTAGATGCCACTCATTGTTTGTAACATTAGAATCGTTCTAGTATTACTACTAACGTTACAAGAACCTACAGGGTCACACCCTATGGTTGAAATGAATGGAATAAAACATAGTTGGTATTGTGTTTGGTTGTCACATGAATTAAATTAATTATAGAATTAATTTAATTGGGCAATCAAATATCGAACATATTATATGTACAAGGATGTTGTACACATAAGGAGAACATAATTCTATTAATTTATGAATTTGGCTTGTATATAAATTTAAATAAATATAGTTTATCAAAATCTTTATTATAATTAATGTAATTATAATTTTCGGTTAAAACATTATTATATTTATTTATTTTAATTATGATTATTATGCTCAATTAAAATTTAATAAATTAAGAATTCGTTATATACATACCAATTATAAGGAGAGTTATATATAGAAAGGGAGAAAAACCCTAAAAAGAAAAGATATATACAAACCCGAAGCTTTGCTACTAGGTCTAGCAGCCGTCAAGCAAAATATCTCTGAAAATAGTTTTGGGGATTTCTTCTGTTCATTGTCAAATGGGTGGATTACGTAGAGGTCGGGATCATAAAGATTGCGGCTTGGATTCGAAAGCAAAATAGTATTCTCATTGCCGAGGTTTCACTGTCTACTCAGATCGATGTTTGGGTAATTTCGAAACCTTTTTCACCTTAATTCGTTCCTCGCACATGGATCCATGGTTTAGATCGCCAGAATATTTTTTTCACTGTGCCATGGGGGTACCGGCATTCCAACAGAAATATCTATCGGGGGTTCAAGGATTCACTGGATAAAATATTTGTACATGACAAGAGGAATACGGACTTGAATATGTATATGATGTGATGAGCTCATCTATGGATCTTGAAAATTTATGTGACTAACTTGTTCATTGAGTGCATGTGTTTAGGGAAAATTTTAATAATTGATGGATAACATGGCTTATTGTGATTATGTATTAAAACTGACCGGTAAGTTTACTTTTTGTTATACGAACTTACTAAGCATTTAATGCTTACCCCCTTTTTACTTTTCCCTATCTTATAGAGCTCTTGGACTCGTGAAGGTTAGAGGACGGTGGGAGTTTGATCACACTATCGGCATTCTCATTTTGGGTATAAAAGAACTATTCATTTTGATATAATGACATGTATAGGGTAACTTATCTTTTGGTTATATGTGTCATTTAAATTAGCCAAGTGTAATGGCTCATGATGGTTGATGAATTATTTTGTATATGGCCATGAAATATGACTCATATTTTACTATTGGGTTGTAACCCTTATTAATCATGCATGCATGCAATGTGTCCATGTTGATGTGGTTGCTTGGAAATGATAGACGTAAGGTATGGCATATTTATTTGGTGAATGGCCCATGATCAATGAGTATGGCCACAACAATGTTATAAATGTGGAAAGTTGGAAAGAAGGATATAAAAAACCTAGAGGTAATGATTGGTATGAAAAGATTAGGAAATGAATGTAAAAATTGAGATAGTGCATGGAGGCATTAGGGACATAATTTAATCATGGATTTGGATATTGGAGTAGTTCAAATGTGAATGGTTGAATGCTAAGAACATGTACAAATGAATGAGTCCTTAAAGGGTGGCAAAAAGGCTTGGAGAATAGCCTTGAAATTGTCCACACGGTCTATCCCATTGGTGTGTGATCCAGCCGTGTGTCCCCTGCACCTTAATTTTATAAGTCAGAATGCCCAATAGTAAACGCACGGGCTAAGACACGGGTGTATGTCTTAGCCATGTGAGAGACACGGCCTAACAACATGGGCATGTGCTCTGGTCGTGTGAAGTCTGCACCATTTTTATGAAAAATCATTTAATTTAATTCGACCACACGACTTGACCACACGGGCATGTGACACAGCCATGTGACCTTATTTTGGTGCTAACGTCATAGTCAGAGAGTTACACGGCCTGTGGATACGAGCGTGTCAAAAGCACATGGGCATGTCCCTATTTCACACGGGCGTATGACTCTGTATTTAAGAAAATTTCCCAAGTTTCCCTAAGGTTTCCAGTTGGGTCCCGAACTACTTTCAATGTATGGTTTGGACCTCATAAGTCCATACAAGGGATGTCGCACATATGTTTGAATGACTTTTGATTAGAAAGGGATATTATAGCCTGATTTTGCTTGAACAATTGTATATATGTCCGGTAATGCTTCATACCCTGTCCCAGGCTCGGATACGGGTAAGGGGTGTTACAAGATCTCTAGAAAATTCCACCTCTTTGACAGGAGTTAATCCAGGTAATTCTTTCAAGAACACATCAAGAAGCTCACAAAAAAACCAGCGCTGACTTAATCTTCGACTCAAATACTTTAGTATCCAACACATATGCAGGATAAGCATCATACCCTTTTCTGATATATTTCTTTGCTGATATAGTTGAGTTTACAGTAGATAACCCATCCGGTTTATCAGATTCAACATGAAGTAATTCACCATTCAGACATTTCAACACAATGTATTCCTGTTTACAATTTACTACTGCATCATGTTAAGTTAGCCAATCCATTCCCAAAATCAAATCAAACTCATCAAATGACAGCAACATCAAATCAGCTGAGAAATAATAAACCTTTATCATCAACAGACAGTTTTTACAAACTTTATCCACCATAACATACTGGTCTAGGGGGTTCGAATCTTTAACCACGAATTCTGTGGACTCAACAGGTAAATTTTTAATAGACACTAAATTCATGCATATGTATAAATGTGTTGAACTAGGATCAATTAAAGCAGTAATATCAGTATTAAGAAGAGAAAATGTACCAGTAATAACATCAGGTGTAGAAGCATCCTCTCGTGCACATATAGCATATGTTTTTGCTGATGCTCGTGCTTCAAATTTAACTGTTGAATCTTTTGTCACACCTCGGCTGCCACGGACATTACTGGGGTGACGAGGTGGTCTGCCCCTCGAAGCGGGCTTGTTCAACCTAGAGGTTTGAACGTTATCTTTTATAGGCTTTTCCGGGTAGTCTCTGAGATAGTGGTAAAAAGAATCACATCTAAAGCAAGCTTTGCTTCTTATGCAGCATTCACCAAAATGTAATTTATTGCAATGTTTGCATCTTGGTTTAGGACTTCCAACACTTCCTACACTTGTAATGGATGGAGATGGAGATTTCAGATTAGAATGTTGAAAGCCTCGTTCATTTCCAGAATACCCCGTAAATGTGGTAAAACGATCATGGTGTTTCTTTGGTTTTTTTGAAGCAGATGCATGTGACTTCCCCATATATCTGTTACTAGAAATCCGAGCTTCTCTCTCTGCTTGTCTCTTCTCTTTACTTAATTCCTCAGCTTTGTGTGCCTAATCAGCCAGTATTACGAATCTCCTAAATTCTAGAATTCCTATCAATAACTTGATGTCTTCATTTAGTCCTTCAAAACGTTTACACATATTAGCCTTAGTCGGAACCCATTCTCTGGCATACTTGCTTAACCGAACGAATTCCCACTCGTATTCAGATTCTGTCATATTTCCTTGTTTAAGCTCTAGAAATTCTTTCTTTTTCTGATCTAGAAATCTATAACACCCTTTACTTGTATTCAACTTCAGAATAGGGTTAAGGAGCATTATCGAACTTACTACACAAATAACATACATTCCACATACATTTTTGAATTTGAAATAAACATCATTCAAATCATTCACATTGTCCCTTATACGAGCCTACGAGGCTCTAAACAAGCATTCGGGGTGATTTGGGACTAAACCGATAACTTATGAAATCTCTGGAAAGCTTATAAAATTTTACAAAATACAGGGGACACATGCCCTTGTGGCCCAATCGTGTGTCTCACACGGCCAAAGACACGCCCATGTCACATGCCGTGTGGACATTCAAAATGGGATCACATGGTCGTGTCCCAGCTCATGTCCGACCCTATGTAACTCTCTGACTTGGGTCACACAGCTATTCACACACCCGTGCGACCAGCTTGTGTGCCCTTCGAAATGGCGACACACGCCCTTGTGCCAGGCCGTGTGCTAGGCCGTGTCAAACCTGTCGGGTATACTAACTTATGCCATATAGTCAAGTCAGATGCCCGTGTGCTAGGCTGTGTGGAGCATACTGACTTGATTTTTAATTCAACACCAGGGGACACACAGCCATGTAACTTGACAGTGTGACACACACGGCCATGTAACCTGACCGTGTCACACACACGGCTGGGACACATGCCTGCGTCTCTGCCTGTGTGGACAAAAATAGGCTATTTACCAAACCATTTTACCACCCAATTTGCATACATCTACACCAAACCCAAATGGCACCAAACATGACATAATTAGGCATTTATTCAACCTAAACCAAGCATAAATTATACCATTTCAATACCAACAACAACAAGGGGCATATGTACCACAAAATACCATTCAATTCATGTCAATATCACATTCTTTTAAGCATCATCTTATCTAAAATCACATACATACCAATCTCAATTTATCAAACTTATAATACACAAAATACCAATTCACAAACTACCTTTCATCAAAAGCATTTAAAAGGCAATTACTGTAACACCCCTAACCCGTATGCGTCACCAGAATGGGGTTACGGAGCATTACTGGAGATCTCCGAACAATTACAGATAATTGTGCTATTTACTATTCATAACAAAACTATCCACTTGAGTCATAGTCACTAAATTATTTATATCTAGAGCTATAGAACTCAAAATTAAGATCCGCTAATTTTTCTAGAAACTAGACTCTCATACATTCTTACCATAAAAGTTTCAGAATTTTTGGTTTAGCCAATAACTACAGTTTATTCTTTAAATTAACCCCTATTTCGCTATCTGATAGTTCCGACCCTTCTTCACTTAAAATTAATTATCTCCTCATACGGGATTCAGATGATGTTTCTATTTATTTGTTTTGAAACTAGACTCATTAAAGATTTTAATGATTAAATTATAACCCATAGTTACTTTCTTAAAGTTTTTTAATGATTTTACCAAATTAGAACAGGGGATTCCAAAATCATTCTGACTCTATCCCATAAAAATTTAAATATCTCATAATATGAAATTCTTTTGTTTACATCTTTCCCTTTATATGAAAATAGACTCAATAAGCTTTAATTTCATATTTTATTAAACCTCTAATTCGATTTCCATAATTTTTTGTGATTTTTCAAAGTTATACTATTGTTTCTGTCCAAAACTAGTTTAATGCTAATTTATTTTTTTACTCTCTCATGATTTCTTTGTGTTAACTACATGTACATGCTCATATCATCATACTTTATCAAGTCCACACATACCCAATCACATTCAACATAACAACTTCGCACATGTATCATCTAGTCTAATTTCATTAACATACCATTATAAACCACATCACATAATAACATTGACTTAGGCATTTGAGTAATTAATATATGCTTGCGACCCATTAGCCAATATAAGCCAATTTATATGGCTACATACGAAATAAAATACTTAATCATTACAAGCCAATACATTTGGCCATACCATAGTGACACATACACAAAATGACCAAGTCCCTACACATGCCATAGACTCAGAGGTTTGCGTTCATTTACCTAACATGATAAATTGATAATGTGATAGGATCTCTGGCGATCTCTGACCCGAGTTAGCTTAATAACCCTATAAGACATGGGAAAGGAAAGGGTTAAGCTATATTATATAACTTAGTAAGTCCATATGAAAATAATGAATAACTCATGCTAGTCATATACCATGCTTGACAATATAAGCACAAGTTAATATAAAATGACTATAAATCTCAAGGTTGTAATATAACCTATGCACATGTTTAATCTCTTTTGATTTATCAACATAATTTAACATTACTTAACTTTAATCTAGCAGCCATAATCTCTCCGTTGTAATATGTTTCATGATTGGCAAATCATTTCAAACATCTTAGTAAAAGTATACATTACTTATGTATATTCATGTTTTCATGAATATAGCTCAACATATTTCAAATTGTCTAAACTCTTTATTTCCATACTTTCTTAACCATTTTAATAGGCAATTAGGCCAAAATTTCCTTTCACTCATAATCGATAAATCACAATTCAGATGAACCACATTGATACAATCCGGCTTGGGGTGAGTCGAGTCGTATGTGAGTTTGCCTGATCGTCTATGAAGAAGTATCGTTCAGTTTGTTCAAAGGATGTTTTAAGTAAATAATGGCAGAAGTTATGTAAAAAAAAAAGGTTCAAAGATGGGTTAATGGATATGAAGTTTTTGTAGGTTCGGTTATAGAAAAAAATAAAAGATGGAGATAAATATAGTAATTGGATAACAAATAATGAATGTGAAGTGAATTGATGGTTTGATTATGATGGAACGAAAGGATGGAATGGAATGGAATGAAAATGATCTAAAAAACAAACACGAACCAATATTAGAAAATATTGACCCAAATGTTTATAAGTTTTCAAGGTGGTCGGATGGAGAATATGAGAACCTCGACCCGCTACTTAGCAAAGTAGGAACCTTGGTATGTTTGAACGCCACACTATGAGTAGTGATAAGTTCAGTTTTTGACAAAGAAAGCGAATGACACAACTAGAACACTAGGTAGCCAACGAATCCTTGAACGAAAATAGAGAAAAGTTTGCCTCACAAATTTGGCAGCATAACATTAACAAAATGTCTAAAAAATTTCTCTCTTCAAAAGGCTGATTTAAATAACTCCACTATTTAATTCACTTCAATTAAGCTACATAATTGACCTTGAATGCTTGAAAAGTGACTCTTGAAGTGTCCTTTGGTTAGCTGAATAGTCGCCAGCTTCTTTGATGGAGAATTGAATGCATGTAGTGATTACTCATGAAGCAAACGGTTATGGAAGATGAAACAAAGATGCTGCCCAATTTAAAGAAGAATAATACTCTCCTTTAATTGATTAAACAACTTCTTAATGATGTAATAAAACATCTCTGTAACAGCCCCCTCTTTTGTAACTGAAATCTCTTAAAAAGTCACCTTATTGAATGCATAACAGCCCTTAAATGTAATGGATGTGAGCTGGAAAGTCACCTACAATTAACACATGTAACCGACACATTTATTCAATTATTAAGTTTAAAAACTAATTAACAACTATCTTAAATAAATTAACTATCACTTATGCATCATTTATTCCATCAACTAGTTTAATTAAAAGAAGCATTATTAAATGAACTTTAACTCATGCATCAATAAATATTCCTAGGAACTAGATTAATTAAGAGCAACACTTATTAAATAAAGTTCAACAAAAACACTTATTAATTAAACTAAGATGAGTTGAATAAATGTCCAGCAACTCATTTATTAAATTAAGATGCTTAAATGCATGGTTTAAAATGCAAACTAAATGAACAAATGAGTTAGATAATGCAAGACTTAATTTAATGAAGCTGACTTAAACTAACGTGAGAGTCACATAATGCATGACTTTATTAAATGCAGAACACATAATGCATGTCATAATTAAAATATGTATTTAATAAACAAGACATAATTAAAGACTAAAGTAACTAAAATAAACCAAGTCCTTATTCCAACAGCATAAATGAATTTAAAGGTCTCATTTTGCATTTGGGCCCCTCGAGTTTAGGTCAATCTCGATGTTGTCGAGATGTACTGAAACATGATGCGACCAGGATCGCATCATGCCCCCCTCTTGAAGACGATTTATCCTCAAATCGGGCCATTTGCTCGAAAAAAATTTCTCAGGATCACAAATCAGCTCTCCCTTTTTAAGAGGGTAGCACCTCACATTGTCACCTACAAAAGAATAAAACAAGTTAGTGATACAATGAAGGTTAAACCAGGAGGAACTTTCCAAGATTTTATTCACAGCTTGACACAAGAAAATATTGTCATCGTCATAAAGACAATGAGTAATAAAATGATGAATCAAGAATGAACAATTCCTTTTCGAAGTCTTGGTGCATACTTAAGCACTTGATCGATTGCCGAATTCAAAATAATTGACAAGTTTTACCTTTGCAAGTTGGATATCCAAATTCGGTAATAGGGCATGCATATAAATAAAACACTCATACATCACAAGTTTTATGTGCAGAGCCTTGTTTAAACATGTGGTTTTTCCATAGATCAAAGAAAGCACATCAACGACACAACTTTAGTTAGTAATGTTCTCATCATTTTCAATCCATCCATTACTAATAAAAAAAGAATAATAAACCTCATCAAGGTACGAATGTGTTTCAGAAACCAAAACATCAATTATTTTTCCATCAACGATCAAAGGGGGTGGTTAAATCTTAAAAGATTCAGAAAACTCACCTTGTTTTCCCATATGAATGGATGAATGTGGATCGGGTTGAGCAGTACCTTTTTCAATCAACGTAAACCTCCTCTCTTTAGAGAGATAGTAAAGTCGTAGCTCTTTACTCGAACTAACCTGAAATGTAGGAGAAATACAAGGACAAGTTGCGTTTCTCAAAGTATCACCATCAGGAAAAGTAAAGGGGTTAGTGACACTATAGATGTTGAACTTTAAGGGACATGCTGAATCGATGGCAGGATAAAAAATATGAGTTGGCCTTACCTTTTTAAAATGACACAAGAAATTTATGGATAGCCAAATAAAATGATCAACGAACGATTTTATATTGTAATCAGAATTTTTAAATTTCACTTCCTTCGTCAAAAGCCAAGCATCAATCAAACAAAAATTGGTCGCACAAAATTTGGAATGCTTGAATTTTCCACATATCGAACCAAAATAGCAAATTCCAGGTTTAAACACATAAGTTTGTTCACTTGCTAGAAAATGCAACAAAGGTTTCATGCGTGCCATGATTTCAAACATGCTGATCCAAAAGAATTTGTGAATATATGAAAACAAATAATCAAAATTCCTTACATTCATCAGGACAGATGGGCATAAATTTAAAGATTTTGCACAAGGCAGTAGTTGATTCACATAATCACCACAATCAAACAACTTAAATGTCTTTCGTGAAGAACCGTTACCATGTAAGATGATATTATGTGCTTGTCAATTTAATCGGACATCATCAACAAGTTTTTCACCACTAAACAAGTCAAGAGAACACCGCCTCATACTTCCACTTAGAATGGACTTATCAACCACAAACAATGAATAAGGGCTAATTAAATCAAAATGAGGGGATCTTTTATAAATTAAGCCATCAAAAATTTTACCGACAACTTTCAAACCTGTTTGCCATGGCTCAATTTCTAAAGATTCCTTATCTTTGAATACTTGCGGTTGGATTTTATCTTCAACCTTTCCTTTTCTGATCATACGAAAGCATCTTTCATCGGGAAAGTATTGAAGTTAAAGTTCGTCACCCGGATTGTTAGGAACCTGAAAAGAAGAGGTAAGACAAGAAGAACTCACAGATTGGTTAGTGGAAACAACACTCTCTTTTTCTTGCTCTCTATCAACTTTTTCTTTCATTTCTTTTTCTTCAAGAACAATCGTTTCTTCCACACTTTCTTTTTGCTCACTCTCTTTCTCAACTTTACTTTCTTGCACACAATCTTTTTCTTTTTCGACTTCTTTTTCGCTTCTCTCGATTTCTTTTAGAATCCACTTGTTTTCTTTCATGATCATCTTTGTCCTCTCTTTTCTTTCACTCTCTTTTTGTTCTTTTTCTTTTTCAACGGCTTTTTCAATGGCTTTCTCGATCTCTTTCAAGAATCTCTCATCTTCTTTCTTACTCGCCTCTTGCCTCTCTTTTATTTCTTTTTCTCTCATTTTTTCTTTACAACTTGAAGATAATACAAGTGAATCAGCATGATAAGTATTTTGTTCGAGAGATGTGAAATCATTTAGATAGAGTTCACGATCAATTTTTCGTGAATGAGTCTTCGTGGATGCATACGAAGAGTTACTTGCGCTCCCTTATTTGTTATCTCGAAAGACCTTAGACTCGAAGCTTTCTTTCTTTCTACTTGAATTTCTTGTCGAATAGGTATCACGATAGAAATCTCTTCTCGAGTAGTCATCAGATGTGTGTTTCCGTGATGTTCTTGACTTTGTTTTCTGACTTGGTGAATTTTGCTTTCGTTGAGCTCTTGCTTGATGGTCTAGCTTTTCTTGGATAGTCTTGATTTTTCGATCGAGCATGCACTCCATCTCTTTCAGGAAATATTGAAATTCAAAGGCTGAAAACTCTTCTCGAGACATGATTAATAGATGAAAAGAAAAGTGAATAAAACAAAACAAAAAATGAATACCTCACCACAAACCTCACTAGTCACTCACAAGAAAATTTTATTGGCACTCACACTCGTGTTTTACGCTCGAGAATAGGCTTTTATCTCCACTCTATTGCGCTCACAACTCTCATGCCTTTTACCTCTCTTTACCTTTCTCGTGATTTCGTAAGTAGATTCGCCAAGGCTTAACCTTAGTCTAGGTGGTCGGTTTCAAATGGGTAACAAGGGATGATGTGATTTAATACAGGGTAGGCTTACAAGAAAGAAAATAATTCGTGAAAAGTGTGGCGAAAAGGTCAAAGATGTAAGTGGATGAGAGAGTAAGAGTTTCAGGATTGAAAACTGGAGAAGAAGTAATAACAATGTTCTAATTTCAATTTTTTCCGAATTTTTTTCCAATTTTTTTTTGAATTTTGAACTTTTTTTTATTTTTTTAAAAACCTTTTTTTTCACTTACTTGATAAGTCACGGACTATCCCAAGAACGCTCGTACTCCTCATTTTTGTAGCTCTGATACCAAATGATACGATCCGCCTCGGGGTGAGTCAAGTCGTATGTGAGTTTGCCCGATCGTCTACGAAGAAGTATCGTTCAGTTTGTTCAAAGGATGTTTTAAGTAAATAATGGCGAAAGTTATGTAAAAAAAAAGGTTCAAAGATGGGTTTATGGATATGAAGTTTTTGTAGGTTCGGTTATTGAAAAAATAAAAGATGGAGATAAATATAGTAATTGGATAACAAACAATGAATGTGAAGTGAATTGATGGTTCGATTATGATGAAACGAAAGGATGGAACAAAAGGATGGAACTGAATGGAATGAAAATGATCTCAAAAACAAACACGAACCAATATTAGAGAATATTGACCCAAATGTTTATAAGTTTTCAAGGTGGTCGGATGGAGAATATGAGAACCTTGACCCGCTACTTAGCAAAGTAGGAACCTTGGTATGTTTGAGCATACACTATGAGTAGTGATAAGTTCGGTTTTAAACAAAAGCGGATGACACAACTAGAACACTAGGTAGCCAATGAATCCTTGAACGAAAATAGAGAAAAGTTTTCCTCACAAATTTGGCAGCATAACATTAACAAAATGTCCAAAAAGTTCTCTCTTCAAAAGGCTGATTACACACATATTTATAAGGCTAGGGAAAGGTTAGCTGAATGGTCACATCATAAAAGCTGAAATAAAGCTCAAGTCTCTTGGAATTCTTGAACTAAATAACTCCACCATTTAATTCACTTCAATTCAGCTACATAATTGTCCTTGAATGCTTGAAAAGTGACTCTTGAAGTGTCCTTTGGTTAGCTGAAAAGTCACCAGCATCTTTGTTTCATCTTCCATAACCGTTTGCTTCATGAGTAATCACTACACCCATTCAATTCTCCATCAAAGAAGCTGGTGACTATTCAGCTAACCAAAGGACACTTCAAGAGTCACTTTTCAAGCATTCAAGGTCAATTATGTAGTTGAATTGAAGTGAATTAAATGGTGGAGTTATTTAGTTCAAGATTTCCAAGAGACTTGAGCTTTATTTCAGCTTTTAAGATGTGACCATTCATCTAACCTTTTCCTAGCCTTATAAATATGTGTGTAATCAGCCTTTTGAAGAGAGAACTTTTTGGACATTTTGTTAATGTTATGCCGCCAAATTTGTGAGGCAAACTTTTCTCTATTTTCGTTCAAGGATTCGTTGGCTACCTAGTGTTCTAGTTGTGTCATCCACTTTCTTTGTTGAAAATCGAACTTATCACTACTCATAGTGTGGCGTTCAAACATACCAAGGTTCCTACTTTGCTAAGTAGCGGGTCGAGGTTCTCACATTCTCCATCCGACCACCTTGAAAACTTATAAACATTTAGGTCAATATTTTCTAATATTGGTTCGTATTTTTTTTTTAGATCATTTTCATTCCATTCCATTCCATCCTTTCGTTTCATCATAATCGAACCATCAATTCACTTCACATTCATTGTTTGTTATCCAATTACTATATTTATCTCCATCTTTTATTTTTTTCTATAATCGAACCTACAAAAACTTCATATCTATAAACCCATCTTTGGACCTTTTTTTTTTTCATAACTTCCGCCATTATTTACTTAAAACATCCTTTGAAAAAACTGAACGATACTTCTTCGTAGATGATCGGGCAAACTCACATACGACTCGACTCACCCTGAGGCGGATCATATCACTTATTTACTCTCTTACCAATCAATTGGGCTCCCAAAGCCTAACATATAGTCATTAACTGTGTTTCCATACATTTATACATCATGACCATAAATCAATGATCATAGGGCTATCACAAAGTCACTTTCATAGTGATCATAAACTCACAATATCATGAAGTCATTACTTAAAGTCTTTACGTACACACCTATACCATCTCGTAACATAACCACTTACTTTCTCATCTTTGGCTTACCCGTTGAACACTTAGAATAATAAATGGATACACGGAAAGTCTTTGCACATAAGTGCCATATGTAGCTAAAGCTACCTCATATCTCATATCACATAAATGCTCGCTCTCGAGCTAATCATAGGCCTACTCACACAAGCAGACGGTCAAGACGTAACTACGTAGTGCTGCTCACACAAGCTGTTAGGTATCCGCAACACATCCCAGACTACCTAGCCACTGGTAGATGTACGAGACCAGCACCCAAATCACATAATCACATATATAACACATTGGTCCCTAGTGACATGTCATTCGTATCCTATTCTACTCCTAAGGTTCAAACGGGATATTTTTTTTCACACTTATCAGAACTTGTCAATTGTATCCATATAATTAATCATTCATTCCACATATTAACGAAGCATTTAAAATATTTAAAATACAAACATAATAATGCATTATTCACATATGAACTTACCTCGATACCAAAAATGGTGAAAAAGACCTAACCGTCAATTTCTCGTTTTTACCCCGTTTTAGGTCTGAACCTTATTTTCTTTGATCTATAATATCACATTTAATTTATTTATTAGTCACATTATTAAATGTGACCCAAAAATCATATTATGGAAAAATTATGTTTTTGCCCCTAAAGTTTGGTATATTTAGAATTTTTCCCTTAGGCTCGTAAAATGAAATGTGTTCAATTTCTTTACTACCCATGCATAGCAAAATCATTTTCATGCTTATAGCAGCCCACATTTTCCATTAAATCAGATTTTTAACACATATTTTATAACTTTTAAAATTAGTTCTTTTAGGCATTTTTACCGAAAATCACGTAGTAAAAGTCGTTTCTCTAACCATAAACATGAATTTCTACTATTAAAAATCAAAATAAACACATTCATCATGGTTCAAAACCCTAGACTTTAACCATATCTCAAATTAGTGGTAGAAACAGGTAGATCTTGTTACGAGGATTTTAAAAACGTAAAAATCATTAAAAACGGGGCTAGAACGGACTTACAATCGAGCTTGGAAGCTTGAAAAACCCTATCCATGGTTTCTCCATGCAAGTTTAGGCCATGGGTTGAAGATGGACAAAATATTTGGCTTTTATTTTGTCTATTATGTCATTTAATCACTAAATGACCAAAACGCCCCTAACTTAAAAATATTCTATTTCACCTATTTCATATCCATTTTTGTCCAAAAAATTATCCAATGATCTAATTACCATTTATACCTCCAATTTAAAATTTTATAACAATTGGACACCTCTAACATGTAGAACTCAAGTTTTGCACTTTTTACAATTCAGTCCTTTTGACTAAATTGAGTGCCCAAACGTCAAAATTTTCGAACAAAATTCTCACGTAATCATTCCGTGAAATTGTAGACCATAAAAATATAATAAAAATAAATTTTCTTGAGTTGAATTTGTGGTCCCGAAACCACTGTTCCGACTAGGCCTAAAATCAGGCTGTTACAACTCTACCCCTTTAGGGATTTTCGTCCCCGAAAATCTTACCAGAAGAAGTTTCTTTCAACTCTCATGAAACACTTTCACTAATCTTCTAAGAATTACAAATTAATTTTTTTCCTCGTATATATCTTTCCAATAACCTTTGAACTTCAGAATACAATGTTAGAACATATTGTCAAAATTCTGAATTACTCCCTCAGGAACACATAGCTCAGTTGATCTGTCAAATAAGAACTTTGTACATACTAAAACAATCACGCAGATTTTTGCCAAACAATCAAACATAATCCAATTAACATCTCCCTTTTCGGAGAAAATGACAATCCTGATACGAAATCTATAGTAACTCTATCTCATTATTACGCTCACATAATCACTGACTGTATTAGTCTTGAATACACTTGATTTTCGACTTTTATCTGTTAACATATCATTATCTTAATACGGATTCTAAAATATCATGTAACATATGCAATCAGTAGCAAATCTACTTTATATAACTGCATATTCTGTTACTCTTGGATGAACAGACGAGCTACCACTGAGCCTCACACGATAACTTCTGCATAAAACTCTGGATTCATCTGTTCACAACTTTCTATCTTAGAACAATGATAATAACAGGATTTAGGTCCGACTTGAAATTCAACATCAGAAGTAAACTCACTCTGAACTTATTTAGATTACTACTCACTATCACATTTCTGAGCTTCTCAGCTTCTCAAAGAAAACTTCGCTTTAGCATTTAATTTAGATAGGATTAGACCAGCATCAAATGAGATTAATCATGTATCCAACCCTCACAAAACAAAAAAAAAATTCAATTCAAGCATCTATAATCATACTTGCTTTCCAAAAGGTAAATCGATAATTACTCACAGTCTTTTAACATCTCAAAACATTCACGTTGTCTTAAATTTAGATCTTTCTGTGACATTAGATACTTTAACCCACTAGGATTAGGAAGCATAAGACATTTTTCATCAAACATACGAAATCATCATATTCACAACAAAGACAAAGAAGTAACTGTCTGTAAGTCACCAGTCAAACGATTCTCTTTTAACATGACTTTAACCGTCCAAAAGTACAAACTACCTCTTTACATTCTTGTATTTAGAACTCAACTTTTGCACTTTTAACAATTTAGTTCTTTTGACTAAATTGAGTGCCCAAACGTCAAAATTTTCGAAATAAATTTTCACGAAATCATTCCGTGAAATTGTAGACGATAAAAATATAATAAAAATAAATTTTCTTACATCGGATTTGTGGTCCCGAAACCACTGTTTCGACTAGTCCCAAAATTGAGCTGTTACAATTCGTGAAATTATAGACCATAAAAATATAATAAAAATAAATTTTCTTGCATCGGATTTGTGGTCCTGAAACCACTGTTCCAACTAGGCCCGATATCGAGCTGTTACAATTACCATAAGCATAATAAGGGCCATTTGCATTTATATATATATACACACAACCAAATCAACCAAAGTAAGCCAACTCTTATGGCTATTAACACAACCAAACACACAACATTTACAAGCCAATTTATATGACTAAATTCATTACTAAACCATAACCAGAATGACCATACTTCCTATACATGCCATTTACAAAATACATAGATTCAAAAGTACCAAAGTGATAGCTTGATAGTGTAATGAGATCTCCAATGATTCCGAATCTGAGCTACCTTTGATTTCACTATAAAACATAGAAAAATAAACGATGTAAGCTATAAAGCTTAGTAAGCTCGTATGCAAAATAAGTAAAACTTACCAACCAACAATTCAATAACATAAACATATGTAACCAATCTCAAGAATAAGCACATTTCCATCAACTTCTTCGATTCAGAGATCATATAGTTCATGTACATACCTGTACAAGCTCGTAAGATCTCATGACTAAAGCTATAAAACTAAGCTTAATCGACCACTAGCAGGCTTTGTACTTTCATTTTCTTTCTTCACCGTTTCCTTCCCCACAATTGGTCAGTTTGGTTTCCTCCAAATCCTCTAGCCATCATCAAACTATCAGTTGGCTTTGTTATTCGTTTTCTCTTATCTTTCTTTTATATTATTCTTCCTTTGTGGACATAATATAAATATGTTAGCTTTGGTTATATCTGTTAGGTATCAATCCTCATATTCCTAAGGTTTATTTTAGTTCTTATTTTATAGTTTTTGTGTTATTCGTTGAATCTTTATGGGTTCTTTTTCAGTGTTTTCTTTAGGAATTCTTTTTAAGTGTTCCATTTTGAGTTTAAATTGTTAATGCTCTTCAAAAAGCTCATAACAATCTCATACTCATTTGTATCTTTGATATACCTATTGAACCATTCGGAATACTACCGGATACCCGAGAACTCTCACCCTAAGTGCCACATATATATAGCTGAAGCTATGTCAATCTCATATCACATATAATGCTCACTCTCAAGCTATCAACGAGTTTGCTCAGACAAGCTGATAGTCATGATGAATCTACATTGTGCTACTCACACAAGCTAACGAGAATCCACAACACATGCTGGATAACTCAGCCACTGGTAAGACTTACGGACCAGCACCTGATCACATAACCCCTAATGACATGTCATTCGTATCCTAATCTATTCCTAAGGTTCAACCGGGATTTCTCATAGCCGAATCGTCGTCGAACATATCTACAAAGTCATATTCAAAAATAATTCAATAGTAAAGCATTTAAAACACAATTATACAAATGCTTATTAACATACGAACTTACCTTGGATGCAAAAACAATGAAACGAGTCGATTAGTCCAAAACCTTATTCTTTCCCCGATCTAAATCCGTATTACCCTTTTCTTAATCTAAATGTAATTGAAAATACAAATTCATGTAATTCAACCTAAACCCATGCTAACCGAATTTCAATTAGGTCCCTAGAAACCCACATTTTTCATTTATTTCACAAATTAACGATGAATTTTACACATTTCACAATTTAATCCTTATTTGGACATTTTACTAAAAAACACTTAACAAATGTTATTTATCTATCAACAAGCATGAATTTTCTACTATTAAAGATCAAAACACATGCTCATTCATCAATAGAAAAACCTTAAACCTTTAACAGTTTTTCAAATTAGTCCTTGGCCTAGCTAGATTGAGCTGCAACGATCTTAAAAACATAGAAATCATTAAAAACCAAGTCAAAATACATACCATGCTCTCCAAGCAACCATGGCCAAACTTAACAAGGTTTTATGGCTTTTCTTTATTTGTAAAATCGGTGGAAGAAGATGGAGAAAGATGACAACCATGTTGTTTTTATTTAATTTGTCTTTATTAACTAAATTACCAATTTAACCTCTGTTAATATTCATTAAAATTCATTTAATCACTTCCATGAATGTCCACTTACTTTATAATTGGGCTAATTACCACATAAGGACCTCTACTTTAATGTTCTATAGCTATTAGACACCTTTAGCTAATAGACCTCAAATTTTACAGTTTACGCGATTTAGTCCTTTTTATCAAATTGAACATTCAAAAGATAAAATTTCTTAACGAAATTTTCACACATTCATACTATCATGCTATATACCTCAAAATAACAGTAAAATAATTATTTTGACCTCGGATTTTTTGTTCCAAAACCACTATTCCAATTCGACTAAAAACGGGCTGTTACAACTCTCCCACTCTTAACAATTTTTGTCCTCGAAAATCTTACCAGAAAAGAGGTTAGGGTACTGTTTTGTCATAGCTTCCTCGGGTTCCCACGTAGCGTTTTCGACCCCGTGACACTGCCACAAAAATTTCACCAACGCTATTCTCTTATTTCTTAATTCTTTAACCTCTCAAACTAAAATTTGATCGGTTCTTCGTTATATGTCATATCATGTTGAATTTCTATCTCTGTCGGAGAAATGACATGTGATGGATCTGATCGATACCGTCATAGCATCGACACATGAAATACATTGTGGATCTTTTTGATTGTGACGGTAAAGCTAGCTGATATGCCGCTGGCCCTTTTTGTTCAATAATCTCATACGACTCGATAAATCGCAAACTTAATTTGCCTTTGCGATCAAATCAAAGGATTTTCTTCCATAGAGATACTTTCAAAAATACTCTGTCACATATCTGAAATTCAATATCTTTACGTTTCAAATCCGCGTACGATTTCTATCGATCTGAAGCTGCTTTCAAACTGTCGTGAATTATTTTTGTAACACCCCGTTCCCGATACCGTCGCCGGAGTCGGACACGAGGGGTTCTCAGACCAACTCTCATGTGTCACACAGACTATTTTTCACATTTCCAGACCAGCTGGCAAACTGCGTCCCTGTCACCTTAAAAATCATATCTCGAGTTCCAGAACTCGAAAACCAGTTTCGTAAATTTTCCCCGAATTTAGACTCATATATCCATCTGTGGATTTATTTCTAAAATTTTTGGTCGGGCCAATTGGTACAGTTTATTAGTTAAAATCACCCCTTTTTCGGGGTTCGACTACACTGACCTTTGCGCATTACGACCTGGATATCATCTCGTACAGAGGTCCAATGCTCATGCCATTTGTTTCTAATGAAACTAGACTCAAAGGGGAATCTATGAATATAAGGCATGACTTCAAATTGTTTCTGGATAATTTATGGTAAATTTTCAAAGTCGAAACATAGAATCCAGAAACCGTTCTGGATCTGTCTCACGAAATCTTGAATATCTCTTACAATACAGCTCATATGGTCGTTTCGTTTCATCCATATGAAAATAGACCCATCAAGCTTCGAGTACGTAATTTTTTTAGCAATTAATTCCACTTCTACTATTTTTAGTGATTTTTCGATCTCATATCACTGCTGCTGTCCGCAACAGTTACTGCAGTAGACTATGCTAATTTCATGAATCCTTCCTTAGCCTTACTAATCATCCATCATTCATGACACAAATTATGGCCACCTTATCAAAATTAAGGTTTCTAAGACCCGTGGCTATAGATTCTAGCATCCCACTCAAACGACCACATAGGCCATTTTCACATGGCTTAAAGTTTACGACCCAAAATTTAACAAAACAAAATAGCCCATACATGCCAAATGTTCTCCTAAGTTGACTAAGAAGACAATACCAAAATTGCTCGCCGGTGTGATGACTTCGTTGACGGTTCCGAGCACCCAAAAGGAGACGAGTCCAAGAAACCTAAAATGGGTGACAAGAAAACACCGAGTGAGTTTATAACTCAAGAAGTCATAAGCATTCCACAACCATCCATTAGTAAAATTATCATAAAATGAAATAATGAAACAAGGCCAAGTGTTCCAACCATACCGAACTATACCATAGTTCCTTAGACCTTCGGATCAATCTCATACCAAGTCATACATTTACATTTCATATACTATTCAATAGGATATTTGAAGCAATTTCCATACATCATTTCATTTCCGCAACAATCATGCAATCAAATGAACTTTCATCTATTCCACGATACCTTATTTACGGAATGCAATTGAAATCATCACATAGATTTAAATCTTACCAACTCCACCCGAGCATGAACATAGCATCTATTAGCCATGAACTCAAGATACTTACTCTTTCCGCTGTCCATACTCATCTCGATAAAGTCACACCTCCATATAAATATTCAATTGGAGATATGTGTAGAGTTCGCACACATAGTGCTTAATACTCAATCACGCACACTTAGTGCCATGTGATTCAAGCCCGCACACATAGTGCCATATAGTCCAAACTCGCACACTTAGTGCCATACATTACAAGCTCGCACACTCAGTGCTAATCTCGTCACCGTACACATCTATTTCTCGCACACTTAGTGCCGAAGCAAACTTCCTACACATTTCACTATCTCTTTTACGTTCAACAATATCATCTTTTCATACACATACATTTGTATATATTTCATCTCATTAAACACAATTGCATAGATATTACAATCATTTAAGCAATATCAAATATATGCTTAATGACTTACCTTGTATTGGGTAAAATGGTTCCAACTCGGCTACTCGATGTTCTTTCCTTTGCCTTTGCTTGATTCTCCACCTCTAGCTTCTTGAGCTTAATCAATAAATTAACTAGTTTAACCGTCTTGCCACATATTTATACATGACATCAACTATACTATCATCATTAATTCATCAAATCACAAAATTTTATCTCATGAACATTTAACACTTAACATTTACCCCATCTAGGCCGACTTTGCTAGCACACAAGCCTTTGGCCGAATGTCCTTGGCCGAATGTCCTTGACCTATAGTCACCCAAAATTTCTTTGTTCTTTAAAATTCATCCATGACCACATTCGGCACCTCCAACTAATAATTTAGATACTCTCAAGCTCATTCACAAGTACTATTATATATCACATTAAGCATTAATTATTTTGCAACATGAATTCTATAGCATGGCCGAATACTCATGCATACACATATAACAACAAGAACTCAATGGCACAAAAATCTCCTTTTATTAAACATTCATCTCACTTCTCTTCATGCTTCGTCACAACAACATTAAAATACCAACCAAGAAAGACAACCTCCATGGCCGAACTTCATCTCCATCAAATAGCAAAGAAATCTAAGCCATGGGCTAGGTAGGTTTCAAACTAACAACTAAAACATGCATGAATCTTAAGGAATGACATCAAACATACCTCAATCTAGTTGCAAGTATGGCCAAGCTTCTCCAAACCCCCCCTCTCCCTCACTCACGGTAATACAAAAATTTGAGAAAGGATGAGCACTTTTTTTTGTTTTTCTTGTTCAATTCACGGCAAATGGGGGCATCCATGCTCATCATTTTTTCAATTCTTTAATGCTAGCTTTTATTTTTGGCTTCCTACATACACCACTAACCTAACATGTTGGAAACATGTTCCTTTGCCCATAATCTTGTCATGGCGGCCACTATCCTTAGGAAATGGACTATTTGACATGCAACTCCATCTATTTTACTTCATTCTTTTACTAACCTCTTAAAATTAGCCATATATATTTAAATCCTTTCACATGAGTCCGTTTTCTTTCAATTCACGTTCAATTTAACTAAATCAAAGAATTAAAAATTCACACATGCATTTTCACATATATTTGGCATGGAATAAGGTATTTAAATTTTTTTGTGACCCAGTTTTGTGGTCCCGAAACCACTTCCCGACTAGGGTTAAATTAGGGATGTCACAATTTTCACTTTATCTTCTGTCTCTCTAATCAAATCAACCCCATGAATCTTTTTCTCACTAAGCTCAGTCCAATATAATAGAGTTCGGCATTTGCGACCATACAAAGCTTCATACGATGCCATCTTTATGCTCAATTGAAAACTGTTGTTATATGCAAATTCAACCAATGGCAAATATTTCTCCTAATTACCTTCAAATTCCAAAACACAGTAATGAAGCATATCTTTGAGAATCTAAATTACTCTCTTAGACTAACCATCAGTTTGCGGGTGAAAAGCAGTACTAAATTGCAATCGTGTACCCCAAGCTTCCTCCAATTTCTTCCCAAGTTGCAATGTAAACCTCGGATCTCTATCTGATATAATAGAAACTAGCACCCCATGCAATCTAACGATCTTAGAGATGTACAACTTAGCTAATTTATCAAGAAAGAAGTCTATACGTACTAGAATGAAATGTGCAGACTTCATCAGTCGATCAACAACAACCCAAATGACATCTTTCTTTTTTGGAGATAGGGGTAATCCCAATATGAAATCCATTGTAACTTTATCCCATTTCCACTCTGGTATCATCATAGGCTGTAGTAGTCCCGAAGGCATTTGATGTTCGACTTTAACTTGTTGACACACTAAACACCTTGACACAAACTCTAAAATGTCTCATTTCATGCCCGACCTCCAATACAATTGTTTCAAATCATTATACATTTTAGTACTCCTTGGGTGAACAGATAAACAATCACTATGTGCTTCGTGTAGAATTTTCTAAATAAGATTAAAATTCTTTGGTACACGTATTCTATCTCGAAACATTAAGCAATCATCGGATCTGATTTGATAGTTTGAACCACTAGTTGACTCGTATTGCACTCTTTTAGCTTGCAATTCATTATCACACTTCCAAGCTTCACAAATTTACTGAAGAAATAACGATTTAGCTTTTAATTCAACCAAAATTGAACCATCATCAGACAAGGTTAATTGCGTATTCATCGCTTGCAAGGAAAATAAAGATTTTCTACTCAAAGCATCCACGACTACGTTCGTTTTCCCCGAATGATAATCAATCACCAATTCATAGTCTTTCAACAGTTCGAGCCATCTTCGTTGTCGCAAATTGAAATCTTTCTGAGTCATAATATACGTCAAGCTCCTGTGATCGGTAAAGATGTGGCACTTTTCACCGTATAAATGATGTTACCATATTTTTAATGCAAATACAATAGCACCAACTTTAAATTGTGCATCGAATAATTCTTTTCATGTGGTTTTAATTGTCTGGAAGCATAAGCTATCATTTTACCCTCTTGCATCAAAACACAGCCCAAACCGTTCAATGAAGCGTCGCTGAAAATTACAAACTCTTTACCCGACTCAGGTTGAACCAAAATTGGTGCCTCAATTAATAATACTTTTTTCAAAACTCTACTGACATTTCTCAGACCACTTGAATTTCATATCTTTCTGTAGCAATCTAGTCATCAGTGTAGCAATCGTCGAGAATGTTTTTACAAAACACCGATAATAGCCAGCTAATCCCAGAAAACTTCTGACTTCAGATACGTTTCTTGGCGATTTCCAATCAACAACTATGAAAATCTTACTTGAATTAACTTGGATACCTTTTGCTGAAACAATATGCCCCCAAAATCTAACCTCTTAGAGCCAAAATTCACATTTACTGAATTTAGCAAACAATTGCTTGTCTTATAATGTTTGTAGCACAATTCTCAATTGTATGCTCAGACTCATCTCGAGAATAGATTAGATTGTCATCAATTAATACAACAACAAATCTGTTTAAATATGGTCTAAAAATCCGATTCATCAAATCCATAAAAATTGTAGGAGCATTAGTTAATCCGAAAGGCATAACAAGAAATTCATAATGCCCATACCTTTCTGAACACTATTTTCGGCACGTCTTGATATTTAACTCACAACTGATAATAGCCAGATCTCAAATCAATCTTTGAAAACACTGTTGCTTCTTTCAACTGATTAAACAAATCATCAATTCTCGGTAAAGGATACTTATTCTTAATCGTAACCTTATTGAGCGAACTATAATCAATACACAACCTCATCGATCCGTCTTTATTTTTTACAAACAACACTGGTGCACCCCAGGTCGAAAAGCTAGGTCGTGCAAAACCTCTATCTGTTAACTCTTGCAACTGAGCTTACAATTCTTTCAATTCTGTCAGAGCCATTCTATAAGAAGTTATTGATATCAGTGATGTTCCCGGCACTAGTTCAATGGCAAATTTGCCCTCTCTGATCGGTGGCAATCCAGGCAACTCCTTTGGAAACACATTCGGATATTCACAAACTACTAGCACTGACTCAATCTTTGATTTAGACACTTTTTTATCTAGTACATAAGCAATATAAGCTTTGTAATCTTCTTTCACACATTTCTGAGCTAACATTGACGATATCACAACATGTAATCCACTCGATTTATCAGATTCAATACAAAGAGTTCTATTATTTTGACATTTCAATTCAATAGTCTTTTGTCTACAATTCACAACAGCATCATGCAGAGTCAACCAATCCATATCCAGGATCACATCGAATTCATCAAACGTAATAGTATCAAATTTTCCAGAAAATAGTAACCCTGAGTTATCAAAGGACAGTTCTCCCAAATCTTATCAACTAGAACATACTTGCCTAAGGGGTTCGATACTTTAATCACAAACTCAGTAGACTCAATAGGAAAAATTTTACTAGACATTAAATTCATATAGATATACGAATGAGTCGATCTAGGATCAATTAAGGAAATTACATTAGTTTCATAGAGAGAAAATGTACCGGTGATAACATCTGGTGATGACGCATCTTCGCAAGCACAAATAGCATAAGCTCTGGCAGGTGCTCTAGCCTCGGATCTCACAACAAACTCCTTTGTCATTCCTTTGTACTAGTCATATTACCCACATTTCTAGGTGGTGTTCCTCTAGCAGTTGTGTTACTCGATCTTACATTCTAAAATTTATGTTTCTCAGCTAGATCAGGACAATCTCTAATAAAGTGATCTAACGAACCACATTTGAAACAAGCTTTATTATTCATCCAGCAGTTTCCAAAATGTCATCCTCCACACTGTTGACACTAGAGTTTATTGTTTCTCACACCACCCACATTCGACACTGAAGTAGGTTGAGCTTTAGGACTTGTATATTGCTTTCCACGATCCCTATTAGAATACCCCGTCGAAGTTGTTGAACGATTATATGAATCCTGTGATTTCTTTGAAGAGGATTGATAGGGTTTATTCATCAATATTTTTCTCGAATCTAGCCTCGAAATCAACTTTTCTCTTTTCATTGCCAAGTTCTTCAGCTTTGCAAGCTCGGCCAACTAGCACAAAAAATTCTATCAACTCTAGAATTCCAACTAACAATATGATATCTTCTTTCAATCCATCTTGAAATCATTTACACATAATTGCCTCAATTGAAATACAATCCTGAGCATATTTATTGAGTCTCTCAAACTCTCTTTCATACTCAACCACAGACATATGACCCTGTTTCAACTCTAGAAACTCTTTGCGTTTTTTGTCAATAAACCTCTGGCTGAAGTATTTCTTTCTGAACTCAGCTTTGAAGAATTCCCAGGTGACTCATTCTCTTGGTACTACAGATACCAAAATATTCCACCATTGATACACTCTGTCTCTCAAAAGTGATAGGACACATTTAACAAATTCAGTAGGTGTGCAAGATAATTCATCGAATACTCTGATCGTATTCTCAAGCCAAAACTAAGCTCTCTCAGGATCATCATCAATTGTAGCTCTGAACTCTTTAGCCCCGTACTTTCAGATTTTATCAATAGGTGGCTTGTTCAATCATAAAGGTTTTACACCTTGAGGAGTTACAGGAACTAGTCGAGGAATAGGTGGAGGTGGATGTTGCTGACCAGCCAGATTTGTTCGAACAAACTTCGTAAACCACTCATTAATCATCTGGAAGAAAGCTTCTTTGGACTCTCCTCCTTACTACCCGATACGGGTCTCGACTCCGATTGCACTACTCCATGAATAGAGGCTAGCACAATACTTTCAACATCATCAGCTATAGCTCGATTGAGATGCATTTACTATATAAAAACACATTTTAAACTGTTAGGAGATATCACACTATCATAGGTTATAAATGGCATGTATAGCTAGACTCTCACATATGCTACGTTAGTCTTAGAATCGACTAAATCGTAGCTCTGATACTAATAAATGTAACACCCTTTACCCATATTCAATTTCGGAATAGGGTTAATGAGCATTATCAAACTTATTACACAAATAACATACATTTCACATACATTTTTGAATTTCAAATAAACATCATTCAAATCATTCACATTGTCCCTTATACAAGCCTATGAGGCCCTAAACAAGCATTCGGGGTGATTTGGGACTAAACTGATAACTTATGAAATCTCTGGAAAACTTATAAAATTTTACAAAATACAGGGGACACACGCTCGTGTTGTCCAGCCATGTGTCTCACACGGCCAAAGACACGCCCGTGTCACAAGCCTTATGGGCATTCAAAATGGGATCACATGGCCGTGTCCGATCCCATGTTCAACCTCATGTATTTCTTTAACTTGGGTTACACGGCTATTCACACGCCCGTATGACCAGCCAGTGTGCCCATCAAAATGGCCACACACGCTCGTGTGCCAAGCCATATGCTAGGCCATGCCAAACCTGTAGGGTATACTGACTTATGCAACACGGTCAAGTCAGACGCTCGTGTGCTATGCCGTGTGGAGCATACTGGCTTGATTTTTAATTCAACACCAGGGGGCACACGGCTGTGTAACCTAACCGTGTGACACACAAGGCTGAGACACACACCTATGTCTCTACCCGTATGGATAAAAATAGGCAATTTACCAAGCCATTGTACCACCTAATTTGCATACATCTACACCAAACCCAAATGGCACCAAACATGACATAATTAGGCATTTATTCAACCTCAACCAAGCATAAATCATACCATTTCAAAACCAACAACAACAATGTACATATGTACCATAAAATACCATTCAATTTATGCCAATATCACATTCTTTTAAGCATCATCTTATCTAAAATCACATACATATCAATCTCAATTTATCAAACTTATAATACACAAACTACCTTTCATCACAAGCATTTATAATACAATTACCATAAGCATAATAAAAGGTGATTTACATATATATATATATACACAACCAAATCAACCAAAGTAAGCCAACTCTTATGGCTATTAACTCAACGAAACACACAACATTTACAAGCCAAATTATATGACTAAATTCATTACTAAACCATAAACAAAATGACCATACTTCCTATACATGCCATATACCAAATACATAGATTCAAAAGTACCAAAGTGATAGCTTGATAGTTTGATAAGATCTTCGATGATTCCCAAATCTGAGCTAGCTTTAAACAATGTAAGCTTATATGCAAAATAAGTACAACTTACCAACCAACAATTCAATAATAAACATAGAAAAATAAACGATGTATGTTATAAAGCTTAGTAAGCCCATATGCAAAATAAGTAAAACTTACCAACCAATAATTCAATAACATAAACATTATATAATGTAATTCAAGTTGAAAACATAACTTAACATACATAACAAATCCAAAGATTATGCATAATTTCCATCAACTTCTTCGATTCAATGATCATATAGTTCATATACATGCCTGTATAAGCTCGTATTGATCTTACAGTCATCCGTATCTTTGATATACCCGTTGAACCATTCGAAATACTATCAATAGGAACTCGCCCCTTAAGTGCCACATATATATAGCTGAAGCTATCTCAATCTCATATCACATATAATGCTCACTCTCGAGCTATCAACGGGTTTGCTCACACAAGCTGACAGTCATGATGAATCTAAACGGTGCTGCTTACACAAGTTGATGAGAATCCACAACACATGCCAGATAACTCAACCACCAGTAGGACTTACGGACCAGCACCCAATCATATAAACCCTAATGACATGTCATTTGTATCCTAATCTATTCCTAAGGTTCAACCAGGATTTCTTATAGCCGAAGCATCGTTGAACATATCCACAAAGCCGTATTCACAAATAATTCAATACTAAAGCATTTAAAACACAATTATACAAATGCTTATTAACATACGAACTTACCTCGAATGCAAAAACGATGAAATGAGTCGATTAGTCCAAAACCTTGTTCTTTCCCCGATGTAAATCCGTATTTCACTTTTCCTAATCTAAATGTAATCAAAATTAACTTATTTAATTATCAATCTATTCAATTTAGTCCAAAATACACATTAAGACAACTTTACATTTTTGCCCCTAATATTTCAACATTTTTACAATTTAGTCCTTATCTCATAAAAATACAAATTCATGTAATTCAACCTAAACCCATGCTAACCGAATTTCAATTAGGTCCATAGAAGCTCAATTTTTTCATTTATTTCACAAATTAACCATGAATTTTACACATTTCACAATTTAATCCCTATTTGGACATTTTACTAAAAATCACTTAACAAATGTTATTTATCTATCAACAAGCATGAATTTTCTACTATTAAACATCAAAACACATGCTCATTCATCAATGGCAAAACCCTAAACCTTTAATAGTTTTGCAAATTAGTCCCTGCGCTAGCTAGATTGAGCTGCAACGATCTCAAAAATATATAAATCATTAAAAACTTAGTCAAAATACATAACATGCACTCCAAGCAACCATGGCCGAACTTAACAAGGTTTTAGGCTTTTATTTCTTTGTAAAATCACTGGAAGAAGATGGAGAAAGATCATAGCCATGCTATTTTTATTTAATTTGTCTTTATTAACTAAATTACCAATTTTAACCTTTGTTAATATTCATTAAAATTCTTTTATTCATGTCTAAGAATGTCCAATTACTTTATAAATGGGCCAATTACCACATATGGACCTCCACTCTAATGTTCTATAGCTATTAGACACCTTTAGCTAATAGAACTCAAATTTTATACTTTACACGATTTAGTCCTTTTTATCAAATTGAACATTCAAAGGATAAAATTTCTTAACAAAATTTTCACACATTCGTACTATCATTCTATAGACCTCAAAATAATAATAAAATAATTATTTTGACCACGAATTTTTGGTTCTGAAACCACTGTTCCAATTCGACTAAAAACAAAATCTCTGACTAATATACTTCTTTTTGAATTCTGTTTGAAAAAATTCCCATGTAACATTTTCCCTCGGTACAAAAAAAATGATGGTATTCCACCACTGGTAGGCTGAGTCTTTTAGCAGTGATACAACACATTTCAGGCATTTTTTAGATGTACAAGACAATCCATCCAAAACCCTGATTGTATTTTCTAACCAAAATTCAGCCCTTTCCAGATCCTCATTAGCTGTTGCGCTGAATTCTTCTGCCCCATATTTTCAAATTTTATCTTCCGGAGGCTTACCAGTTCTAACAAGTTTTGTACCTTGTGGCATATTGGGAACCAGTTGAGGAGCAGGAGGGGGAGGTTGTTGTACAACAAGATTTATTCTCAAAAATTCTGTAAACCACTCATTCATCATTTGGAAAAAAGGCTTCTTTTGCCTCCTCACCTCGGCCCTCAGATTTAGGCCTTCTACAACTAGATGCAACTCTTTGAACTAAAGTTGGAACATTGCTCTTAGCTTCCTCGAATTCAGCTCTAGCTTGGTTGGACGGCATTACTATATGAAAAACACATTTAAAATGGTCAGGAGATATCACACTATCACAAATTATATAATGGCATGTATAACTAAACTCGTACTTACTACGTTAGTCCGAGAATCGGATAAACCATAGCTCTGATGCCAATAATTGTAACACCCTTAACCCATATCCATTGCCAAAATTGGATTACAGAGCATTACTGAAGTTTACAGAATAATTACAGATAACTCATGTCATTTACTAATCATGTCCGAAACTAATCATATTCAATCATATTATCCTTTAATTGGACCTTCGAGGTCCAAATTATACATTATAAAAAAGTTAGGACTAAATTGGGGACTTAGAGAATTTTTTGCAAAATCTCAAAATTTTTCCTAGGTGTAGAGGTCACACACCCGTGTGAGTAGGCCTTGTGCTCACATAACCTGTAACACCCCAAACCCAGCCTAGACGTTACGACTGAATCTGCCGTGTCACATTGAAGTGTTATTAGAGAAGTCATGTTTTATCTAAAATCTTTCTTAGTGGTTAAAGAACATTTTTGTTTTAAATTAAAGTGAATGGAAGCTGCACACCAGGTAGGATTCAAGAAAAGAGGAGATGAGTCAATTAGACTACTTAAGTACCTAGCTCTTCCATGATCCAATCCTAGACATGTACACATCCATTGCCACACTTTAAGCTTATTACTTGTCCACGAACAACAAATTAAGTTTAAGTCTATTTAAAATATTTATTTCCTTTGAAAACATTTATGTTGCGGAAGATTTGCTCGGTTATCGTGATATTTTGAAAATAAGTAACTTTTATAAAACGCGCCCTAGAGCTAACCAATTTAAAAACCCAAAATAAAAAATAATAGAGCGGCCTTATTACAACTTTAACCAAAATAGAAATAATCAAAAATAAATGCGAAATTTAAAAGGAAGCTAATTGAAACTTATTTAAAAAAAAACAAAAATTTAATCTTCGTGGCCACTCTGAATCCCGTCTAGCTCCAAGTCCACCAACTAGGGCTCACCTGCAAGGATGGAAGAGAAAGGGGGTGAGTTGGGAAAATTCAATGTGTATGGAAAACCTATCCAAAGCCCAAGTCAGCTCAAACCCATTGGGCCTAAGCCTTATTCAGATAACAACATGAGCATCGGGTCAAACCCTTTTCGTATCACATAGAACTAGGCCTTAGCCTCTTTTCAGATAACAAGATGGCCCATAGGCCCATTCCGTAACGTAAACAGCATATATTCGTATGTATGCCCGACCCACCTATAACCAACTGCTATACTCCACCCGTACCAGCCCTACACTCCATGTGCGAATAGCTCAACCCACCCAAATTTCTACACTCTACGGCCCAAAGATTGTCGCTCAGATATCGATAAGTTGAGGCAAAGCCTCCAAGACGTGGTCAAGCCACTTTCAGTACTTCCTCCATCAATAACCCAGTCCCATGCATCAGATAATAATAACATGGCATGTAGTAAATAGTAACAGTCAAACATGCATCCAAGTCAACCTTATCAGATAATAATAACACGGCATGTAGTAAATAGTAACAGTCAAACATGCATTCAGGTCAACCATAACCCTAGAGGTATATCAGTAATTTTGCTCCTAGGGGTAAATCTGTAAATTTTCCACCTATAAAGGTATTTCAGTAATTTTATCAGTTTTAAGGTTTCTCACGAATGTTACTGTCCTTTCTAGCCCATTTGTCATCGCAATAATTTATTTATCTCAATTTCACAATTTTAGCCATTGGGCCCTAAAACCCCTAATGGGCCTTACAATGTCCACTAGCAATTTAAGCCCATTTAATTGAAGTTTTATGACCAGCTTACCTGTTTAAGTAGTTTCGATTCCACAGTCTAACAGAACATACTTATTGCCTATTTTTTTATTATCTTTTTTTCTCGTATGGGCCCGTAAGCCCATTAGGCCCAATTTTAGCCTATCGAGGCCCAATTACCGAAGTGCACTAAATTTCACACACGACTAACTTACCACTTTGCGATTTTAGATCTAATGATTTCTAAACGTCTTGTAAGCACTCGCACACTCACAAGCCCATGAAATGCTGGATTTTTGATATTTCGGCTTTTGCCGATTTGAACTATGAGAGGGTGTTCGATACACACCTGTTTCGCGACGACTGCTACTGAGATCCCCTACGATGTCCTACAATTGATTACCACAATTCTTAGATTGCAAACCACAACAACCAATCCCAATATTCACCTTCCCATATTCGAACCATGCCCCATAAGCCTTTAGAATCTTACCTTTTTGCCGAAAACCGATGACTAGATCTAAGTCTAGTTGTTCCAAAGATCCAAGCCTTTGATCAAACCTCTAGAAGACACTAATCACCAAAATAAATCGTTGGTTAAAGACCCTTAAAGCCCTATGCCCAAATCAACAGCCTCCCTAGATTTTAGGGATTTCGGCTTTTCTAAATTGTAAAATAAGACTAGATCTGAGGTGATGAGCACTTACCACTTATTCCTTTTTGATTTCTACGTAGATCTGATGCAGATCTATCCTCTAAATGATAGTAGAATTCGAATCCAGGAGATCTGAAGTTTCGGCTATAAGTCCCTAAATCTATGGTATTTTGGCTTTTTAAGTGATGAAGAAGATGACGGTTTGAGGCTATAACTTTGAAGTAATGTTGTCGACAGATACTAAGGGTTTAGAGAAGATGAAACTTGATCAAAAGAACAAAAATAATTGAAGGATTTTGGCTTGGAGAAATAGGCACAAGAAGTGAGTTTTCAGGATTTCTGCTTTTATGGCAATCGGCTATGGAGGTTTTGTGGAGGATGGGATTGACAGAGGAGGTGAGTAAGGTTATCAGAAGGTTTCAGCTAGAGGAAAAAGCAAAAAGGAAGAAAGAAAATGAAGGAAAAAGAGGGGAAGAAGAAATCGGCACTAAGGAGAAGGAATTTGCGTTTTCGGCTTTTGTGAGAACTCAGAGAGGATGAATGACAGTGAAAGCTTTCAGGTGGCAGACCCTAATTCTCCAAGATAGAAAAAGAAAAGAACCTAACCCTAATATCAACTAAAACAATCAGGCCAACCTCCCTAAAGCCCTTGCCAAAATTCACTTAAGTGATCACATGCCCGGCACATGCCTAAAATTAAAAAGTAAAAATATGCCTATCTTGCAACTTGAACCCTGAACCTTTAATTCCTTCCCAGGCGCCATTTTTTTTAGGAACTTAGTGGCGCCACCTTGCCACTTTACCAAGGCCTTATTTGTGTCCTATTTTACCACCTCAACTTTAAAAGCCCATATTGCCAGAACCCTCTCTCCCAAAATTAAAATTCAGGAATTGCCTCGAATTAAATTTACTCTTGGGCCTTTTTTTCTCACACCATAAACCCTTCGTAATTTATTTAATTACTAAACTAAACATATGAAATAATATTAACATCCAAATTATTCGAGCCATTTTCCACCCGAACCTAGACTCAAGGCCCAATACTTCCAGGCCCAAAAATCGGGGCGTTACATGACCAACGACACGCCTGTGTCTTAAGCTGTGTCCCTGCCCGTGTCTATACCTGTGTAACTCTCTAACTTAGGTCACACGACTAGCCACACGTCCGTGTGCTAGGCCATGTGGACAATTTAATTTTTGAAAATTAGTTGCAGGTTTCACACGGCCAAGACACATGCCCGTGTGCTAGGCCATGTATCTCACACGGCTAAGACACACGCCCGTGTCTCTACCTATGTGATCAATTCTGAGTATTCTATTTCTAAATTTTAAGGATGCAGGGGACACACAGCCAAACCACATGCCTGTATACATTGCCGTGTGTAACACATAGCTAATACACACGCCCGTTGAGATGGTTGTGGATCTTTCACTGAAGCCGTCTGTGTCGTGGAAAGATAGGTTGTTGAGGAAAGGTTCTACTGGTCCTAATGAGTCTTATGCATGTTTAGACAATGGCAGCGAAGAGGAGTTTCCTTTTATGGAGGGAGATTTTAAGATATCTACCGTCAATGGAATCCCAATGATTGACTTTTCAGAGTGGATTCAGCAGCTCATTCTTATTGAAGGATATGGCATCCATAGTGGTTGTGAAACTCCTTGGGAGAAACATAGGGTATTCTACCCTTCATAATTTGATTTTTAGTTTGTGGAAGCCCTTTTTTCCATTTCAACTGATGGATATTAAAAACAACTATTTCTTGGTCAAATTCCAGAGTATGCCAGATTATGAGAAAGTTCTTACCCAAGGTTCTTGGATAGTCTTCGGGCAGTATCTTACGGTCTAATCATGGACCTTAGATTTCGACCCTCTGTAGCCTTTTCCTCATGTAGTGATGACATTGACCTAGATGCCTGGTTTTTCAAGATTCTTGTTTAAACGGAAGATATTGGAGGAGAATGGAGCCTAGTTGGTAGGGTAGCCAAGCTACATTTGAAAATAGATAGTAGCTTAAGGGGCTAGTTTGCTCAGATGGTTTTCTATATTAGCCTTGACAAACCATTAGTTTAACAAAACTTGGTTAGCGAAACACCACAGAAGGTGGAGTATGAGTCACTGTTGACCATATGTTTCTATTGCGGTCGCTATTAGGAGTGTAAATGAACCGAGCTCAAACGAACAAGGCTATGTTCTTGTTCGTTTGTTTAGTTTTGAAGTTGTTCATGTTCGGTCCGTGTTTGTTTAAATTTTAATATCATGTAGAAACTTGATTCGTTTATTATTTGGTGTGTTTGAGCTCGATTTGTTTAGCGTTCGAAAACATGTCTGTTTGATGTTCATGAATGTTAACTATACAAACAAACAAAAAAATAAAATAAAACAAAACTATCTAAATAAAACTTACATTTCAACATGAGAATTGTTGAGTTCTAAAGTTGAAGGAGGCATTTGTAATATCATAAAAAACTAAGTTGTGAACAAGTAGTTTGATCGATTCAAAACAAAACATATTACAAAAGAAGCCATTCAAAAAGATTACACCAAAAATGCTGCAACAAAAACTAACTAGAAAAGTTAACAACATAAATAGCACATTCCCTTACAACGAATCTAATAATACGACATCCTGAAAACACCAAATCAAAAAATTTATGAGTTTTGCCCATCAAATTCAACAAGGAAACAACATAAAAACTTGAAAGTTACTAGATTAAGTATATTTGAAATTCTTCAAAATTCTACCTTCAAAGTAAAGAAATCTCTTTAATTTACACTTTTCTCTACATAAAAATTAAAATTAGATGACCAAATTAAATAATATTTAAATATTAAATAAATAGAACAAATACTTGAAAATTACTCACTTTGGCTTTCTTTTTCAACCCATAAAAGTTCCAATACCAATTAGAACCATAAAGTAACATTTGCATCATATTAGTTCCTAAAGATGAACGGTACGCGTCAATCACTCTACCACCAGCACTAAAAGCATATTCTGAAGCCACTGTGCTAATGGGAATAGACAAGATTTCACAAGATAAAATTCAAAACTTGAGATTATTAACCTTCCACCACTCTAAGGCATCAAAATCACTATAGTTTTCCTTAAAAATGAACACTCCTTCCAAGTAAATAACTAGTTCAATTTGTCAACACTCCTAATATATCTCTCAAACTTAGACCTCCTAGTCATAACTTTTCCCCTGCCTATTCTACTAATGGTAGAAGCATTGTTGGCACCACATTCTTGCACATCATTTTCCATTGATGTACCAACATTAGCTATTGCATATTCATCACGTATTCCTTATAAATCTCATATAGACTATCACGAACAATGTGAATTTATCTAGAAGCTTCCTCTTCAGAATAAATAACACAAAAGCTGAAGTAAATCAATTTCATCTTATTACTAGGATCTAGTATAGCAGCAATGGAAATCAGCAAACTACATTCAACCCAATATTTATCAAATTTTATTTGCATTTTATCGACCATTTGTCTCATCCAAAGTTCCTCACTCAAAGATTTCTCCATCAATAACTCTTTGATACTCCAAAGTTTAGGAAGAAACAAATTTGAAGTTGGACATTCAGAACCTAATATTTATAAAGGAAATACCATGTATTAAATTAAATAACATAAATGAAAATTAAGAAATAATGAAATAAAACTAGATATATTTAAATTGATTACCTGAGATAATGTTGTTAACTTCATTAAAAAGTGCCAAGAAAGAACAAACTTCCTGAACCTTTACCCAATCTTCATCACTTGGAAAATACTTATAACTTGCATCTCGTTGAGCATACCACAGAAATACATCTTTAAACTCTAATACACATGACAACATAGCATATGTTGCATTCCACCGTGTACAACAATCTAAAATCAATCTCTTATTTGGCAATTGAAGTTGCTTAACAATGTCACTGGACATAGTCAAAGGCATAGTGGATGTTGTGATGTACTTCACACCAACATAGCATATGCTGCATTCCACCATGTACAACAATCTAAAATCAACCTCTTATTTGGTAACTGAAGTTGTTTAACAATATCACTGAACATAGTCAAAGGCACAGTAGATGCTGTAATGTACTTCACACTTTCCCTTACATTATCAATTACATCTTCAATTTTAGAAAGACCATCATGCACTAATAGGTTCAAGATGTGTGCACAACAATGGACATGAAACAATTTCCCATTCAAAGGAAGCCTTTTATGAAATGAAAGGCTATCTTTCAACATCCTTACAACTGCATCATTGTAAGAAGCACTTCCTACAAAAATTAAGCACACTTTTCCTTTAATACCCCAGTTTTGTAAGCATTTCTACAATGCATCATAGACAACACCTCCAATATGCAGAGGAGGCATATCAATAAAGTTCAAGACTCTTTTTTGTAAATTCCAATCCGAGTCCACAAAATGAGCTGTCAAGACCATGTATTGAATCTTTTGACCCAACTTCCACATATTAGTTGTATTGTTAATCTTATCTATTATCTTCAATAACCTATTTAACCTCTTCTTCTCAACCTCATAACTTTTCTAACAATTAGCTTTGGCTATTGCATGAGAAATTCTTACATGGTGAGGACTTGCAATTTTCATCAACAAAGTGAATAACTCATACTCAGTAAATGCAAAAGGCAACTCATGAACCATTATCATGTGAGAAACAACTTCCCTGATATTTGCTTGGTCGTATTTCCAAGTCTGGATACCATTGGCACTGTCAGATCTAGGTGCTTGCGGTGGTAGAAAAAGATTGCTTTGTCCCTTTAAAGATACCTGATGTTTCACGAAACCATCTAAATGTCTTTTATATTGTGTAGTTGTACCATCCTTGTTCTTGGCAAGTTTAATCTTACAGTGATAACACTACACTTTTTTGGTCCCATCAGTAAGCTTAACTACGGTCAGTTCTTGCTAAACAATTGATATCTTCTTTCTATTTATCCTCGTATAAGTGGTAACTTCAATATCATCCAAACACTTAGCCTCCTCAAGGGTTGGTCTTTCATGAGTAGTATCGTGAGCATTGAAAATTTCATTTCCTTTAATGACAGCCATCGGTGATGAATAACCAATACATGAATAGAAATAATGGCATTGTTTCAAGTTATAAGACATACTTAAAAATTAAAACTTAAATCATTACTAATGGATAACACCAAATCTATTAAACAAGATCTATAAATCCAATAATACACATAGACTAAACAAGTAATAGATCATTGATAAACTGTAAATTATACATTTTTTACCCCATGTTTAATGCATTTTTATGGATGATTTCTCATTAGAATTGGTGAATTTGATGCTCCTAATGCTTTAATTTCATGTTTTATACTTAGGAGAGCATAGGAGAGTGAAAGGAGCCAAAAACGAGCAAAAAAAGGACAAAATGGACCAAATCGAGAAGATGACACGGCCTAAGCCGTGCCACACGGGCAACTCACACGCTCGTGTCTTTCGAGGGTATTGACCAAGGCTTTCACGATTCACACAGCCTGGCTATTGACCAACAAGGCCGTGTGCAATTTAACGAATCGAACACAGCCTGGCAATCACGTCACACAGCCGTGTCACACGGGCGTGTCCCTGCCAAGCCCAAGTTAAGTCCAATTCGAAAAAGGCCATTTTTAAGGGCTTCTAGGCATTCCAAAGCCTATAAATACACCCTAGAAGAGGAGAAAAAGGAGAGACGGAGAAAGAGGGTAAGGAATTACCCCAAGAAAGCCGATTGATCCATCTCAAAAGTCGGATTCATCATCAAGACTAAAGATCTCCCCTCAATTTCCCTTCAGGAGTTTTGGGTTTTCTTTATGTTTTGTATTCTATATTCTTCTAAGATGTTTTCTTATTTAGTTATGAACTAAATCCCCTAAATACCTAAGAGGAATGAAACCTAAGACAAATCTTGTTATTATTTTCTGAATTGTATGATAAATATTTAACTTGTTCTTAATTATGTGTTCTTAATTCTTGTTTTGGTATCCTAGGATACTAATTCAAGACATACTCTTATTCAGAGGCGGAATAGACCCTGTCTAAGAGTACTTTTGTCATAATTAAGTGGAGTTGTTTGCGCGCCTAGAAATAGGTTGACAAGATTTTTTCGGATTAGGGTGAAACCTAATAAGGAGATCCATAGATCGAGTTAATGCAACACTAGAGTGTTAATTAGAGAATAGTCTCGATTATTCAATCTAGGGATTAGACGTTATTAGTCTTGAATAGGGATAATAACATAAGTTAGGGATCTCTACGGAACAAGTTGAATGAATAAATCGTCTGAATCGGAGCCAGAATAACAAGTAAAGTCTAGGTGGATTTTTCCTAAGGTATTGTCTCAAGTCAATCGATTTTCCCAAAAGCAATTCCCCAACTCTTTTCTTTGTGTGTTCTTAGTTTAGATAATTAGTTAATTAAAACAAAACCCCATTATTCTTAGGCTAGATAATAAAAAGACAGTCATTACTAGTACTTTTGTTTCCCTTAGGTACGATATCCCAGTCTTGCCATTACTATACTATTGTTCGATAGGTGCGCTTTCCTTTTCGTCATGATAATAGTTAGTATAGGTTTGATCTTCATTATAAATATTTATTACTTGTTACGAATCACGCGATCAACCACCATTTCAAATAATTTTCTTTTGCTATTAATAATACTAAATATATTTAAAAATCATCAAAGTATGAACAACAACAATGTGCATTAGGTTTAAAGCAATATCTCATAAAGCTAAGAAATTAATAGCAAAATAATAGTTACGAAATTATAATTCCAACTTAAAAGGTCTCAACATTAATTTATACTAAAATAAATTGATTAAACAAGATAAAAGAGAATGGTAGACCACAAATAAAGATCTAAAAATGTCTTCCCTAAACTCTTCGCAACCTCCTTGAACATCATTTTTGGAGAGACTATTAGAAAGAGTCAAATCTTAGGAGGATATGCATATTGCTAATATATGAAACAAAAAAAAAAAGGAAAACAAAAATCTTTTGCATACCATTGGAAAATAAAAGTCGAGTATTTGTGATGACTGATGAAGTTGGACGATGAAATCTATCAAGAGATGCAACAAATTCTTAATATAAATACCTTATCAATGATTAATATATTGAATTTTGGAAAAGTAGCAAATTGTAATCAAGAGATAGGAAAAAAGATCCAACCAAGCAAGACTTAAGGGAGTAAGCCTAAGACACAGGTTAAAACATCAACAGGCGACAAGAATATTATTAAAAAAGTGATCATATCAAGTTGAGAAACCATAACCTTCACTGAATTTACTATGGTTTTTTTGGTTAAGAATTTCAAAGATTACAATATCATTTTCTATTAAAATTATGAAAAGTTTCCTACTCTGATCATGTCATAATAATCATGCATAATAATCATGCATAAATGTAAAAACTCTGACCATTGAAACATTTGTAAGAAGAAAATTCTAGACAATTTTTCTTGGCAAACACTTATATAAAGAAAAACATCACTAATTAATGAATAATCCATAATCAAAATGGATCAAACATCAATTTTTTATGCATCTCTTTCATTTATCTTTCTCTTACTTTGTTTTAACTTACTGTTTCAATCCCAAAACCTCCCTCCATCCCCACCTTCACTCCCTTTAATCAGCCACCTCCACCTCCTCGAGCCCATTCACTGTTCCACCTTCACTCCAATTTGCTTGACTCTATATGCAGCTTGAAAGTTGTTCTTAAGCTTTAACTGCTCATTTATATCTTTAATATATCAAGATATAAAGTTTAGATTCATACTTAGAGAAGCAAAAGCCGTTGGCCATGGACTGGCTCTGGAAGGAAAGAGGTTTGAAATAACCAAATACTAGATAGAAGAAGCCTCGATGAGAGTAGAACTGGTAACAGAGGACTGAAGGCAAATTTAAAAGAGAGGAAATGGTAGAATTATAGAGTAAAGATGGGATAAAACAAGAAGTTACAAAAAGCCCGGGGAGTGTTAGAACAGAAATAGAAAAAATATTAAGACCAAAAGGTAACCATCAGAGTGGAAGGTTGCAAAAGTTGAAGGTTGCTAGAAATAACCACTAATTGAATCGATTGTAGGAAGAAATGAGATCTGTTCAGCTACCTTTTGCTGAATACTTAGGTGTTTTGTTATTTTTATTTTAAGTCTTCTTTTATTATTTGTTTGATTTAACTCGTGTGGCTGTTAGCTTTTTCAATTAGGGTGAGCAAATTAGGTGGTTTGCATTTATTTTTTTGACAGAAGGTGTAAAGAAAAGTTTCCTTTATAAATGAATCAATGGATTTTTCTGTTCAAAAAAAGAGTTTTATATTATAGTAAAGAAAAGTTTCCTTATTAATGAATCAATGGATTATCAATAGTGATTGCAAATATAATATATGTATTTCTTAAATTAATGAGTTGAAATTGAAATATTAAAATAAAGGGAGATATTATTTTAATATTTTTATAAGAAAATATCATTAGTAAATAAACGAGTCATAAACAAGTCAATAAATGAGCTTATAAACGAGCTTGTTCGTGAACATAAACTAATCGAACACACCTCTATTCGTGTTCATTCGTTTATTAAACGAACATAAAAAAATTTCATACTCAATTATTTATCTTAATAAACGAACAGTTTATGAACAGTTCATCGAACGTTCTGTTCATTTACGCCCTTAGTCACTATGGACACTTGAAATATCTATGCCCTAAATCTTTTACTAGTTCGGGTCTCATTAGAGGAAAATAGGTGGAGTCTGAATCTTTGCCAATGGGAAGGCATTCAGGAGAGGAAGGAGGACCATTTGGCCCGTGAATGATTGTCAAGTGAAAAAATAGGCACAGTTCAAAGGATAACCGCAGTCAGATGGAAAAAATAAGGGCAAAGCACTGTCAGGCTCCAAATTCGCCACTTTGTCTATGAAAAAAATGCAAAAGGGGATTTGGGCAGATCACAAGCAGATTTGTCTATTGTGAGATTTCAGAAGAGTGACTTTCTTAAAAAGAAGTCGTTGGCTATTCTAAATTGGAGCTTCTCTTTCGCCAATGGGCGTATTTGGGAGAAGGAAAAGGTGTTGGGTGTAGTGGGCCAGCAAAGGACAAACGACCCTAGGGTATAAAGTGAGGCTACGAATATAGAAGAAAGTGGGCCTGGTTTGGATTTGGGTAAAAGCCTACTTGGGGTCTATGATAATCAGCTAGATCTATTTTATGGGTTGGTTTTAAAGAGCGTGGACCTAGTTTTTGCAACCCAAATTTGTGCCACTGGTGGTATTCCTTTTAAAGACGCTAGCCCTTTGTGTCAACATAGTGTAGGGATCTAATATCATGCCTTGGTTATTGATGAGAGATGTTCAAATAATGCTTTATTTTCAATCCAAGAGAATGTGCAAGTTGGGTAGGTGGGTGTGACCAAGGCATTTTTGAAGAAACTAGTTTTGATGTCATTTCATCACATTTTAACCCAATGTTTGAAGGGTTAATTGAGGTTGAGGTGACAGTGAATGAGGGAGTCCATGATCCAACGAGACATACAACAATAGTTTTCAAAGAAAAGAAGGCGTTACCGAACAAATCGGTACATTTTGCCAATAATTCAATAACATCATCCACAACATAGTCAAACATCATTATAAAGTCCCTTATATAGGTTATCGAGACCTTAATCATGCTTTAGAAAGGGGTTGGGACTAAACCGAGCTCATCCAAAATTTTCAAAATTTAAACATTTTTCAAAGTTGTACAGGTCACACGCCCATTTGAACAAGCCGTATGCCTCACACGGCTTTAGACACGCCCGTGTGTCTAGGCTATGTCAAAATAAGACATACTTACTGACTTGTCCACACGGCCATAAGACACGCCCATGTGCCAGGCTATGTGAAAATTAGGGAGGCTACTGACTTGGGTCACAAGGCCAGTCACACGCTTGTGTGTCTAGCCCGTGGTCAAAACTGACTTGTGGCCTAGCACACGCCCGTGTGTGTGACACTGTGGTCTACCCAGGCTCATTTCGAAATGGTCCTTCAGCAACACGACTGAGACACACGCCTATGTCCTGTCCCATGTAGGCAAAAATAGGCCATTTGCAAGGCCAAATTGCCACCCATTAAGGGTCCTCCCTACAAACATCAAAACCACATCATTTTATACCTAATTCTTAACCATTTTACAACCAAAACATACATCATTTATACCAATTCATTATCAACATATTTCATGCTTGAAATACATATGAAATCATAGCATTCCATAAACCAAAAACATACCAAATTATATGATTTATGATCTTGATATTCACATTCAATTTCACACCACATTCTTACCAATTCCACAATTAAGCACATACCAAAACTTACCAAACTTATCATTTCTCTTGACTATTCATGAACACATCAAACATACCACAATTGCATGACATATCATATACCAAAATCAAACCATAAGTTCAAACATAATCTAGCCATATCTCATGGCATGATATACAAATTATAAAACATGCCTCAAAGTACTTTTAGCCTATACATGCCATACTTTAATATATACATTTTCAAAAGGTACCAAATTAAGGTTTGATAGTGTGGTGACAATCCTCAATGATCCCCGAGCTCTCGATAGCTATGATATCTATAAAACAATGCAAACACACACAAAGTATGCTTTCAAAAGCTTAGTAAGCCATATACAAATAAACTTATAATTTAAATCATACAATCATCATCAATTTGCATATAATATATAACCAAATACTATCACAAACCTCAATGTTCATATACATTTCATATATTCCACATTCTTTAGCAGATATAGCATATTTTCTCATGCTTTTATCACATATCATCAATTGATAACTAAAGTACATATACTTACCTTTTTACATCAAATATGATACTCATTCCAAATGTACCTGAATCGGATACATGTTCACATCATAATTCATTTTCTCAGAATGCCTGTTGAACCATTTGGAATAATAAGGATACGCAGATAGCTTGAAAAGCTTGTACAATGCCAACGTCCCAGACGTGGTCTTACATGTAATCAAATATCGATGTCACTATCCCAAACAGGGTCTTACATGAAATCAAATATGATGCCAATGTCTTATACGTGGTCTTACACGTAAATCATAAGTCGATGCCAATGTCCCAAATGTGGTCTTACACAATAACACATATTGGATCCTATTTCATGACATATGTATCCTAACTATTCCTCAGGTTCGTACGGGGCTTTTCAGACGTCGGAACTTTGTCGATACTTTATCGGATATCTCATATTTAACTCTCATATTATCATTCATCATAATACAATGAAAAATATGCATGAATAAATCAATTCAAACACATTTATTTGTATATTGACTTACCTCGTACGGTTTCGGATAGACGGAATCAACTACTCGACGATTTTCGACTTTCCCCGATCTAATTCCATTTTGTTTAGTTCTTGATCTATATGAATTAAAATTTAACTCTTTTATTCACCAAATCACTCAAATCAATCCACAAACACACATTTAAGGCATTTTACAAATTAGCCCTGATATTTTCGTATTTTTGCATTTTAGTCCCTAATCACTAAAATCACAAAATTTACAAAATTTCCAAATACTTATGTTAGGCAAAATGTTCATAGCACTCATACAAATCCACACATTTCATTTATTTCACATTTTAGTCCTTCAATTTACAAATTTCACAATTTCGCCCAAATTACTCAAATTCATCAAAAATTGAAATACAAAATATGTTAACCTAAAACATATCTTTCATTTACTAACATCAAACTTCATAAAACTCATAGTTTCATCAATGAATCAACTCAAAATCATTAATAGAATCAGAAATTAGGGCATGGGCTTGATAGAATACAGTGCAACGATCACAAAAAAGTAGAAATTATCAAAAACAGATCAAAAACCATACCTTAATCATCAATTTGTTTGGTCGACCCTTAGAAAGTTTATTTTCTTTCTTTTTCTTTGAATTTTTAGCAAGATGAACATAAAATGACCTAATTTTTATGTTTTGTTTTAATTATATTAACATAATGTACTAATTACCATAATAACCTTAATAATAAAACATAAAACTTATTTAATTCATGCCCATAATAGTCCAATAAAGTTAATAATTGCCTATTCACAACATAAGGACCTCACATTTAATAAGATACATCAATTAAGCACTTTCACAAACAGCAAGCAACTTTTACATTTTACGTGATTAGGTCTCTTTATCAAATTGAGCACACAAACGATCAAATTTTCGTACGAAATTTTCACACATACTAATTCACATATAATAAGCACAAAAAATAATATTTAAATATTTTTTGACTCGAATTTGTGGTCCTGAAACCACTATTTTGACTAGGGTCAAAACCGAACTATTACATTCAGGGAACGAAGCCATTCATTTGAGTAGGTTTGGAGTTGATGGAAGGGCTTCGGGCAACAGGAAAGGTATGAGGCTCAAAGAGACCATTCAGGATTAGGGGAATATTTTCAAGAATTTAGGTAACTCTCAAGTTCCTTTGTCAAATTTAGTTAATACAATGGTTTATTTAATCTCTGTTCAACATGAACTGGAGGCCAACAAGAGAGAGGCGGTTGATAATGTTATGGTGTCAGGCGTCAGTACAGGCAGTGAGTATTGGTTGGTTTTTCTTTTGTCTATGGATTTGAATTTTTCAATTTTTGTGTGGAATTTTCAAAGTTGTGTTAGAGCTAAATTTCCTTGTATTTTTTAGGAATATAATGTGGAGTTTCAACTTGATATTATTAGTTTATTGAAACTAAGGGTCAATGGAGAAAAAGCTGATGTTGTTATTGTGACATCCCGAATTAGGGCCTAGTCAAAATAGTGGTTTTGAGACCTCAAATCCAAGATAGAAATAATTATTTTATGATCCTTATGAGGTTTATGATATGAATGCGTGTTTGTGTGAAATTTTCGTGAAGAAATTCTATGCATAAAATGTCTAGTTTAATTTTAGGGACCAAATTGAATAAAATGCAAAACTTGCATTCTAGAAGCTTTAAGCATGAAATTGCTTTAGATTATGAATTAGAGGGTCCTAATTAGAAATTTGACCAATTTCTATAATTTTGGACAAAAATGGACATGCATGGGAAAAATTTGAAAGAAAAACCCTAAGGGCATTTTGGTCATTTGGTAATTAAATGAAATAAAAAGGGAAAAATCAAGTGAAAATGTTTTCCATCTTCCTCCTTAGCTGTTGAAATTTGTGGAGAACCATAGCTAGGGTTTTCAAACTTTTCAAGCTTGGGGGTAAGTCCGTTCTAGCCCCGTTTTTAATGTTCTTTACATTTTTGGAATCCTCGTAACATGATGTACTCGTTTCTAACCATATTTTTGAGTTAGGGTTCATGTTAGAATATTTACCCTTGCATGAGAAGTTTGTGTTTTGATGTTTAATGGAAGAATATGATAGTTTGATATGTCTTCAACATCTTTTACTAAGTGATTTTGTATGAAAATACCTTAAAGGGACCATTTTGTGAAAGATGTAAAATAAGTGATAAAAATTTGATTTTGATGAAAATATGGGCTGTTATGAGTACAAGGAAAATTTGGCTAGGCTTGGGTAACAAAGAAAATGCATGCATTTCATTTTACGAGCCTAGGGACTAAATCATAAATAAGTGAAAAGTTAAGGGTAAAAAAGATAATTTTGCCAAAGCATGAAAACTTAGGGCAAGGAAATCATGTAAGACCATGTCAAGACATGGCATTGATAAACTACTATAAGGCAAAGATCCCATGTAAGACCATGCCAAGGCATGGCAATGGTGAGTTCATAAGGCAAGGATACCACGTAAGACCATGTCAAGACATGGCAATGGTAAGTTTAAAAAGGAAAGGTACCTGTGTATCCTTAGTACTCCAAATGGTTCAATGGAAAATTCAAAGAGTGTACCAAAGGGAAGGTAAGATAAGTCCATGTTCGAAAGGTTCAGGTTATCTTGATAATTCATTTAGAATGTTGTTCTTTATTTACATGCAAACTTACTAAGCTTTATGCTTACTCCCTTTCTTTTCTCTCTTTTTTTTATAGTATCGCAAAGCCAACTCAGAAATTGTAAGGACGTCAGAGATCACCTCACACTATCAACGAGTTATCTCGGTATTTTGTGACTGGAAATACTTTAAGTTATGACATGTATAGAGACTTGGCTATTTTGTGTGTATGTCCTTATGATATGATTAAAGAATGGCATGTGAATACTTGGTAATGATTAGCTTATGATATAGCTAAATAAGAACATGTTTTGGTATTATGTATGCCTAAATGAGGTTTGATGCAAAGAAATTATGGAGTAAGAGTTGGCTATGGAATAGTTAGGAAACAACAGCAGTGCCGTGGATTTGAAAAATCACTAAAAATTGTAGAAATGGAATTAAATAATGAATGAGATATATAATTAAATCGTATTGAGTCTATTTTCATAGGAAAGAAATATAGCAAACAACGGACGTCTATATTCTGAGATATTTAAAGTTTTGTAAGACTAGTTCAGAGTGACTTCCTGATCCTGTTCCAACTTTGGAAAAATCACTAGAAATTGTAAAAAAAGAATTATAAGTCATATTGTATATGTATAGATTCCTTAGTGAGTATATTTTCATTAGAAGCAAATGGAAACATTATCCAAATTTTGTATAATGAGATAATAGATTTTTAGTGAAGAAAGGTCAGGTCCGCTGAACTGCAAAATAGGGGAAGCTTTAATGAATAAACTGTACTAATTGGCCAAACCAAAAATTCTAGAAAAATTATGGTAAGAAAATATATGAGTATAGTTTCGTGGAAAATTTACAGATTTAAATTTGAGTTTCGTAACTCAATTTATAATTAATTTAGTGACTATTACACAGATGGACAATTTTATTATGAATAGTGAAATAAATTGTTTTGATTTGTGTAAGTAATTGGAAAATTTTTAATGTTCCCAGTTTGGTCCCGAACCGTTCCAATTGCACATTTTAGGGCCTCGAAAGCCCTTTTTAGGGATTTATTGGATGAATGCGAGAAAATTAAGTTTTTTTTAAAAAATTTATGCCCTGAACAAGTAAGATAAGTCTGGTAACGCCTCGTGCTCGACTCCAACGACTGTCTCGGGTAAGGGGTGTTACATGAAGTTACAGTTGCAAGAGTTGACTGAAAAAGGTTTTACGAGACCAAACTTTTCACTGTGGGGTGCTCCCGTGCAATTCGTGAAAAAGAAGGACGATTTTATGAAACTATGCATTGACTACCGGCAACTCAATAAGGTGACAATCAAAAATAAATATCCTCTTCCAAGGATTGATGACTTGTTTGACCAGCTGAAAGGAGCGCGATCGTTCTTTAAGATAGACTTGAGGTTTAGATATTACCAATTACGAGTCTGATGTGCCTAAGACTGCCTTTAGAATATGGTATGGCCACTACGAATTTCTTGTTATGTCATTTGGATTAACGAATGCTCCTGCCGTGTTTATGGATTTAGTGAATTGAATTTTTTGGTCATATTTGGATAAGCTTGTTGTGGTGTTTATCGATGATATTTTGATTTATTCTAGAGATGAGGTAGAGCATGGCAAACACTTGAGAACTATTTTGCAGACTTTGAGGGATAAACAGTTATATGCCAAGTTTAGTAAAATCAAGTTTTGGCTTCGAGAAATGTATGAATGATTGAGGGTGACAATTGGCTTGGAAAATAACCTTTAAATGGTCCACACGGGTAGACACATGGGCATATGTCTAGACTGTGTGTGACACACGGTCTGCCTCACTGGTGTGTTGAATGGTCGTGAGTCCCTTGCACCCTAATTTTCGCAAGTCAGTATGCTCAGTAGTAAACACACAGGCGTGAGTCTTGGCCGTGTGAGAGACACGGCCTACCCACATGAGCGTGTACTCTGGCCATGTGAAGTCTGTACCTTTTTACGAAAAATTCATTTAATTTTAATTGACCACATAGTCTGGCCACATGGGCATGTGATACGGTCGTGTGACCCTAAATTGATGCTGACGTCATGGTCAGAGAGTTACACGGTTGGAGGATATGGGTGTGTCAAAGGCACACGGGCGTGTACCTTGTCTCACATGGGCGTGCAGCTCTGTATTAGGGAAAATTTCCCAAACATTTCTAAAGGTCTTTGATTGAGTCCCAAATCCCTTCAGATGGTTGTTTTGGGCCTCGCAGGCCCACATTAGGGACAAATTGTGTATGTATGAATGAAAAATTTTATAGCCCAGTTTTTATATGAATGACTGTGTTCTGTTAGGTAATGCCTCGTATCGTATTCCAGCCTCAGGTACGGGTAAGGGTGTTACATTTAGTGGTATCAGAGTTATGGTTTAGTCGATTCTTGGACTAACCTAGCGTATTTGAGTCTAGCTATACATGCCATACATATATATATAATGATAGTGTGATGACTCTTGACAATATTAAAATGTGTTTTCATAAAGCAAATGGATCCCGACAGAGCAATGGCAGATAATGTAGAAAGTAACACACCTGGTCCAACTGAAGGAGTGGTGCCATCCGAGAGTAGACCCAAAACTGTCAGCAGAGGAGAAGGAGGCAGAGAGGCCTTTCTCCACATGATGAATGCATAGTATACGGAGTTCGTTCGAACGAACCTGAATGCTCAACCTCCCCTACCTCCCTTAAATTCTCAACCCGCACCTGTGATGCCTCAACGTATCGATTTCATGAGATTTGCTAGAACACCTGTTGATAAAATTCAGAAACAAAGTGCTGAGGAATTTAGGGAAAATGCCAATGATGACCCTGAGAAAGTAGAGTCCTGGTTAGAGAACTCGATATGGGTATTTGATGAACTATCTTGTACACCTGAGAGTGCCTAAAATGTGCAATGTCTTTGTTAAGAGATGCGGCGTATCACTGGTGGAGAACATTGATATCTGTGGTACCACCGGAGAGGGTTACTTGGGAATTCTTTCAAGAGGAATTCTAGAAGAAATACATTAGCGAACAATTCATTGATTAGAAGCGTAAGGAATTTCTGGATTTGAAACAGGGTCGTATGACAATTAGTGAATATGAGATAGAATTCATCAAACTCAGTAAGTACACTCGGGAGGTGTATCCTCCGAAGCTAAGATGTGTAGAAGATTTGAAGATGGACTTAATGAGGATATCAAGACATTAGTGGGTATTCTTAAGTTGAAAGAATTTTTGGTACTCGTTGACTGGGCTTGTAAAGCCAAGGAGTTGATCAAAGAAAAGAGGAAAGCCGAGTCTAAGGCAAGAGATACAAGAAAGAGATATATGAGTAAGTCATTGCCATCTTAGTCTAAGAAATCTAGAGAGATGTACTCTTGTTCACATGTATCAGTTGGACGTTCTTACAGGAACGGTAAAAAGCAGAATTCGGGTTTTAGATCTTAGGCTAATTCGTGGCAAATGTGGGTAACACTAAACCTTCTAAGCCTGAGTGCCAACAATGTGGTAGATGTCATTTTGGCACCTATCGGGTGAGTGAGGGATCTTGTTGCACATGTGGTTCTCAAGACCACTATATTAATGACTGCCTTGAGATGGTAAAAAAAGAAAGATTTCAGAACTCGAGCCCGAGTTGCATAGCTTCTAGGGAAGACCCTCGAGAAATGCCAGGAATGGGTCTGGTAGTAAGAATGTGACATGAGATATAGCTGTGAGATCTGAAGCTAGGGCTCCGGCTAGAGCCTATGCCATACGCTCACGTGAAGATGCAACTTCTCCTGATGTGATCACTGGTAATTTTTCTCTTTATGATACTAATGTTATTGTTTTGATAGACCCAGGCTCTACTCATTCGTATGTGTGTATGAAATTGGAATCTAGTATGAATATACCTGTCGAGTCTATAGAATTTATGATTAAGGTGTCAAACCCGTTAGGAAAGCATGTGATAGTTGATAAAGTATGTAAGAGATGCCCTTTGATGATTAGAGGTTATTGTTTCCCGGCCGACTTAATATTGTTACCGTTTGATGAATTTGATGTCATACTAGGTATGGATTGGTTGACACTACATGATGCTATAGTGAATTGTAGACAGGAAGTTATTTGAAATGTGAAAATGGTGATGTTCTTCGAGTTGAATTAGATGACACGGATAAGTCGCCAAATGTAATTTCTTCGATGACTGCTCAGAAATGTATGAGAAAAGGGTATGAAATTTATTTGGCACACATATTGAATACAAAGGAATCTGAGTTGAAAATCGAATCAGTGCCGGTTGTATGTGAATATGCGGATGTATTCTTGGAGGAATTGCCTGGTGTCCCTCCAAATAGTGAAGTTGAATTTGGTATTGAGCTAATGCCAGGGACAACACCCCCCGAATGAGCTGAAAGAATTGAAGTTACAGTTACAAGAGTTAACTGACAAAGGTTTTGCGAGAGCAAGCTTTTCACCGTGGGGTGCTCCCGTACTATTCGTAAAAAAGAAGGACGATTCTATGAGATTATGCATTGACTACCGACAACTCAATAAGGTGACAATAAAAAATAAGTATCCTTTTCCAAGGACTGATGACTTGTTTGACTAGTCGAAAGGAGCGACATGGTTCTCTAAGATACACTTGAGGTCTAGATATTACCAGTTACGAGTTAAAGAGTCTGATGTGCCTAAGACTGCTTTTAGAATAAGGTATGGCCACTACGAGTTTATTGTTATGCCATTTGGATTAACGAATGCTCCTGCCATTTTTATGGATTTAGTGAACTGAATTTTTCGGCGATATTTGGATAAGTTTGTTGTGGTGTTTATCGATGATATTTTGATTTATTCTAGAGATGAGGCAGATCATGCCAAACACTTGAGAACTGTTTTGCAGACTTTGAGGAACAAACATTTATATGCCAAGTTTAGTAAAAGTGAGTTTTGGCTTCGAGAGGTTGGATTTTAGGGCCACATTGTTTCAGGAGATGGTATACAAGTTGATCCTAGTAAGATTTCTACTATTGTTTAGTGGAAGCCACCAAGGAATGTAAATGAAGTTAGAAGCTTTTTGGGTTTGCCTAGATATTACAGGTGATTTGTGAAAGGATTTTCGACGATTTCCACTCTAATGACGAGGTTGTTACGAAAGGATGTTTAGTTCGAATGGACAGAGAAGTGCCAATAGAGTTTTGAGAAACTGAAAGCATTATTAACCGAGGCACCAGTGTTAGTGCAACCGAAATCAGGGAAAGAATTTGTGATTTATAGTGATGCATCCTTGAGTGGACTAGGTTGTGTGCTTATGCAAGAAGGCAAGGTAGTAGCTTATGCTTTGAGGCAATTGAAGCCCTATGAGAAAAACTATCCCAATCATGATCTAGAACCAGCTGCCATTGTATTTGCTTTGAAGATTTGGCGACATTACCTATTTGGGGAGAAATGCCATGTCTATACAGACCATAAAAGTCTTAAGTATCAGATGACCCAAAAGGACTTGAATATGAGGCAACGAAGATGGCTTGAATTGTTAAAAGACTATGAGCTTGTGATTGATTATCACCCCCGTAAGGCAAATGTGGTTGTCGATGCCTTGAGCAGAAATTCTTTACTTGTTTTGAGAGCTATGAACGCATGACTAACCCTATCTCATGATGGTGCAATTCTAGCAGAGTTAAGAGCTAGAACGACTTTTCTTCAACAGATTTGTGATGCTTAGGAAGCTGATAAAGAGTTACAAGCTAAGAAAGCTCAGTGTGAGTCAAGCAGTGAATCAGATTTTCAGAGAGATTCTGATGGTTGTCTAAGGTTCCGTGGAAGGATTTGTGTCCAGAAGAATGTTGAGTTGATTCAGAATATTTTGGATGAGGCTCATAACGGAGGTATGTTAGTTCACCCGGGTAGCACGAAAATGTACAATGATTTAAAAAAAATGTATTGGTGGAATGGCATGAAAAGAGATATATTCGAGTTTGTGTCGAGGTGCTTGATTTGTCAGCAAGTAAAGGCCGAACACCAAGTACCTTAAGGTTTACTCCAACCCATTTTAGTTCCCGAATGGAAATAGGACCGAATACTATGGACTTTGTGACAGGCTTACCATTGACACCGAGAAAGAATAATGCCATATGGGTTGTGGTTGATAGATTAACTAAATCAGCTGATTTTATATCGGTACGCATTGATTATTCACTTGATAAGTTAGCTGAATTGTATATTTCTGAGATTTTGAGACTTCATGGAGTACCTTTATTGATTATTTCGGATAGAAATCTGAGGTTCACTTCGTGATTTTTGAAAAAGTTACAAGAAGATTTGGGTACAAAGCTAAATTTTAGTACCACTTTTCATCCATAGACTGATGGACAATCCGAGAGAGTAATTCAGATACTTGAAGAGATGCTCAGATGTTGTGCTCTTGAATTCCAAGGTAGTTGGGAAAAGTACTTACCTTTGGCTGAATTTGCCTATAACAACAGTTATAAGATGAGTTTGAAAGTGGCACCTTATGAAGCATTGTATGGATGTAAATGTCGTACACCTTTGTGCTGGACTGAACTTAAGGAGAATAAGATACATAGAGTTGATTTGGATAAAGAAACAAAAGAAAAAGTGAAGGTAATTCGTGATTGTCTAAAAACAGCATCGGATAGACAAAAATCGTACATGGACTCGAAAAGAAAGGAAATTGAGTATCAAGTCAGTGATAAATTATTCTTGAAAGTGTATCCATGTAAAAAGGTTTTGAGATTCGAAAGAAAAGTCAAGTTGAGTCCTCGTTTTATAGGACCGTATGAGATTACCGAAAGGATAGAGCCTATTGCTTATCGATTGGCCTTGCCAACTGAGTTAGAAAAGATTCACAATGTGTTTTATGTATCCATTTTGTGCCGATATAGATCCGATCCTTCTCATGTGATTGTACCAACAGAGGTTAAAATCAGATCGGGTATGACTTATAGTAGGAACCGATTAAGATCTTGGCTCGGGAAGTCAAGTAATTGAGGAACAAAAGTGTTGCTCTTGTGAGAGTTTTATGGCAATGATATGGGGTTGAAGAGGCTACAAGGGAGCCCAAGGAGGCTATGAGGAAACAAAACCCAAATCTTTTTACCGGTAAGATTTTTAGGGACGAAAATCCCTAAAGGGGGGAGAGTTGTGACATCTCGAATTAGGGCCTAGTCAGAATAGTGGTTTTGAGACCACAAATTCGAGATAGAAATAATTATTTTATGATCCTCATGAGGTCTATGATATGAATGCGTGCTTGTGTGAAAGTTTCGTGAAGAAATTCTATGCATAAAATGTCTAATTTAATTTTAGGGACCAAATTGAATAAAATGCAAAACTTGCATTCTAGAAGCTTTAAGCATGAAATTACTTTAGATTATGAATTAGAGGGTCCTAATTAGCAATTTGACTAATTTTTATAATTTTGGACAAAAATGGACATGAATAGGAAAATTTTGAAAGAAAAACCCTAAGGGCATTTTGGTCATTTAGTAATTAAATGAAATAAAAAAGGAAAAATCAAGTGAAAATGTTGTCCATCTTCCTCCATAGCTGCCGAAATTTGTGGAGAACCATAGCTAGGGTTTTCAAACTTTTCAAGCATGGGGGTAAGTCCGTTCTAGCCATGTTTTTAATGTTCTTTACATTTTTGAAATACTCGTAACATGATGTTCCCGTTTCTAACCATATTTTAAGCTAGGGTTCATGTTGGAACTTTGACCCATGCATGAGAAGTTTGTGTTTTGATGTTTAATGGAAGAATATGATAGTTTGATATGTGTTCAACATCTTTTACTATGTGATTTTACATGAAAACACCTTAAAGGGGCCATTTTGTAAAAGATGTAAGATAAGTGATAAAAATATGATTTTGATGAAAATATGGGCTGTTATGAGTACAAGGAAAATTCGGCTAGGCTTAGGTAACAAAGAAAATGAATGCATTTCATTTTACGAGCTTATGGACTAAATCGTAAATAAGTAAAAAGTTAGGGGTAAAAAGGTAATTTTACCAAAGCATGAATTATGGATTGATTTGAATAATGTGATTAATAAACAAGTTAAATTTGGCATTATAGATCAAGAAAAACATGAACCGGGTCTTGATCGAGGAAAGAATAAAGTATACGACGATTAGGCTCAATTACCATCATTTTGTACTGAGGTAAGTGCATATGTAAATAATGTGGTGTTGTAGCATGTTTTTAATGTTTTGATATTATGTGATAAATGTTTTCTTGTTATTATGAGTTATATGTTTTTAATGTTTTGATATTATGTGATAAATGTTTTCTTATTATTATGAGTTATATACTTATTGGTTGTTATGAAAGCATAGATGATAATTGGCCGTTACATACGACATCACGAGCAAGTACGACAAAGTATTCCATGTGCAAGTGAGGAAAATCCCATTTGAACCTTAGGAATAGTCTAGGATACAAGTGACATGTCACTAGGATACAAGTGGGCTATCCGAGCTCGTAGAGTTGGTTCAAGTTCATTATGGATGCGATACATGTAATTGGGTTCCAGGTAATGGTCTTGTGTGTCCTACCGGTGGCTAGGTAATCCTTGAATTGGTCAGATACCTGACAGCTTGTGTGAGCAGCCCTGTAGCTACACCTTAACCGATAGCTTTTATGAGCAAGCCCGTGAGTAGCTCCATTGCGAGCGTTACATGTTATGAGGTAGCTTTGGCTACGTATGTATATGTAGCACTTATGTGCAAGTTTTTCGCTTATCCAATAGTATTTCGAGTGTTCAACGAGTAATGCAATGGATGTGATGAAAGTCTCGAAGAGGGCATGTTAAAGAGGTATGGTTATATGATATGCTACGATGAGTACAGGTATGCACACTAAACCTATGAATAATGCCTTGGTAAAGAATGATTTGTGATGAGAGAGTATATATGTACATATGATAAATAGGTAAAAAGGTTTAAGTGATGAATAATCTTTATGAATATGTTACTATGTCCTTGCATGTCGATTGCTTTGCATGTGGACTTACTAAGCTTTAATTCTTACCACATTTCCTTTCCATCCTTTGTAGTTTTGCCAAGCTAGCTCGGGAATCGGAAGCTGTCGGAGTGTTCGATCACACTATCAAAAGATTATTGGGTATAGTGAAATTTTTATTTTGAGTATGGCATGTATAGGGGACTTGGTTATTTTGTGATATGTTTAATGCTATTTGGCCAAATTGTTAAGGATTATGATGTTGATGAATCATTTTGTAATGGCCATGTGATATGGCTTATATTTGATCATTGGGTTGTAATCTAATTTCCCATGCATACATGTGTTAATGCCTTACTGAATGTATGATAAAGTATGGATTAGATGCTAAAAGATAAGGGATGACTTAATGGTTTAAAATAATTTGAAATTATGGTAATAAGTTTGATAGTGCATGAAATTGCTGTGGAATGCTTCTAAATGGTGTAACAAAATGAATGTGCTATAGTATGACATTATGAGGATGTGAGTGTACCATGGTGTTGAATATTTGAGTGTCTAAATATATCATGTTGCATGCTATGAAATATGTTTGAATGTATGAATGATTGAGGGTGACAATTGGCTTGGAAAATAGCCTTTAAATGGGCCACACGGGTAGACCGTGTGTGACACACGGTCTGCATCACGGGCGTGTTGAATGGCCGTGTGTCCCCTGCACCTTAATTTTTGCAAGTCAGCATGCTCAGTAATAAACACATGGGTTAAGAGACAGGCATGTGTCTTGGCTGTGTGAGAGACACGGCCTACCCACATGGGCGTGTACTCTGGTCGTGTGATGTCTGCACCTTTTTATGAAAAATTCATTTAATTTTAATTGACCACATGATTTGGCCAAATGGGGGTGTGATACGACCGTGTGACCCTAAATCGATCCTGACGTCATAATTAGAGAGTTACATGGCTGGAGGACATGGACGTATCGAAGGCACACGGGTGTGTACCTTGTCTCACACGGGCGTATGGCTCTGTATTAGGGAAAATTTCCCAAACTTTTCTAAAGCGTTTGATTTAGTCCGGAATCTCTTCCGGTGGTTATTTTGGGCCTCGCAGGCCCACATTAGGGAAAAATTGTGCTTGTATGAATGAAGTTGTTTTAAAGAAAAAATTTATAGCCCGGGTTTTGCATGAATAACTGTGTATGTGTTCGGTAATGCCTCGTATCCTATCCCGACCTTGGGTACGGGTAAGGGGTGTTACAGTTTTGCCAAGTTGGGGGTTTTGTTTTCTTATTAGTTGGAAGTGATTGGACTTTTTGGGGGTATATGGGTTGGGCGAAAGGATTCACTTCAGGTGCAAGTTGTCAAGAACCATCCTCAGTTTATTTTGACTCATATTCGTTGCATTAGTTCTTTTATGGGGTTTTTGTTACCTTTTTTTATGGTAGCCCGAATAAAGAAAAATGTATGAAGTTATAGGAAGGTCTAAAATTTTCAATCCCTTCAGTTCAGGTTCTATGGGTGGGTATTGGAGATTTTAATGCTCTTCTATCTGATAGTGATAAAAAGAGTGGTAGTTTCAAGGGTAAGAGGTGACCCATCTTTGGTGGTTTTGTTGAGACAGCTAGTTTGTAGGATTTGGGATTTAGGGGACCTTTTTTTACCCAGTAGAGAGGTCAGACTCTTGAGAGACTTCATCATGCTATCGGTAATGATGCTTGGGTATCTACTTTCCCTAACTGTATGGTGTCATATTTTTCAAGGATTAAATCTAATCACCAGCCCCTACAGCTCCTTCTTAGATCAGACTTCAGTATGCGTAGGGTCGCACTTTCCAATTCTTGGTTGGGTGGACTGAGCATCTGAATTTTATAAATCTTGTAAATGTGGAGTAGAGGTTTGGTGGCTATATGTCGGATACTCTTTTTTTTTCTTTTTATGGAGGTTGAGAAGTGGAATAGAGTTGTGTATGGTCACATAAGGAAAAGGCATATTGTTAATAGAGTGGCTGACATTCAGAAGGTGATGGAAAGGTCTATTTCTAATTGCTTGGTTAGGCTTGAGATAGTACTTAGAGATGAGCTAGACTCAGTTTTGCATTATGAGGAACTTTTTTGGAAATGAAAGTCTAGATGTGATTGGCTCAAATTGGGTGATAGGAACATTAGATTCTTCCGTAGTCGAATGCTTCGACAGAGGAAGTTTAATTGCATCTCTACTTTGTAAAGCTAGAATAGTGATTGGTGTTATGATCTAGATGTTCTTCAGTTTGAAGCAGTAAGCTTTTTTCATAATATCTATGGGGAAGTTCCAGTTCCTTTTGGGTCTTTATCGCCTAACACCTTTCCAAGCCTTGATTTTGGTGATATTAAATTTCTGGGGAAGGTAATTTCGGATGAGGAAATTAAGAAAAAATTGTTCGACATGGCCCTTTTGAAAGCACCCAGGAGTGATCTCTTTCATGCTCTATTCTTCCAGAATTAGTGGTAGTTGTGGAGAGTGTTGTTTGGGAGTAGACCAAAAAGGTGCTTAATGGTGAGTCAATTGAACTAGAGTTGAACAACACCCTTATTGTCCCCATTCCTAAGGTTGCACATCTAGAGAACTTTCAAAAGTTTAAGCCTATCAACTTGTGTAACATCCCAGAATAGGGCTTACGAGTTTAAGGCTTGGCGATCTGGGGTTCGCCAGTAGGCCTGACGAGTTAGGGTTCTCTAGAAGGCTTGGCAAGTTGGGGTTCCTTAGAGGGCCTGGCAAGCTGGTGTTTTCCAGTGGGCCTAGAAAGTTGAGGTTTCCAATGGGCTTGGTGAGTTGCAATCATTGGTTTGGGCTTACTAAACTAAGATCGCTAGTGGGCTTGGCAATCTATGATCGATGTTTTGGGTCAAAAGTCTAAAGTAGGAGTAGAAAAATGGAAATTATACAAAAGTTAGAAAGTCAACTTATTTTCCTCTTCACAACACCATTCATGCTTGTAATTATTTCTTACTTCTACTGCTACTAGTGCGTCCTAAGAACTTCAAAACACTTATTGCTTATAAATTAAGCTTTTTTCATTAAAAATTTTGTAACAGCCCATTTTTCAGTGAAATCGAAACAGAATTTTTAGGACCACAAATCCGACCCAAAAATAAGATTGATTTTAATTTTATTATAAGGTCCTTAATATGGTAGATATTTCGTGTGAAAATTTTGATATAAAAATTTTATCGATTTAGTGCTTAATTACGGGAAGGACTAAATCGTATAAAATGCGAAAGTTGAATTCTAGTAGCTATAACGATCAAATAGGTATGAAATTCAAAACTTAAGGTCCTTATATGGTAATTAGACCATTAAGAAAAGTAAGTAGATTTTTCTTGGTGACTCATCCATGGAATTATAGAAAAAGGGCAAGGACTAATTTGGAAATACCAAAATACTTAATTAATTGAAAGGTGAAAAGAAATATATCATCTTATTTTCATCATCTTCAACCTAAAATTTTATGGAAACCCTAGGAGAGAAAGGGGAAACTTTCAAGGCTTAATTGGGTAAGTTCTCTTGTCCCGTTTTTAGTATTTTTTATATTTTTTAAACCGGGATAGCTTAATCTCTCTATTTGAGAGATTAATTTGAAAACTTATCAAGGTATGAAAATGGATCATGGATGTATTATGCTGGAAATTAGAAATTTATGGTAGAAAATGAAAGATTATTGATAGATAAACAACTTTTACAAAGTGATTTTTGATGAAAACATGATTTAGGGAATAAAATGAAAAGTTGTAAAATTTGATGAAAAATTTTGAAATTTTATGGATACATGTGCTGGAAATTTTGTAATGGGCCTTTAGTTAGGCTTGGAATAGGGAGTAATTTGCACAAGTTTCATTTTCCGGGCCTAGGGACAAAATCAAAATTTATGGAAAAGTTAGGGGCAAAATGGTAATTTTGCCTAGGACGTAAATTGAGTCCATATAAATATGAAATGTATGAAATTGATGGTTAAATTCATTTCTATAGATCTGGACAACACTAATTTGAGGTTAGATCGAGGAAAAGAAAAGATTTTGGATTAGTAGACTTTTACGCGAACAAGTGTCGAGGTAAGTTCGTGTAACTTAATCCAGCATATAAATATGTTTAATTGAATGTTGTATTGTATGGAATGTGATCTATATTGATGTACATTACCTGAAAGTTATAATGAGAAACTTAATACATGCTTGAAATGGTGATAAAGGGTTAAGTCCCGATTGAATGTTGAATTCTGATAATTGTATGCGCTTTCTTGAAAGAAATAGGGTCCTACATTTGTTGAAGATTGGATTTAGCTCAAATGAGTAAGCCCAATGACCTTGTCATAGAAAGGATTTAGCCCAGACGGGTAATCTCGATACATTACCTCTCGAGCATATGTTATGATTAGGGTTTATCCTGGACTGGTAACCCTAATTAAGCTCTTTTGAGCATACGCTATATAAAGGATTTAGCCTGGACTGGTAATCCTATTATATGAAATGTTACTTGAGTGTGTTCCTTGGTTAAGTACCCTAGAGGATAACTTCGATAAAATTGATGGATTAATTTATCATACACTTAGAGTGTACTATTGAGCCTTCATCGGAATTTCAATGATTCAACGGACATAAAACTCTCGACATGGCATGAAAATCTTGATATGTTATGATAATGACTTAAAGGAATATTGCTTGATGAGCTCCTCCATGTTACGTGATTGATATGGATATTGGTGACTAACATGTTTGATTAAATGTATGTGATTAGGTAATTAGCCAAATGGATGGAAACATAACACTGTATGCCTAGATTTAATAAACAATATTGGTAAGTTTAGTTTCCATTATACGAACTTACTAAGCATGTAATGCTTACCCCCATTTTATTTTCCCCTATTTTTTAGTGCTCGGAAGCTCGTGAAGGTTGGAAGATCATTGGAGCATCATCACACTATCAACTAGCATTTTGGGTATACTTAGTAAAATCATTTTGGTATAATGGCATGTATAGGACAACTTGGTCAATAGAGGCTTAAAATGTTATTTTGTAACTTAGCCATTGGAATGGCTAGTAATGGTTAATCTTGGTATTTCAAAGTAGGCTATTATGATATATATATATATATATATATATATATATACACATGTGTTAAGTTGAGTACATGTGATCAAATGTTGTTATTGCCTAAGTTAAATCAAGGTAACTTTATAAACACTTGTGCTTGTAATGATATGTCATGTTAAATGATGAAATTGCCTATTTTGAATGCTTGGAATGGTTAGCGTTGGTTGTGTGTTTCAGGTGTAGGTCTTGGGTGAAATTTTGGGTGAACTGAAGCTAGAAATGGCTTCATTTTGTCCATACGGACAGATACACGGTCTTGTGTCTAGATCGTGTGTAACACACAGGTTGGTAAAATAGGCATGTGGTTAGACCGTGTGTCCCCTGCACCTTAATTTTGAGAAAAAAAATGTTTAGAATTGGGCACACGGGCAGAGACATGGGCGTGTGTCTCAGTCGTGTGTTCCACACGGCCTAGAACACGGGCATGTGTCTTGGCCGTGTGAAACCTGCACCTAATTTTGAATTGAATTAATTAACCACACGGCCTAGCACACGGGCGTGTGGCATGGTCATGTGTGCAAGTCAGAGAGTTACATGGGATCGAACACGATCTCCAACACGGGAGTGTCCTAGGGTCACACGGGTGTGTCCCTTAGACCACACGGACGTGTGAGCCCTGCACCTTAGAAAAATTTTAAAAAGTCGCGAAAAATTCTTAGAGGTCCCGATTAAGTCCCAGCTCGATTCTAATGCTCATATTGGGCCTTGAGGGCCTAATCAAGGGACTTTATGGTTGATCTTGGAAAATGAATAGTAATTTACATAAATTAATGGAAAAATGTTCTAAATGTTTTGGGAATGCTTCAAAACTCTATTCAGGCAACGGTACGGGTTAGGGGTGTTAAAAATTATAACAGTCCGATTTTGGGTATAGTTGGAATAGTGGTTTCGGGGCCACAAATCCTACGTAAGGAAATGTATTTTTATTATTTTTTTATGGTCTACAATTTCACAGAATGATTTCATGAAAATTTTGTTCGAAAATTTCGACGTTTGGGCACTCAATTTAGTCAAAAGGACTAGATTGTAAAAAGTGCAAAACTAGGTGTCAAACTGCAATGAAATTTTAAATTAGAGGTCCTTAAATGGTAATTAGACCATTGGTTAAGTTGGTGGACAAAAATGGACATGGTTTGGTATATTTCTAAAGTTTTTTATTAAGGGTAATTTGGTTATTTGGTAATTAAAATGAATTAAAAACAAAATTAAAAGCCAATTTTTGTCCATCTTCAATCCCTTGGTCGAATTTCACATGAGGAAGGCATAGCTAGGGTTTTTCAAGCTTTCAAGCTCGATTTTTAGTCCGTTTTAGCCCTGTTTTTAATGTTCTTTACATTTTTTAGATCCTCGTAGCTTGGTTTAGCTATTTCCACCATTATTTTGAGCTAGGGTTTATGTTAAAAATTTACCCATGGATGAAATGCATCTATTTTGATGTTTTATGGAAGAATATGAAAGTTTGGGGTGTGATAAACAACTTTTACCAAGTGATTTTTGATGAAATTGCATAAAGGGACCTATTTTTAAAGTTGTAAAATTATGTGTAGAAAATGTGATTTAGTGAAAAATGTGAGCTGCGATAAGAGGGAATATGAATCGGGTAGGTTTAGGATCTGAGAAAAATAAGTGATTTTCATCTTACGAGTCAAGAGGCAAAACTGTAAATATGTGAAACTTTAGGGGCAAAAATGTAATTTTTCCATAGTGTGATTTTTGGACTAAATTGAATAATGTGAGTATTAAATGAGTTAGATATGTTATTATAGATCAAAGAAAGACGATGAATTGACCTTGATCGGGGAAAAGAAAAGGTTGTGGACTAAATTGCAAATTCATCATATTTTGCACCAAGGTAAGTTTGTATGTAAATATTGCATCGTTTTTACTTATGTTATCACATTTAATTATGTTTTATGAAATGTGGCTGAATGTTGAATGAAATTGACAAGTATTGGAAAGTGAGAAATTTCCAGTTGAACATTAGGAGCAGAATAGGATACAAGTGACATGTTACTAGTAACTCAAGTGTGGTACTATGTGAAGGCCACCTTGAGAAGAGATAGCTTGGTCACAAGTGTGGTACTATAGGAAGGCCACTTTTTGAAGAAAGATAGCTTTGGTCACAAGTGTAGTACTATGTGAAGGCCACTTTGTGAAGAAGGTTGCTTTGACTACAAGGGTGGTACTATGTGAAAGCCACCGAGTATCCGTTATTATTCTGATGTGTTCAATGGGAAATGACTAGGCGTAATTGAATATGACTATGTGATTAATAAGTACAGGTACGTGTGTGTAAAATTATGAGCAATTTGCTCGATACGTGATCGAACTTTGGTAAGATTGATATGGAGTAAGTGTCACAATGAAAGTTACTATAAAGAAAACATGAAAAAGTGAAATTTAGTAATAAAATAGTTTTCGACAGTAGCAGTTGTGTGACTTTGAAAAATCACCAAAAATGGTAGAAATCGAATTAGAGGTTGAATAAGATATGAAATTAAATCTTATCGAGTCTATTTTCATATAAAGGAAACCATGTAAGCAAAAGAATTTCATATTATTAGATATTTGAATTTTTCTAAGACAAAGTCAGAATGATTTCAGAATCCTCTACTTTGATTTGGGAAAATCATCAAAAATGGTACAAAAATAATTATGGGATAGAATTTATATACAAAAGAAACAAACAGGAACATCATCTGGATCCCGTATGAAGAGATAATTAATTTTTAGTGAAGAGGGGTCGGCAGGAGTGATTTTAAAGAATAAACTGTACTTATTGGCTAAACCAAAAATTCTAAAAATTTGTGGTAAAAATATATGTGAGTCTAGGTTCTGGAAAAATTAGTGGATCTTAATTTAGAGTTCCATATCTCTAGATATAAATAATTTAATGACTGTGACTCGAATAGACAGCTTGTTTTAAACTTGAGTAAATAGTGGATCTATGTGTAGTTTTGATTTTATTACTTTGAAAACATTTTTTGAGGATTTATAAAAGCATGTTAATAATTTATTTATTATTTACATACCTACTTACTAAGCTATATGCTTACTCCCCTCTCTTTTCCTTTGTTTTATAGTGTCACCAAGCTAGCTCGGGGTATAGAGGTCGTTGGAGATCCATCCATACTATCAACACTCTTTTGGTATTTTGAAAGAAATATTTTGAATTATGCCATTGTATAGAGGACTTGGTTATTCTGTTATGTGTCATAGTTGATTTGGCCTAAAATGTTGGCCTATGTTATTTGATAGTTCATTTTGTATAAGGCCATTGATGTTGGCTATTATTGGTTAAGTTGTATGCTTATGATAATGCCATGTTGTGTGTTGATAAATCTAGTATGAGTGTGTAAATGTTTTGGATGGAAAAAGGCTTGGAAAATAGCCTAAGTTTCATCCACATGGTTGGCCACACGGCCATGTGCTCAGGACGTGTGCCTTTGTTTTTCAAAAAAAATTTCAAAGTTTTCAAAAGTTCTCGGTTTGGTCCCGAACCACTTTCAAAGTATGTATTGGGCCTCGTAAGCCCATATTAGGGACTTTATAATGAAACATGAAAATTTTAATTTGGATGAAATTTTATTACTCGGTTTTGTATGATTGGTTATGTTTATATCTGGTAATGCCTCATACCCTGTCCCGGCATTAGACACGGGTAAGGGGGTGTTACATAAATTCCATATTCCTTTGATTGACAAAACTCTCTCAAATTTCTTCATCAATTATCTTGTTGTCAAGTTTCTACGAAAACAAGAACCCAAAACTTAGCTCTTAGGACTTAAGGTAAGACCTTGATGCTCTATTGGGTTAGACCTATAGAAGTAACTAAGAAAGTTCACAACAAAGGAAACTAGGTTTGCCAAAAGACAAGAATGTACAAACCTAGGTTTGCTTGTGTTTATGAATGAGTTTTAACTTGCTTTGACTATTAATGACTTTTGTATGTTTGTAAAATTGCGAACCTAACAAAACCGTCTACAAGCAAACCATAATGTTAATCAGGAGTTTAGGGTTTTATCCTAAGTTCTGAGAGTAAGTCATCTCTATATTAATGTTTTGTGATTGTAATTATACATGTGCTTTTATGAACAGTGTTTTGTAAGCTCCTTATGACCTATGAGCTCTTTGTTTAGGTAAATGTTTTGGCACTATAATATTCTGAAACTGTTGAAAATGGCTTGACATAGGATTATGAGTACTGACCTTTATGCTTTGTGATTTGGGCAAGAGGCCTTGGGACAGGTTTGGAGAGATAAGGAAAAGTCAAGCTAAGCTCCATTCAATGGGATATGTTGGTATGTTTGGAGAGTGCTTAGCTTTATGAGACACTTATGGGACATGTTAAGACTCTTTGAGTCAAAGTGAGAAGTTATAAGGAGATCTCCTTATCCAACAAAAAAAAAAAACATGTGGATAAGATTTTGTTTTCCAAAATACTATGTTTATTGTTTTAGGCTAAATAATAGTAGGTAATTGTGAACCAGGTTTCACGTAAATATGGCGAACCCAGTTCGTAGAATAGTAAATTTGTTAAAACTCTTGTTTAACCTATGTTTTTGTGCATCCTATGTGATTTTCTTGTAAATTCATTGAGTTCGCAAGAGCTCACAGACTCATTTCTAAACACAGTAGATAGTTAGATCACACGATATGTAGCAGCGATGTGAGTGATCTTGGCGACCAATAAACACTGAATAGGTGATACAATCGAACTCTAGACTTAAAGGCAATATGGGATTCTACTTTAGATTAAAAATATTCTCATTATATATGTTGACTTCACCAATTGTTGTATGACTTAGTTTTTTTTATTTTTTTCTTTATATTCTTAAAATACCTCTTACGAGCTGATAAAACTATATATATGTAAACTTGAATTTCAAGTATATAAACATAGTCCAAGTCTAGTTTGGTGTTTTCTTAATCTACAAGTTCAAAGTTAAGTATTAAATTTCTAACAGAGTGTTTTCCATAAGTGAAAATGATACGTGATATTCGTGACACGTTCTAAATATTTATAATGAATCGTTCTTGAAACTAACTATTATCACGATGAAGGCAAGTATACCTATCAAACAGTAGTATAGCTTTAGCAAGATCGGATTTTCGAACCCAAAGGAACTAAAAGTACTAGTATTAACTTTCTTTTTATTATCTAGCCTAAAAATTAAAAGGGTTTTGTTTATCTAACTAATTAACTAAACTAAGAAATCACAGAAAATAAAATAGGGGAATTACTTTTGGAAAAACGATTGAATTAAGACAATACCTAAGGAAAAATCCACCTAGACTTCACTTGTAATTTGACTCTGAATCGGATGATTTATTCATTTGACTTGATCCGTAGAAATCCCTAAGTTATATTATTATCCCTCTCGAGACTAACAACGTCTAACCCTAGGTTGAATAATTGAAATCTCTTTCTAATTAACTCCCTAGGGTTGCATTAACTAGATCTATGCATCCCCTTATTAGGTTTCACCCTAATCCGGCAAAATCTTGTCACCCTATCTCTAGGCGCGCAATCAACTTAGCTTAATTATGACAAATGTACTCTTAGACACGGTCTATTCCTCCTCTGAATAAGAGCTTAACTTGAATCAATATCCTGGAATATCAAGACAAGAATTAAGAACACATAATTAAGAACAAGTCAAATATTTATCATACAATTCAAATAATAATAACAAGGTCTGTCTTAGGTTTCATTCCCCTTAGGTATTTAGGGGTTTTAGTTCATAACTAAAGTGGTAAACATCTCAGAAGAATAATGAATACAAAACATAAAGAAAAACCCAAAACTCTTGAAGGGAAATTGAGGGGAGATCTTCAGTCTTGATGATGAATCTGGCTTCTGAGATGGATCAATCGAATTTCCTTGAGTAGTTCCCTGCTTCCTTCTCTATGGTTCTTTTCCTCCTCCTCTAGGGTGTATTTATAGGCTTTAGAATGCCTAAGAACCCTCAAAATTAGCCTTTTCTGAATTAGACTCAATTTGGGCTCGACAGGGACATGCCCGTGTGCGATTACTTCAGGCCATGGTCAAGCCTGTTAAATAGGCACGAGCGTGTGGTCCACCCATGTGAGTTGTGCTTCGATTCTTCCAAATTGACACGGTCTTGTGGTTTCCCGTGTGAGGAGGTTCAGGCCGTGTTGATTTCTTACATTGGTCCATTTTCTCCATTTTTGGCCCGTTTCTCGTTCCTTTCACTCTCCTATGCTCACCTAAGTATAAAATATGAAATTAAGGCATTAGGAGCATCAAATTCACCAATTTTAAGGGAAAATAATCCATAAAATGTGCTAAGCATGGGATAGAAATATGTATAAATTACGGTTTATCAAATACCCCCACACTTAAGCATTTGCTTGTCCTCAAGCAAAATCCTCAACTTATAATTTCTATCGATAATATCTCAAAATAATCCATAGGTAATCATACATTGAAAATTCAACTGAAAGAACATCAAAGTTTCAAACAATCTAAGTTGAGCATTTTATTATGAAAACATAGGTGTGTCCCCTCGTCTGAGTAATTACCTTTGATTCAAAATATCACAGAGTTTCACATCCTTACTAAAGATTCACTCAAATCACTCGAGGTGTTTAAGGACTATAAATGAAGCACTCAATAGTCAATAACGAAGAGTCATTACCATAGGCTTAAATGAAAATCAGATCTCCACCACTATAAATTGAGATGAAACATCAATCAAAAGGTCTTTAGAGGGTTGTAATGTGGCTTTGGTTAGAGGGTGTGGTCACAAACTGAAAGAAAGGGTTAGAACCGAGATTAAATTAAAAAATTGCCTAACTAGAAAAATGACTAGTCATTAATTGCGTATAATAGAGTTTTTTTCTTAGAATATGGAATTTAACTTCTTTAGCTCAAAAGATCACTACTACTAATATGTATACAAAATAAAATAAAACGTAGCTAAACAACTATTCCAACTCAAATCTCGACAAATATAGGGATCAAATTAATTTAGGGGATTTCAACAATAATGAGTTATGGGTTAATATTGAGAGTAAATCAATAAATGGGTTGTTAGGCTCAAGGGGTTTCACTAAGGGTTAATTGTGAAGGTAGGCTTTTATGGAGTGAGTGGGTAAACCTAAGTGCCTTTATAATTTTGACATATCAAATCAAATGGTGCGGTCCTGACATGAATAATCAAGCAAGTTCTAGAATAACAATTCAATACTGATGCACTCATAATGAAAGTGAGCATGAAAGAAATAATAGATGCTCTAAAGGCTCAAGATCTCACAAAAATTATGGCTTTTTGATGTTTAAACTTGTGAATTCCAACTCAAAATAATACCTAAACTTGGGAAAACAACCTAAAAGTTTTTAATTATTCAAAAATCAACTTGTAATGCTTGATTCCCTAATGTCTTAAAGTTTAAACAATCAATGTATAAATGCCTATGTTTTAATTCAAGATATATCAATAAACATTATAGACTAATCAGAATTCATTCTAATAATGATATGAGAAGATCGAATGAGAATAAAACAAAATTCAGGGATTTTTATGATATAAAAGACCCCCCACACTTAAAATGTACATTGCCCTCAATGTACAAAGGTAGATATATTGAAAAAGATAGATTTATAATCATAAGATAGGGAGAGAAGTGAAACTTCCTGAATGATGACTGAATTCCTTGAACTGGAGTTTTGGAGAATAATCAGTGTGAGGGTGGAGGAGGATAATCCGGTGGTGGTAGAGGTTCATTATTCCATAAGTCATGTGCCAAAAGAATATTATATCTGGTGGTAGCTCTGGTCGTGGTCGAGCAGGACTTGGCAGTCGTGGAGAACGTTTCCCGGTGGAGTTGTTAGTTCCTATGCGATGCTGAGCTTAGGAGCTCTTTAGGAAATATAAGGAAGCATAATTACTCGGTATGAAATAGCCGAAAGTGAAAATTGTTAAATAAAAATTATAAAACTTAATAAAAATAAGCTTAAATAAAAATAAAAAGTAGTTTTAAAATAAAAGTCAAAACATAAAAAGAAATAATAAATAAAAGTTTTTAAACATCTTCATCGCTAGATGGTTCGCGAGGTGGGGGTGGCGATGAGATTGGACGTGCTGAAAAATCTGCTGTAGAGTAGCATCAATGTTATCGAAGCGCTGAAAACACTATTGCTTGAATCGAGTAAGGCGCTCAGAGATGTCAGTGTATGAAGCCACCGCATGAACTGGACGAGAAGGAGGTGGTGGCTGAGACGGTGGGTCCTCGTGACATGGAGGGACATCATTAGTAATGTCCTCGGGGGCCTTCTCCTCGGTGGATTGGGTGAGACGGTACTAAGGAGGGAAGGTGCCACATCGTTTCTCGATCATCCTCATACTTAGCATGCTCAAGATGCCCTGTGGGGACATCTAGCCCATGAGAGTGAGGGAGGATGATTGGGCTCTGTGTTGAGGAGCCCGAAGTGCCGAGCCAACCACGTCACATAAGGCCCAATGGAGATGACCCATTTCCTATGCTGCTCCGCCTGATGTTAAATGGTGAGGGCAATGAAATAAGCAAGGTCTATGACGTGCCCATGTGACATACACCATAGAAAGTAGGCGTCGTGAGTGTTGACGACGCCAGTGCTCTCTTGCCTTCCTATTAACGTGTGAGCCAAAATGGCATGTAAGTACCTCAGAGATAGAGGGAGAGTCGATTCCATGGAGCGGCTAGGTTTGTAAGAGGCAGCGCCGGGGGTGAGGGCATTCCAACACCGTGAAGGAGAGTGATGGATGTGGCGATTGAGAGCGTGTAGTTCTTTCTCCTCAATAAACTCCTCAGTATAAAGGCCTAGTGCGGTTCCAAACTCTGGGACGTTCAATTGGCGGACTAGACTGCCGAGGTGAAATTGGATAGTTCCCGGGTCATCAAAGCGGGCTATCACGGTCTAAAGATGGAACGTTGAGCAGAGTTCCATCGTGAGTTCGAGATATGTCAGCTCGACATTCTCAAAGAAAAGCCCCTAAGGATCGGTGGTGAGGAGGGCCCAAATTGCATCCGCGAGTTGGACCTGTTCTAGAGCGGCCCAGTCTATATAGCTGCCCACTTCCAAGGGTCGGGCCCGTAGAATTTGGAAAAGTTCTTCTTGGGGCCCAATGGGGAACTGCAGAAAAGGGTGACGAATTTTTGCGGTAGGACCCAAGGAAGATGACGATCCCTTCCTTTTCTTCGAAGCAGGGACGGCGGCTTTCTTTCCTCATGAAGACGACATGGTATACCTGCAAGCAAAACCATTATTTCATCGTGATGATTGTTCAAGGTAAGATGAAAACAAATTTAAAAAAGAAAAAGTCCTGAATTAAAACTAATAATCTCAGTCACAACTACTAGCAAACTTAATCAAAAACAATTAATTTTATGGTGTATCATTAGCATGATAATAGTATGAGTTTCATAAAAAATGGCAAATAATTCTATGTAGCATATTTTATAGATGGAAAATGTCAACCTGATCGCGATTTTCGTGACTTTATAATTAATCGTTCTTGAAACTAACTATTATCATGATGTAGGCAAGTGTACCTATCGAACAGTAGTATAGTTTTAGCAAGACTAGATTGTCGAACCTAAAGGAACTAAAAGTACTAGTAATGACTGTCTTTTTATTATCTAGCCTAAGAATAAGGGGGTTTTGTTTTAATTAACTAATTATCTAAACTAAGAATCCAGAGAAGATAGAATTAGGGAATTACTTTTGGAAAACGATTGAATTAAGACAATACCTAAGGAAAACTCCACCTAGACTTCACTTGTTATTCTGACTCCGAATCGGACGATTTATTCATTTAACTTGTTCTATAGAGATCCTTAAGTTATGTTATTATCCCTATTCAAGACTAATAACGTCTACTCCCTAGATTGAATAATTGAGACTTTTCTCTAATTAACACCCTAGGGTTGCATTAACTCATTCTATGGATCCCCTTAATAGGTTTCACCCTAATCTGGAAAAATCTTGTCACTCTATCTCTAGGCGCGCAATCAACTCCGCTTAATTATGGCAAATGTACTATTAGACAGGGTCTATTCCTCCTCTGAATAAGAGCTTATCTTGAATCAGTATCCTGGGATATCAAAACAAGAATTAAGAACACATAATTAAGAACAAGTTAAATATTTATCATACAATTCAGAAAATAATAACAAGATTCATCTTAGGTTTCATTCCCCTTAGGTATTTAGGGGTTTTAGTTCATAACTAAAAAGGAAAACATCTCAAAAGAATAATGAATACAAAATATAAAGAAAACCCAAAACTCCTGAAGGGGAATTGAGGGGAGATCTTCAGTCTTGATGATGAATCTGGCTTCTGAGATGGATCAATCGGCTTTCTTTGAGTAATTCCTTTCTCCTTCTCTGTGCCTCCCCTTTTCTTCCTCCTATAGGGTGTATTTATAAGCTTTGGAATGCCTAAGAACCCTCGAAATTAGCCTTTTCCGAATTGGACTCAACTTGGGCTCGGCAGGGACACGCCCATGTGAGTCGTGCTTCAAATCTGCCAAATTGACACGCTCGTGTGTTCTGCCCGTGTAAGGAAGTGCAGGCCGTGTTAATTTCGTACTTTGGCCCATTTTCTCTATTTTTGGCCCGTTTTTCGTTCCTTTCACTCTCCTATGCTCTTCTAAGTATAAAACATGAAATTAAGGAATTAGGAGCATTGAATTCACCAATTCTAAGGAAAAATCATCCATAACATGTGTTAAGCATGGGGTAAAAATATGTATAAATTACGGTTTATCACAACCCTAACCATAAATATTCACTTTAAACTAGTCAAATGGAGCCAATAGATCATGCAATGAGTAAGAACTTCAACATGAAAAAGATGATAACTTCTCTAAATACGAAATTTGAGTGATAGAAAGATGAAAATAACATGAAAAATACAGATAACTATGATAAATAGCATTAGAAATTAGTAAAATAAAAGATAAAAGAATAAACAAATGCTAAAAAGAGGAGAATGAGTGTCAAAAATGGGGTTGGAAGCTGCGCACGGGCGTGGTAAGGAGGCCGTGTGGATTTGCAGTGGTTAGGGTTATGGATTTTGGGTGAAGAAGATGATGAATGGTGAAAGGTATTTATAGATTTTGGGACACACGGCCAAGGGACACGCTCGTGTTCCCCAATTTCAGCCCGTGTGTTTCCCATTTTTTTGAATTTCGGTGCGTCTGACAATTTCCCTAAGACCGTGTACCTTGGGCGTGTTGGTGCACACGACCGTGTCGCACGGCCGTGTCTATCTTTTTTTGCTTCTCCCACGCCCGTGTATGAAGGTCCATGCCCGTGTTGTTTTGGCAGGTTCGCCTACGGTTGCTTGGCAAGGGCGTGTCGCACGCCCTTGTTTATTTGACAAGTTTGACCATGGTTTCAAGGCACGGGCGTGTCGCACGCCCGTGTTGTTTTGGCAGGTTCTCCCATGGCCATGTCGCACGGTCGTGGCGATTTATCATAGCCCGTGTTGGGGAAAATCTTTTCCCTATTTCCACATGATCCTAAGCACGCCCCTGTCCTTGGCTGTGTCTATGTGGTAAACATGTATTCAAGAGCTCCGTTAGTAAGTTAGGTGTTAAAAAGTAAATTTAAAAAAGTTAATACAGTTAGTGCTCGGGTTGCCTCCCAAGAAGCGCTTATTTATAGTCTAAGCTCGACTTACCTCTCCATTGAATGGTCATGGTGGTTCGAAAAGTTTATACTCCTTATTCCTGTTGTGAATCTCATCAAAATAAGGTTTTTGGCGGGCATTGTTTACCTTAAAAGTGCCAATTTTGGGATGACTTACCTCGACTGTACCGAATGGGAAAATGCTAAGTTCCGTAAGAGGAATTTCTTCATTCGGTTTGGCAGTGACAATGTGAGGATTTGCGGCATCTAATAAAACTTTATCTCCAACCTTAAGTTGATTTGGAAAGGTATTGAGCTTGTTCTGACGTAATTTTAGTTTATCGTGTGTTCTTGGTTTATGTGTCTGCCATTCATCTAGCTCCTCAATTTGTAGCCTTCTTTTTTCATGAATAGGTCCTCTACTATTGTTGGAAAATGGCTCATGTACTTCCTTCAAACTCATTTCCTGCAAAGTAGGTTGCACCATATTGTCAGTTTTAATAGAATGGTTTAGACAATCACCTTCAATTTTCGATGTGTTGCCGGAATTGCGAGCTTTAAGGGTGATTGTCTCGTCTCCCACACGAAGTGTGAGCTCACTTGTGCCAACATCAATAATCGTTCTAGCAATTGCCAAAATATCCTCCCACTACTAGTCTATTCTATACATGCCATAAGATAATCCAAAACATAGCAGTACCAAACAGTGGATAGTGATAGTGTGACTAGTTGCTGACGATCCCCGAGCCTGTAGCTTCCAAATGAGATCTATAAAACAGAGGAAACAAAGTAAACGGAGTAAGCATTACAATTCTTAGTAAGTTTTAAGCAGTGTCAACAGATAACAATCAAATTATAACATAGTTGTTCGTATTTTTATTTCACTCTTCCTTCGGGCATACCATCTCTTTACCAAATATGCACATCTCATCATATATAATAGGCAGATAAATTCTCACTTGATAGTGATCTCATACATATTTCACACTAGCCATTCGGCTTTACCACATATACATATCTCATATATATTTCACATTAGCCATTCGGCTTTACCACATATATATATCTCATACATATTTCATATTAGCCATTCGGCTTTACCACATATACATATCTCATACATATTTCACACTAGCCATTCGGCTTTACCACATATACATATCTCATACATATATCACACTAGCCATTCGGCTTTACCACACATATATATATTTATCTTGTACATCAATTTCAGCAATAGCTTATAAGCAACTCAAATAGTTTCATCAATGTTTACAACAAAATCACATATTCACTACAAGCTATTTTCCTGAGCAATAGTCACTAAATTATTTATAACTGGAGCTACAAAACTAAAAATCAATTGCCGTTAATTTTACCTGAATATAGACTCATATATCTTCCGTCCATAAAATTTTCAGAATTTTAGGTTTGGCCAATCAATACCAGATTTTTCTTAAAGTTTCCCCTGTTTCACTGTTTGACTAATCTGACCAGTCTTCACTACGAATCAAATTTCTTATTGTACAGAATTCAAAATATGTTCTACTTGATTTCATTTGAAACTAGACTCATTAAGGAGTCTAAGCATATAAATTTTATCTTATAACCAGTTTTGTACAAATTATAATGATTTTCTAAAAACAGGACAGGGGATTTCGGAGTCATTCTGACATTGTCTCACACAACTTTACATATCTCTTTATAGGAAATTTCTTTGCTTACACGGTCTCTTTTATAAGAAACTAGACTAATTAAGCTTTGATTACATATTTTTTTCAGCCTATAATTCCACACCAACAATTTATAGTGATTTTCTAAAATCACGTTACTGCTGCTGTCCTAAGCAAATTATTACAATTTGCTCTTAAATTTCCAAGTCTAAACACTTATGAACTTACCATTTGAGTTTAAGACATATCATGGCCACATCATATCTTATTAAATCAACTCATTATGTCCTATTATGATTGAATTTACTCAACGTTTAATCACTTAAAACTTACCTCGGAAGTGGTCGACGACTAGATATCCACGGCTATTCGTTTACTTTCTCTTTTCCCCTATCCGACTTTGATCCTCTTTGCTCTTAAGCTTAAGTAAAACAATAGATTTGCTTAAGTACTTAACTAATATTATTCACTTAACAATCACATTTGGCAATCACATATCATTTAATCTATATCTAAAACATTAGATTTCAATATGTATCATATTTAATAAAACATGCCATGACTCGATTTCATGCTTCTTTAATTTATATCTAATTCACATTCACAAGCAAGGAGTCACTTAATTTATCATGCTTCCTTATACATGAATTTAATCATATTGCCGAATGTCCTTATGTGTACATGGTACATACATAAGGCATAAATATATATACCTATATATGACCATTACAATTTAAACATTTAATCATAATCGGCAAGCTTTATTTCAACTATTTAAGGTGCAAACATCAATTAACAAACAAACATTATCAACCCATTTTTATTACAAGTTTTCCCCAACTTAACACCCCCAAATTATCAAACTTTAACAAGTTTAAAACTCATCTAATGACCATTTATAAACTAAGGCATCAACCATTCAAATTCAACTCATCACAACATGGCCGAATACACATTTCTCCTACTTCCATTCTAAATAAAAGTTTATCAAGCTTCCATCTTCATTTAACTATGTACCATTTAGAACTATCAATACTTTACACCCTTTAACAAATTATAATCAATTGCCAAATGCATCTTTGACAATTTAAACCACGCAACTCAAATTCTTACAATTTAAGCTTAGAAATTTCTATTCATGTAAATTTTAGCAACATGGAGTCCATTAAACACTCCAAAATTCCATTTGAACAACAATTGTTCAACCTTCTAGCATAATTTCAATCTGGACAGCAAGCATTATTTAACATTCAGGCTGTTTTATTAGACCATCCGAATAGCTTAATTAACACCACTTTATAGCCCCTTGAACAATGAATTAAACCCATTCGATTCGCAACAAAAACTAATATTTAACAACCATTGTTTTCTTTTATTTCAAACATGCAGCAGACCAATTCCTCCACATATTACAGCACATTCAAATCAGCATTTACATCTGGAACAATTTGTTTTCAAGTCGTAGTTTCAGTGATCATTTATGCATTTAATTGTCAAATTGTTACGTCACTACTAACAACTGAAACTTAGTAAGAATAACATAATATTTTATCTATTAAACTCAATTTATCAACCCCTAATCGGCATGAAAATAGAACCATTAATTTGTTCAAATTTTGGACAGCATAACGAAGGCACAAAATTGGACAAGAGTAATTTTACAACTAATCAAAGAGCTTTTCTTTTCTACAACCCGCATTCATGCCTTCCAACCACAATCCATCATCATTTTTCTTTACAACAAAGTTAAAGATAGAGGGGAGCTTAGAAAGCTTACCAACTTAGGATACAACTCTCAAACAAGCTAAATCCTTAGTTTTCTTCAACATGCAAACTGTCTCCATTTTTCTTTTTGTTGCAGCCCTCTTCTTCTTCTTCGATGGATTACCGAGTTACTTGAAATTTCAGCTACCTAACTAGCTAAAATCATAGTTTTTCCTCCTTCTAGCCATCTTCTAAGCCAAAAATTAAAGCAACCCAACTTTCTTCTTCCTCCCTCAAGTCACGGCAATAGAGGAGCAAGGGTGAGACAACTTTGGTTTCTCCTCCCATTAACTAGTATTTTATTATTTCTCTCACAACATTTTAACACAAAATGTTTATAATATGTTTTAACCCATAGCATGGCCGGCCGCTACCTAACATTTTGGGTAATTTGACATGCAAGTACAAGCATTTCCTAACATGCATTAATAGATCCTTATAGATTAACCTATCACATTTCAAAAGTGTCACACATAAGTCCTATTTAATAAAATTCACTTTCAATTAACAAAATTCAAACATGCAATTTTCACACATGCATATATACATATAATAAGCATTAAGTATGACGGTTAATTATTTTTATGACTCAGTTTTGTGGTCCCGAAACCACTTTCCGACTAGGGTCACATTAGGGGTGTCACAATTTCTGGCCTTGGTTTTGCAACTAACCCTTCCTCATCTTGAATGGCAATCACGTTGAGTTGCTCCCTTGGGTAAGATTCAGTGTTGCTTGGCAGGCTACCTTGTGGTCGTTCAGAAATTAACTTAGCAAGCTGTCCAATCTGAGTTTCGAGCCCCTAGATTGATGCTTGTTGATTTTTGAATGCTGTCTCAGTATTCTAAAAATGAGTTTCTGACACCGAGATGAATTCGGTTAGCATCTCCTCAAGGTTCAGCTTCTTTTCTTGCTGGTAAGGTGGTTGTTGAAAACCCGGATGATGTTCTGGCCTTTGATTTCCTTGACCGCCCCACGAGAAATTGGGATGGTTCCTCAAACCTGAATTATAAGTGTTACTATATGGGTTATTTTGGGATCTAGAGTTATTGTTACCCACATATTGGACTTGTTCCTCCTCGATGCTAGGGTTGAAGGGTTGATATTTTGTGCATGCTTCTCCTCCATTCGAATCGTACCTCATCATTGAATGTACCTGAGTAGAACTACACAAATCGTCAATCTTTTTATGTAAAAGTTCTACTTGGTTAGATAACATAGTAACCGCGTCAAGGTTGAAACACCGGCTGCTTTCGTCGGTTTTGTTCTCATAAATTTCCACTAATAGTTATTCAGCGACATCTCCTCAATAAATTCGTAAGCTGCCTCAGGTTTCTTATTATTGATAGTTCCTCCAGCAGCTGCATCAATAATCTACCGAGTCGAAGGATTCAGGCCATTATAGAACGTTTGATCCTGTAGCCAAAGCGGTAACCCATGGTGAGGGCACCTTCTTAAAAGGTCTTTGTATCTCTTCCATGCACCGTAGAGTGTTTCTAAATCCATCTGCACAAAAGAAGAGATATCATTACATAATTTGGCTGTTTTAGCCGGTGAAAAATATTTTAATAAAAATTTTTCGGTCATTTGTTCCCAAGTAGTGATTAACCATCGTGGTAACGAGTTCAACCATTGTTTAGCCTTATTCCTTAACAAAAAGGGAAACAACCGAAGGCGAATGGCTTCATCAGAAACACCATTAATTTTAAAAGTATCACAAAATTCTAGGAAATTTGCCAAGTAAGCATTGGGATCTTCGTCCTGCAAACCATCAAACTGAACAAACTATTTTATCATTTGAATTGTGTTAGGTTTCAGTTCAAAATTATTTGCAGCAATAGTAGGTCTAACTATACTTGACTCAGTTCCTATTAAATTAGGTTTAGCATAATCATATATAGTGCGCGGAGCAGAATTTTGGTTAAGAGCAATTGCAGGAGGTAGAAGATTTTCTTGGTTTTCAGCCATCTCCTCGGTTGTGGTTTGAATATTGTCCTCTTGCTCGTTCTCTGTGTATCTTAAGCTTTGCCATATTTCTCTTTGGTTTCTGCGAATTGTGCGATCGATCTCACTGTCCTGATGGGTTACTTCTAGTCATAAACTACAAGAACCTACCAGAAAAAAGGAAAAAAGAAAAATTAGTAATAAAAATTAGAATAAAATTTAAATTGCAGTAAAAGTAAATGACTAAAGTAATAAAAATCGAGTGTTCCTAATATCTTAGTTCCCCGACAACGGTGCCAAAAACTTGATACGTGATATTTGTGACAGGTTTTAAATATTTATAATGAATCGTTCTTGAAACTAACTATTATCACAATGAAGGCAAGTATACCTATCGAACATTAGTATAGCTTTAGCAAGACCAGATTATCGAACCTAAAGGAACTAAAAGTACTAGCATTAACTTTCTCTTTATTATCTAGTGTAAAATATAAAAGGGTTTTGTTTATCTAACTAATTAACTAAACTAATAAATCACAAAAAAATAGAATTGGGGTTTTACTTTTAGAAAAATGATTGAATTAAGACAATACCTAAGGAAAAATCCACCTAGACTTCACTTGTTATTTGACTCTGAATCAAACGATTTATTAATTTGACTTGATCCGTAGAAATCCCTAAGTTATATTATTATCCCTCTCGATACTAACAATGTCTAACCCTAGGTTGAATAATTGAAATCTCTTTCTAATTAACTCCCTAGGGTTGCATCAACTCGATCTATGGATCCCCTTAATAGGTTTCACCCTAATCCAGAAAAATCTTGTCACCCTATCTCTAGGCGGGCAATCAACTCCGCTTAATTATGATAAATGTACTCTTAGACGGGGTCTATTCCTCCTCTGAATAAGATCTTAACTTGAATTAATATCCTGGAATATCAAGACAAGAATTAAGAACACATAATTAAGAACAAGTCAAAAATTTATCATACAATTCAGATAATAATAACAAGATCTGTCTTCGGTTTCATTCCCCTTAGGTATTTAGGGGTTTTAGTTCATAACTAAAATGGTAAACATCTCAGAAGAATAATGAATACAAAACATAAAGAAAAACCAAAAAATCCTGAAAGGAAATTGAGGGGAGATCTTCAGTCTTGATGATGAATCCGGCTTTTAAGATGGATCAATTGCCTTTCCTTGAGCAGTTCCCTGCTTCATTCTCTATGTCCCTTTTCCTCCTCCTCTAGGGTGTATTTATAGGCTTTAGAATGCCTAAGAATCCTCAAAATTGGCCTTTTTCGAATTGGACTGAATTTGGGCTTGACAGGGACACGCTCGTGTGCAATTTCTTTAAGCCACAGTCAAGCCTGTTAAATAGGCACGGGGTTGTGGTCCACCCGTGTGAGTCGTGCTTCGATTCTGCCAAATTGACATGACCGTGTGATCTACCTATGTAATATCCTGATTTTGGGCCTAGTCGGAATAGTGGTTTCGTGACCACAAAATCCGAGATAGAAATAATTATTTTATGATTATTTTAAGGTCTATGATATGATTGCATGATTGTGTGAAAATTTCGTGAAGAAATTTTATGCATAAAGTGCTTAATTTGAAATTTGGGACTAAATTGAATAAATTGCAAAACTTGTGTTCTAGAAGTATTTTGCATAAAATTGAATTAGATTATTAATTAGAGGTCCTTAAAGAGTAATTTTACCAATTTCTAAGTCTATGGACAAAAATTGGACATGGATGGAATTTTGGAAAGTTTAGTAGTAAGGGCATTTTGGTCATTTGGGGTAAAATGAATTAAAATACAAAATTAAAGCCAATTTTGCTCATCTTCAACCCCATGGCCGAATATAGCAAGGAGAAACCATGGCTAGGGTTTTCAAGCTTCCAAGCTCGATTGTAAGTTCGTTCTAGCCTCGCTTTTAATGATTTTTACGTTTTTGGAGTCCGGTTGCTCGATTTAGCTTATGCTAGCAATAATTTAACCTAGGGTTTATATTTGGAAAAATACCCATAGGTGAAATTTGTGTATTTTGGTGTTTTATGATAGAATATGAGGTTTTAAATTATGTTAGACAACTTGTGCTACTCGGTTTTAAGTGAAAACGAGCAAAAGGGCTTAATCGGTAAAAATACCTAATAGTCATAAGTACATGTTAGAGTGAGAATTTGATGTTGCCATAGAAGGAAAAATGATCAGCATGTCATAAAACATAAGAAAATAGGCTGAATTTTAATTTACGAGCTTTGGGGCAAAAGTGTAAATATGCAAAAGTTTAGGGGCAAAATTGTAATTTTTCCAAAATATGATTTTGGGTCAATTTGAATAATGTGAGTCCTAATTAGACTATATTTTAAATGATAGAGCAAGGAAAACTGAAATTCGGGCTAAAATGGGGAAAATACCAAGTGGTGGACGAAATGGTAAAATAGCCATTTTAGCATACGAGGTAAGTTCATGTGTAAATAATGTAGCATAATTGTTATTTTTAAGTTATTGATATTAATTATATGTTATGCTGAATTTTATTATGAAATGTATGCTTTGTGGTTAATTTCAAATAATATGTAAATTATGTGAGCTACTTGTTAAATATAATTGTTACTGAGTATTGATTTGGCATTCTACGGAAGACGGCAAGGATAAGTGTTCGAGGAAAAGCCCGTTTGAACCTTAGGAATAGATTAGGATACAAGTGACATGTCACTAGGATGGTTGAGCATCCGAACTCGTTGAGTTGAGTCCGAGTTCACTTATGGATGCAAATGTCCGAACTCGTTGAGTTGAGTCCGAGTTCGTGAGATGTAACTAGGCATCCGAACTTGTTGAGTTGAGTCCGAGTTCACTTATGGATGCGAACGCCTGAGCTCGTTGAGTTGAGTCCGAGTTCGCTTATGGGCGGGTTACATGATTGCTTGATTGGATATGTGGCACTTATGTGCAAGTTATCCATGTATCCGAATTATATTCCGATGTGTTCAACGGGTAAAGTTCTACTCAAATGGAGGAATACTCAAGATGAAAGGGACGTATTGTGTTGACAAGCCAGCTCGGAAATCGGAAACGGTCGGAGGCACGCTTACACTATCCGTATACCATCTTGGCATAATGGCTTGTATATTTTGAGTATGGCATGTATAGCATTATAATCATTTTATATGTATGGTCTTATGATATGGTTATTGAGTGGTATGGAAATAGAAATGCTTGGTAATGATTAGCCATTGGAATGGCTAATCATGATCATATTTGGTATTATGTATGTCAAATTGCTAGCTAATCCATGGAAACCATGAAATAGGTAAAATTTACCATAAAATAGATTCAGACAGCAGCAGTGACGTGAGTTTGAAAAATCACTAAAAATAGTAGAAATGGAATTAAATAATGAATAAGTTATGGATTCGAAGCTTGATGAGCCTATTTTCATATGGAATAAGCAAAACAGGTATATGAGCTATATTTTATGAGATGTTTAAATTTTTGTGAAACAGGGCCAGAGCGATTTCTGGATCCCTGTTCTAACTTTGGAAATTCACCATAAATTTTACAAAGATAATTAGAAGTCACACTTTATATGTACAGATTCCTTATTGAGTCTAGTTTTATTAGAGACAAACGGCATAGTCATTGAAGCTCTGTACAGGGAGATATCTGATTCGTAATACACAGAGGTCAGAGTAGTTGAACCCTGAAACAGGGGAGACTTTAACTAATAAACTGTACTAATTGGCCCAACCAAAAATTCTAGAAAAAAATTAGTAGATATATATATTAGTCTCGTTTCATGAAAAATTTACGGAATTGGATTTCGAGTTTCGTAACTCGAGATATGATTTTTAAAGCAACTGTGATGCAGTTAGCCAGCTTGTCTGGAAATTTTAAAATGAATTGTATGAGCTGTTTAATTAATGAATTAAGTCCGTTAACACCTCGTGTTCGACTCCGGCAACGGTATCGGGTATGGGGTGTTACATTTAGTGGTATCAGAGCAGGTTTAGTCGGTTCTCGGACTAACCTAGCATGTGTAAAAGTTTAGCTATACATGCCACTGATCTGTGATAGTGTGATGTCTTCCGACGCGTATAAGTACCGTCTTATTTAGACAGGGTACTCTCCAACCGAGCTGCGCCAACCATGTTCAATGTTAAGTAAAGGTATTTGAGTAAAATTATGATTATGATAAGTCTCGGTTCAGAAAAGTATGAATAAAGGTTTATGATACATATGTGATAATATGTGAGATGAAAGTTCATGTTGTGATAAATATTCATATTTGCTTAATGCTCATATGATGTAGTGTATGTGGCTTACTTGATAAGATGAACGGAATAAATAAAAAGTAGTAGAGGTATGAATAAAGGTCATAATATCATAATACGAATGAAAATGTCCTTGTCTTGATTGGACGTTGAATGTTGATGAATGTTAATGATATACAATTTTTTTATGAGGTAAAGGATTGTAATGAAATGAACTTATCTATGTTAAATTGTTGGACTGAATTGTATGATTGTAATGATATGTACATGATGATGCACGAAATGAAAGTTGTGATTGTGATGCAAATATTTATGTTTGTTTGGCCTTATATAATGTCATGAGCATGAATTAATTTAATTAAAAAATGGATAAGTAAAGTGTCTAGAAAACATAGAATGTATGTATAAGTATATTGTCTAAATGGGACAATAGGAAAATTGGTGTAAGCCAACATGAATGAATGACATGATTTTGATGATGTTACTATGATGATGGAAGTTGTGTCATATGTGTATGTATAAGAAAGTCGAGTCGAGGTCCTACAACCCTCCCCTTACCAAAGTGGTACTTATAATGGAATTTCATGAGATTTGTATTGAATAAGTTTCTGTTGAAAACCCAAAGAGTTCAAAGTGATAGAATAATTATAAGTATGATCCGAGATTGAAAATGAGCTGATAAGTAAAGTCGAGCGAAAGTATCGATTGATATAAAGATTATTGGAATTATGCCTTTGTCCCGTTAGAGAAGGAATTCTCTTTGGTAAATCAAAATTTATTCGAACTGACATTCTTTAGTGAATGATTTAATATGAAATTTGTGACGGCAGAACTAGTTGGGAAATGATATTTCAAATGTGAATTATCTGAGTGTGACAATTATGACCGGACAGATTTAGCAGTCTCTTTTGAGATGTTCTATGTGTTCACCCGTTCTCAGAAATATTTCTATGGCTATTGATCTTCTGAAGAAATTCTTGTTATATGGGAATGTCTTCTAATTTGGTGTTGGATGAAAGCATTGGTAGTCTGATTGGTTTATAATTTATATTGCTCTATTTCATCGGGTATTCTATTTCATTTCGTCTGATAAGAATTGATGAGAGAATTCATATGATATTATGATTCTGTTTCTTCTACTTGATGCTTCATCTGATATATATGTATGGGAAGATATATTGATCTTGTTATATTTGATTTCAGTGGGATTAAATAATGTTTTCTTTTGGACTTTCTTTCTTTGAAGAATTATCGTGGTATTCGTATTTTCTCTATGAATTTGGTTTTCGATTCTCGGCATAGTATCGTATCTTGGGTTTCTTTATCCGGATCTCTTTATTCGGATTTCTTTATTCGAGTTTCTCTATCTTGGATTTCTTTATTCGGTTTTCTTGTTATCTTTGTTCCATAATTTGTCAATTCGACTCATGTTTGAAGTCGTTCTTCACTCGTGATAATCATGTCAAATATGACTATACTTCTAATTTGATCTTGGTAATGTGGTGATTTTAGTATTGGGATTTTTCTAATTTACGTGTAAGGATTTGACATCGATAAAGGCATAGGTGATAAAAGCGCGAGTTTTAGTCGGTATGGTAAATTATTTATTTGAAAGATTTCATGTGACAATTATGTCGGATTATTTTCCCAAGTCGATAATAGAATTTCATTTTGTACGGATAAAAGAGTAAATAGTTTGAACGAGAAGTGTATATTTAATAGAAAGAGTTGAGTATTAGTTTAAGTCACTACGAATGATAAGGTTTCCATCTTGTGAAAGCTGAAAAGTTTATTACATGTTGACGAGTTCGGATAGATGAGAATATTGGTAACCAAGCGCGTCGAACTAGACTAGTCTACATTGAGCAAAGACTTCGACTTTCAGTAATGTATTGTTGTATGAATTGTGATGTGTTTCAAGACAGTGAGGTAATGTGATAGTTTAGAGCATCCGATGTTACATAAAATCGGAGTTGTTAAAAGGGTTAAAGCCGAGCATTGGGATCTATCAAAATTATCCTTGTCAATGTTGATATTGGGATGGAAATGAGAAGGATTATTCTTGAGGCCATATCAGAATTATTTCTATGGCGGAAAGAGGAAAATGGGATGTATCCTATTGTTAAATGTTTGGCGAGATCTATAAATCACATCTGTATTGAATGAATTCCTACTCATCGATTCATGGAATTTCGGTCTCTTTGATTGTCGGATTTCTTGGAATTCGGTCTCCATTAAATCAAGTTGAGATCTGGGTTTTATGTCATGATATCATGGGAAATTGAGAAGGGTTGAAAATTTAAGAACAGTTGAGAGTTGAGACTGTAAGCTTTTAGATCATATGAGAAATTGAAGAGATGTATTGGAGGTACAGTCTAAGTGCAAGTTCTTGGCACCAAATATGAGATTAAAAGTGAAGACCACTTTTACGGTAAGATTTTGGGGACGAAAATCCTCGAAGGGGGAGAGTTGTAATATCCCGATTTTGGGCCTAGTCGAATAGTGGTTTCGTGACCACAAAATCCGAGATAGAAATAATTATTTTATGATTATTTTAAGGTCTATGATATGATTGCATGATTGTGTGAAAATTTCGTGAAGAAATTTTATGCATAAAGTGCTTAATTTGAAATTTGGGACTAAATTGAATAAATTGCAAAACTTGTGTTCTAGAAGTATTTTGCATAAAATTGAATTAGATTATTAATTAGAGGTCCTTAAAGAGTAATTTTACCAATTTCTAAGTCTATGGACAAAATTGGACATGGATGGAATTTTGGAAAGTTTAGTAGTAAGGGCATTTTGGTCATTTGGGGTAAAATGAATTAAAATACAAAATTAAAGCCAATTTTGCTCATCTTCAACCCCATGGCCGAATATAGCAAGGAGAAACCATGGCTAGGGTTTTCAAGCTTCCAAGCTCGATTGTAAGTTCGTTCTAGCCTCGTTTTAATGATTTTTACGTTTTTGGAGTCCCTGTTGTTCGATTTAGCTTATGCTAGCAATAATTTAACCTAGGGTTTATATTTGGAAAAATACCCATAGGTGAAATTTGTGTATTTTGGTGTTTTATGATAGAATATGAGGTTTTAAATTATGTTAGACAACTTGTGCTACTCGGTTTTAAGTGAAAACGAGCAAAAGGGCTTAATCGGTAAAAATACCTAATAGTCATAAGTACATGTTAGAGTGAGAATTTGATGTTGCCATAGAAGGAAAAATGATCAGCATGTCATAAAACATAAGAAAATAGGCTGAATTTTAATTTACGAGCTTTGGGGCAAAAGTGTAAATATGCAAAAGTTTAGGGGCAAAATTGTAATTTTTCCAAAATATGATTTTGGGTCAATTTGAATAATGTGAGTCCTAATTAGACTATATTTTAAATGATAGAGCAAGGAAAACTGAAATTCGGGCTAAAATGGGGAAAATACCAAGTGGTGGACGAAATGGTAAAATAGCCATTTTAGCATACGAGGTAAGTTCATGTGTAAATAATGTAGCATAATTGTTATTTTTAAGTTATTGATATTAATTATATGTTATGCTGAATTTTATTATGAAATGTATGCTTTGTGGTTAATTTCAAATAATATGTAAATTATGTGAGCTACTTGTTAAATATAATTGTTACCGAGTATTGATTTCGGCATTCTACGGAAGACGGCAAGGATAAGGGTTCGAGGAAAAAGCCCGTTTGAACCTTAGGAATAGATTAGGATACAAGTGACATGTCACTAGGATGGTTGAGCATCCGAACTCGTTGAGTTGAGTCCGAGTTCACTTATGGATGCAAATGTCCAAACTCGTTGAGTTGAGTCCGAGTTCGTGAGATGTAACTAGGCATCCGAACTCGTTGAGTTGAGTCCGAGTTTACTTATGGATGCGAACGCCCGAGCTCGTTGAGTTGAGTCCGAGTTCGCTTATGGGCGGGTTACATGATTGCTTGATTGGATATGTGGCACTTATGTGCAAGTTATCCATGTATCCTAATTATATTCCGATGTGTTCAACGGGTAAAGTTCTACTCAAATGGAGGAATACTCAAGATGAAAGGGACGTATTGTGTTGACAAGCCAGCTCGGAAATCGGAAACGGTCGGAGGCACGCTTACACTATCCGTATACCATCTTGGCATAATGGCTTGTATATTTTGAGTATGGCATGTATAGCATTATAATCATTTTATATGTATGGTCTTATGATATGGTTATTGAGTGGTATGGAAATAGAAATGCTTGGTAATGATTAGCCATTGGAATGGCTAATCATGATCATATTTGGTATTATGTATGTCAAATTGCTAGCTAATCCATGGAAACCATGAAATAGGTAAAATTTACCATAAAATAGATTCAGACAGCAGCAGTGACGTGAGTTTGAAAAATCACTAAAAATAGTAGAAATGGAATTAAATAATGAATAAGTTATGGATTCGAAGCTTGATGAGCCTATTTTCATATGGAATAAGCAAAACAGGTATATGAGCTATATTTTATGAGATGTTTAAATTGTTGTGAAACAGGGCCAGAGCGATTTCTGGATCCCCTGTTCTAACTTTGGAAATTCACCATAAATTTTACAAAGATAATTAGAAGTCACACTTTATATGTACAGATTGCTTATTGAGTCTAGTTTTATTAGAGACAAACGGCATAGTCATTGAAGCTCTGTACAGGGAGATATCTGATTCGTAATACACAGAGGTCAGAGTAGTTGAACCCTGAAACAGGGGAGACTTTAACTAATAAACTGTACTAATTGGCCCAACCAAAAATTCTAGAAAAAAATTAGTAGATATATATATTAGTCTCGTTTCATGAAAAATTTACGGAATTGGATTTCGAGTTTCGTAACTCGAGATATGATTTTTAAAGCAACTGTGATGCAGTTAGCCAGCTTGTCTGGAAATTTTAAAATGAATTGTATGAGCTGTTTAATTAATGAATTAAGTCCGTTAACACCTCGTGTTCGACTCCGGCAACGGTATCGGGTATGGGGTGTTACATTTAGTGGTATCAGAGCAGGTTTAGTCGGTTCTCGGACTAACCTAGCATGTGTAAAAGTTTAGCTATACATGCCAGCGATCCGTGATAGTGTGATGTCTTCCGACGCGTATAAGTACCGTCTTATTTAGACAGGTACTCTCCAACCGAGCTCGCCAACCATGTTCAATGTTAAGTAAAGGTATTTGAGTAAAATTATGATTATGATAAGTCTCGGTTCAGAAAAGTATGAATAAAGGTTTATGATACATATGTGATAATATGTGAGATGAAAGTTCATGTTGTGATAAATATTCATATTTGCTTAATGCTCATATGATGTAGTGTATGTGGCTTACTTGATAAGATGAACGGAATAAATAAAAAGTAGTAGAGGTATGAATAAAGGTCATAATATCATAATACTGAATGAAAATGTCCTTGTCTTGATTGGACGTTGAATGTTGATGAATGTTAATGATATACAATTTTTTATGAGGTAAAGGATTGTAATGAAATGAACTTATCTATGTTAAATTGTTGGACCGAATTGTATGATTGTAATGATATGTACATGATGATGCACGAAATGAAAGTTGTGATTGTGATGCAAATATTTATGTTTGTTTGGCCTTATATAATGTCATGAGCATGAATTAATTTAATTAAAAGAATGGATAAGTAAAGCTGTCTAGAAAACATAGAATGTATGTATAAGTATATTGTCTAAATGGGACAATAGGAAAATTGGTGTAAGCCAACATGAATGAATGACATGATTTTGATGATGTTACTATGATGATGGAAGTTGTGTCATATGTGTATGTATAAGAAAGTCGAGTCAGAGGTCCTACAACCCCTCCCCCTTACCAAAGTGGTACTTATAATGGAATTTCATGAGATTTGTATTGAATAAGTTTCCTGTTGAAAACCCAAAGAGTTCAGTGATAGAATAATTATAAGTATGATCCGAGATTGAAAATGAGCTGATAAGTAAAGTCGAGCCGAAAAGTATCGATTGATATAAAGATTATTGGAATTATGCCTTGTCCCGATTAGAGAAGGAATTCTCTTTGGTAAATCAAAATTTATTCGAATGACATTCTTTAGTGAATGATTTAATATGAAATTTGTGACGGCAGAACTAGTTGGGGAAATGATATTTCAAATGTGAATTATCTGAGTGTGACAATTATGACCGGACAGATTTAGCAGTCTCTTTTGAGATGTTCTATGTGTTCACCCGTTCTCAGAAATATTTCTATGGCTATTGATCTTCTGAAGAAATTCTTGTTATATGGGAATGTCTTCTAATTTGGTGTTGGATGAAAGCATTGGTAGTCTGACTGGTTTATAATTTATATTGCTCTATTTCATCGGGTATTCTATTTCATTTCGTCTGATAAGAATTGATGAGAGAATTCATATGATATTATGATTCTGCTTTCTTCTACTTGATGCTTCATCGATATATATGTATGGGAAGATATATTGATCTTGTTATATTTGATTTCGTGGGATTAAATAATGTTTTCTTTTGGACTTTCTTTCTTTGAAGAATTATCGAGGTATTCTGTATTTTCTCTATGAATTTGGTTTTCGATTCTCGGCATAGTATCGTATCTTGGGTTTCTTTATCCCGGATCTCTTTATTCGGATTTCTTTATTCGAGTTTCTCTATCTTGGATTTCTTTATTCGGTTTTCTTGTTATCTTTGTTCCATAATTTGTCAATTCGACTCATGTTTGAAGTCGTTCTTCATTCGTGATAATCATGTCAAATATGACTATACTTCTAATTTGATCTTGGTAATGTGGTGATTTTAGTATTGGGATTTTTCTAATTTACGTGTAAGGATTTGACATCGATAAAGGCATAGGTGATAAAAGCGCGAGTTTTAGTCGGTATGGTAAATTATTTATTTGAAAGATTTCATGTGACAATTATGTCGGATTATTTTTCCCAAGTCGATAATAGAATTTCATTTTGTACGGATAAAAGAGTAAATAGTTTGAACGAGAAGTGTATATTTAATAGAAAGAGTTGAGTATTAGTTTAAGTCACTACGAATGATAAGGTTTCCATCTTGTGAAAGCTGAAAAGTTTATTACATGTTGACAGAGTTCGGATAGATGAGAATATTGGTAACCGAAGCGTCTGAACTAGACTAGTCTACATTGAGCAAAGACTTCCTGACTTTCAGTAATGTATTGTTGTATGAATTGTGATGTGTTTCAAGACAGTGAGGTAATGTGATAGTTTAGAGCATCCGATGTTACATAAAATCGGAGTTGTTAAAAGGGTTAAAGCCGAGCATTGGGATCTATCAAAATTATCCTTGTCAATGTTGATATTGGGATGGAAATGAGAAGGATTATTCTTGAGGCCATATCGAATTATTTCTATGGCGGAAGAGGAAAATGGGATGTATCCTATTGTTAAATGTTTGGCGAGATCTATAAATCACATCTCAGTATTGAATGAATTCCTACTCATCGATTCATGGAATTTCGTGTCTCTTTGATTGTCGGATTTCTTGGAATTCGGTCTCCATTAAATCAAGTTGAGATCTGGGTTTTATGTCATGATATCATGGGAAATTGAGAAGGGTTGAAAATTTAAGAACGGTTGAGAGTTGAGGCTGTAAGCTTTTAGATCATATGAGAAATTGAAGAGATGTATTGGAGGTGCAGTCTAAGTGCAAGTTCTTGACACCAAATATGAGATTAAAAGTGAAGACCACTTTTACGGTAAGATTTTCGGGGCGAAAATCACGAAGGGGGAGAGTTGTAATATCCTGATTTTGGGCCTAGTCGGAATAGTGGTTTCGTGACCACAAAATCCGAGATAGAAATAATTATTTTATGATTATTTTAAGGTCTATGATATGATTGCATGATTGTGTGAAAATTTCGTGAAGAAATTTTATGCATAAAGTGCTTAATTTGAAATTTGGGACTAAATTGAATAAATTGCAAAACTTGTGTTCTAGAAGTATTTTGCATAAAATTGAATTAGATTATTAATTAGAGGTCCTTAAAGAGTAATTTTACCAATTTCTAAGTCTATGGACAAAATTGGACATGGATGGAATTTTGGAAAGTTTAGTAGTAAGGGCATTTTGGTCATTTGGGGTAAAATGAATTAAAATACAAAATTAAAAGCCAATTTTGCTCATCTTCAACCCCATGGCCGAATATAGCAAGGAGAAACCATGGCTAGGGTTTTTCAAGCTTCCAAGCTCGATTGTAAGTTCGTTCTAGCCTCGTTTTTAATGATTTTTACGTTTTTGGAGTCCCGGTTGCTCGATTTAGCTTATGCTAGCAATAATTTAACCTAGGGTTTATATTTGGAAAAATACCCATAGGTGAAATTTGTGTATTTTGGTGTTTTATGATAGAATATGAGGTTTTAAATTATGTTAGACAACTTGTGCTACTCGGTTTTAAGTGAAAACGAGCAAAAGGGCTTAATCGGTAAAAATACCTAATAGTCATAAGTACATGTTAGAGTGAGAATTTGATGCTGCCATAGAAGGAAAAATGATCAGCATGTCATAAAACATAAGAAAATAGGCTGAATTTTAATTTACGAGCTTTGGGGCAAAAGTGTAAATATGCAAAAGTTTAGGGCAAAATTGTAATTTTTCCAAAATATGATTTTGGGTCAATTTGAATAATGTGAGTCCTAATTAGACTATATTTTAAATGATAGAGCAAGGAAAACTGAAATTGGGCTAAAATGGGAAAATACCAAGTGGTGGACGAAATGGTAAAATAGCCATTTTAGCATACGAGGTAAGTTCATGTGTAAATAATGTAGCATAATTGTTATTTTAAGTTATTGATATTAATTATATGTTATGCTGAATTTTATTATGAAATGTATGCTTTGTGGTTAATTTCAAATAATATGTAAATTATGTGAGCTACTTGTTAAATATAATTGTTACCGAGTATTGATTTGGCATTCTACGGAAGACGGCAAGGATAAGTGTTCGAGGAAAAAGCCCGTTTGAACCTTAGGAATAGATTAGGATACAAGTGACATGTCACTAGGATGGTTGAGCATCCGAACTCGTTGAGTTGAGTCCGAGTTCACTTATGGATGCAAATGTCCGAACTCGTTGAGTTGAGTCCGAGTTCGTGAGATGTAACTAGGCATCCGAACTCGTTGAGTTGAGTCCGAGTTCACTTATGGATGCGAACGCCCGAGCTCGTTGAGTTGAGTCCGAGTTCGCTTATGGGCGGGTTACATGATTGCTTGATTGGATATGTG